>NC_139771.1:9479353-10108797 GCF_965231275.1 Zosterops lateralis
GGTGCAACCTGAGGCCGTTACCTCTCATCTCATCGCTCGGTGCTCGGGAGGACACTGACCTCCCCCGGCTACACCCGCCTGTCAGGGCATTGTGGACTTCAGTAAGGCATTTTTACCCAAAATATTTTTTAAAAGAGAAGAGGAAAACGTAGCAAAACTGCGGTAAGCAAAACACTAAAAAGCGTTTGACACTAGAGCGCGACATCAGGTTACACACAGTCCAGTCCCCCGAGCTCCATGGGACGGCAGAACCGCCGGGTCCCCGGGATACCCCGAGTGCACAATCCCCGCGGGTGATGGAGCCTGCGGGAGAACAGCGGGTTTCGCTGCCCCACAGCACGGGCAGTGAACCGCGGCACCGCCCGGCCCCAGTGGGGACACCGGCCCGGGCCCCGCTCCCCCGGCCGCCCCAGCCCGGCCCCTCCCGCGCCCTCACCGCGGCCCGGGGGCTGCCCGTCCCGACCCCGGCCGGGCACCGACCCCTCACCGGCCGCCGAGGGGCCCGACCCCGCCCGTCCCGCACTCACCGGCCATGGCAGCCCCGGCCCCGCCCGGCCCGGCCCGCGGGCTGCGGCCTCCGGATTGCGGCCTTCGGCCTTCCTGCCAGCCCGGGCCGGGCACGGCGGGGCCGGGGCGGGGCGGGGCGGGGTGGCCGCGTTCGGCACCGCCTCCCGGGCCCGGAGACGGCGGGGCAACCGCGGGGCCGGGAACGGCCGGGGAGAGGGGAGCGGGGCCGGGAGAGGCCGAGGCAGCCGGGGCGATACCGGGCGAACCCCCCTGAGCCCACACCGCGATTCCCATCGCTTTGAGCCTCGAGATAAAAGTTACTCAAACGTCTGTGCTCACCGGGCCGTCCCGTGGAGAAGCGTGAATTTACACCTGCACAGCCACGGGTTTTTAAACAACTAATGCCTCATTAACAAAGCCGAGGTTTCCTTTTCCAGAAGTAATTACCCTGTCCAAAGTACCGTGTTTACATCCTCACAGCATCCATGTAGAATCTGTATTTTCCCTGTGCTGCAGCACAAGGCGTGTTTCGGTGCAGCTGGACGCGGAAGGCACACTGGGCAGGGGGTGACTCCAGCCCAAGGACCAGGGACAACTCCTCTCATAGAAAAGTTTGCAGTGAAGCATTTCATTAATTGGGATATTTAACTTGGTGAAGGAAAAGGTACAAGCAAATCTGTGGATGTAAGACCTGCCATTTGCACTAAATCTCATCAACGATTACCTAGCAAGGAATGGAAGAGAATATGCCTTGCTGAGGATAAATGCTTCAGAGGATTGAAGCGTTGTCAAAGGCTGTGACATTCATGGTGCATATCCTTGAGAAGATCAGTAGAGTGTGGAGTGAAGTCCTGAGTTTATGCTATTTACCCTCTGGAATTCAGATCTTCCTAACAGCATGAATTATTTTATTTTTTTAATTATTACCATTATTGCACATGGAGACCTTGATCACTCCTGTATTGGTGTGATTTTGGCAACGTATTTTAGTAAAGAAACAGGACCTTGTGAAAAGGAACTTGGAATTTTGTAATTCCTTTTGTCATATATTTTTGAGGCTATTTTGGATGGGGCTGAGCTACCTGGCGCAGTGGAAAATGTCTCTGCCCATGGCAGGGGTTTGGAACAAGATGATCTTTAAGGTCTCTTCCAACCCAAACCATTCTTACATTCTACGATTCACTTCCATATGTATATTAAAACATTACAGCAAGAAGAAGCAGTGGGAGAATGCCATGCTGAGGATTTACTTTTGGGATCCCTTTATACCTCTTTGAATTCATTGCATTTTGCAATCTACCTAAGTGTTTCCCTGGAAAATTTTAAATTTTAATTTTAAACTACTGGAATCTAAACCACTAAACAAAAACCCTGGTCACCTTAGTGTGACGTGGACTGAAATCTCTAATATAAATCCAAGTGTTTTTCAGCACACAGTGAGTCCAAGCGCAGTGAGTGAAGTGGAAGCAAAAATCAATCCCCTAGAAATGCTGCGATGTACCGTGCCACACTTCCCGCAGATATTTTTGTCCTGCAGACTCAGATAAATACCCAAGGAGCAGAGGTTAAACATGTCTCCTCCTCATGCCAGTGGCACGCCAGACCTCTGCAGCAGGACCGCTGTCATCTTCGCCTGGCACAGCCGGAGCCTTGCGGAGCCACAGGGCAGAGGGCTCCGGGAGGGTGTCACAGTCTGCCTGTGGATGTGTTATGCCCCACAACTGTCCCCGATGGTCGGGAACTGGGACCCCGAAGGGAGCCCCTGGCCTGGCTGAGGTGGAACGTTTGTCGAGTCTTGGGAGGACTGAGAACAACAGAGCTCGTTCCAGTGGACTGAGCTGACTATACTGACCGTGCTAGAAGGGCACAGCTTGCTGCTTGTTCCTGAGCACCCAACCTTAACACAGGTGCCTGCCTCGGCCCTGTGCCACTTGCCTGGTTCCCCTTGGCTTCGTGCCACTTGCTTTGGTCCTCACCTTAACCAACCTATAAAGACTCCAAAGATCCTGAACACCTTTGTGATCACCCCACTGGAGAAGATCCCGTCTATGGGCATCTCTACGTCTTGAGGACTCATCCCTCCATAGTTGGTAGCTATAATCCCCTTCTCCTCTTTCTCTATCTTTCTCACTATTCTTTATTTTCTTTCCCTACTATTGCATTGTGGGCACTAAATAAAAGTGCATTTTTTGTTTAAGCAAACTGAGTTGTCCCCTGCTGTGTCTTTTGCACTTTGAGATCTCCAAAACGAACCATCAGGTTCCCTGCAGATGTTTGCAGACCCTGACAGAGGGCTGGCCCTGCACGCCCTGCCGTGGTGACAGCCACCTCCCGGGACAGTCACAGTGGTCACAGCCGGGCGGGGAAGGCTCATCCCGGCCGTGCTCACGGCGAGGAACACGCTCCGCTTCCCACAGAGCTCTGCTGCATTTCACAGCTCTGACTCCCAGTTTAGTGGCCATGCGAAGTGACCTGCACAACAACGTTTTCTTTCCCAGCAGATGGATTTCCTGCTTAGCTAATCTCAAAAGCCAGTACTGTTCTCCCCCACTAAACAGACCGATTTGTTTATTTGAGTGAATTATTTGGCGTACTAAATACCACCCTTGTCCTGGCGACATCATCATGCAGTGTTTTGTTTTATCTGTTAACTGTTGAATCACAATACGCTTTGTTATTTTCCCACCGCCAGAGGACTGAATCTCTTTTAGCAACAAAATTAATCCAGATAGCCCAAGCAGTTCCTCTCACAGTCTTTCTTTGTGCTTAAGAAAATACAATAAAGTATTTCTTTAAAGCTCAGACTGCGCACTAGACTTCCTGCAACAAGTTTTAGTCAATAATTTACAAAAACAAGCTCTAAGAAGGGGGGGAAAAAGCGAAGGCAGTGACGGGCTGGCCACTCCCGTCAGAGCCACTGCCCCTCTGGCTCTGAACTCGTGTTCCCGTATATTCACACCTTTCAGCCCGTTGTTTTGCCCAAATTCCTGGTTACAAATGTGCACTTACAGCTTCTGTAGAGCATGGTCCATGTGTTTCAGGGCGGGTGCGTGCCGTGCCCGGCACACGTCCCCGCGGGGCGATTCCTCCTTGCCGGGATAGGCAGAGGTCAGGGGAACTCGGAGAAACGAAAGTAAAGGGGAGGGAGCGAGTGCGGCTGTGACAGGCGGTGACAGAGCCCCGCCGGCCGCTCGCTGCTCCTCTGCGCCTGCCAGGCGGCAGCAGTTCGCGGGTGGGTTTTGGTATGATCACTTTGCTGGTTACAAGGAGATGAAGAAAAAAGTTCTTTGACCCCAAACACTAAAGCAGAAGCTGTGCTGCAAATTCCCAGCTCTTTATTCCCAACTAGTTGAGCCAAACTGTGAAATGGGAACAGAACGGACTTGGATGAAATAGTTTTCCCCTAGAGGGTGCTGAGCACTCAACAGACTCCCCAGGGAATGGGCACAGCCCCGGGGCTGCCAGGGTTTGGACAGTGCTGCCAGGGTTTGGACAGTGCTGCCAGGGTTTGGACAGTGCTGCCAGGGATGCCCAGGCTGGGATTGCTGGGGGGTCTGGGCAGACACAGGGGTTGGACTCCATGGTCCCTCAGGGCCCATTTCAGCATAGGATATTCCCTGATAGCCTGGAACATCCGCAGGTCTGTGACTCCTGGTCAGTGATAATTTCCTTTGTGTTCACCTGGTGAATTACACACCCCGATGTAGCTCTATGATACCCTACCCTTGGAAATTTTACCAGCATTAGTAAAACAAGGCACAAGGGAAGAATGGGCATGTAGAATGGGTCTGTGTATACTGCACAAATAGTCCTGGCAAATATTGCAGAGATTCTGGAGAATGAACAGCCAACTTCACAAACATGTTCAAGACTGCACTTGGCTCCTTATCCCTTGTAAAGCACAAATCAAATTGTATACATGTGAAAAAATACTCAACTAATTATTTTTTGAAACCCCAACAATTGAATTCTTTGAAAACAGGAAGCAAATAAAGCTGTCAGGGCATTATCCTCTTAAAATAGGTATGTAAATAAAGAGTTGACAGATTTGGCAAAGTGACATTCTGCAGAACTGTGGGAAGGGAACAAAGACACTTTGGGTACATGTCCTCACATGGAAGTCATCCCCGTGTCAGCTGCAGGCCTCACCTGACCCCCAGAGCCAGGAATGATGGGGAAGATGGAGCCCACAGCCCATGTGAAGTAAAGGACAGTATTGGGCTCGGGTTAGAAGCCACTGCAGACTCCAGCTCATAGATACAACTCTCTTGGGTTGTAATGTTTAACCAAAAATGTGCATTCTATTTGTCATCTGTTGAAACTGCTTGGGTAGGTGTTTATCTCATGTATAACCCATTCCTTGTAACTCCAGGGGTAGGGGGCAGGTGCCTTCTGTTAATGGCCCAGCTGTTGAACTAGGTGGAGAAGGGTTCTTTATCCCCTCCAGGACCCCTCCTCCCTCCAGGGGGAATGCTTCTGTTAAGGAGCCATTAAGGCTCACCACATGACTGATAAAATTCCATCATCCCACTGGCAGATGCTCCACCCAGGGGGAGGAGCCCAGCATTCCCACCTGGATAAAAGCTGAGATTCAGAACACCAGCACAAGCCTGTTTGCCTTGGCTTCCCTGAGGAAAACTGGATCCATTTCACTGCCACTGGACCCTTCTACAGGATCATCCCTGCTCCAACAGAACCACATCTGCCACTCCAGGAGGGTTTATTTGGACTGCTCCCAGCACCTGACCAACAGGGTGTCAGGTCATGTTCTGACTCTGTCAGTGTTTCTAGGGTTGGTTTTTTTTTTGTGGGTGTTTTTTTTTTTTTTTTTTTTTTTTTTTTTTTTTTTTTTTTTTCTGATTGCTTGAGGGTTTTTTACTGCTACATTTCTTTTTTTAATATTCCTAGTGAAGAACTGTTATTTCTGTTCCCATATTTTTGCCTGAAAGCCCCCTTAATTTCAAAATTATAATAATTTGGAGGGAGGGGATTTACATTCTCCATTCCAAGGGAAGCTCTGGCTTTCCCTGGTAGACACCTGTCTTTCCAAACCAGGACAACAACAAGGAAATGCAAATGTTCTGTAGCAGAAGTAGGAGCTTGAATCCAGCTGGAACCACTGGCCAGCAAGCATTTAAGGGTTACAAGGTTTTAAATGTCTATTTTAGAGTCTCAGCTGCTTTCATCTCCTTCCTGCACAGCACTTATTTCCGTTCTGACAATAAATTATGTTTACACAAGCAATAAAGCCAACTCCGGGGGGCACAGCCATCAGAACTAAGCACAGTCCCAGAGGGAGCCGAGCCACAAATCTTACACCAACAGTTTGGGTGTTGCTTCCTTATCTTGGTGTAACTTTGCTGCTTCTTGTGTTAGCTGCCCAAATAAATGATAGTTATGTAGTGCTCTGGCATAGGAACAATGGATTTATCTGATTCTGGGGTGCTTCCCATGGCTGCCAGCATCCCTGGCAGCTCAAGCCTGCACTTGGTCCCATCCAACATTACTCAGCTTTGCCTCATGCAGAACAGGAGCCAGGCTGTCTGCTCACACAAACTGCTGACCCAAACATCCTAACAGGGCATTTATTTCACTTGCAGTCATATTATTGCATTTTAAAGCCACATAGTAAAATTAAAACACCAGGGAACTAAATCATGGAATTAAATGAACATAATGATAGAGATGGGAAGAGGAAGGAATTTTGAAGGAGCTGCAGAGAGACAGGATCACAGATATATTGGCCACCCTTCACGTATGTACCTTAAACATAATAGTGCCAGTAGGACAGAACATCTCCTTCCCATGCCTATAACTCTTCTTTTTGTTTGTTTTTTTGGGGATGGGTTGTTTGTTTGTTTCTTTTGTTTTGTTTTAATCCTAGGTTGAGATTATCTTCTTTGTGAAGGAATTGTTTAACCATTTGTTCTACACTTCTGAGGATCAGAGAAACCCTTCCATTCTGGTACTGTTCTCTCCCCTTATTAAAATTAGATTTGCCCTTTCCAGTTTTCTAAGGGCCAGGCCCTCACCACTCTCACAGCCAAGAATTTCTTTCCTGTATCTCATCTAACCCTCTGGCAGTGGGAAGCCATTCTTCCTTGTCCCCAGTCCCTCCCCAGCCCTCCTGGAGCCCCTTTAGGCCCTGGAAGGGGCTCTGAGCTTTCCCTGGAGCTTCTCCTCTGCAGATGAGCACCCCCAGCTCTCCCAGCCTGGCTCCAGCCCTGGGAATATCTCTGTGGCCTCCTCTGGATCACCCCAGCAGCTCCAGGTCCTTCCTGTGCTGGGGCTGCAGAGCTGGGCACAGCTTCAGATGAGATCCTGGCAGAGGAGAGGGACAGAACCACCTCCCTTGACCTGCTGCCCACACTGCTGGGTGTTAAAAATGGGCAGGAGACAATGTTTTCTCCTTAAAATGCCTTTATTGATCAGCTCTCAAGGGGGTAGCTGGAGGGATGGTCTGGTCGCTGCTCCTCCTGGTTCACCTTTGAGGAGGAAGGACAATTCGGCTTTGCAGCTTTGGTCACTGCAGAGCCAGGAGCCCGCCCTCTCAGGTGTTCCCGGAGCTCACTCAGGCTGGCCCCATCCAGGGGTGTCCCCCCCTTCTCGGGCACCCTTTAAGTTACAGCAAGATACAAAAAACCTGTTTACCAACATTTTAGGGCAGAGCCAGTTCAGTGCTGTCTTTTGTGGGTCCAGATCTTGCATCGGTTTGTCTCGGCTGGGGACTTTTGGTGCTGATTACGTTCTGGCTCACAGCGGGGCTCCATGGGTGTTTCCCTGATTTCCATAGGGTGGGAACAGCAGCAGACGCCGGCAGGAGATGGAAATGCCAGCGGGGCTCACACGGCAGCAGTGGCAGCAGCCCCAGGCGGACACAGGGCTGTCGGTGCCCAAAGAGGAAACGTGCCCCCTGCCCCTGCTTTGTTTCTTTCACTGGGTACAGAGGCTGTCTGGGTCTAACGGGACTGAAAACTGCAGGCAAAATAGTTCACAGCACAACTATGTCCTGATAAACACTGGCTAGTATTAATTGGATTAACTGAGAACTTAATTGGGTGGAGTGATGGGAAGTACATCCATTCTCCTTTTTGTAGTGCATAGCAAGAAGTGTGCTGCAGGGTGCACTTGGTGTGTTGTATAGCAGAACTGAACTTATTAGAAATAAGAAAAAACATCTTTTGCTGCAACTTCCACATTATTGAATTTCAAGCATGTGTTTTTGATCTCTGCAGAGTATGGCCAGGATAGAAGAGGCCATTTGCCAGCAAGCTACAGTAATCTGAATTTCAAAACTGACGCTTCAGAACTGCAGTTCATGAGAGGATACCTGAGTACCAAGGGGATATACCATAAAACAATTACTGCAGCTTGCTATAAGGTCATGTTTCTACCCATGAGAGGGATGTGATGATACCCATTAAACAGCTGATGTCAGTATTAAGTAAGGCTTTAACTTGAACAAAAATAACTGTAAGTAGGATATACATCTATTTGCATATAAACAGTAGAAAAAGAGCCATATTAATTGCTTAACTATTCAAAAGGGACAAAACAAGAAAAAGCCCCACCTTGTTTCCTCACATGGTGAACAGATTACCAGTAGGGAAAAGCAGGCAGGCTTTCAAAAGCTGCCTCAACCCTTTTTTCAGAGAGCTTTCCCAGGGATGATGCTGCAGTGATCCTGAGCTGGCTGCTCCAGGAAGGCTCCACCACTGTCCCCACATGAGCTGCTCACACTGGGACATCTGCAAAAGCTACAGGAGGTCACTGTGGGGGCCCAAGGTGTTCCACAGCACGACACCCCATCCCTCCATGTGCCACCTCCTCTCCTACAGGCTGGCAGACCTGTAGATGGGTCTTTGCTGTGCATGGTCTCTAAACACAGAGCAGATGAATTAAAGACCTTCCTGATACAAAACAATGGGGCGTTTAATTAAAACCAAATTTTTTGTAGTTCTATCATTCTACTTTGTAAAAATATGGAGGACTTTCCTTTCTGAAATTCTTACAAAACCCAGTGGTTCAGAGAAGATTGGAAACTGAGGGGTGTGTAATTGTTATCAGCAACTTCTTATGAGGCAAATACGCAAACTGGGTTCCACCTGTCTAGCTGTGCACGAAGACATGCTTTTGCCACGGTCACAGCACACCTCAGAGAACAGCTCTGGACTGACAGCCCTAAACATTCATATCTTTATTTGTATCAGACCATGAAGCATTTTTGTTAAATAACCATCTGGGAAATATACAAAACTTGCAATTCATATGAATAATGAACTTTCTCTGTTATCTTTAAGGCACATATTTCTATCAAAATTTCATTTTGGTCCAGAAGAGAGTTGCATTTCAGACACCAGCTATCCAGGTATCTGGCAGGCTGGTTTGTTGTAACTATCCTTATGACTGTAGACTTGTACAAGGTGTGTGGAGCTGGCTGTCTGCAGGGCAGTGCCGTGCCTGGGCACTGCAGGTGTCCCAGCTCCGCCGCTGCTCTTGGCTGCCTTCAGCAGGTGACTCCTGTCTTTGCAATACCCAGGAACCGCGACATCCCGAGTCCACTCTTCCTGGGACCTGGAAGCACAAAGGGAAAAGTTTCTGTTTCGTTAATTCTGGTGAAGGTACAGAATTTGTGCATTTTATTGCCACATCAGGCGTTTTGCAAATGACTTGTGCTGTAGCAAGGAATTGCTTCCCCCAGCACCAAAACCAGTTGGTGGCAGTGGGGCAAATTGCTGTGTCTCTGTAAAAGCCTCAACAAGACCTCAAGTACCTTTTTGCTGGGTACCAACTGAGCACTGAGCACCCATGACCTGCCGGCAGGGAACAGAAGCTGGATGGGGTAATGCTGCACACCTCACTGCCAAAAGAAAATCTTCTGAGATACTTGCTGTGGTGCATCTGTTTATTTTTTTATAGTATAAGGAACTCAGTTCCATCTTCTCGAGGTGCTAGTCACAGATCAAAACAAAAATCAAGTCAAAGCAGCACATACACAGAGAAGGACTGGAATAGAGTTTTGCATGGGCCAGCAAAACAACCTTTGAAAGAAGAAGTCTTTGCAAATTGCCCTGCCAGGATTATAGCTCTAATCTAGGTATTCTGGTTCTAGAGCAGTAAATACAGCTTCCCTGGACAGAAGTCATCCCATCTGATGTTGTCCCCTATAAAGCTCTATGTTGTGAAACACTGCCATTCCCTACAGTCCACCACCAACACAGGAACCCAAACTGGCTAAAACTGAACTCGGAGGAGAAATGTATCCTGCCTTAGCAACCCATTCCTCCCATTTCAGGAACTTTTAAGCTTTCATTGACACCTGCCAGGATCTCTGGGTGCCCAGAGCAGCTGTGGCTGCCCCTGGATCCCTGGATGTGCCCAAGACCAAGTTGGATATTGGGGTTTGGAGCACCCTGGGACAGTGGAAGGTGTCCCAGCCCACAGCAAGGGATGGAATGGGATAGTCTTTAAGGCCCCTTTCTGTTGTGACAGGTAGAAGAATTATAAAAGAAAGGCCTCATAAAATCAAGCCTGCTCTGTTAAATTAACAGCTGGCCTGTCATCTCTTCTAAGTGTAGTTAAGCAATTTGCAGGTTCCCATGTGAGAACAATCTTGGTATGAAAGGTTCTTTAACACAACAACCAATTCACGGGTTGAAAAATAAGTGCATCTGTGTGAACGATATGATCTGTTCCAGGAGAACCCATACAGGAGGAATGTGAACAACCTGAACTTGGCATGTGCACACAAATCACCTTCTGACCAAAACAAGCAGCAAGAAAACGACCGGCCAATGAGTGCTGCACACGAGGTGTGTGAGCACTGTGTAAAATAAGTGATGTGAATTAAGAATTGGCTTTTCCCGCATGAAGAAAAAGGAGTCTGGGCTGATTTATTGCAGCACCCGATGGATGGCCCGAGGGGATTGCGGGAGGCGCCGGGAAAGGAGGCGGAACCGAACCGGGACCGAGAGACCGGATACACAAAGTGCCGGGAACGAAGAGCCCGCAGCGAAAAGCAATTAAAGCAAAGAATGCACAAAGGCCCCGCCCGAGGGCGGCCCTGGGACGGCCCGAAATACACAAAGACAGAACCGGGACGTGAGCGGGGAGAGCCCGGGACAGAAACAGAGAAATAAACACAAAACCAAACCCAGAAACAAGCACAGGAACAAGGAGAGCTCCGGGAAGGCACGGCCGGGGGGTGAGCACGGCCCGAGAGCTGCACGGCGGGCCCTGGGCCGGGGAGAGGCGGCCACAGAGCACTGAGAAACACACCGTGCAAAACACGCGCCGCGGAGCGTCACACCCGCGGAACTACGCACATACTCCGCGGAGCAACGCGCAGAGGGAGAGTTTAAAATAGGGGTAACAGGCAGGAAATCTTAGGTCATGGATTCCAGCTGACCAAAAAGCTGTAAAAAGTGTGTGGGCACTTATATTGCACAAAAGGGATAAAACAGGGTAAAAGGAACTCGCGGACTTTACTGCTGTGCGTGTAGAAAACAATTTGAGAGTAGATGAATGTACAAAGGTGGGACGAATGTACAAAGGTGGGTGTATCGAAAGGTGGGACGGGTTGGGGCAGTTTTTGCGGGCAGCGGCCATAAAGGAAGAGACGGCAGCCACAAAGTCGTTACCTATATGGTATTTAATTACAAATCCGTTAAAAAAATGACAATCCGCTGAAGGGACCGCAGCTGCCGCGGCAGCCGGGCCCCCCGCGGGCTGCACAGACCTCTCGTCCACTATCTCCTGTGTCTTCAGGTCCGTTTCTGCTCCCTCTACCCACGAGCGATGGATAAGTTACTTTTTAATTCCGTTTTTCATGTTGAAAAGACTTTAAAATGTTACATCGTTTAGAAACTGTTTTCAGTCTGAGCCATGTGCGGTGGCCGCGTGCGGACACGCACAAAGTCCGGAACCGGAACCGTGTCTGTGCGCGCTTGTAAAATGCTTCCGTCGGGAAACAGTGTCCCCAGGGCGCGGGGTTCCGGCCGGGTGAGTTTTATCCTCCAGAAAATCCCCGAGCACAGGTCGGTTCGCAGCTCCATACGGAACGCGCGAGCTCTGCAGACGGCAGGAAACGGACAACATTTCTTGCAACATGAGTTCTTCCCGGAGCTCACAGCTCCAATCCCGTTCTCTCCCGGAGCCACAGTCCCATTGCCGTTCCCCCACAGAGCCCACAGCTCCACTGCCGTTCCCTCAGGGAGCCCACAGCTCCATTGCCGTTCCCCCACAGAGCCCACAGCTCCACTGCCGTTCAGCGGAGCTCCGCGGACTCCGGTGGGAGGTGGGAGCCACAAGCGCTTTGTGCCTTTTTAATCTCCTGTATTTGTTTTCGGTGTTTCCTCCCCTTTTGTTACATGCGGTCTTTAGAGGAGTTTTTGTGTTGCTTTGCCCCTCCGGCCCCGCTGCCCGGGCACTGCAGAGCGAAGGATCTCAGCTCTGGGGATGTCAGCACAACTCGGCGGGGTTTGTGTTTCCCTTTCCCCGCAGGGCTGCAAGGTGGCAGCGCCCCGGGTTCTCTTTCTCTTTCCCCTCCTTTACTTCTTCCCTGGGGGCAGCGCCGAGGGGGCTCTGACCACCTCTGTTTAATGAAGCTTTACACGCATTGTGTTTGCATGCCCTGCAAACGTGTTGCTAGAGGGTTTTTAAAGTTAATTTTGTTTTCTGACTGAATTATAATTTTTTACAGTTTTACGGCATTTGTCAATGGGATTTAGAGGATTCACAAGAATATTTTTCTGTGCGACTTGAGAGCTGTTCCTTGCTGGAGGGAAAATACTGTTGACAGGACATTCGAGATGTGTGAGAACACGGCCACAAAGCTGCCTGGTGCTGGCACTGCCTCTCAAAACAGCTTTTATACTAGAGGATGGGAGGGGTTTTTTTGTTGTTGTATGCCTGGTGGCTTTGTACAAGACCCTGGGTAATCAGGAAAACATTATGAAAACAATAATAGCAGCTCTATTGAAAACACATGTTGCTTTCATGCCCCCTTCGAGCTCTTGCGATGACAATTAAGATTGAAATTCAGAAATGGGTGTAACTTAAAAGCCAGTTTATCCTGCCCTTTTAAGAGGGCCCCAAGGTGAAACCGCAGCTCACTTCCCCTGTCTCAGCTTTCTTTGAAACCTGCATGTCAAAAAGTACTGGGAAGATCTGAGCCTCTAAAAGGTGGTGGCAGGGAACACAAAGCACAGG
The DNA here is from genome assembly GCF_965231275.1 of Zosterops lateralis. Taxonomy (NCBI): domain Eukaryota; kingdom Metazoa; phylum Chordata; class Aves; order Passeriformes; family Zosteropidae; genus Zosterops; species Zosterops lateralis. Next base: position 9,492,071 of record NC_139771.1, read on the forward strand.
AAGAACAAGAGGAAAAAAACCAAACCAAAACAAACCAAAACAACTCCATTAATACAGAAGGCTGGGCCAGCGATGGAGAAAAGCAGGGTAAAACATGGACAAGCAGGGAAAGGAAATCTGCCTCTCTCCTGTGCTGGGTCTCCTCCCCCCTTCAGTCCTTGGTGCCATCCAAACATTTCCTGTAGGGAACGGTATCAATTCCATACAATTGTATCAAATAAGTCATTTGCCCTTTGCAGCCCTTTCTGGATGCTCTCTGTGATGCAGTATTAAACCCCACGGTGATGTTAAAAATGCTGAGCTGCCTCTCCTAATAGCCTGTTGGCTTTGGGATTTTCTACAAAACCTTTTCAGCTGGAATTCTTTGTTGTTGGATTGCCCTTATTTGCTTTTTGCCAGGTACAATGGTAAAGAATCTTGTAGTCAGAAAGGGCTCTGGTACCAAAATTTCAGCTACTAAAAATATCTTCTGTGGGAGAACACAGCAGCCTGCTTCTCTGCAGAAGGATTTTTTTCTTCTTGGTAATACGCTCCAGCTGTGTGAATAGCTGAAAGGAGGACTTCAGACCTACTGAGACATGGGTTTTTCCATTTCACTCGCTCCTGCAGCTAGATCAGCTACTTCATAGAGAATGTTTTATAACATGGCTTAGAGCTGTGAAAAATAATTCACCTCTAAACAGTCCAAATCTGGACTGCCCAATTTCTTTCAAATGCTCCCACACTAGACAAAAAAAACACACCAAATTTCTTAGATTCTCCAGCATTTTTGAGCCGGACTACTTTTTTTCTGGTTGTCATCTTAGCTGACAGAGAATGAAAAGGAGTTAGTGTACAGCTACATTCAGTTCTGAGTGTGGAAAATGCTGGATCATCACTCCTCTCTTATGACAAATCAGCACATCCCTTGAGTCAAGGGAGTATCTGTTCCAGGACAGGTTGCAGGACTTTTACACTGAAAAGCAAAGCAATAGAGGGTGTGGTTATTTCTGACCATCACTAGGAAGCTGATGCAAACTGAAATGAGCTCTCTCAACATCTTTTTTACACTGGCTATCTGTGCTGCTCCTGCTGATGTATAAATAGGTTCCAAAAGAGGAATGCCTGGTTCTTTAATGTCTCCTCATGCCAGAAAGGTTTGCTGTTTGCTTTCACTATGTTATGCTAGGCTGTGCGCATTTAGCCAGACCAAAAGTGGTTCCAGTTGTATTCAGGCTCCCATTTCTGGCACAGAACATTTGCATTTCCTTGTGCTTTTAATGGAACTGATGGCTTCACTTACAGAACAAGTGAAAATGCTACAAACTACTTAAACAAGCACAAGACAGCCCCCTCTCTGCAATTAAAATTTAATTGATGTACATTACAGCAGGACAGGATAATTCTTTACAGATTTAAAAACTGGCAATGACGTTTATTATCACCTCCATCTCCCAAACACTCCCAGCAGGTGGCACAGAGGAAGGACAGCTGCCGTTAAGTATCTCTTTACTGGTATTTTACCCTGTGCCTCTCACAGGGCAGAGGACAACCTGCCTTCCCAGGCAGCTGCCTGATCCCAGCTCTCCCACGTGGCTCTTGCTGGGATGGCAGAGGACTGTTTGTCTCGGGTGCTGGGTGCCCAACAAGTGCTCCAGAGAAGAGTTACTGCAGGTCAGGTATTATTCTTCATCAGAAAATAACTGACTCAAAAATAAGACATGCTGGTACATTTTGCAGTCAGGCTGTGAGAGCCATTCCCAACATGCTGACAAGCCCCAGCAATCCTCCTGGGGACTGCTTTGGAGGCTCATGGACATTGTTTTTTTCTAACTACGTGGCCTAGGGCTGCAGCTAATCTCGCTTCCCTAGACACAGACCCTTGTTTTCAGCTAATCTGGCTCAAACCTCTGCACCACAGAGAAAACTGCTATCTCTGCTGCTCTGAACTTCTGAGAAGCAGCGCTGGGGAAACACCTCCCTCCCAAGATCTGTAACTTGTTTTTCCCTGCCCAACATTATTTAGCGTTTTCAATAATATAAGAGAGCAAATATGCTGTAAATACTTGCAGCTCATGCACATAACACCTGCTAAAAATTGGTATGTTCATCCTCATTATGATTCTTTACATCCAAATGAAAGAGGTGGCACCTGGAGTGACTGCACTCTGTAGTTAATGATCCCGGGTATTTGTACACATACTTCTTACCATTTTAAAGCAATTTGTGCAACCAGCAAAGCAGTCAGAATGAGGCTCATTATAATTAAAGCAGTTGCCACTAAAATTCAATGTTCCCCTGCAAAACTACATATTCACAATGTTTGTTCTATGCTTCAAACATGAGGGGGTAAAAGTTCTCATTTTGTGGCAGCCAGGTCCAGAACAGCACCAGGAGCCCCTGCTGTCACACAGCTGGGCTTCTCTGTTATTTATAACTTCTACACTTCAGCATTCTGCACCCACATCGTGTCACCTCATTGCAGCCAAAATTATCTTGTCGGGATACTAAGGCATGGCTTTAACTGATTAGAGTGTTTTAATCCTAAATTTCTCTGTAAACCTTAACAAATACCTGCCTGAAAGAACTGAATTTTTATTTTACATTGCCTTACCTGAAAGAATTGGCTTTTTATTTTATCTCTCTTACACTATTTTGATCCTAAAGCACTGAATCAAAATGTTAATCTCTAAATCCATTCTATTAAGTCTGAAAAGTAGCACAACCTACATGCTTTTCTAGTAAAAAATAAATTAAGTTATACTCAAGAGAGTCTTCTTCAAGGGTGGAGGAGTTCTTACTCTTCCAGATACTTCATATGCTACAAGAAGCAGCAGAACAGTTTTCCTTAAGAAAAGAGAAAGCTATTGTCAGGCCTCCACCCACTCCCTTGTCAGACATGAGCAGCACTTGTCTCAACTTCCCCTTCTAAGTGGGCTGCAGAGCCACTTCCCATGGCTGGGTTGCAGAAAACAGCATGTGCCACAACCCTGGAAGAGGCAGTGAGGAAAGGATTCATCCCCTGTGCTTCTTCAGACAGCTCCTGCCTAGGAAAACCAAGTAGGATAGTTGCTGTGCTCAGAGATCTCATGATGCATTGGGCAACTCCTCCCAGTGTCTGAAACCTTAGAGGATAGGGTAGGATAGAATAGGGTAGGATAGGGTAGAGTAGATTACACTAGACTAGACTAGACTGAAATATTTCAGTTGGAAGGGACTCACAAGGATCATTGGGTCCAACTGCCTGACCCCTTCAGGGCTGACCAAAACCTAAAGCTCATTAAGGGCATTGGCCAAATGCCCCTTGAGCAATGGCAGTTTGGACCACCAACACCAACTACCTCTCCAGGACCCTGTTCCAAGGTCTGACCACCCTTTTGGGTGTCAAATGCTTACCCATGCCAAACCTGAACCTACCCTGAGGACCCTTGGTTAAATTCTCTTTTGGTTTGTTCTTGACAATGGATATGCAGAAATATATGGAATCTTTCCTTTGGGATTGCCTGCCTCGAGTTTTGCTGCTGCCTGCCAACCATGCCTGTATTTATTTCTCTGGACAATCAATGCTGTAACAGTTTCACCACTGCAGCAGCACCCACAGGTTTAGAGATTTCCTCCAAGCACAGGCTGCCAACACTCCCAGCTCACACTGGAGGGGAAACGGTACCACAGCAATCACCCAGACAAGGGAACATGTCCTTTGGTGCTGGTCCTCCCAGCCCAGCCCAGCTCCATGTCTACACCTCTCCAGGGCCTGCACTGTCCTCCAGTTTCCAGTAAACCACATGAACACGGGATGAGGTAACAGCCAACTTGCCACACACACAAAAAAAAAGCCTTGCAAGTGAAATACAAAACTGACAGGCCATTTTTTGTCTGCATAAAATCTCCTAGCAGAATTCCCACATCTCACCTTGCATGTCTATTCATTTCACAGAATTAAAGAATAGAAATCAACATCTTTTACTAATTTCTTGATTAAACAGCTCTTATTTGAGTAGAAAAAGGGAACAAGGTAGGGTCACATCTGTTCCAAGAGCAATTCCAGGACAGTTTTGTTCAGAATCACCTTTAATGACACTTCCATCTCTGATTAGAAACAGTGCCCACTCTCCATATGCAAAACAGCCAGACTTTTGGCTAAGGGTGCACAGGCTGATATACCTGCCCTCATAGCTGGTTTTAGGTCTGGTTAGTGATTAGATAGGATCACCTCATTCAAATGAACTATATTCTAACAGCCTTACCTGTAGAAGCCTTGGTTATCATATGCCATGTTAGTCACGTCACCAAATACAGATGTATTCTTGAGTTTCTTATTGTTGTTGTTATTGTTTCTTCCCTTAAAACCAAAGTAAGCAGCTTGCATGTGCTCTAGTTCTTCAGTCCTTAGCTGGTACCACAGCTGCATTTCTCTGTGAATATATCAAGCAGTAGAAACACTATTATGATACATGGCTTCTCCTTGGAACTGGGCTCTGTTGCCAATGGGATGGAGCAGCTCCTTCAGGAAACAGGGAAAGAAGCACAGGAACAGAGAAGGTCTCAGCAAAAGGAGTAATTTTGCAGCCTGATGACAGAATCAGGTCATAATGTCCAGTGTGAAGGGCTTTTCTTTTGTAAGAGAAAAAAATATCAAGTCACCATAATAATGGGAATGGCTAGTTCTTACAAAACTTCATTTAAAATAAATGAAAAACAAGGACTGTGATATGAATAGTCTTATCAAAAAGAAAAGTGGCAATTCCAAAAACATCAATTAACCTTTCATTTCAAAGCAACTTATTTCATATGATGTACACTCTTACACCCTATTAAAACTGTCTTCTTGACATACCTTTGAGTTCTCCTTCTCTCACTTTTCTTCACACACTTGATCAGACAGCAAGTTAAGAAAGCCACGGACATCAGCAGAATGACAGCACAGCTCACAATAGAGGCAATCACTGCGACTTTAAAGCCAAAAGTCTCATATTTTGATATGGCTGCAGCAAAGCAAACACAGAAATGTTTGTAAGATCAGTCCACAAATTTATCTTTCACATTTTCATTAAACCATGCTGAAACCTGCTGCTCTGTTTCGGCCACAGACCTTGGAAAAGACCAGAGCCAGGGAGGGAAAGCACTCCTGCTTCACCTGCTGTGGCTGTGAACAGGGGACCAAGAGCAGAGATTCACCAGGTTTCCATCTGTTTGCCTGAGCTGCTGCATGAACTTTTTGGTTTTTTCCCTGAGACAGGAGCTGGGGCATCCTTCTTTCCCCCCAGCTGCCAGCCCTTGTGGGTTTTTATCTTTCCCTGGTGTTTTGGGTTTGTTTTTTTTTGGTTTTTTTTTTGTTTGTTTGTTTGTTTTGTGGGGTTTTTTTTTGTTTTTTTTTTTTTTTTTTTTTTTTTGTTTTTTTTTTTTTTTTTTGTTTGTTTTTTTTTTTTTTTGTTTTTTTTTTTTTTTTTTGGGGGGGGTTTGAGATTTTTTTTTCCGTTTGTTTGTTTGTTTGTTTTGTTTTGTTTTTTTACAGGGGACAGTTTTACGGTCGAGGGCATTTTAAGGTCTGACAGTTCAATATCTAGCATTTATTTACCTTTTTTTCCTGTCCCGTGCAGGCAGTCTGTCTGTCAATAAACAGTGGATCTTTTTCATTTTCATTCACTAGTATTAATTTCTTATTGGTGAAAAGGGATTGTTGGAACCCTTTTTTTTTTTAGAGGAAATGCTCATTCCAGAGTGCCTTTCTCCTAAACTTGTCTCTAAACTGAGACACCCAGACATTCTCTAAAGAAGCAAACAGCTTTAGCTCAAGCCACAGTTATTCCAGGTGCTACCAGTGACATGAGACCAGGGGTGAATACAACAGTCTTTTTTCTGTGTCTCGATAATGGCACGTCAGAACACATATGGAGTGGAATTACCATCAGTGGGGCAGCTTTGAAGAAATTGAATTTGTCCTTTTCTTTGCACAGGTATCTGGGAAGGATCCTAACGCGGCGGGACGGGCAGGGCAGGGCAGGGCAGAGGAGGGGCGGATTTGGGGAGAACCTTACGCTTGCAGGAGGGCACTCCGGCTGTCCACTGCGTGCTGTTCCCACTCCAAACGCAGCTGACGATGCCCGCTCCCTCCAGCTGGTGCTCGGCCGGGCACTGGAAGGCCACCACAGTCCCCACATCGGTGCCGCTGCCCTGCAGGACCTGCAGCGAGCCCAGCCGGGGCGGGAGGAGGCGGCCGCACTGCCCTGCACAGCAAACACACACACGATGCAGCGCCGCCAGCAGCAGGGCAGGTCCACGGGGGGTTTACTGACACCAGACTGTAAATCAGTCACAGTTAATGGCCAAAAAACAAATACCAGACCTCGGGGCGGCTGCTCTGCCAAGCACCATCGGTGCCATTCAACAGCCCCTCTGCCCTCACCCCCGGCACGAAGCAACTTGTGTTGCAGCATTATCTGCTCAGACTGGTACACGTGCAACACTAGAACTCTAAAAAGAGTAATTTCTGAGTGGCACGGCCCCCTACGGATCCCTGTGTTGTTGGATTCTGATTAATTTTTTACTTAGGCTGGCTGGGAGTATTCATTACACAGGAATGTTCCAAGATCTGCTGGACTGATTGTGCAGTTCAGCCTAGTCAGTAGCATCTTGGCATCATCTGACCCAAACTTCTGATCTTTACAAGAACTGCACCTCTATTTGTCCTGGCTGAAAGGGGCCAAGGGGGTCAAAACCAAGGGAGGAGCATAGAAAGACATACACATATAACTTATCTTCCTTTTCAAGAGACAAACTCTGCTTTACAGTAAATCATTAATTTTTAATACATTTTTATTCATTCTGCTTTTCTATTACTTTGTTGTTTATATAGCTGCTCTTTGAGCTGTGGAGCTGTTCTCCCCTTGGCCACCTTTTGTCAGCCACTAACTTCATACAGTAAGTTTCATTGTCGTAACATTCCTTGTTCACAGTAATTTCAAGCAAAACTTTCAATTTCAACAAAACTTTCAATACATTGTATTAAGACAACACATAGCATCTAGATAACTTCAAAGGTAACAAACACTTTTCCTGGGTATGTACATGTGCATTGACAGAATCTAGAAACTCGATTTAACATTTACAAAATACCAGCACTGCTTCTGCATCAGAGCCCAAGTTCCCCATTTTTCACTAGATTTCCAAATGACTTGAGAAAACTCAGAGGCATAGTGCTGCAAGCACTATGACAACACACACGAAAATATTAAAAGAGGGAAAATATATTTTCCACATCTACAGGCAAAAAGAAACTAAAGCCTCCATGAAAACATCCTGACAGAACCACATGTTGTTAGCAAATCTCTTTTATTTTTAATGCTAAAACTCTCCCCATGGCTTTACTTGTTGTTAAGCCCCTAGATCACACCACAGCAGGCAGGCATCCCACCTATCTCCAATTCATGCTCTTAAACTCACTGTCCCTGGAAAACAAACCCAAAGGAATCTCAGCAAAAGACCAAACAGAAGTCCCAGTGACAATTACTGGGCTAATCTACTGAGTAAATATGCACCAGCACTAGCTTTTAAAACCACAGCTCTTTAATTCCATGCAGATTATTTCTGTTTGTTTTGCCATTTCTGTCAGCCACTTACTGTGGCAGCAATTAGCCTCAATAAGAGCAAATATTTTCTAACAACTGGTTTCTCCTCACCTCTTGTCCTTCCCACCCACATCCATTCCTGGAACACACAGGATGTATCAGACAATTTTCCTCCTCCCTCCAGATAAGTGTTACTAGTCTGGGCTTTTCTTTTTATTTTAATCACTCTGTGGCTTACCATGAGAAAACGTTGAGCTAAACTGCAAAATAAAAACTTTACATATAGATACTATTTTTTTTTTTTCATTTTACAATTTCAAGGCTATTTTTAGAGATCACACCACATTCTTAGAGTTCACATTGGTGACTCTTGTAGCTGCACAAAATGTAAAAAGTAATTAGAGCTGAATTGGACTTGATGCACACCTGCTGGGCCACCACATGCAGCCTCAGCAGAGGCATTCAGTATACCTGCCGGTTTACCTGGACTCACTGTTCACTCTTTGTTCTCCAAAGAACAAATAATTTGGCACCAGATCCTTTCTTTCAAGATAGATACATTTCATTTAATCCAGAATTGACCATCCTGAGTAAGATGTGCAGCCATAGCTGCTGTTTTGAACCCTCCCTGCCCACGATAGTTCCTGCCAAGTGCTTAAACCTCTGAATGGCAGCGACCTTGGCAGCACCATTCCTCAGCTGTGGGATTTAAAATATTTTTCTCCACTTGAGCTCCACAGAAATATCTACTAGCTAGCGACTCCTGAAAAATGTGGGTATTTCCATGCTCTGCCCTGGGCTGCAGCAGCACCACAGATCATGCCCAGAGGATCATTCCCATATGAATGTAATTGGGGCCAGAACCACAGAGCTTCTCAATGAGAGCTACACGTCCAAAACCTTTTACACCTGAGCTGAAAGTTCATCAACAACTTTGTGTACCTCCACTTGTGCAGAGGAGAAACTGTTCTTTTAGGAGCTTCTCAACACCATTTCTTCCCACTAAAGTAAAAAACTTAAATATGTCACTACTTTTTGCTTTTCACAAATGCCTTTATTGAAATGCCCAGATGGAGTTTTTGCCAGAATGATTTTTTTGAATTTCATCCAGGCTGAGATTTAGCTTCTCTGCATAAAATCTGCCCTAATTTTAAGCATCAATTATCTTCTAAAAACACATTTGAAAAACTTTTCCTGCAAGCTCTAGTGTCCTTCACTATTAGCTACCTGTAATGTTTTCATAGTTAGCCATGGCATTCACTTTTCTGCTGGGTTAATTTACCCTTATATCTCCAAAGAGTCATGTTTAAGTAAGCTTCCATCCTTATAATTACATAAGCAGATGTTCCATATAGACTTCTTTTTTGAATACTCTTCAGGCATGTCCATCAGACTAAATCTACTATCAAGAATTTTATTATTGTTTTTATTAATATAATTAATTTTATTTTTGTTTTTAACTGAGACTGGTCTCTGAGGCTGCATTGCTACCTGGTAAAACATAAACATTTGTGCTGACCAGATTTACATTTGAATTTGTATTTCTTTTATAAATATCTAGAAAATGTTGTGTTCAGAAATATCTACAAAATGTCTTGGTTTGCATAACTGTTGTCACCCAGAAATGTAAAAATGAAAAACTGTAAAATTGAATAAATGTCCTAATTAGAGAGCTGGAGGCCCTCTGCTCTGGAGACAGGGTGGAAGCACTGGCATTGTTCAGCCTGAAGAAGAGAGGGCTCTGGGGAGACCTTAGAGCCCTTTCTAGTGCCTAAAGGGGCTGGCTACAAGAGAGCTGGAGAGGGACTCTGGACAAGGGCCTGCAGGGGCAGGACAAGGAGGAATGGCTGAAGCAGGGTAGATTTAGATGGGATTTTGGGAAGGAAATGTTCCCTGGGAGGGTGGACAGGCCCTGGCACAGGGTGCCCCGAGAAGCTGTGGCTGCCCCTGGATCTCTGGCAGTGCCCAAGGCCAGCCTGGATGGGGCTTGGAGCAGCCTGGGACAGGGGAAGGTGTCCCTGCCCATGGCAGGGGTGCCCCTGGGAGGGCTGTAAGGTCCCTTCCAATCTCTTGTGATTCTACAGTTCCATGATTCCAGCTTCTGCAGCTATTTCTGTAGCTTTTTGTTGAGCAGGAGCTGATTTATACAAATGCAATTCTCAGCTTGGCCTCAGGCTGAGAGGATAGCCAGTGCTCAGAAAAGCTCTGAATCTGATGCTGCTGTCTGGGAGTGCAGAATGGCTACAACAAATGAGTTATTGCATGTGACAAATAACTGTCCTCAAAGTAAAGACAGACACTAAAGCACATTGTCCTCCATAAACTCTTAATGCACCCCAACCTCTGGGTTCAGAAATAAACACATACATAATTTCCAGGCAGTGAAAAATAGAGTAATGCAAGAATTAAAATAATCCAAAATATCCCTTCTCATGTACAGCCAGGATTATCTGTATTGCAAAATTGATTTGTCAAAAAGAGGAACCATGAACCATATGGTTGCACTGTCAGCAAGCTGTGGGTTTATGTTCTGCTGATAAGGAAAAAGAAATGAGAGAGCAACCTAGGCATGCCTAGCTGGTAAACATTTCCTGTGCTCCTTCCACAGCAAAACAGTGACTAAAAATCAAATACATTGCATAAGTATCTACCAAAATTATCTAAACTACAGAAGTAATTACCTGGAAGCATGTTAGCAAGGCTCCCACTTGCTGTCTGTGCAGAAAGAGAGTGACCCATGCCTTCACCTCATTATTCCCAGACACAGAAAGCTCACCCCTTTGCATTGTTTATTGTTGGCTATTTAATATCACTAAAACATGCTGGAATAACTAGATGCCAGGGATCCAGGGGAAGGCACAGCCTCTTTGGACACCCTGTGCCAGGGTCTCACCATTCTCTCAGGTCACCACAGGACCTGCAACATGGGAGTCCCAAGACAAGTGTGCACTTTCCCTCTGCCACCAGGTCCCTCTGTTCTCAGACAGGTTTTGGGGAGCACATCCTTGCTGGTGTCCTTCATTGTGACATACAGACAGTGAAGTCTGTATGTTTATAATTTCAACTTTCACCATTGCTTTTTCCCAGTACTCAGGATTAATCTCTCATTCATTAAACCTTGTGCAAGCAATTGTAACATTTTTGCAGAGGATGCAAAGGGATCCACTAGCTGGAAAGCCAGCCACCGGAGAAGCCAAAAAAAACCTCACATGTATTTCCAGGGGGAAAACACACATCTGTTAGGAGCCATGGCCAGAGGAAGGATGAAGGAGCCCCACCAGAAAAGTGGACAGGACAGAGGTTGTGCTGCCCCATGGGAAGCCTCCTGCACCCTCCCTGCACATCCACTGCCCACCCTCAACATGCTCCCCTCTCCTGCAGTGCTCTGGGTGCTGCAGGACACAGAGCTCAGCCTTGCTGCATATTTGCCTTGCCAGGCTCTGGGTTATCTGCCTGCAGCAGCTCTTTGATCTGGCCCGTGCACAGGACATGCACACACCAGGGTGCTGAACAGGGTTGATAAGAGCAGATGTGCCTGCATGATGTGCCCGTGGCCTCCTGCTTGTGCACCACAGACTGGGCCCAACCTCTATGGACTCCCACTGCTGGGGCCACATTGCACTGACCTACCTTGACCAAAAAAATTCTCAAAGAGGAAGGGTCCAGAGCTGGACAAGTTACACTTCAGTCATTAAAAAATCCACTCCCAACATGAAATTTTAGGTGGATCAGGCCTGCATGCTACTTGATGGTTATATATTAATTTTTTGCCAAAAAGCTGAAAATGTAGGAATTGCATTTCCACAAAGAAATGTAAAGAATTCTTTGTAAAGAATACAGAAACTTTTCAACCTTTTCTCTTTGAAACCACTTTCCTGTTTTAAAACACCTGATGGAATACAGGTTTATTAATTTTCACGGGGAATTTCCAACCACCCTGTTTAGCAAAACCAGCCTGAATGCTAGAGACCTTACCTGCCTTCCCCCTGGCTGACCCACTTTGGCTTCCCTAAGTCTTTCCCAAGAGCGATCTGAAGCTGCTCCTGTCCTTGGTTTGCTGTGTTAAGCTGTGAAATGCGTTAAGCACACCACAGAGCTGTGACCTGGCATCCACAACGGTCAGCAAGAATTTCTGTGAATAATTGATTTAGACACCAGTCTGAAAAAGTTAGCAACAGCATGCCTTTTATTATAGTGATGGAAGTCACTCATGGGTTGAGAGACCAACAGCCAGATTTAAAACCCTTCCCTGTGGTTTTATCACTTTTTATTTTTCTTCTCTCCTGGCTGATTCTTTTCCTGACAGAGTCTGGCTTTACTATTCTGGGCTGCACGCAGAGGACACGCAGCCAGCAGCCTGGCCAGGGCCACCAGAGCTCCTGCAAACTGCTCGGTGAGAGGCAGGCAGCATCCTGCCAGAGCTGCCCGGCACAGCAATGGTTAACAGCACAAGTCAATTAACACATCTGCCTTCAGCAATGGCTAATAGCACAAGTCAATAACACATCTGCCTTAGGCCTCCCTGGACACGGAAACTGGTGCAAGATGGCACCAAGATTGACAGGAATGCCAGTGTAAGGACAGGGAACCAGTGCACTCTGCTCGCTTTTCCCCATTTAAAAAGTCCATGATTGCAGGGGAGTTATGCACAGAATGACAAGCAGCTTGAGAGAGCAGAGCAGAGGACAGCAGCCCCATGTCCTGCCCTTCCTTTGTACATGGCTAGGGAACTCAGGGCTACGCCTGAGAATTCAGCTTCTGGGCTGAAACAGATTAAAATGAATGAAAATCTTAGTCCTAATCTAAATTTCTACAGGTTTTAACAATAACGGGCCAAACACCAGAGCTCTCTTGCCTGTGCAAAATTGCCCCGGTTTTGTGGGGCACAGCTTCTTAGCACAAAGCAGGACCCCTGTGTCCAGTCCAGAGCGCTCCTCTGACCCAATCAATTAGCAAAGATCTTGGAAGTAACTGTGGCTGTAAGCAGAAACCTTCCTGAGTGTAATTCTGCTTTTACACAAAGGCACAAATTTCTGCTCCTCTGAACAGGAAAAATCAAACCCCAAAACTTGCCCTTTGCACCTCTCTGAGCTCCCACATGCCAAATCATCCTCCCACACACTGTTCCCAGCCCACATACACTCTGGGAATTATGTACACCATCCCTTCACCCGACTTAACTTCTGTCCCCGTTTTCACCTCTCCTCAAATCCATTCCCAATCAAAGGTACTCTGCTTAGGAGTCTGGAATACATAAGCAGCACTGTGACTGGCTTTATTTCATCCCAGAAATAATAATGGAATCATCTCTCCCAGGTCTGTTGGAGGAAAGGCAAGCAGTTAACCCATCCCTTCCTCCACCACTGCTCACAACCACTCCAGTTTGGGCTGAGGCAGCTGGGAGCGCTGCTCCCCCAGCAGCTACAGACCCCCCCTTAAAGATGCTGTAGGGCCACAGGGGCTCTGCTCTGTTGCAAAGGCTCGTCTGTAATGCAGGCACCAGCTCAACCCCATCCCTGAGACCCTCAGCAGACACAGGGATTGATTTATTTTGGGGAGCAGTTGCTCATTCTGCAACTTCCGCATTTCTCTCTGTCATCTGACAACCAAATGAGAGGCAGACATTCACACAGACTGCAAAATCACCTCTGCCAATCCTGACCCACTCAGCCAGTCAAAACTGTTGTTTAGAATAACATCTTGCTCATCTGTGCCTGTATTTCAAAGACTGCGTGTGAATAAAACGCCTAAATGAAAACTAACAATTGTCCTATGCGTTAGCTTGTCCCCATCGTAATATTGAAGAAAGACTCCACAGTGCACATAAAGTCAGTGGCAATCATGATTAATAAGCAAAATCAGGCCAATTCCAGCATGGTTACAAATCTCTTTGCTGTAGAGTTGCAGAGACTGGGGCTTGAGGATGCTCTGCTTTTCCAGGGGGAAAGTCCAAGGATGTCCTGGCTCTGCCACAGTGGGAACAGTAAAACTGGCAGTGGTTTTGCCCTTTAAAATAGACCACACCACCCAGAAATGCTGGGTTAACCACTGTCATTGGGGTGCTTCTGTGTTTTAAGACCAACTTGTGATTTTTTAAATTTCAATGTTTTGGATCCAAAGTGTTGCCCCTAATTTTCTTGCTTTCAAGTGTTTGAACCTTTGCAGCCTGATTCTCACGCTGCTTCATGTAAAAAATGTGTATTCTTAGAATTTATCCATATGTTTTGCATAGTTGTGTTCTGAGAGAGAGTTTGACTGATGGTCATAGTGACCAATGGAGTCAGGAGGTTGTCACCTCTTTGGGCCAATCTGGGCCCTCTGTAAAAAGTGTATATAAGTTAATTGGAATCAGATAATAAAGAGCCTTTCATGTTTGACCCTGCTGCTGCCTGCTGTCCTCTGTGAGGGTCCACACCCACGTCACAACTTGTTACCCCTCTAAGTGCAGGGGTAACCAAAGCACTCAGCTCACCTCATTCATTAGCTAAAATTCAGAAGTCTGCTAATAATCTGCCTCTCTAACACAGGTAATCTCAGAGTAGCAAGGAGGAAGCATTGCAGAATACCACAGGGAACAATCTTGCACTGTGGACGACTCAGAAAACCCAATAACTCTCTTCCTTCTCTATTTTGGACTGTTCTAGAGCTTTAATGACAAGCACAAAAATCCTTCCCTCAAAGCAGTATCAATGCCTGGTGCAAATGTCTAACCACCCAGATTAACACCTTGCAGTACAGGAGATAAAGCCAAGGAGCTGACATTCTGCAACTGTCCCTTCTTTTACATTACTTAATGCAAAGTTTGACTGAGCTCATGGGAGAACAAGAAAGGAGAAATAACCCTGGAGAAACTACAAGCCCATACATTCCAGGTTGTATCACCCTCTGCTCCGTTGAAATGTAAATTTGGGATCCATGTTTTCTTCTGCAGCCTAAAAACTGAACTACATCTGAGGATAAAATTCTGTGCATCCCTTCTGCAGAGCGGGAGCGCTCCTGGCTGCAATGAACAACTTTGTGTTTGGAAGAGAAACTCTAAGTTCTTAGTAACATAATTTCAGTTTCTGCACTGCCAAGGAGACTCCCTTCAAAAAAATAAAGCTGCTCACAACAAAAGAACAGTTTAAGCCACAACAAAGGTACATCCACCCCAGCACTGGCACCCCATCACAGCCACCAACATCCAGGCTACAGCTGAGCCAATACGTGCTGTCCCTCTCCCATCTTCCAGCACACTGCAACTTTTATCTGTTCTAAGCCAGAGACCCCGTCCCTTTATTTCAGTGGTGTCTGCTAGGTAATTCCTCCCACAGCTAGGTCTGAACGGGCCTTCACTGCAGCCTGCAGCACTTCCCACCTCATGAAACCTCTCCCCTTCCCTGGTCTGGAAAGTGGAGGGATGAGGCAGAACCACAACTACAGACAACAAACAGCCCAGCAGTGAGACCTATTAATTTATAGCCTGTCATAAATTAGTGTTTCTGTCAGATCCTGCATTTATTGTCTCTGTCTGTGGCTGCACTGATGTGTCTGTCGATGCATCTCTGTGTTGACAGAAGCATGAGCTGCCTGGTCTGAAAGAGCTACAGGAGGGTATTGAGGAATCAGCAAAAAAAGGTACCACCCTTATAACCAAAGGGCCAGAGCCTCCTACTACAGCAACATAAGGACTAAGGACTAAAAATAATGTTATGACTTTGTGCTCCTTCCTCTTTTTCCTGTTTCACCCCAAAGCCCCCAGTATAACCCGGGCAGCTTCAGAGGCACCAGCACCTCAGTGGCACGGGCTGAGGACAGCTCCTTGCTCCACGGCGATTCCCACGGGGCTGGAGGTGCCCAGGTCACCTGGCACAAGCCTTTCAGAATCCCAGAGGCTTTTCCAGAGGATTTACCGGCCCTGGCAAGAGCTGGTCTATGGGTGTCCACAGAGCACGGCAGTAACTCTGTAAACGCCGCTGGGCCGGCACTGCAACCACAGGACAGAAGGTTTCTTCTCGGTTCCAGACATTGGTTGTGCTCCTCCTCTGCCCCTGCCCTGCACCTTTGCTGCCCTTCCCTCGGGATGAGCCACAGCTCCTCAGGGAAGCGCCTGCTGACCCTCCCAAACACGGGCTGGGATCGTTCTCCCTGTTCCTGCCAGTCCTTCAAAGGAAGGCAAGAGCAGGAAAAGCACGGGGTGTTCCAATCTCACAGCTGTGTCCCAGGAAGCTCTAAGACCTTCTGAGTGCTACAGGCATCGTGGCTGTACTAAGGAACTTCCTTTAATTTCTCTCTCATTCATGCGTTAATTCAAATGGAAATCCTGCCACCTTGTTTCATCCTCTCAAAAGGAACACGTGAGGGAGTTCATCTGTGCAAATCTTTATTATTACCCCATTGCTCACGGTCTGAAATAATGTAAGGAGACACTCAGCATCAAAAAGAGTCACCGATAAGGACACGATGCAACGAAAGATACGGTGTAAGTGCTGTACAACAACTGGCAGCAAACATCGATGTATAAATAACCCGGCTGCATTTAAATGAACAAGAGTTTAATTTAAAATGATACAAGTAGCCATCATTTTAGCTCTCTAGGCTGCTTAGGGCTGCCAGCAGCACGTCCACCGGACTCGATACATTCATAGTTCCGAACAGGTGCTCGCGAGGGTGGAATTGCACAGTGGCAAAGCCCCAGGAAGGGGCAGAGAGGGCGAGGAGCAGGAGGAGCAGACACCCAGCCAAGCCCTGGCAAAGCCCCGTGTGCTCACTGCTGGTCCTGCAGCCACTGCAGCAGCTCCGTGCAGCACAGCCGAGCCCTGACCCAGCCTGTTCCAGTTTAGAGCCTTACTCCCCTTGACAACTGCTCCATAGTTTTGGTGTAGTTGGCTTCGAAAAAATGGGTTTTGTTGTTCAGGTTGGAGACATGGCTGAGAGGAGCCGGGTCCATAGATATCCAAGGGATTAACCGAGGGTGGATTTCTAAATATTTTTTGGCAGATTGGCATTTCTAGCTGTTTTGCCACAGATCTACACAGAGCAAGATTAACCTACAGAGAAGCAGTGTAACACAGGACATGCCACTTCCAAAACTCCTTTTAGTGCAGCCAAACCCAGACCCACAAGACTTTGACACAACATATAAAAACAGCCAAATATACATGATTTTAAAAGAGAGAAAAGTCAATAATTAGCAACAATATCAGGCAAGAGCAACAGGGTCTACACCTGGGTTTGAGTTATTTCTCTAAGCAGGTTTCTCAGCACTCGTTTTGCATTTTCAAATTAACTGCTCTATTAAATTCAAAATAAGCAGTTAAGCACATTCAGAGGATACAATTTAAAGCATTGCTATGCTAGTAGCCAAAATACATTTGTCAATTTCTATAGGTACAAAAAAATCAGGTCATTAATAAAGTCTGTTAGAACTTCACGGGCTGAATAAATAACAAGGATGTGAGAGGACAGGCTGCATATGAGAACAAGGTCCCTGGATTTCAGGAGCACGCAGCCCTGCTTGCACTGAAGCCAGGGAAAAGTCCACCTGCCCCATGATGTGAAGGACAGAAGAAGAAACCCCAGCAAGCAACAGATGACCGCAGCTGCACCAAGCTCCAGCATCCTTCCATCTCACCTCGCTCCCAACTCCAGAGGTGGCTGTGGCTGGGGACAAGCCCCTCCTGCTGCCCGGCCCAGGGGCTCCAGACCATGGCTCTGCTTCGTCCCGGCCGAGACACCCACCAAAGCCACAGCCCTGTGCAATGGACGTGTCCCACCAGTTCAGACCCTCTGTCACCTCACATTGCCTTCAAATCACATCATCTCAAATTA
Source organism: Zosterops lateralis (assembly GCF_965231275.1). Lineage (NCBI taxonomy): Eukaryota > Metazoa > Chordata > Aves > Passeriformes > Zosteropidae > Zosterops > Zosterops lateralis. The sequence continues at coordinate 9,509,428 of NC_139771.1, forward strand.
TTGAACCCGCTTGAGCCAAAGACGTTTTGAAAGGATGATACGGTCTGTGCAATCGAACTGAGTAACAAAACTCAAGGGAAGAGAAAGATAAGAAGGAAAAAGCTTTGGTTTCTCATTCCACCCCTCAATGTATCACAATATTCCATTAAAACACTGATATCTTCATTTCCTTCCCAGCCCGGTGACGTGTCCAGGAGCGATGTCTCTTGAGAATCAGCACCTTCATCCTTGCCAGACCCTGCCCTGTGCCCCCTGTGCCCCCTGTGCCCCCTGTGCCCGCGGCCACCCCAGCGCCTGACCCCCACACTTCCATCACTGGACCGCAATGGCCCCGGCTGCAGCAGCCCCGGGCGGCCCTGGGGGGGCTCGGCCGCTCCGTCCCCCGCAGTCGGGACTGCCCCGCTGGAGTGCAGCCCCCGCCGAGCTGTCCGGGACAGCCCCTGTGCCCGGGCGGCTCCGGGACACCCGTCCCGAGGCGCTGCGTGCCCGAGAACCTCGGGCTGGGACCCGCCGCCCCCTCCCGCCAGTGCCGGGACCGGCCGGGGGCGGCCCGAGCGGGGTCCGGGGCCGGGGGGGAGATAACGCAGCCCCGGCGGGGCCTCCCGCGCCCCTTCCCCGGGACGTGCAGCACCTTCTGTCCGGGGGTACCGCGCCCTGCCCCGGCCACCCCGCATCCCCCCGCGGGAGGAATCCCGCACCCCGACCGGGGTCTGGCGCTGCCCCCGCCGGCATCATCCTCCCTCCCTCCCCTCCGGTGCGACGCGGGAGGGAACTGGTGCGAGGAGCGATGGGGACCCCGCTCGTACCTGTGTATCCGCTGTCCCGCCCCGGCGCGGGGCTGCGCGGAGCGTCCGGCGCGGGCGCGGTGGCTGCGGGCATGGCCAGCCCCGCCGAGCCCTGCTGAGCTCTGCTGAGCCCCGCCGAGCCTTGCTGAGCCTTGCTGAGCCCCGCCGAGCCCCGCCGAGCCCCGCCGAGCCCTGCTGAGCTCTGCTGAGCCCCGCCGAGCCCTGCTGAGCCCCGCCGAGCCCCGCCGAGCCCCGCCGAGCCCCGCTGAGCCCCGCTGAGCCCCGCCGAGCCCCGCCGAGCCCCGCTGAGCCCCGCTGAGCCCCGCCGAGCCCCGCCGAGCCCCGCTGAGCCGCCCGGCAGGTGCCCCGCTCCGCGCCCGCCCCGCCAGCGCCGCACGGCCGGTCCCGGGAGCCCCGCCGGGCGGGGAGGAGGGACGGCGGGGCGAGAGGAGGGGCCACCCGGGGCGGTGGGGCCTCAGGAATCGGGGTAGCGCCGTGCCGTGACAGCCCTGCCGTGACAGCCCCGCGGGCCCGCCCGGCCCTTCCCTTCCCCGGCCCCCACGGGCGGCAGGCGGGGATGCGGCAGCGCCGGGCAAGGGCTGCGTGTGCTCCAGTGCCCACCGCCTGCCCCGCGCTGCCCTCCCTGCTCCCCGCCCGCCGCCAGCCCCCGGTGCGGCCGGGCCGAGACCCGCAGCCTGCAGAGCCTCAGGTGCTCCGGTCTGGTGCTCATGGGTCTGGTCCTGCAAACAGTCTACTGCTCTTCGTGTGGGCATATTCCAGGAGTAGAACATCTCACATACGTCCAGTTTATTGTCTACAACGTTATGTTTGTTTTCACAGGGCTGTGCAGTTAAATCCACTGGATGGTTCCCAGATCCACCATCCCACCGGGAGCTGTGGCACACACCAACGGGCACAGGCTCCCTGGTGCAATCGAGTGTCTTGTGCACACTGCCTGTGTCGTTCTGTGCTTAACCACATCCTGCCGTGTCAGCCCCTGCCACTTACTGCCCTGGCAGTCTGGGTCTCAGCAGTGTGTTGGAATCTTTGCTGGCACTGGCAGTGGATCCCAAACAGACCTCTAATGGTCTGCACCTTGTTTTCTCCACAGAGAACAAGAGGAACAACTGACTCTGCTGAAGAAGCTCTGTGTGTTGGTGCTGTGCCTGTTGTCTGAGGCCCACACCAAGCACTGCAGCTGTTAACACTCTCTCTACTTGTTCTACCCCCTCATTTTTTTTTTTTTTTTTTGCACCTGGAAGTAGAAGGAAAAAATAGTCTGCAGGAGCAGATTAGAGACATGAACTTCCAAGGTGCACCAAACCCAAACAGACTGAAAAATCTCTTAAGACTCTTCTGGAAACATCAAATGGAGCATGATCATGCCCACGTTATAGTGACACAGCTCAGTGTGCTGCTGGCCATAGCACTTTCCTGTGAGCTGATCTGGCACAGAGGCCTCAGGAATATTGCAGATATAAGGGCTGCTATTTCCATCTCTACAACAAAACCACATTCAAAAAGCAATGCTTGGTCACATTATAGCAAAACCCCAGGATTTCTGGAAATGCTGCAGGTTATGAATTAGGTTTGTATTTCCAGTAATGCCAAATATTAATCAATCTAATTAAAGTCAACAAGGAACTATTGCTCCTTCAGTCAAGTCCAGTGAAACCAGAGAAACACCAAAGAGAGAGAAGTAGCTTTTTGTAGTGATGTGTTTTTGGTTTTATCAGTTTTATGCATATATTTGTTCCTTGTTTTATATTGATTTTTGTAAGTTGTAATGGTTTGCCCCATGTCACTCATGTTCAACCCTTCTTGGTTTTACCCCAACCCCAGTTATATGTCAGTCGTAAGTTATACAGCCCCTGGGTCTTTTCTGTCACTTTGGGGTCTCCCAAAAGTCTGGAAAGGTCCAGTTAGGACTCCAAGTGATTGGACAAGTCTTCAGCTGTCTCCCCACCTGAGTTATTGATTTGTTATGTGTCTTTTACCTGCAAAGCTATAGCCACATGATCCCTGATTTGTTCTCAGTTAAACCCATCCCTGAGTTCCTCCCCCCAACACAAGATGTTACTTGGAGGGGGTTTCTCGCTCTTTTTTCCCACTGCTTCTGCCAAGGGGTTACTTCTGCTGAGGCAGATACCCTGAACTGAGGTTATCCCCACTGGGGGATGAATAAAGGCAGTAGTTAACCCTGAGCAGACTCCTCTTTCTTTCCTGCTGTCGTCGCTTTACTCCTTCAGGCAAACAAGAACCCAAGGGATCAGTGAGGTTCGTCCAGCTACCAAGCCGTACCCTTTACTGTCGAAGTGTCAGGGCTGGCTGAGGCAGAGAGACAAGACACTTCTACAGGTTTTTTCTGTAAGCCACTACCCCTGCAGCTGCTGTTACGCAATTCAAGTTGAACACAAGTGTGTTTCAAGTCAAATCTTTCCTCACAGGCACTCACGGAAGAAAATTATGCACCAGCACCTGAATTCCACTCACCTCATGGCAGCATTCAGATTTGCTTTGTAAGGGAATGTATAACCTACAGCAGTGGTTTTGCTCCACGTGTCCTGGAACACCACAGGCAGCCCTGTCGTGTGACTCCCCAGAATGTCACTTACCTCCCTGGCTGCAGATGAGTGCTTTCATAATTTTTAAGGCCCCTGATTTCACCTTCAGCATCAGGGGAAGCCATGCAGCCGCAGCCAGACACTTGCTGCTTTTGCTTAGGGACTGTTTAACTGTTGGATTTCACTAAGCTGCCCTAAGGCTTTGCCTTTCTTTTAATCCTAGTTATTAGAGCTGGCTCCAGGCATGCCAAGGGCACAAGACTGCTGAAGTGACAGTCCCCAGCAAAGCTGCCTGGGCAGCTGCAGGGCTTGCCTGGCCACAAGCAGGGACATGCTCCCAAGTCCCAGCCTGGCCATGGCAGCTTTCCAGCCCTCCAGCAGCAGCAGCAACAGCAAACTGCTCCCCTTTCTCCTCTCCTGGCCAGCCCTGCTGCCACCCCCTCCTTCTCTGAGCCCCAGCAGCTGTGGTGGGCTCAGCTAAGCATCAGCCCCTCAGCCCCAGGCAGTGACTCTCGTACAGTAGCAAAGGCTCAAATGTAGGCGGATCAACTGGATCCAGATAATTTCTGGAATGCTGTGTTTCTCTGGGTAGTAGTTCTGTGTTGTTCCTCATCCTGATCACTGCACTTGCTCACCACATGCAAAATGAGCCACCCACCAACGTGCATCCCACCTCTAGGGAGGAAATAAATAATTGGAGACTGTCCCCGTCCATCCGCTCTGTCACTGCCTTTTTCCCTTGCCCTTGCCAGTTGTTTGTATTTTATGCCTTTGCCAGCTCTTCCTTCTGAGGGCATAACACCACATTTTAACAGAATAGGAAAATTAATAAGCAGTCAGAATGAAAAATGTGTGGGAATGAGATTAAATACAGCTAACTGATCTGTTAATGAAATCTTCCTGAAATAAATCCAGGGTTGTTCAAACCCTTAATCTGTGATTGTCAATTTACAGAAAAAACAAATAAAGAAAAAAATGACAGACATCAGTTTAATTCAGGCAAGAGATGATGGGCACCTTGGAGAGAGACAGCAGCTCCTGGAGAAGCAAAAGAAAAGGTTTATCCAGCTGTTCACAGGAAGGACCAAACAAGCTCTCACAGATTTGTGAAGTTTAGCTCCCAAACACAGCAGAATTTTGAGATCCTGCAGTACCTGAGAACCCAGAGCGCCACAGCCTGGTTTGATTCTGCCCCAGCCAAGCACAGAGCAGGAATGCTGTGGCTTTGAGGCAGGTAGGGTCTGGTGCCTTGACCTGACAGGCAGAGTCTCAAAGACCTCGTGTGTTTCACTTCATGGTTGCAAGCGGCAAAGTGGAGAGGATTTGCTGGCAGCTCCACAAGCCACATCCCTCATGCACAAAGAAGATTCTTGGCTTATTGTGAGATTTTGGCATCTTTTCTGAAATGTGCTGATGTCAGGACACCACAGCTATGGGTATTGTATTTTTAACCCCCACTTCATCAAAATTCAGTCACCTGGTTAAACTTAACTGCGGTTCCACATCTAAATTTTTTTCTCTGGTCTTATCATGGCCAGCATATACAGTTCAGCTCTACGCAGAGCTAGAAAGGGGCTATTAGTAGCTTAAATCTTATTTATGCACTAATACGAAAGCATAAGTAGGATTTATGGGATGCTTAATCCCTGTGCTAACCCTCTGCACAGAAGCAGGTTGAGCTCAGAAGAACAGCTTTTATGACAAAGGGAAGTCTAAAGCTTACAGCTCTTATGACAAATAATGTCAGCAACGTGTATTTCTTCAGCTTTGGGAGTTCCCAATTCCTTCCAAAGGAGAGAAAATAGAGAAAGAGAATAAAACAAAGGTCCTAACCCTCCAGCCTTTGATCTGGACAAGATTAGATCCTGTGTAAATTCAGGACAAGCCTTCAGAGACATCTAGTGACTTCTCAGAGGATTTGATAGTGGTTTCACAGCAGCACTGTATTCTGGGACCTGGTGCTGGTCAATCAGTGCAGACCAGGAAAGGCTCTCCCAGGACAGGGTTCTGCAGCCTGGGGCTGTTCTCTGAGGGTGCTTTGCTCTTGCATTTCTGCCTGTTGGTTTGTTAATGTGTTCACTAAACACATTTCCTTTGGTTTGCCTAGAATCATAGAGTGAGAGAATGTTAACACAAGCAAACAAAGAAACAAAGCCCCCACCTCCAAACCAGAAATTATACAAAATGAGTAAATTTTCAAGGCAAGCACTCGACATCATTATATTTTCAAGGAAGCTTGGGAGAAGAAATAACACACACTGGAAAGAATTCCTTTTCATGGTAAAAGCTACTCTTCAAGAGATCTTTTCTGGGTAGACTGTTGGGAGAGGTGGGTAGGGAGGAGATGAAAGATGCAAGTCTCAAGAAAATTTTCCCATGGATAATCAAATACATGGCCTCTAATTTTTTATCATCATGGACTTCAGATATATGATTTATTCACCAATGTAAAAAATAAACCAAACCCCAAACCAGGATAAGTTCTTTCCTGTAGGTCCAAAAAATACTCACTGATGCAGATCAATAATTTTCATCAATCATAAAAAACTGTCTGTATGGAGCATTTCTTCCTCTCTATCAATATCAGAAAATACAGAAGGCTGAAGAGGAAACAAAAGTTAAACCAAACCATTTAAAAATACAGTGCTGTGACAGATTTTATTTCATTTTGATTGATACTACATGCTTACTACCACTAGGAACAGACATGCCTTCTTTTTTTGTTTTTGTTTTGTTTTGGACTTTTATGTATTTTTTTAACCTATATTAAATGTCGACCTAAACTTTGCTGTGCCTTGGAAATCTGGCTCAGGAGTTAACTGCAGGAATTTTTATTTAAATAGATAAGCATTAATGTTTGAAAATAAGACAAAAGCAGGTGAACAGGAAAATTAAATTACAAATTCACTTCATACAAATATCTCTTACACTATGCACTAAATCCTGTTAATTAGCTGAGGTCTTTTAAAAATTCTTAAATTACTTATGAAACATTATTTACAAATTATATAAATAAAGTCTAGGCCACTTAAATTAACCAATACAACAAAAAAGTCACCTTTTTTATGGTGTGTACTAAAAATGTTCTTGTTTATTGATCATAACCCAGTTTGCAGTATAAAAATGTTTGTTCACTTACATCAAAATGGGTTCCAATAGAAGGAAGGAAAGAATTGGTTCCAGAAGAAAGCAATCAATATAATAAATGCTTAAAATCAATGAGGCTTCTTAATGTTCTGTTCTGCACCATTTGCAGTCATTTTTAGAAGTCCCTTCTACAGTATTTGTCATCTGAACAGGTCATCTCAAAATAGCAGAGACATGGCAATACTCAGTACATTGCTCACACATCACAAAGACCTTACCAGGAGGGCGAGGCAGAGAATGGAATGTCAGTGGCCAGCACAAGCCTTTACAACACTTAACTTAAAAGGCAGCATTTATAGAACTAATCACAGACTATACACAACCTGCACTCAACAGCAATCAAAAGGACTGGAGAATATACATTTAAGAAAACAAAAGACCAATGATTTTTCATTACCTTTGTTAAAATTAATGCTTTGCTCCTTGTCTTTTGTTTTAAAACCAGCATTGACACCACCAACAACTATAACTACTTTTTCCTTTAACATAATATATGGCAGGTAGCTACTGTATGTGAAAAATGTACAATAAAAGGTGAGAAACCACTGAATTTCCTAGGCAGACACGTGAAAATATAAAGCCATACAGATTCCAAAGTGCCATGAATACAAAATTCAAGTGATGGTTTATAGCGTGTAGGAAAGAAACTAAATGAAACTTGCTCTATGGGTTGCTGAGCCCTTCAGCTGTATCCTCAGTCTCCCCTTTGGCAGCTTTAGTGAGAATTTCCATCCATTTCATTTGCAGCTCTTCATCTTCTGCACTGAAATAAAGAGTTTGATGGGACTGGCAAAGCTTAAAAACGTGCTTCATTTCAAACTTCTCACCAGAACCTGGTAAACTGACTTCGTAGCCGGGCAGAGGGAGAGGACGTGGGCCTCGTCCGTCCTAAAGGAGAGAGAAGCAATGTGAGGATTGGGGAGCAGAGGAGGTCTGGGGCAGGTGGGAGGCACACACTGCGGGAAGCGCATGGATGGACGGACGGACGGACACAGCCCCAGCTCCCGGCTCAGCGCCGCAGCGAGGGAAGCGGGGACGAGGCAGCACCCACTATTCAGCTTAAACCAGCAAAAAGCAATGACTTAAACCAGAATAAAGCAATGATGCTTTATTCTTACTTCACAGATTTCCTTTCACAGCAAATATGGCCAGGGATTTTCATATAATCTCATGTAATTTATGCATGTGTCTGTTACAAAATTTCCTCTGCATGTGGTACAGGCAATGGGATCCAGCTGAGAAGAGACTGGTGTTGTCCATTTTGAACATCATGGGATATTTTGCAGAATTGGTTAAAAGGAAGCAAATAAGCAAAGCTGGACCCTGAGAGACACCAAGACAACTAAAGGGCAAGGGAAAAGTCTTTGAAAGAAAAGACAATTTTTGATTTTCAGTCATTTATGATGCCTTTGAGAGTTGTCAAGGATGCCAATGCTCAAATTCCTGACCATCCTTTAAAAGCCAGATTGACTCACAGATCTAAGGAGCAATACAGCTCTCTAACTGTCACATCTTGAGCCTCAACCAACTCCTTTCCTAAGCTCTCAAAAAAGATATGTTTTAGCAAGGCAGGGTGTGCCATGGCCAAGCAACCTCTTCAATTGCTCCCAGCCAAGTGCTTCTAAAGATGACTCCCCAAACTGAAGTCTAAATCACACAGGCATCAAGCATCTGTACAAAGCTGTCACTTTCTGTAACAACAGCTGCTTGTGTTGCAGCCCCATACCAAAGCTAACTGAAGCATTCCACAGAGAAGTGGCAAAGTCATTCTTTTGTCAGCCCATACCAAATGCAGATGACTTGGTAAATCTCGAAGAAGACCAAAACTCTGAGAACAATGGCCAAAAAAAAAAAGCCTACTTTTCTAACACTTTGTCTAAAGTAATTCAAGTATCAAAACTGCTCACATCAATGCAAACACATACATTAACTAAATGGGCAAGAAATACACAGTCAAAAATGTATCACAGTTTATTAAATCAATACAGGCTTCTTGATTTATTCTTCTATTGGTTGTTATTGTCATGCAAAAATGCCGGAGTCCAACTACTTTAAGACCAAGCACTATTCAAGGAGATTAAGGCAGCTTCAGGCCAAACACTAAAGTTACACTCAGTTTCCATTTGAGTGTAACTAATTGTCCTAAATGAAGCATAGTTTCTCTTCCCTGACACCACAGCCACATCCCTATAAACAGGAAGGTCTTGCCCATGCAGAAGTACAGAGCAGCTCCTGCACACGTGGCACTACTCAAGCAAGCAAACATGGGACTGATGAACACCAATGCACAAGAGCACATGCAAGCTCAACCATGCCTGTTTCACTGGTCTTGGTTTGGAAGAGTAGACATTTAGGCTTGTCAAATGGAAAATTGTAGGCTGCCCATGACAATGACAAATGATGCTGTTTGTAGCCACCAAGTGCACCGTAAGAGCAAACTGATGTTCGAGTTGTATGTGTTGCACCTACCCAACATGTGCAGACACAGGCAAATTAAGCAGTCTGCCTTGATCTTGCATCCGCCCTTAATATGTTGCCTTTGGCACTTTGTCTGTACCTGCCTGATCCAAAAGGAAGGGATTTACATTATCTCTGAAAAGCTGTACTACTGACAGGAAAAGTTGAAGCACTTGGCCTTGAAGAATACCCCACCTCCAATCCAGACTTCTCTTTGGGATCAGCAGCATCTGTGGATGTCCTTTGCTGCTGAACCCTTCCCTCCTACCCAAAGCCCAGCAAATTCAGGGGCTATTATCCATTCATCAGGAATTCCAGCCCTATATACTGAGCATGTAAGTGGGATTTTCTCCTTACAAGAGAGATGAAATTCATGTTTTAGTTTTAAGAGCCTACTGGATTTGGCTGGTTGGACTGTACTTTTAAAAAAATATTTCTGCATTCAACATAGTACGACTGCATGATACTGGTATTTGATCAAAGCAAAATACCCAGTGCTTAAAGACCTTCACTTTAGAGCTGATTACAATAATTCTCCTCAGGTAGTGAGTGAGTGATAGATAAAAATCGAGTGGATGTGTAATACGGTCAGCAATCACAAGCACTGTGCACTCATCCTGACTCTCAGCAGCACAACACAAATGGGTTATTTATCTAGGTCATTACAGCAGCATGTATTTATTGCTCTGTTACAGCCATTGCAACATCCAGGGTTTAAGATTTGGGAATAGACAACTTAGTTCCACCACAAAGGCAGCTCTGTTCCAGGCACCCCTGCATACAGACACGCCTCTTATACTGCACAGATCTTGGCAGTGTATGGGCTCTCTTAGACAACAGTGACCCACCAATGGCATTTCCCCCCTCCTTCTGAGTGGGCTTAGAAAATACCTGTTTTTTTCTACCCCAACTCCACTCTTTATCCACTCATGATCTAATCCCAACTGTACACAAGTAATTGAGAGGCTCCTGTGGTGCAAAGATCTTCAGGACCAAAAAAGGGCAGGCAGAGTTTTTTGCAGGGCCAGGTAAGGCTTCTACTAAAGAGGATCAACAGACAAGCAAAAAAAAAAAAAAGTCTCAAAAATCCTGATCTCAATTTCAAACCCAGCTACTCCCTTATTTTCTAAAAGTAAATCACATTTACATGATGAGTGGAAGATTTTTCTTCTTAATAAAGCAAAATTTTCTCTTGGATCAAGCTTGATCTGATATATACATAAATATACTAACGCTAGCTATACTAGTTTTACCCTTCATATTTCTCCAAAATCCATTACTTTTCCAGCTAGCCTGGAAGACTTAACTTTGCACATCTCATTCAGGTAACTTCATGTCAGAGCTGTGCATTTTACAAGGCCAAAGGGGGCCGAAGGTCCAGGTGGACCTTGAAAAGACACGACTAATTTATCTTAAAACTGCTGCTCTTTACAGTCAAAGTGGTCTTTGCTTATAAGTGAATTATAATTTCACTGAGATAAACACGACAAACAGCTGTACAAATTGTGACTCCTTTTGAGGACAATCAAATTGGTATGATTCCCAAACCTAAACAGCCTCATGCGTAAAGCTTTATGCAAGACTTGAACTGCAAACACTCAGGGGATTAATTCATTCTCCTGGAACAAGGGTCTAAAGCAAAAGAGCAGTTTTCTTGCTATTTTAAATCTGCAAGTCACGTCTCTACCTGCACGAGCATCCCTTCTCTGGTGTGAGGGCCAGAGGTGCAGAGGAAGGAGCTTCCACTGCATCCAAAGCTCCACATTCAGCTTGGCTTCCTCCTTCCCAAGGGGCAGCTATTCTTTCTGTTCTTCTTAATAATAATCCCCCAACTTTCAAACTCCTACAGTCATGCTTTAGTCTATGTTTCAAGACCTTTAATACTATTCTTGGCAATATTAGTCCTAAAAGACACATCTCAGGCACTGAAATGCTTCTTTGCAGGTCTAAAGAGGTCTGTGAGATCCATGGAGGTGGTTGTGCAAAACAGAACTATGCCTAGGAAAAGAATATTTAAGCACATGAGTGGCTCTCAACTGATTCCAGACATTCAGACACCAGTAATGAAACTCTGAAGAGATTTTCCTCAGAAGTCTAGTGTATCCTATGTAAACCTGAATTAACAAGAATGTTGGATTAACATCAAGAAATAGGACTTGCTTCCTATTTTTTTTCTGCAGGTAGATGCAAATTGAAGTATACAAATGGGAATGGCAGGCCTTTAAAGAAAGGAACAACTTTTGTTGTTTACAGTCTCATTCCTGACAGTAAATCCTAGTTTTGGAATGTAAAATAAATAACCTTGTCCTTTTGCTTTCAAGACACCTTTTTGGGAGATTTATTTCACCCCTGAACTAGCTGAGGACATTAGCTGCTACTTTTAACTGTCATAATTGACAATCAGTGCCAAAGGCATCCTTTTCCCCTAAAAAAATAGGATCTTACTAATAATATCAGCAGAGGCTCAAGAACAAATTTGGCAGGACGTGGACAAAGTACACAGCAACCGAAAGAGAGAAGCTCCTCCAGCTTCCATCTGTGGCTTTGCATGACTGTCAGGTGGGGCATGCAGAATCAGCATCATGGAGTTTGCACAGAATGCAGGTGACTTGTGTCCATGGGTTATTATTTGTGCTGTACTGCAACAATCAGTTGGGCAGTAGGAGACATTCTCAATCATACTATGCAAGGGATGTTGCTTCCTCTCAACTTCTCACCCCTGTCACCTCTTAGATTACACATGTTGTTTCTGTGTGAGGAAAGCCAAAGAATTTAAACTTCTCTCCCTCTGTTCCCACTCTCCTTGCCCAAGCATGAGACAGTCTGGCTTGGTTTGTGTGGATGCAGGGCTTGCACTGGCCCTTGGCTGAGGCACAGCTTGAGCATTGTTTGAAAAGTTCTGTGGGTGAAGCTGTTCTCTCTGCTTGGCTTTTTAAAGCATTGTTCCTTTCCCCAGAGCCTGACTCCAGAGAGAGCCAAAGACTGGATTTGTTGCCTTTGTTTCAGTGCCTTGTGTGTTTTCTTTTCCAAAGTGTCATTTCAGCCACGTATGTCCCACTGACCAGGAGGGAAACCAGGCAGCTCGCTGCCTGCAGGATGAATTGGAGGCTTTCCCAGGGTGGGGTTGGAACCACAGATGGAGCCAAGGGGGCTGAAGCTCCAAATTCAAGATTTCAGCCTCTTTGAGCACTATGTTTAAAACATTACACAACCTTGTTTAAAGCCGACAAGCTGCAAAATGAACACAGTTCTAATGACAAGGTGTAGTATTTGTTGACTAGATAGTGTGAGCTTTACTCTGAAATGCTTTATAAAATCACAGGGAAAATTGACTTCTTCAACTGTTCCTAGCCACAAACAGATGCTAATAAAAAGAAAACCCTTCTTATCACTACAACTACAGCAGGGTAATTGCTGGCTGAATTCAGTTTCATTCTTTCTTCCATCCCATACAGGAGATAAAACAAAGCTGTGTATAAATGTGTCAAATGCCAAATGCAAAACTGGATATGGGAAATCTCCTCTCAGCATTGTTGCTCTTCAGTACTAAGGAAGCATGACAGACATTTCTAGTTTGGATAAAGATGTTTCTATCCCTTGACTTTCATCATACACAAATGGTAGCTAGCTTCAACAGTACATTTAGACACATAAAACTCTTATCAATCTAAGTATTTCAAGTAAAGATAAAACCCCACGATGCTATGACAAGGAGCTTTATAATTTTTCAGGGTGAAGAACATCTACATTTTCACAAATTCTTCTATCTCATCAACTCAGAACAAGGTTTAAAAAAAGAAAAGCTGGAATTGCAATTCCAGCAATTGCAATATCCAATCTCCTTTGTCATTCTATATATTTAACATGAAAGTGCTTTCCCTAATGACAGAGTAATAAAACCCTTGACTACACCTGTCTGAAACCTTAAAAAAGCAAAAGCATAACCTAATTATCCTTTTGCTAAAAATTTGAATGGAAAAACAATGAGCTTTAACATTTGCTCACAACTGTATCAGCAGTAAGTACAGGTAACAAGGTAATCTAAAATCTCTGAGGCTTTTTGCCACATCCAGAATAGGAAATTCAGTTCTGTTGTTGAAACCAAGCCAAATCCTTTGACCCATTTCTCAGCTCTACATATTTAAACATAATTTTCTTTTTCTGTGTGTTAACCCTCGTGAATGCCACCTTACCTGACTGCTTCCTTGCAGATACAGAACAAGAGGTTCACTCTTGGGGATGGTCACCCACATTTTGTACCAAGTCTTCCCTTTTTCAAGGAACTGGAGGTAGCTGCTGAAGAGGCTGTTCTCGGCTGCAAGGACGCTTTGCTTCTGGATGAAGGGGAAAAAAAAATAAAACAGAGCTGTTTCAATTTATATTTAAGTGTGGAAAATAGAGTTAAATACAAAATACTCAAGTGGTGCAGAGTCAAATAACACTTGAGGGCAAATGTTGGATAGGCCATACCCAAATAAAAATTTGATAATTATTATATACAATTAAGAAATAGCATAATTCCATGTAACAGAGGCAGAGGCTGAACAGCCATTCCCAGTGGACATGAAGCTAAATTCAACTTCCACCCAGCAAATTGAGAATATAATTAAGATGATGCAGCTCATTTTTTGCTTAGCAAAGTAGGCTGGGAGATTTCTTCAAATTAATGCAAAGGTTTTATTAACAGATCCTCTTGTGCATGGATGGAGCTAAATCAGAGTGAAAAAAAAATTGGAAGAAATTGTTGTGTTCTGATAGAAAACAAAGAAAATCAAAATTCCTGTTTGCATTAGGATTTGCACAGAAGTCTCCTGAAGATTTCTGGCAGCTGCTAATAATATTTGTTAAGTGGCAATCTCCTCAGCTGCTACTAAGCTGGCTAAGAAAGTTTAATGTAAATAGAAGGGAAATAAAAAGCCTGACTCTGATCTTTTCTTTCTATACACTGGCTTTCTTCTGTTTGACTTCATCCTTTGAAGATTTAACAAAAAAAAAAAAACTAGCAGCCTGAGTAAAGGAGAGAAAAATGACACTTTTCCTGGGTTTTTACAGCTTTTTGCCACAATCTGCTTTCTGAAGTAAAGCCATGGGTTCCATTTCACTGGTTTGCCTCTCAGAACAACAGGGCTCTCTCTTCCCTCTGGAGACGCAGAGATTTAGATTGCATCTAAAACTTTTCCTACTCAAACAGTGCTGCTAAGTTTGTCATGAGGTACCATAGACTGTATTGGCACCCATGAAGAGCTCATCAACTGTAGGCATGGAGCATATATCACAAAACCACAGAAGGGTTTGGGTCAGAAAGGACTGTAACGACCATCTCATTCCAACCCGTGCCACAGAGGGGAATATCTGATACCATATCTGAAGGTTTTGATGGGGTCAGGTTCCGGATCCAGAACTTTCTCTGCACTCTGCAGACCTGCCAGTCCAGGGCAGGGCACGGTGGACCTTCAGCTTTACCCCACTCCATTGCTGAGATCTTGGATGTGTTTGGGTATAATTATAGCTGACAAAGCCCCCAAGCAACAGAGTTGCTACATGGAATCAAAAGTGAAAAAAAACAGATCTCATTTTTTTAAAAGTTACTGTGCACAGCTCAAGATTGGAAATATACCATAATAAAACAGAAGTCAGAGGGTTTTCTTGCTTTTTTGTAAGTTTGGAAGCTGAAGCTTAGCTGCCAAACCTGTTTGCATCCCTGTGTGACCAGCATCCTCTGATGAATGCTCACCATCTACAAACAGCATCCAGGCTGCAGGTGTGTTCAATGGGAGTTATAGGTCAGAGGATTAAATACCATGGTGGGGTAGAAGAGAAAACCAATTTGATTAGTTTTTAATAAATACACTTAAAAAAGGAGAAAGCCTCACAAAGCTTCTTAGCCAAAGATTGTACCTCTGCAGCTAGTCTTTTCTTCTGTTCCCCCACTGCTTCCACCCCAGGGCTGCAGGGGCTTGCTGGGAGCTGCAGGAAACACTCCTTACACACTCGATTGTGGCGGCTGTTATCTGCAAGTGGTTTAAACTCCGAGCATTTTGCACAGATCACCTGTAACAGACAGATGGTGTTTAATTAGCCATGTTTAAAACACAACCCTTTATCAAAGAAATTGACTTTCAGGATGGTTGTTAGTAAAGCAAAATTCTATGGAAGCTAATGTAAACACAAGATAGAGACCAATATAATATTCACTCTATCTACCTCCGTTAACAATTAGCATGTTTGTGATCCCATGCCATACACCAAAATACCAAATTAAAGAAAACTTATGTCTTTGGGGGAATACTGTATGACTGACATCATGCAAGTTTGTTTTTCTTGTCTTTTCTTATAAGCTTTTATAAGTCAAAAAAAGCTTAAGTTGATGAAGCAATTAGCGCTTTTTAATGGTCCAAGAAGAACTGATTTTCAGATTGAAAGTGGCTGACATTCCTCATCAATCAAGGACATCCTGGAGAACTGAGGAATCCAAAAAGCACCAGCTATTTTAAGAACACAGTCGAATATATTATCCCTTAAAAATTATTTGTCTGCCTCAGCTGCAAGAGCATGCAGTGGCACATCAGGGCCAAGGAGCCAGTGCTTGGAAACAATGCTGGGTCTGCAGCTCCAGAACCAGTTTTCATGGTAAAAATTTGTCTCTAATACACCTGCTCTGGGGAGAGAATCTGTCCCCAAGGACACACATTCTGCATTTCTGTACAGGAATAACCACAAACTCACAGCACACGTATATGTTCTTACATGGCTCGCTGTAAGACTTTAATTACTGTATGAAGAGGACTGCCTTAATTCAGGAAGTGTTACCCAAGGAAAAGCAAGACAGCATTTTTAGCAACATGATAATCTTTCTTTGAGATAAATTAACTTCTTTAATTCAAATGCTATTGCCACACCACAAGGCACTGCACAACGAACAGTGGTTTAACAATAAATTATTAATGATGCAATTTTTGTTATCTCTCTGTTCCTGGGGGAAAGCCATTATTTCATTTCTTTAGTAACACTGACTTTGCAATGGGATATTTTAACCCCCAGAAATGTATTTCATGGTTTAAGCAATTATTAATAAAAACAAATGCAGAAGGTTGAAAATCCCAACTCTAGGATAAAAATGCCTCCTCCACAGCAATTTAATTTAAATTGCTGAGACTGAGGTTTCTTTAAATATCTTAACTATACATTTAGACCTTTCTGCAGCTGAAAATTTATCTCTACTTCAAATGACTAATGTTGTTTAAATAACATTACTTTTAGTTACACTATGAACACTGAATGACATTTCAAGTTATATGGCAGAAATCCATCTCATCTTGGCCATGATTATGATTTACAGAAAAAAAAGGGAATTCAGCTGTTGATAAATGGCTTTAGGGGAGGTGGCTAAGGGCCTTCAGTAAGCCAGCCTTGCCTTTCTGAGGCAGATTTTCTTTGGATTTTCAAGCAGGAAGAAACCACTTTTGCACCTTTCTTTAGGTAAAGAAATGCAGAATCACAGAGTATGCCGAGTGGGAAGGGACCCACAAGGATCACCAAGTCCAGCTCCTGGTTCTGTACAGGGCATCCCCAAGAGTCACACCCTGTGCCTGAGAGTGTTGTCCAAACTATCCTGGACCTCTGGCAGGTTTGGTGCTGGGTCTGCTTCTCTGGGGACCCTGTTCCAGTGCCTGACCACTCTCTGGGGGAAGAACCTCTACCTAATATGCAACCTAAACCTTCCCTGACATAACTTCAGACCAGTCCCTCGGGTCCTAGAAAGAGATCACAGAAAGAGAGAGTCTGCCTCTCCTCTCCCTCAGAGGAAACTGTTGACCCCAGTGAGTCTCTCCTCAGTCTCCTCTCGTCCAGGCTGAAAAGATGTAGTGCCCTCAGCTGCTCACATGGCTTCACTTCGCCATCTTTGTTGCCCTCTTTTGGATGCTCTCTAATAGCTTAATAACATCTTTAATATTGCATGTTCAGCTGTTCACTTTAGAAGAGCTGCTGTCTGGGTGAAGTGAGGCTGTCTTAAGGCCATTGCTTCTGCAAACAAACTACAACCCCCTCCCCAGATAGACAGCCACCTCCAGGAAAAGCACCACCTTTCTTTCTATCCACTGAGGCACCGAATTTGCCTTTAAACCAGCATAAACTGGGACCCTTGCACCAGTTTACTCTTTTCACTCGTGATACCCAGAGAGTAAAGCAAGTGCAAAAACCTGCTCTGTCAATGACTTGCCATGAACCAGAATGTGTTTTAGTGCCTGCACTGAAAAAATAAAAAATTGTCTTCCAAGGTCTCAGCAGAAGAAACTCAGGAGCTGATGGCGCTGGGATACTTACTGCCCCACACTGCTTACAGTGGTGCCGCCTCTTGGTGATGGAGTTAAAGCTCTCACTGCAGCTCTTACAAGACTGTTTCTCTTTGTCTCGCTTGGACTTGGAAGGTTTCCTAGAGGAATCACTCTGAAATTAAAAGCACAAGTATGCGATTAAAAACTAGTAATAAAAAAAGGGCAAAGTTGTTCATAAGAGTTCTACTGACAAAGATTCTCTTTGGGGTTCACACCATTTTAGGAAAGAATTTGTATGACTCTGCTGCTTGCCTCAGCTGGAGGGCTGGCTTAACCATCTGTGGCCTTGGGGGGACATCAGGTGGTCTCAGCCCCTCTCTGCCCACTCATCTCCTCACGGCCACAGAGCAGTCTCCTCTCCCTATCTGTCAGTGAGGAGGTGGAGGAATGGCCAAGGTGGGCATCTCAAGAAAATCTTCCCTTCCAGCACTCACCTCTTGCTCTTTCAAGGTAAAATTTTAAAATTTTGGTGGAAAAATAGCATATATCCCAGCAAGAGATACAACTCATGTGACTACAAGGTGAAGGCCTGTGGCTGGCCTTCTTAGGGGCACAGACATCTGAGCTTAGTGAACCATGCTGCCTCCATTTGCTTCTGAAATGCAAGGAAGAATCACCAAAAAGCTGGTAGGAACAGCAAGAAAACCAGTGGGCTTAGGACACTGCTGCTACCATTATTTATTACTTGCTATATAGTTGGAGAGTCGTGCAGCCCCAGAATGGTTTGGAGTGGAGGGACCTTAAAGCCCATCCAGTCCCACCCTGCCATGGTAGGGACACCTTCCACTGTCCCAGGCTGCTCCAAGTCCTGTCCAGCCTGACCTGGGACACTGCCAGAGATCCAGGGGCAGCCACAGCTGCTCTGTGCCAGCTACCTGTCTGGGCCAACAGGTAGAAATTCAGCCCCAGTGTTGATCATGTAACTCATAAATACAGTCTGATGAGACTCTTACATGAGCAGACACATGAGCTACAAAGCAGTTTAAACTCTTTCCCTTCTCATGCTCTTACTGGTGTATTTTCCATTTATAAACTACTTTGAGTAACTCACAATGAGGTAGAACATCAGCAAGTGCTTCTGGAAATACTTAGTATAAATGAAAAATAATTTTAAATTATACAGCAAATTTTGTACTTTGTAGTCTTTTCGTTTATTTCTCTACATGCCAACATTATACATGCAAGAGTATGTGTAAGACATTTTCCACAGGCTCCTATTTCCTCCTGCACACAGAAGTCTGAGCATAACCTGCACTATCAGTGCAGAGCAGCAAGACAATTCAGCCAAGAGGTACCATGATGCTGTAGACAAGCAGATGATCCTTCCTGCAGTAGGATTTCACAGTCTGGTCGTGAAAAAGGTGGACACTGAGAATCCCATAAGCCTCCCAAGCAGGCTGGGGAGGCGCAGGAAGGTGCTCCCTGTTTGTGGCCACCACTACCACCAAGTGGTTTGCACGTGAAGCTGTTGAGCACACGATTTATTGCTTGTGCTCTCACCGAGCTGTTACTAAAGGGATGTCAGAAATAAAAATACATATTTTCTGAACCTGCAACTAACTTTTTTTCATTATTTTCATTGAAATTATCCATTTTTAGCAAAATTAGGGCCCAAAATCAATACTACAGATTTTTGGACATTTTTAACTTTGCCATTACGATCAACTCTATTTTTATGTCTATGTCAGGAATTAAATTTTTCTTTAAATTCATGATTTAAGGAAAATTACTATCAAGATATTCTATGCAAATCACTGACACAACTATTTATAATCAATTAAAAATATATAAGTTTTTATTTAATTACAAATAAAATTTACATTTCCCAAAGATACTTAAAACCAAACAAAATTTTTATGTGGGTTTGGGTTTTTTTAATGCTATAAAACATTTTTTTTTTTTTAAGTAGCTTACCAAATACAGCATCTGTAATTCAAGGCACAAAATGCTAATACAAAACTGATTATAAATAAAAGAAAAATTGTTAAGGGAAAACATGAAGTGAGAACAAAAAATAACCAGCATGGAACACACTAATCACGAACACTTACAACTTGTTTTTTGTACAGGTCAGGTTGCTGGCTTGTTTAACAGCTTTGCATTGACACTGTGCAGTCTACCAGAAGGTTCCAAGCTTGGCCAGAGGTCTGGAGGAGCTGCTAAATGGCTCCTTTGTTACTAAAATTGTTATGCTAATGCATAACATCCTATAACACGAGTCTTCCTGCTACAGGTGAGGGTATTTTTGCTGGTTGTTCTTGTTGAGGCTGATTTTTAGTAAATTCAACTGACCCTAGGCATTTCCTGAAAATCTTTTAATCTAGAAGAGAGAGATTAGAATGATAAAAAATAGACCTTATTAAGGACTCACATCCTTAGGTTTGACTAAGCAGCAGCCATGGCCGTTTTACTGAGCAAAATGAATAATACCTTTGAAAGTATATTTTGCTTTCATGGCAGTCAATGTTTTACAGGTCAGAGACATACAAAAGTACTATCATCCCTTCCTCTGCACTAGCAGGAACATGGAAAGCAGACTGTGGAAGATGTGCTACTCAAAATTTGGTTCTGGAGATGAAATCCTGAGTTACACAATGTAACAGCATCAATCAGACAGGTTTCCTGGTATCATTTTGCCCTTCTCCCTTCAAACAATCAGTGTAGATTAGCTCTCTATCACAAAGTAAACTACATGTACACAAAACCAACCAAACAAACAAAAAAAACCCACCAAAAACTCCCACAAAAAAACAAACAATGAAAAAAAGCCCACACAAACATCCTCCTCTCCAAACTCAGTGGTAGAAACTGAAGGAACCAACTCTGATGTGTGTGCAGCATTTATCCACTGCCAAACAAGTTCCATTGCTTTAGGAAGTCTCTGCATGCTTTGAGGAGAAACCACCACACATCCAGCACTGTTAACAAAGTAATGTCGGCTTTCTAACCCAGTGATGTGATTGGAAAGTTTATTTCCTGGGTTTTGTGACACATATAAGCAGGATTCAAATTCCCTGATGATGCAAATGGCAAGTAGCTATGGGTATAACTTAACCAGGAAACTAATGACAGCACAGCTGAGGCCACAGACAGCAGGATATAAACCCTGTAAAACCTACATTGAAGTATGATTATTTTTTCCTGCTACAAAACAAATGTAACCCACCTCCCAATACTGCTCTGACTGGAGTATTAGCTTCAAATTACTCACCCCTCCTAGTGCACCACTACCATCTGCTCCTGGCATTGATTCCACTGAGCTGGTGCTGGCTATCTGAGGAGAAACAGAATGACACAAAACAGTTTTGACATGGACATTCTTCCTCAAATATATTAAACACTGAAAAGAAACAAACAAACAAAAAAACCCAAACAACCCCCCCAAAAAACTTAAACAAACAAAAACCCCCCACCAACCAACCAACCAAAAAACTACAAGGAGATGGGGGAAGAGAAAAGAGTTTGCTTTCAGCTCCTCAACTCTTTGCTTTTGAGCACACTTTATTTCATAACATCAGATCACAGAATGGTCTGAGTTGAAAGGGACCTTAAAGCTCATCTTGTTCCAGCCCCCTGCCATGAGCAGGGACAACTTCCACTAGACCAGGTGCCCATGTGCTCAGCCACCCTCACCTGTGGGATGGGCTATGATGTGGATGATTTTACAGATGGCACTGAATTGCCAACTGCCTTTGGGTGCAACCTGTGCCTGTCCCCCACATGCTGCAGAAAGCCAGTGCCATGCTTTTAAGGACACTTCTCTACTGGAGCCTGCCTGCCAGACCAGCAAGGGCTCTGTGGAGGCACTTGATTCTGAGAGGAACAAAATTTACTCCATTAAAACACCACTCAGTTAAGTTTCTCTTCTTCGCAATACATCTCAATCCCTAAATAACTGTGAAGTGGCACCTCCATTTATTCAATTATAGAGATGTATATGTACTAAATATATACACAGATGTTTGTGTATCTATATATATTCCTATAGCGTTCATGTATAATATTCATATATCTATATGTATGCCATACAAATAGATATACATACATTCAATAGTATTCAATACATATAGAGGGCAAATAACAAGATTTGTACATTGAGTACAAATCATAGGCTACATTCTAAAAAGAAAGGAAAATCACCTTATCTGCAATTAATTTACAAGGAGTTTGCTAGTTTACACAGGGTTCTCAAACTATTGGATTCCTTATGATAAATTCTCCTGTTATTCCCATAGATCATTCTTCCTTTGCCAATCAGACAACGTCTCTTATTTCAAGATTATCCAAATGGCCAGTATATTTTGGCACTCTGGCTTAATTTCATTTTAAAACAAGAACATTTAATCTCAGTTTAAGTGGCCAAATTTAAGAACTATTCATTCTTATGCCTCATTTGATCTATTTATATTCTAGTAAAATCAATCAAGTCTTTAGAACAAGGAAAGGAGCAAATGCATCCCCTGGGGCCATGGATGTGTCACCCTAGAGCACTTCCTCAGGGAATTCGATTGAATTAAGGGAAGCATCACTACTCAGCTCTAACCAGCTATTTCTGCCTTTGCAAAAACCCAGTAATCCTAAGGTGTTCACATCATCTGTTCCTCAGTCCTCTGCAAATGGGGTTCTTTTCACTGGAACCCTAATCAAACCAGGCTTTTACTCTGTTTAGTAAAAGGACATGGGACTTGAAAAAAGAAAAATGTGGAGAAAAAACAGGGTTTGAAGAAGGGCTTGAGAAAAACCCCAGCAAATCAGGGAAAAGAGTAAATTTCTCCAGTTGCCTATTCAGATTCCCATGTCTGTTTATGTGGAATAATAGGCTAAAAATCAAATACCCTCTACTCTTACCTGGAAAATATTTTAAAAGGGCTTCTCCCTGTTATGTTACCATTACCACTCACAGTGTCTCAGATCTGGTAAGAATACAGTGTTTGACATGTTTGTCAGAACCACCCCAGATCTATGGGGAAAGAAACAGTGGAGGGAAATAATGATGATTCAGTGTCTAACATTAATGATTTAACTAACAGAAGTATTCTCAGTCTCAAGTTCTAGGGATGCCACTTCCACAGAGCTCAGCTCTCTGCAGCACTTTTCCTTTCCAGCCTTCCAAGACTGCACAAACTGGGTCCGCCACCACACCAGGAGCCTGCAACTCTTCTGAGATGAAGCAGTAGTGAAAGAGGTTTTTTTCCTTGGGAACATTTTTAGATGGCTTTAAAAACACCTTTCAACACAGCCTGGACATGCTGCACATAAAAATGGAGGAACTAAACCACAAAGGGACCTGAAAGCTTTCTAAAAATACTATTTTAAAAGACTACTGCCACCATTACTCTGCCTGACACTGATTGGCAATGACACTAGAATATTCCCCTCCTGACAAGTGAGAGTTCATTAATTGCTGAAGACCTGCACCTTAAGAGTAGGTCAAATTTCAAATTTGCACTTCTCAGAAACCACAACTCTTCTCTTTGCAAATTTCAGGCTGACACCAACCCAAAATGCTGGTATGAGCTCATGAGAGTCAGCAGGGAAACACAAGTATGGTCAGAGTTGCATGCACTGGTCATGAACTGCAACCACTCCTAAGCACTGTAACAGAGAAAATGTATAGCCAAGGATGGGAAAAAACAATTGGACTCTTTTTTTACAGGCCAATTTCTAGTAGCTTTTACAGATCCAGCCAGGAATCCATGAGTACATACCTATTTCTTGACTCACAAGAGAAAAAAAGGGTCACATTTTCCTCTAAAGTTGCTGCCCAATATTTCACAGATGATATGTCTGGTGGATGCTACCCAGCACAGTGTATTTCAGTTACAATATTCTCAGGATCCCTCCAGTTTTACTTACAGAAATAATTTCAGCTCGTTTTAAATTACAGCAATTTCTGTCACATTTAGCTCTGACATCAGTTTCAAAGCTGATTATCTAGAGAAGCTAATTTCCTAAAAATGCAGGTTAGTATTCTGGCATTAAAGAAATTACAGTACAGAGTGCATTGATATCACAGCAAGGGATAAACCAGACTCCTGCTCTGCTTGGCTTTTATGAAAACTACAGTATAAATATGTGGCTACACCATGAACACAGAGGCAAAATCAAAGTGAATTTACAAAGCCAGATAATAATAATGAACTTGACCAGATGCTGCGTCTTAATTACACAGAGAGAAGTGTGCTTATTAGTCTGCTTATTAGCAAAATATTTTTTTCCATCAAAGCATCCTGGCTCTGAATGCAGCCATGAGTTAACTGAAAAATATAGCCATGAATTGATTATTTTCTATTTATTTTCCCAAGTATTTTTAGCTGATGAATAGTTCAGGATAAGTCAACTATGCCAGATTCTGAAAACGGCGTTATCAGTAACAGGATTCTAGACTCAACAGAGTGTTGAGAAGATATTCACTGTCAATCTGATTATGCTGGGATGAGAGGCATATCCATTATTTCTCCTTAGGCCCCTGGAAAATCAGGCAGATAAAAAATCCAGATTATTGAGTCACCAAATCAGTGCTGAATTTCCAAGGAGAGATGTCAAAAACAGTTAGATACCAAAACAAAAAACAAAACAAAAACCCAAACAAAAAGTTTAGGAGGCAGGGGAGGGGGAAGATAAAAAACTCCCAACGTTCAGTCTCTGTAGATGGACCTTCTCTCCCTCTGCTCCAAAATCTTCCATGTCTGAAGTCATAAAGTCACAGGCAGCACTGTACAATATTCCTAAATATTTTGCTCTTCCAGGCCCCATTCCTCTTTAGTTTGTAGCAAATGCCTGTTGCTAAGATTATCACCATCATTTTCAAGTTGAATGGAGAGATACTGTCCTGATGTGAATGTTTCTAAAACAAAATTCCTAGCAAACACAACACAGATTGATACCTTATAGCTGTAGAGAAACAATAAACTTTCAAGACAATTTTACATATTTTGTTGAAGAGTGTTTTTCTGAAATATATTTACCATCTGTAAGATAATATTTTAAGATCCTTTTTGAATGCATAATTTTCCTTATGAGTCTTTAAAGTATTTAAAATAATAATAACATCAAAGAAAGAATCCCAAAATGCACCTCTGACGAGATGGGGAAAATTAATGAATGAAATCTCCCAGGGACACAAATAACATTCCAGACAGCTAAGCACTTATAACATTGAGGAGTCATACCTGTTCTGCTAAAAAAAAGCCACCAGCCTGGAAAACATGCCTAATGGGTCTCTGGCATTGAATTGTCCTGGGTAATTTATTCTGTATCTGCATGGCTAAGTAACTGTGACTGATACACATTTGAGAGCCAGAGAAATGGAGATGACTGCCCTGTAATGTCACATAACAATCCAGAACAAGACTCCACTATTTTAAAGTTAGCTGTGCAGGTCTTAATTGCTGGTAAAACTGTTCTGGCAAAGCAGAATGAAGCACTGGTACTTACTGAGGAATCAGGAAGATGCTCCTCCTCTTGTGAAAAAGAGCTATTGAAAGCTCTGAAGGTCTCACTGTTCTGTTTGTGCTTTTCTATTGTGGCTTGAATGACCTGAGACAAAGATGTCAGCAAAGATGAGAAGCATCACAAAAAATTTTCTCTCGTAGGAAGATGGGTAGAATTATCATTTAGTGAAAAACCCTTACACTCGTATAAATGAAAGAAAAACTTAAAAACCTTAAGTGGTGGTGTTAAACCCATTATTGTGTCAGTTAAAAGCTAAGACTGCCATCAGACAGTGTCTCTGCAAGGCAATCTGGAAGAATATACCAGGTCTGTTGCCTCAGTCTCTTCTCATACTGGGCTTGAGGAATGCGGGAAAGGGGAGCCCAGCTGGAGCCTCCAGATATTTTCTGGAGCCAGCTGGCCAGCACTGGGACCCTGACTGAGCTCCACACTTCTCCATGAGCAGCTCCATCAGACTGGCCCACCCAGCCTCCCCTGCACAGCCACATTAATTCAGAACCCCAAAATTATTATTTCAAATGCTTCATGCATGGTGACTGCCCTCCTTATCATTGGTGCTTTGTACTAACATGAATCCATTCCCTCTTCTCCTCTTCTGTCCTGTTAAAACAAAAGAAAAATAGAGAAAACATCATCATTCGACTTACAGTATTTTCAGTAAATTCAATTCACAGCTTCACTGCTTTATAGCCATTAGATTTTTAGCTTTGCTATCCACTATTTATAAATACTATTGATAATTATTGATATTAATTATTACCAAATGTCAAAAATACTTGAATTGTTGAACAGTGGGCCCTGCAAGCACTACTGTAAACGTTGTAAGCATTCAATAAAGGCAACCAACAGACTCTGACTTAGGACCAACATTCTCTTACATATCTAAGTTACCACCTCTGCTGCTCACCTCGTTATTTAAAGCTCTGTCACACTAGCACAGCCTGTAGATCACTTTCTCCACACACATTCACAAACCTTCAAAGACAGAACAAGAACCATACCTGGCTTGTAGTTCCAATGATCTCTTTTTTCCTGTTATGGAAAATGTATGAGCAACATTTTGCTTGGCAATTTCTTGGACCTATAAAAAGCACATCAGCTCTTTAGTCATTGACCTCGTCTTTGCAACATTTTTAATGACATACAAATACAGTAATTCTTTGAAATGCTTAGTCAAAAGGATCATTTGGAATAAAGTACAGAAGCAGAAAGAATAAGGGACTGTTTCCATAGTTACCGGCACTGCTACGAAACTTGTGGGTCTGCATCACCAAGCAGGCTCCTACAGCATGAGGGGGAGAAGGTGGTTCCTGTGCCAGCCAGGGGACAAGGTAAGGCTCTCAGTCCAAACACATCACACAGTCACCACTATTCTGCTACTCTCTGAATGATTCTTGTAAAAATTTTAAAAACCTAACTGTCAGAAACTGAGATGTTATCATTTATGTCTTAAACATCTTCATGAAAGACCTTCGCCTGTTATAGCAAAACTGTACAAAAGCTGCAGAGAAAATCACCAAAACCCTGAATGGAGCCCTACACTGCTCATTGATGAAGTTAAGATAAAGTGACTCAGGGGAGAAGAATTCATTCACAGAGGGATCAAGTTCAGCACCTTCGGGGTGGAGGCCACAGGCTCTCAGATGCCAGGCTCGAACAGACCCTCACAGCAAAGGGTGTGGGGAGGAGAGGTTTTGGGTGTGTGATGAAAAAGCCTCTGGTGAAAGGCAGTGAATGCCCATCCTCTGCTGTGCAGAGCTCAGCTGTGGGCCCCTTCACCCTGGGAAAAGCTGCATCTACATGAAGGACAGCAGCCATAGCCCATCAAAGACCCTCCCCCAAAAGGGGTCCCCAGACCCTGCACCAGAGATGATGCAACAGATCCATAATGTTGCAAGGGACAGTGTCAAACTTGCCCTACCCAGGGGAGGGAGGCACATGGGCATTCCCACCTGGCCCAAACCACTTTATTAATCCACTGGATTCCATACTTTTCAGCAGTGGGCGGCAGGGGTACCCTCACGACCAAAAAGAGCAGATGGAGGGGAGCAACGAGATGTTGTTGGGACCCTAGGAAGGGCGATATGTTTCCACCTAACTCCTGTCACCCTCTCCCAGTCCATCCACCCATGCACACCTCTTTTTCTATTTCTTTCCTTCTTTTCTCTTTCATTCTCTTTGCCTCTTTTACTATTAAATAAAGTATATAACTTTTTTTGGCACCAGTATCTAACCTCGTTTGGTTTTAATCAAGTTTTGGGGTATATTTTGAACCTTTTTGTGTTCGATCCATTTTATTCACAGAGGCTTAGTTTTCTTTGGTCTTCTGTGTTAAAACAGTTCATAACACCAGCCAACCATAAAAACCCAAAAAGAGATAGAATCATGAAGGTTGGAAAAGACCTTTAAGATCCTCAGGTCCAACCATCAAAACAGCACCATCACATTCACCACAAAACCATCTTCTCAAGTGCCACATCCACACGTTTTTGAACACTTCCAGAGACGGTGACTTCACCATTTCCCTGGGCTGCCTGTGCCAGGGCTGGACAACAATTTCAGTGAAGTAATATTCCTCTATATCCAACCTAAACCTCCCTTGGTGCAACTTGAGGCTGCTTCCTCTCATCCTGTCACCCATGAGAAGAGGCCAACCCTCACCTGGCTACATCCACTTTTCAGGCAGTTGTAGAAAGCTAGATCATCTCACTCCTTATCTCCAGACAGAATCCCCCCAGCTCCCTCTCATCAGACTTGCACTCCAGACCCTTCCCCAGCTCTCCTGTGCTTCTCTGGACACACTCCAGCACCTTAAGGTCTTTCTGATAGTGGAAAAACTGCATTGATCCAAAGTGATTCAAAGCCAGGTTTTAGAATTTTATTAGATTTTTACATTCATATAATGTTATGTGTTTGGATTCAGCAGGGATCCGAAGCAATCAAGACACATTAAAAAAGGGAAAAGAAAGATGCAAACCTGCAGTCCTGCAATGTCCATCTTCTCTCGGACACTGAACTTCTGGCCGATCAGCCTCAGTTTTGGCACACAGTACAGCACCATGCTGTTAAACTGCAATGAGGCAAGAGTTTAACTTGGGCAGTTAAATGCTGGACACCGCACTGTGTCCAGCACAGTGCCTACACTGTGAAAGTTTAGGGCTCTGGTGTGTTTTATTCTAAGATATAAGTCTCAAGAAGAGATTTAAGGTGAAATTGAGGCTGATGGATCATTACCAAAAGAAGTGGGCAGACAGAAAGACATCAGCCAGTCACTCCTCCCTTCTGCCCCTCTGAATACGACTGCCTCGAAAGCATGAGAGCTCTTCTCCCAGTGCCAGTGAGAGCTGGCCATCTCCTGCAGCAAGGTGGTTTGGCTAGAAACCACCTTCTGTGGCACTCTGCAAAAACTCAGCCTCTGAGGAGGGAGATGGAAAAGACCCCTTTGGGCCTGACAAGGCATCAGAAAAGGCACAGCATGGAAGAATGAAGGAAATCCTTGAAGAAAAATCTGGAAGAGAAAACTGCTTAGGATTAGCTGGGCTCAGCTGGTGAATGCTTTTTGTTGTTAAGCTTAGGAAGATGGAAACATACCACAGAATCACAGATTCAAAGGATTGTTTGGGTTGGAAGGGACCTTACAGCCTATCTCATTCCACCCCTGCCATGAGAAGCAATCCCTTCCACTAGACCAGTATGCTCCAAGGCCAATTCAATCTGACCACAACCCTGGAAATTAAAGAGCAATTAAAACACTCACCAGGAATAAATACCTATCCTGTGCTGTGCCATTCTTTGCTGAAAGTTTCTGAATGTGTCCTTCTTTAATGAGCTCATTGGCTGGGTTAACAATATCCTCTTCACCACCCAGACGCTCATAGACTTCCAAAAGCTTGTGCATCTTTTCCTGCAGGTAGAAACCCCCAGCAATTTAAATTTTAAAAAAATATATTCTGTCTGGTCTATTTCCCACTGTTTAATTTCTGTGGTAAATGTATGTAAGGTGAAAGAAAACAGTCTTTCACTTCCACTATAGCTTTGCATTTATATTACAACCTGTTGCATACTCTTCAGTGCTATTGCCCACTCTGAATTAGTCATACTGGATTAGTTATACTTGGATTGTACCATTTAATGACATTTTGAAATAAATTTATTTGACACTTTTAGACTATTACTGTTCAACAATAAATATGTATCATAGAATCATAAAGGTTGAAATAGATCTACAAGATCATCAAGTCCAAATATTAATCTTTAGAACTTTAGAAGCAATGTCCAGTATAATCAATGGCCAAGTTGGAGACCTGTACATTACCAAATAATGGGAGCATGATTTATTTCTTCTACTGCATCACAGCAGAACCAGCCAACAATTAACTGTCCACTAACTTTTGGAGATTTTGCTACAGCACTCACTTTCCTTTCAATCTGGCTTGGACCTCATGCAGCAAAACTATTAGAGCAGCCTTTTCCAATAGGTTCTTGGGTACTAACAGAAAAAGCAACCGACGTAGAAACCAATGAGTCAACGAGTTGTTTCGTATTCCTGATATCTGCAGAGATACTGTACACAGTCCCCAGGAAAAGAGTTGTTAGAGGCCCCAAACCAGAAAAATTTCCACCAAAATACATCCTTATTAAGAGAACATGCCAGACTCAAACAGAAACAGATAGTTTCCTAAGTGTGTTTTCAGACATACTGACAATACACAGACATCAGCTGGCTACTTCCCCATAGCAGCCACAGGAAATGTGGTCTCATGGTGTCCCCACCAGCTGGGGGAGGAAGTAATAGTCTGATAGGGAGGCAGATATAAACCTTGGACCCCCCAAATGTTCAATGGGTACTAAGCCAGATACACAGCATTTCAGGTCTGTTTGATACAAAATGTCCTGAGACACCGAGGTGCACCAAAGGGATAACATCTGCAGCTATAAAGTCAATTTACTTTAATGGTAATATACTAGCTCTTCTATACGTAAAACATGTGCTACTGTCCAAAATCTCCACAGTCTGACTGCCCAGTTTTTGAATCACAGCTTTCTGAAGCTACTGATGCATGCAAAATGCACATTCTGTGCACTTAAGATGAGCCAAAACCAAATCAAAGCAACCTTCATTCTATTGAAGCACTGTAGGACTAAAAAAATAGTGTGAAAATCTGTAAGGACGCCTCGTGAATGGGCCTAACTGGAGTACTTTTAACAGTTTTCAAGGAAAAGCAAATAATAAGTTTTATGAAGACTTCCTTTTTCAACTCATTGGGTCCTTAAGAATGAGGGAAGTGGAATTTAAACCCAACAAGCCACAGAAAACAGCATTTACAATAAAAAGAACTCAGGAATCCAGCACATGTTTAAAACCTGAATGACAGTCAGATATTCCTCTCCAGTTACCATACTGAGCCTGTTGCAATGGGAGGCCCTCAGTTCAGCCAAGTGTTTCAGTCAGATCACAATTCCATTCTGGAATTACTACTCACCATCTTCCGGATGGCTGCATTGGAATGGTTTGCTGCTGTCGATATCAACTCCAGTGACTCTGTAATAAAGGTACCAACAGTTATGCATTCTCTAGATTATATCTTTTAACAGCACCCTGGGGGATGGGTTCACCTCTCTGAGTATTGTTTTTCCTTCAAAGCTGATGATACATAAGCAATTATAGACACAATCACTTCTGCCTGTTCAGCTGATCTCTGTTTCATCTTTCTCTCCTAAAAATCTAGATGACCCAAAGCACACAGTGACAAAGAACCCTCACCTTCTAGGAATCACCTATTAAAAGTTAAGTCTCACTTAAGTCTTCCCAAGCATATTTTTTAAAACTGTTTTTCTAAAACAGGGCTTGTCTGCTTATGGAGATATGGACCTTGTTCTGATTGAGATCAAAAACTCCTCATAATCAAGAGAAGTCCATTTCTCTTGAAATGTTTCACCATATAAACAGAGGCTATCTGGCTTTCTTGGCAAGAAATATGCATTTAAACACAATACAAATTTAAAACCATTCTTCTTTTCTTCCTCTAGCTACTGCAAGGATGTCCTCCTGTTTTGTCCTTAGCCACACAATGGATTAAACAAAAGTGTTAGATGTTCTACTACAGCAAACTTCGTATTGTCACTGTTTATTTGGGAAAGCTGCTTTCATTCCTAGAGCAGGCATTCCAACCCTTTTCTTCTCAACTCCAAAAGCATTCAAAATCCCTTTGTTTGGCAATAATTTGATTAAATCAAATCTTCATTTCTACCACAGTCCTGGTTGTAAGTATCCGTGAAGAACATGTGAAGAACAAACTACCCAAGATTTCATTGTGCTTTTAGACAGAGAGAAGTTTACACGTACTTTCAGCATCTTTCCTATCTGGAGATTCTTCTGGAAGTTTCTTTAAGTAGTCCTTCAGGAGAAGCTCATAACGAGGAATTCTTTGCACTGGTTCAAGCATATGATGCTGCAAAGTCAGGTTTCCACACACCTCCTGTTTCTGTAAGGGAGAAAAAACAAGAACAGGAGGGTTTAGTTTTTTCCTGCCTTTGGTGTTTAAAAGCAATGAAAAATGACCAGTCACACACAGCTAGAGAGTGTACAGGAGCTCCTCAAGCCATCATGGATCGACAAACTTATTAGGTTGGAAAATACCTTTGAGATTATCAAGTTCAAACATAAACATAACATTGCCAAAGCCACCACTAAACAAAGTCCACAATGCCACATCTGCATGTCTTTTAAATCCTTCCAGAGATGGTGATTCCATCATTGCTCTGGGCAGCCTGTACCAGGGCTGGACAACCCTTTCTATCAAGAAATTTTCCCTAATATCCAATCAAAACCTTCCCTGGCCCATCCTGAGGCCGTTCCCTCTCCTCCTGTCCCCATTCCCAGAGCCCGACCCTCCGGCTGTCCCCTCCTGTCAGGGAGTTGTGCAGAGCCAGGAGGTCCTCCCTGAGCCTCCTTTTCTCCAGGCTGAGCCCCTTTCCCAGCTCCCTCAGCCCCTCCCCAGCTCCGTTCCCTTCTCTGGACACACTCCTGACCCTCAGGCTCTTTCTTGTTGTGAGGGGCTCCAAAGTGACCCCAGGACTGGAGGTGGGGCCCCAGCAGTGCCAGCACAGGGGACGGGCACTGCCCTGCTCCTGCTGCCACCCCAGGGCTGGAACAGGCCAAGGTGTCCTGGTCCTTCTGGCCCACCCGGGCTCCTGTTCAGCTGCTGCCACGGCACCCCCAGGGCCTTTCCTGCCGGGCCCTTTGCAGCCCCTCTGGCTCAGCCTGGAGCTGCAGGGGCTGTTGTGACCCAAGGACAGGACATGGAACTTGGCCTTGTTCAACCTCAGACCACTGGCCTGGGATCCAGCCTCTCCAGATAAAACTGTAGAGTCTTCCTGCCTGACAACACATATCAGAGCTGGCAGGGTTTATGTGACTCTTCATCCCACATCCGGCATTTTCTGCCAATATGCAAATATCTTCTTTCAGAAGGCTCAGAAAAGCTCTTCCCATCCATGGCCCTGTGTAGCATTGTTCTCCCAACTACACGAAATTAGAATGCCCCCAGGGATGTACTCCTTGCCAGAGCTCACTATATGAGCAGCAGACACACTGCTTTGAAAGGCAAAGCTATCTCAAATTCTACTTCTTTTTCACTTGGCCAAGAAGGGGAGGAGGCTTGAGTCTGATTACACTAAACATCATCTGATAAGGCACCAATGTGTTCTTTGTACAATGGCACTGAGTATTGTGCTGTGTACCTGTTTTCATAGGATCCTGTGAAGCAAAAGAATATTTCTGTTTAAAAGAGAGATGAGAATCTCAGTAAGAACCAGGAAGTTGCTTTAAAGCACACAGGAAGTTTCTGCTAGCGATGTAATCTGACTCCACAGCAGCAAGATAACCACAGACATACACGGCTGATTTTTACATCAGCCCACTAATGTGGTCTGTTCTAGTGTAAACAGCCTCCCTACAACCACGTTAATTTCACTATGCATTTCTCAGAGAAATGAACTTCTTTCAAATATCTGCAATTTCCTCATAAATATGCCAGCCCACACTACACTGCTGACTCGCTCCATTGTCACAGCAAGGCTGGAGATAATGGAATGAATGAATGAGAGAAAAATATTAGCTATCCTTCCAGAAATTCAAAGGACTGAACTTGGTAAGTCACAGTCATCAGCTTATTAGTAATATTTTTGTTTTCTGCTTTCTCTAATTTAACATAACTACTAACAGTGAATGCCTTAAGCTGTATATTATATATACACTATTCCATTTGCAGCTTAGGCAGACAGTGCATCCCTGAAGGATCAGAACACACTTCAACTGGTATGTTGAAAACTATAAGTGGTTTTTGATAGTGCACAGACATATCAGGTGAGCGGACTAAGCATTTTGGGTCCAATCTCTGCCTCCTACAGCTATGATGACTGTAGAGCAAAAGGCACTCTTTAGGTGCGACTAAATAACCTACAGTGCAATTCTGTCATCAGCAGGCTTTGCAGGTGCATCTCCTGCCTGCATTGCCAATGCCCACACTGCCTGGCCAGAGTTCTGCTCAAGCAACAGCAGAGCTGCCCATGGTCTGGAACCCGTGACACACATCCTTTGTGTTGGAAGCTTGCTGGTGGGAAGAGACAAGTGAATCTTAAGGAAAAGACTTGCCTGTGCTGTAGGGAAAACAGTCCCAAATGGATTTACCCTGCAGAGAGTAACAGCTTGCCACGGGCTGAGGACAGCAAAACATAGTGCTGGTCTGCATGCCTTTAGTGGGAGCAGGATGGGTAAAGGAAAAAAAGGGTAAGAAATCCTCCACGTGGAGCAGCAGTGTAGCAGGAAAGGACCTCTCCCAGTCCTTGTTTCTCCAAACTTCTGTCTGAGTCTCTGACACAGCCCTAAACCTCACACAGGGCCTCTTCTCCTCTCCCAGCTTGCTAGGGAATTACTTGATTCTGCACAGCTGGCCCAGCCTCCCATTTAGGGCAGGCAGCTGTGCTCCCTGCTCAGCTTAACCCACTCCTTGCCAGCCCTCCCCTCCCCTCCCAAAGGTCGGTATCTGCTTTCCCAGACCGGTGCAGGGATGCTCATGAGCATGCTGGTGCCTGGATCCCTTCAGCTGGCTGAGGGGACAAGTGGGACAGAGCAATTTGATACATCAGCATAACTGACACTCTTCCCCTCTCCCTGTGCAGTTTTTTGTGTAATTATGTGTATGAGAAAACACATGAAAATCCATGTTAAGCATCCTCCTGTGGAGCTGTGATCCCAAGAGCTGTGTGCCACTTTTGGAAGCCTCAGGACAACCAGACAAACAGCAGATGCTGTCGGTGATACATCCAAACTTAAACACACCCACCTCAGAATGAAAATGTATCTATCTTTAAAAAATTGAAGTTAGAAATGAGGAAGACAAATCCAAAAGAGTCAGAATTACTGGACCAAGGGTGAAGTTTCATTCTGTGACTTCTGATACTCCTCTTAAACCACAGAATCATGGAATGGCTTGAGTTGGAAGGGACCTTGAAGACCATCCAGTCCAACCCACATCCACTGTCGAAGGTTGCTCCAAGCCCCATCCATCCAGTCTGGTCTTGAACACTTCCAGAGATGGGGGTGGCCTCAGCTTCTCCGGGCAGCGTGTGCCAGGACCTTACCACCCTCACAGGGAAGAATTTCTTTCCAGTATCCCACCTAACCCTGCCCTCCATCAGTTTAAAGCCATATTAAAAAAAAAGAAAAAAGAAAAAAAAACAAAGAAAAAAAAAAGAAAAGAGAAAAGAGGAATGCCACTAAAATTGTGTAGTTTTAGTATTAGTGTCTTATTATCTTGACAACATGTCATGAACTTGGAAACAAATAAACACACTGAATTAAGTGAGGATCTCTCACTCCTGGTTCTGGCCAGCAGAGAGTCAATTTTGTCTAGTAGCCAGAAGGGCATGTGGCCAGGGCCCCAGTGTTATTGGATAACACCTCAGGGCTTTGCCAGGCTGGAAGAGAGGGTTTCACTTCAGAGAAGGTTCCTTACAGTGGAGCAAGTGTGGCACATGGAGCAGCTTGAGTGATGCTGGTCCTGACCAGAGGGAGTGGTTTGGGTCTAGCTGGATTGAGCTCTGCATTCTCTTTAGTACACTTTTATTTTTATTATTAATATGGTTGCTCTTACTGTTTGTTTTCTTATCTCATTGGTGTTTTCAGTAAATTGTTCTTACCTCAACCCATGATTTTTGCCTTTTGTGCCTCCAGCTCTCCTCTTCAGATGCTCGGGGTGGGAGGGGGGGAGGGAAAAACGGCAGAGGGGGGAAGCAAAGGAGTGACAGTGTGGTTTTGGAGTCTCTAAAGAGAGGAGCATCCTTCGTAAGCCATTACAATCTCCAAGTCCTATTATGCCAATTAACAACATACCTGTATATTCTGAACAACATCCTTGAAGGGAGATGATCTCTGCATACATGTGTTCACTATGTCCATTGCCCTGTCAAAGTTCTTTACATATTCTCCATACATTTTCAGAAAAGGAGCAAGTTTCTGCAGGATATCTCCTAGCCGTGGGTTCATGCTCCTATGATAAAGAGACAGGTAAGTACTGAAATCTCTGGAAATCAGTGGTATCTTCAGAGAGAAAACACAGCTGTAAGACTTCCACAGTTGTCTCCCACATGCACAAGCACTTACACATATGTGCAATCAAGACAGGCTAAGTTTAGTTTAAGGTAATCTACACAATATCCAAGAGGAAACTTCAAACACGAATCCTGATGTAGAAGGGATGACACTTCTGCCCTCACTGTCTTAAGTAAAGAGCAGACTGACTACACATCATTAAAGGAACATCTATATATCTCTTCTGCCCAGCACAAAATCTTGTGAGAAATTTTAACTTATCAAAAATAATCTTTTCCACCACAGTCAAACATCTAAATTAATTTTAATGCAAAGAGATGGTTCCGTTCAGTTGGGTAATCCCTAGAGGCCAGTAACTCCAGGCTGGAGCAGCAGTATCCACACTTCTCTCTCCTCCAGAGCCATGGCCATTCTTCCTCAGTCCACCTGAGCAAGACCCTCTTTGGCCAGCTGACAATCTTCTATCCTGTTCTGACTGCCAGACTCTGCCATTTCCCCCGCTTTGTTACAGCTGTCCCTGCAAGTGCAAGTCAGGCACAGAGGTGCTGAGACTCATTTATTCCTTCTGGTCACTGATGAATGTGTGAAGACTGGACTCAGCGGAGAGAGAGGGGGAAGCCCTGGTCTTGTCTTGGTCAATCAGGGTACCTGAAAAGGTCAGCACTATCTGACAAATCTTGCAGCCAATGCCTCCCCTCAAATTGGGTTTCCTAGATCTGATTTAAAATTAACCTTTCTACCTATCACTGCATTTCTGCATTATCTACAACTTACCGAATCACAGAATCATTAGGGTTGGAGAAGACCTCTAAAATCAACAAGTCCCACCTTCAACTTATCACAGTAGCCAAATTTTAATTGGTATTTGAAAATACTTATTTCAGCTATGGGGCCAAAACAAGCAATTTCATTATTTCCTAGTACTGTAGTTTCATAGTACTGCAATGATAGGAGAGTGGGAATGCAAGGAAAACAGCTCTGGCAATACTTTGAACTGAAAGAATACTCACAATCTATTCTAGAAATTTTAAGTGCTCAGCCCCACTCCTTAAGTCAGAAATGTCTGAGAGACTTCACACAAACATATTAAATAACTAACATAACTACTGCATTAAACAATAAAAAATTTGGAATTAGACTAGGCCTTATGGCTGCTACAGTTTCTTGAAAATGTATTTTTCAATAACTGTAATGACAGCTACCTACCATTCTTGTGTAATTCTTGTTTTGAGCTCAGGAAGAAGAAATTGTCCATGGAAACAATAGATGGAAGAAATATTTGAGAAGATGCCTGTTATCACTTCTGATGAAATCCCTGCTTCGGACAATTTAGTGCAAAAAACCTGCAGAAGGCAACAAAACAGTACCAACATTCAAAAAAAAAATTGAAATGACTGAGAATATCAGAAATCTCATATTTGGGAGTGCAAGCTGCAAAGAACATCCAGTCCCTGAAAAGCATTTACTGCTATTTACACAAAGCAAAATAAACCACGTGATTGGGTTTTTCTCAGTAGGAAAAATTACACTACACTGAACAAAAGGGAAAGACATTCCCTAGATTTCTGTGGTCTAGAAACAGTTTCTATTCATCTAATACAAACACTGCAAGTCCTCCATAGAGCTGCAAGAGTTGTAGGGTGAAGGGTTCTCCAAGTTACAGCTTCTAAAAACATTTCCAGCCAGGTGACAGCTTTTTTTATTCTACTCATTTTTAAAAAACACTTGGCTAGCAATGTGTCTCA
This sequence comes from Zosterops lateralis, assembly GCF_965231275.1. NCBI lineage: Eukaryota > Metazoa > Chordata > Aves > Passeriformes > Zosteropidae > Zosterops > Zosterops lateralis. Next base: position 9,546,532 of record NC_139771.1, read on the forward strand.
TCCTTATTTTTATATCTTTCCTGCAATTCATGGGTTTCCTCTTTGAGATAATTATAGAAATGTCTGAATTGTGTAGCATCAACTCAAAGCCTATGGGGAAGAAAGTTCAGACTAAGCACACCAGTTTCACTTCATCCCCACGTGTAAACATGATGGGCAACAATTACAAAACACAGTGGTAAAAAAATAGCTTGCTGTAGGCATGGGGCTGATACACTGGTAAAAAAATAGCTTGCTGTAGGCATGGGGCTGATACACGTGGCCCGGTTTTAGTGAAACTTCAACTTCTTGCACGTCAAAGAGCAATCACAGATTTCATAATTTCTTAGTGCCTTCATTGTCCCTGTGATTTCCTCTCCCCATGCACCCAGGGAGGAACCAAATGCTGGCAGTGTCTGTGTCTTGGGCTGCTGCTTTCCTGTTTCCCTTTCTGCCATCCCAAACCTCTGGATCCTTCTCAGAGAACCCTCTTGCCCAAGGCTCTCCTCTGGGACCCATGGCACACAGCCTGGCAAGCCAACTCCACCTTCCACCTGCACACAGTGCTTGTATTAGCTATAGCTATAACTTAGGCAACGGGCAGGAGACATCATTGCTGCTTACTGAAAGAAAAGGGTTAATTCAAAATGGAATTACCTGATCCAAGAGATGGAGTCTTTTAACATAAGCTTCTTCTGTGTGGAGCAGCTCATTGGCGATGTTGAATAGCTTTTGGGGCTCTGTACACTGAAAAAAAAGTTACAAATGGCACAATCCATCTGCACCTTCACACCTAGGTTACACTAACTGTTCTGTTTTTCATTTTGTCAGTGGCCAAAATCCCTACCAGCAGAGGAGCCTGGAGTGAAAAAGGTTAACTCATTTCAGAATCTGCTCCATGTCTCTCAAAAGATGACTTTGCTCCAGACATATTTTAAATGCTGTTTTCTGAAAGAGCAATTAGTAATGCAATCAGTGGCTGGTCAGGACATCACACAAGTTCACTATGGCTTTATAAAAAGAACCAGAAACATCCCCTAAACATGGAAATAAGTCTAGTCTATTTGAAAAACAGGGCAATAGACTGTAAATCAGCTGTTCTACTCTTTGGACTGAGGTCCTGTAACTAAAATGAAAACTAGAAACCAGGCTCTTTGGCCAGATATCTACCCTTGCCAGCACAGCATTACTCTCTATGGCATATTTCTAAGATTTCTGGGCAGCTTTAAACACAGGCCAATTCACTGGAAAGAATTTTCAGCAAGGTAACCCAAATCACTCAGTGAAGCCTTTCATCAAGCTCATTATAAAAAATAAAATCAGAAAGGACTATTTAAAAACTCTTAATACAGTTACAAAGCACTGACCTTAGGCACAGTTCAGCCAAAAGCTACATAGATCCTCCGCTCTCTAAGTGATTAAAAATACCTGAATTACTAGAATACAGGCTTGAGCTTTCCAACAATTTTTTAAACTGTCAGACCATAAACTCCATGCCTACGTATAATGAAACCAGTCCAGAACAGAGCATTGGCTGGCTTGTGTTCAGAAAGACAACCATGGAAAATGGGCAGCAAGGATGATCAAATACAGGGAAACTATACTGAGCTGGATCCAGATAAAAAGACAAACGCAGTGAAGGTAAGATGTGCATTAATGATTCCTGGAATGGAGAACACTGACTGGGTGCAACTAATCACTATTTCTGTGGAAAAACTGAAGGGCATCAAATAAAATCACCAAGGTGCTGCTTCAGGGGCTGCTTCCTCAAGCAACACTACACTGTCTGCAGTAACCTTCACACAGGCTCACAAAAAACCCAGAAATATCCATAGAGGAAAAACTCAGCTGAAGTCTATTAAACACATGGGGCAATTTCAGTTCGGGAAGCACCTGGGCCTGTCACCAGTAGCAGTGCTCCTTCCCAAATGTCTGTCTCTGGTGCTTGCATTCAGGGCAAGGACTTCTAGATATAATGCTGTGGGCCACTACCAGATGGCTGGAAAATAAAATAAAATAAAATAAAGACTCTTTTTAAACTTCTTCAACATCACCTTATTTTGTTTCCAAATAAAGTTGATGAGAAATATTTTAGCACCCACCCTCCACACACATTCAGACAAACTGCAGTACAACCGAAAACCTCAAAGGCTTTTCAAAGCAAGCCATGAACTCCAACAAGTAAGACCCACAGTTATCCTACATGGAATGAGGTGCCACTTGGCATGAAGTACCCACAGCTCCATGACGTATTAGTGAAGTAAAATGAATTGCCTTTCTTTATTTGAAGCAACATCAGGCTTCCTTTGAAGCAATCCCTCTTTTTCTAGGCACAAATCTGAAGACAGGCAAACATGCCATGAGTGAAGTTTTGACATGGACTCTCTCTGTCCTGCCTCTCAAATTATTCCAACTTAATTCAAATATTCTTTTAAGCTCTTTCCGCATGCTGCACAACATCCTGCTCTGTTCAATATGTACTAATATTCAGGGGAAGAGAAAAAAAAATCACAGCACAGTAAGTTTTGAAATTGTTCCAAACAAATACATCTTATTTACAAGTTTACACTGAAGTGCACTGCTGGCCAGTCAAACCCAGTAACTACAGAGATTTCTCGCTGAGAAAGAATTTATCTGCTGGTTTTGCTGGGCACAAAGGAGCACTCAAATGAAATGTACTGATGTAACCAGCTGGCACCAAGAGCATCCTTTGAGTTGTTTGAATTCCGAATTGGAAAAATACTTATTTCCAACCAAATACATTTGTAGTCAGAAGTAAATCTTTACATAGCACAGGCGCTTTTTAACCTCCTGACCTTCACCATCTGCAATTCAGTTTATATTTCAAGAAAACTTGCTGACATCTGCCTAAATACCAAACAAGGGCTGAATAGACTCAGCTTGAGCTCAGTTTTACAGAGTGACTATCTCCAGTTGCTCTCTCTGCTAGGCAGAGACAGGCACGTTTTTCAGACAAATTTGCAACATATTTGCCTTTCAATGGGCATAACATTTTAAATTAAATTGTAGATAAATTAAATGTGAGGCAGTCCCATTCTTCTAACTTCATTTTGTGCAAGAGAAAACCTGCAATGCATCACATAAATGCACCTCAGGAAGAAGTGTAATACAAAAAAATCAAAACAAGTGAGTTTTCTTCTAGAGATACCTTTCTCATAAATTCACCAGGTGAGCTCCAGAGAATTACAACCTCCATAACTGTGTTTTTTCATCCTTATTTTCTACTATATGGACACTTAACCTAAGAACACTGCACTTCACTACCTACAGATCATTGGCTGAAAAACACAAAAATCCCATATATTAACGCTACTGTTATCATGGCTTGGGGGGAAAAGAAACTAACAAACTCAAACATCCCCAAAAACAAACCAAAAGAGCCACCAAACAAAAAGTGCAAGAAGTGGAACATTTTGCAGATATTTTGGAATATTCTGTTTCGGTTTTCTGGAAAAATCTAATCCCTTTTAACAGCACTATTTCTAAAAATATCTGTCTTGATAAGCTAATAATCAAAGGAATCTGTCATTAATCTTACATAGCTGCTGCAAATACGCAACAGCCTGGACTACACTAGTCTGGAATCAAAGAAAAATCTCTTTTCCAGCTACAGTTTCCTGAGGAGTAATTTGACAAAACCACCATTAAAACTTCTTTGCACCCAAGAAATGGTCACACCAACAAAAGCACATGTTTCTGTAAAAAAACCATTCTAAATTTTGTGTGAGACAGGATTCTGATCCTGCCCATTCTATTCAGACACAATGTCCTGACCCTGCAAGATGCACTATCCAATTAATTCTCTGAATAACACAAAGCTCCATGGAAAACAACATGCTCTAACAAGCTGAAACTAGAGAAACCCAAACAACAAAAACAAGGTGAGAGTCTTATCTACAAAAGTATTTGAATTTTAACAGCTTACCTCTGGCTGTGATGGATTCTCTCATATGTAACCTTTTAAAGCAAGCTGGGAACCTTTCTAAAAAACTATCTAGGTCAGGAACAAGTTACGACCTGCATAATGCAGGAAATGATACTGACTATCATGATCCTTTGATGAAAAACCAACCAAACAAATAATGCAAACAGTGTATGAAAGCGATGCAAGAGACCTCTTGCCAGTGTCAGGAACTGGTTTCTGAGCACTCAACAGCAACAAACTCCCTTACCTTGTTTACATCCAAATAGTCTAACTTTGGCACTTCTGCTATCTCCTGCTCCTCACTGCTTCCTTCATCAATGTCACTATCCTCATCCTGCGTGGAGTCTCTCTTCTGTTCCACAGAGGAAGTTTTGAGGCCCTTTCTGTCAGGTTCCATCTCTCCTGGGTTCCCAGCCATGCTGGGCTTCTTCTGCTCTGCCCCTTCTTCACTGGGGAATGTTTCCCCAGCCACACTACAAGAAGGACTGTCAATGCCACTGTCTCTGTTGGGAATTTTACCACTCCCATTCAGTTCTGCAGTTGAGTCTTTATTGCCAAGCTCTTCTTGAGGCTCTTTACTCACAGTCACATCAGTACAGTCTTCATGGTTTTTGTTATCACCTATGCTCAGCTCTTTAATTTTCATTATGTCTGTGTTAGGTAGATCCGTGCTGCACAGTACATTAGGCTCAGCTTCATCCAGTTCAGTTTTGTCATTTGTGGAAGAGCCACTGGAAGCTGGGGTGTCACAATAACACAAGCTCGTCTGCTTGGATGAGTCCAGGCCAGGTTCCATCTTAAGAGATAAATTTAGCTGGTTTCTTTGAAGAATATGTACAGGCTGTCTGTGGGTGAAAAGAAAGCACCACAGTCATATTAACACTGGTTTTACAAGTGGCCTGAAAGAGAGGGTCTGATTGTCATTTGATTCAATTTGGGTTTTTTTGCACTTCTTGCCTTCTGACAATCCCAGAAGGCAAGAGTGTGCACATTGCAATAATAATGATAACCCAACAACATCCAGTGAAAAAACATCACCCCTACATTCTACTGAAATGGCACCACCAGAATAGTGGGCCTTTAGTGCTTTCCATGTCACCTTGAAGAACAGCCTGGTTCGAGGGTTTGGAGAAGAAGGAATTGCCTTTAAAGAGAAGCAATTGGTTCTGGGCTCATTTAAACAGGAACTCTCATTCTTCAATAGAACCAAGCCTTTGTGGCAAGATATTTTCTGCCAGAGAGGATGTACTGAAGCATGAGAAGGCACTACTTTTCCTTTTTGAAAGACATCAGGTTCACTCCAAGGCACATTATGGTGCCAGTCTCCATCTCCCTCTTTGTGAAAAAAACCCCATCACTTAGCTCCATCAGGTAGATTTGTTCTTCAGGGAAAGATTTCCCTGTGTGTGTGTAAAATGAGCTGGGTTTACAGCAAAATACATATGTTTTATCTAATTTGGTGTCTTTCATATACAAAGTTTCATATACAAAGCTGCTGTTTTACATGACGTTTCACAGTACTCTATACCCTTCCCTGCCTCCAAGAAGCAGGATCTGATGTTTATTATATCATAGAGAGAAAACTCAATTATTTCATATCATAACCATCAAGTTCCTATGATGCAATTCCCACATCAAGCCAACTTACTAAAAGCAGACTGCAGGCTACTTGCCTCTGTTAGAATTTTACCAAATTCAGCAGGTCTTAAGCTCCTTAAGCATAACTGTGTTACAAAATAAAATTCACAGCTTTTATTAAAAAGATACTTTGTCCTCAGTGAAGTTTTGCACTTCCAGTAGAAAACATCCCAAGAGGACTTTTCCATGTGATCATTACAGTTAATGTTTTCTACTATTATATTTTAAGTTAAAAATGCAGAAAAGGGAGAGGAGAGCAGATCTCACAAAGCCATATTTACCTAATACTTTCAAATTTCTCAATGAGCGTGTTGACTCCTGCTGATATTGGTATTTCTTCCTCTCCAGGTGCTAAGCTCCTTGATGACTTGGGATCAGCTGGCAAAGGCCGAGATGGTGCAGGAGGAATTCTTTCCTGCCCAGGCTTGAGATAGACAGGCTTAGGAGGTACTAATGAAAAAGAAGGAAAAAAACATGAGGATAAATCTCTTCTTTAGGATAAATTTCTTTATCCTAAACTGGGAACAAAATCCAGACCGAGAGGTATGCATTCTTTCCTCATTCTTTATAAACAGGACTTCAGGTGCAGTCCTGAAGTATTGCTTACACCAAAGCAAGCTGCTAAAGAAAAATGACAGGCTTCCATTTTGTGTTTCTACCGCTGGCTTAGTCGTGCTAAACAAACCAAGCAGCTTGCAGCACTGCGCTGCTTCCTCATTACAAAACAGGATGCACAGCTTATGCTTCAGTTTGCAAGCCTGTTTGCCACCTCAATCACACTAATGAACTTCCCCTTCTATGACTTCTCAAAATTCTGGCACCCCATTGAATCTCTTATATTGGGAAAAAAAAAGCAGAGAGATGAACCACATCCCAAAATAAACCACCAAAACCCAATCCCAGCATGGATTTCAGTGCCTTGTGTTTGCTTGGTCCAAAATGCCATGGGCTGAACATAATGTCTTTTCTTCCTCTCATTCTCCCTCCCCCCTCTCTTCTGTGCTGTAGTAGTATTCAAAAATTTCCTTCCTCTTTTGGTTCTACATTGAATTGCATATGGTATAAATAAAACAAGTATTGTAAGAACACTCGCATTCCACTTCAGGACTCACAAGGAGGCCAAGTTACTAAGTTCAACACAGTATTTTTTAAAAATAGCATTAAAATGTAACATCATTAAAAAAAAATTATTCAGATCTTCCATTGATTGTGCAGTAAACGGTTTATCATACACAAGCAGTAACTCATGGCAACAGATTCCCATGTTGTCATGGTTTCATATAGGGAAAGCAACTCCCATAGGGAGAACTGACACTGGAAGTCAGGAAAACTGGCTGTCGGATTGTTCCCAAAACACACACTGCATCCTGAGATGCACCCTGTTAAGTGTGCCCTCCAATCTAGACTATCCAAGGAGTTAACACTTTAAATGAGGAAATTCTAACTACATGCTGTATTAAAAAACATTTTTGAGGAGAGTCCTTTCCAACCATTTCCAACTCTGATCATCCATTTGGCACATGTGACCAGCACTACGATGGGGCTTGATTTAACAACTGTTCCAAATGTAATTCCAGGGTTACTTGTTTTAGGAGGATAAACAGAGGCATATGCACCCAAAAAGTCAATTCCAATTGTCCTTTCCTTGCAGAAGGCTCTGCATCTGTTCTAAGATTCACATCAGCCCAGATGTCTGCCCTGCTCCGCGGATGGGCAGCTGCCATAGCCAGACAGCGTCCAAGGTCAGTGATGAAGAGCTGTTAATGTATTTTGGAGTTCTGAGTATAGGTCAGATTTTAAACTTCCTACATTAATGAGTTTCTTTCAGCATGAAAGAATAAAATCAAATTTTCTAAATATCTGAGCTTTAAGAGGATTGATCTGCCCATTCTCCAAAACCATCTGAAATTCCTATCCTAAAATAATGGTGTTAAAGAACAATGTTGACCTGTTGCAACAAACCCAGAGGAGGTCTCAGAGGTGCTGCAAGGGCTAGAGCCCCTCTGCTCTGGAAATGGGCGGAGAGCTGGCAGGGTATTCAGCCTGGGGAAGAGCTTAGAGCCCCTTCCAGCACCTAAAGGGGCTCCAAGTGAGCTGGAGAGGGGCTCTGGACAAGAGCCTGGAAAGCCAGGACAAGACAGAATGGCTTCCTGACTGAGGGCAGGGTTAGATGGGATACTAGGAATTAATTCTTCCCCACGAGGGTGGTGAAGCCCTGGCAGAGGTTGCCCAAAGAAGCTGTGACTTCTCTATTCCTGGAAGTGTCCAAGCCAGGTTGGATGGGGCTTGGAGCAACCTGGTCTAGTGGAAAGCATCCCTGCCCATAGCAGGGGATGGAACAAGGTGAGCTCTTAAGTTCCTTTCCACCCAAACTGTGACTCTGGCTCTAATTAAAACTAGAAGTTTGCTACATGGAGGATACCAGCATTACAAAGCATTTTCAGGTGCTGCCTGAAGGCTGAAGCCACGTGCTAGAAAGGCATCTCCTCATTCCTTTTTCTCCTGAAGGTTTTACAAGCCACTCATGGCTTTGATTCACACTAACTAGGGTCCCTCCAACTTTCTGAAATACACACATAGAAAATACAATGCTTTCTTTGTTGTTGTTTAAGGCTGAATTGCTTTTGTATAGATATTTAATTGGGAGGGGGTGGTGGTGCAATGGCTCAGAGCATACAGCATCAAAATATCTTTTTCAGATGACAATGATCATCTATCACGTGGATCCATATCTTCTAAATATTTTGGTTTATGAACTTAGTATCTTCTTGAGGCTAAGCTTCCTTTGTTCCTAACACATCTCGAGCTCCATGCTTTTTGCACTCCCCCATTCCCTTGACGCAAGCACCCATTACATACATAAGTGCAATCAATTCTACAAAGCATTGGGTGGTGAGAGTTGGGCTCTTGGCAAATTGGCATTACAAAGAGACACCACATGTCGTGAAGAATCACGAAAACAATTTATACTCTTTCAAAAGTTTCCTGCAGTCTTTTTTTGTAGAATTCAGAAGCCTGGGGAGAACAGAAGAACAGCTGGAGACCAGCTGGAACATGCTTCTTCCTGACTTCTCTTCCATCATACTTTGAGATTGCCACCTATTTAACTATTAGCTGGCAATTCTGCGGAAGTACCACAGCCCACAGATGATTGTTTTAGCTTCTACTTCATATTTTCAAAATATTTTTGTTCCATTTAGGCATTTCCTGTTGCCATACACAGATCTTACAATAAATGGAAAACAGACCAGTTTTTAACAATAAGATATTAGTATACATAAAATGCTTCTAAAAATATTTATCAAAAATATAGACAATATTGTTAAATTCAACTTACACTTCACAGCTGCATGAGGTATAACAACAGGACAAGAAACAGAAAGTGGGAAGTTAAGTAATTGGTTATTGCTGAATCAATTTCTTCTTGAGGCTTCTCTAACATTGGAAAATGAAGATAATAAAATCTTACCAGCTATACATTACAATGTAAAAGTAACTGTTTTGCTGTGACTCAACTTGAAACAGTAATTTCAAAATACTGTACTTCCTGTGCAATAGAAGCTTGTACACTTTCTTGAAGGACAAAGTCACTTGCCTTGGGGTTTCTGTAGAGGATGCATTTTGGCCAGTGCAGTTTTGGTTTTGGGCTTCCTTCCAGCCTGATGGAGACATTGTGCTGAGCTGATGTGCTGCAGCTCCCCACATGCTTCCAACACGGGACTGGAGTCAATGTGACACTTGATTTGAAAAGGAGAACAAGGGCAACCTGAGGGAAGGAAGGAAAGAAGTCAGTATTTCTTTTGTTCTACCGATCCTGAAGAAAATTTGTGCTACTTCTGGAAGTACATCACGCACCCAAGTTCCTCAGGAAGAGAAGGGGGAAAGGAGAGGGGTGAGCCATTCACTCACAAGTTATTACAACCAATATACCCAGCCTTAATAATCCTATTAAACTGCCTGACTGATAAGACAGGCAGAATTTCAGCAATCCTGTCTTTAATTAATTGTTTACTTCTTTACCACAGACAAAGAAAATAAAAAAGCAAATATAGAAGTTAAAAACCATTTCAAAAGAATTTCTCCAAACAGAAATACAAGTGCTACAGCATATAATGCTATGTTACTTGATAAAATACAACTCTATGAGGATGATTCAGAAATACATTCCACGTGGTGCCATTTCTTCAGATTTAATCACTCAAGTTGCATTTTATCCCTATTTATTACTCCTTCCTATATAAAATATTAACATGCCTGTAAAAGGCTCCAATTTAGAAGATGCCATTAAGATACGATCCAGGGGCAACACAGAAAAAGAAGTGATAAATACAATCGTTGGTCTTCAGTTTTACATTCTTGATTCACTTCTGTGAAGACTCACAAAACAAACGATAATAGACCCTGAAGTATCTGATTTGGAGTTTTTTTAGACTTGTGGCAAGCCTACCTAAAACCTTCACGTCAGCTTTTCTAGTGTGCTATGAGAAGGTTAAAAAAGAGTTTAAAAAGGAACGTGGTTTAAAGTTGCTGCATACAAACACAGAGGGTTCTGGCAGTACTCAGAAATGAAAAACACATCAAATTTAGAAATTTGAATATAAATGCACTAAAAAAGGGCAAAGAAAACATGACAAACATTCTTTCCCTACCACTGTTTCGAAATGGACTAGCTGAATTTACCAGAACCTCACCAGAGTGGAAGGTGGCCTGCATCACATAGAAAGGAGACACCTAAAGGTGAAAAACAGTCTTTGCCTTTCTGTGATGTCTTCAACAACATGCTTTAGCTTCAAAAATACAATCTGCTTTCAGACAGATCCTTATTAAGATCAAAAACCTGAAATGAAAAGCACTCCCATTCACATCAACTAAATTATCTTGGATTTATATTAACGGTATTAAATCAGGATGTGACCTTTTGAATTAAGCCCCTGGAGTCTGAGCCATGCAGACTGCAGATTTTGTTGTCAAAAATAGATTCAGATGGCACAAATCTAATTACTGATCTCTGCCACCCAAATATACAATCCCTGAATTCCCCATGTTCTGGCTGGTTGGAGCTTCATTAGCATTTCTACCACAAAAAAATCTTCTTCTCAGCAGATTTGAGACCAGCTATTAAAACCAGGAAATTATAAGTGCTAGATTCTATTCAAATATAATTTCATTTAAGAGAAAAATGCAGTGAAAATAGAGAAGATTATTAGAGCAGATTAATAGATTACTGCAAACACACCATCACAGATAGAATTTATGCTGACGGCTTGGCTCTGGGTACCACAAGCTCCCTGTGACAGCAGCAGTGCTGCCACAGGCCAGCTTTTAAGGGGAAGGACTAGGATTTCTTCCTCATGAACAGTAGCTCAACACAGCCAGAAATTAAAACAGTGCACAAGAGAAAAGCCTGAGTTCAAGAAAGTTAAAAGGGCAGTGTGCAGAAAACAGAGGCCAGTGTTTCAGCAGGTATTCACCAGAGTGTGACTGGAATACAATCTAGCAATATTGTATTTTCTTAAAAATTGCTTCAGTGATCCAATTCCTCAGTGGACAAATTTCTCCAGCTACCACAGGTCTAGAAAATATGAGAAGACCCCTCTAACCTGCGCTGTGCTGCCTGATGACACAAGCACAGCACCAGTTTCAGCTCTGGCAAAGCACCAAAGTCCTGGTAGATGTCAGACGTATCCACAGTGCCCCACAGCAGCTGGAGGAAGAGAGCCACAGCCCCTCCTGCCCTCAGGCACCACACTCCTACGAGATCCCAAACTCGACATCCTAAGCTGAGCCCAGCTACTCCATGCTGACTTGGGATAAAGTGCCAGTTACCCTAAGCATTACCCATTCTTCTTCAACCACTGCCACAAAAAAAGGACTACTCTGTTGATACCGTTTTGTGAAGTTTCAAATGGAATAAAAACCCAATTCCTGTTTTTTTTCCTCCTGGGATTCACTGCTGTGAGACGATTTATCTTTTTTTACTGAAAACAAAAACTAGTGGTTCCTTCATTGGTTTCATACGTGTGGCACCACCAGATACCCTTTTTGTCTAGGCTAAAAACTCTTGTAAGCTACTTACAGTACTGCTAAGTAGGGTGTTTTGACCTTTATTTTATACATTCACACATAAATTCTTCCTCTTATGCTGCTTTACTAACTCCAGCATTTTCCTCAAAACCATTTAAAGCTCACCTCTTCCTCCTGTCAATGGCCCAGCTGAGACCTTGGCAGGGGTGTACGGCAGTGTGCGCGGGGGCTGTACAGCCCTGCTCTAGACCCCAACTCAATGACACTGACAACAACCACCTTACATTTTTGTGGCATTCCAAAACATCAAATTCGGCAAAAAGAGTGACAGTAAAGTTACTGCCATAAGCTTTCAGAAACAGATGCAAACATTATGTTCCAAAGCAAGCAAGAATCTGGCATGGACTGCAATTCCCTACCAAGAGAGAGGCATATCACTTACTTGTGCTTGAGCAGAGACTCACACATTTTTCTTACTTGCTTAAGCTGTAGGACAGCCAAAGAGAAGAAGAACGGCTCATGCTGCAGCTTTCATTTCATGGGTTAAATGCCATGCTCACAGGAACTGACCTCCCCCAGCTCACTTCCGACCACCACTGCGGTTGGTGAGTCAAAGCATATAAACGTGGCAAATGCCCCTGGAGGAGCTGTGCTAAGCACAAGTCACAGGAGATTACTGCTGGGTTTGAGTTTCAAACCATCTGAAAGGAAATACAAAGGATGTGGATGGTTTAGAAGCCTGAATCTTCTGAAACAGAGAAGAGAAAGCTAGATCATGGAATCATAGATTCTCAGAATGGTTTAGAATGGAAGGCACCTTAAACAAAAACCATCTTGTTCCAACTCCCTTCCACCAGACAGGGTTACTCAGAGTCCCATCCAACCTGGCCTTGGACACTTCTGGGGGTGGAACAGCCAAACCTTCTCTGGGCAATTTGTGCCAGGACTTCACCAACCTCACAGAGAAGAATTTCTTCCTAACATCCAACCCAAATCTAAGCTCATTTAGTTTGAAGCCATTCCCCCTTGTTCTACCACTACATACCCTCGTCAGAAGTCCCTCTCTAACTCCTGTAAGCCTCCTTCATATTTTTATAGAGATTTTTGCTTAGATATAGGTTGACATTACTGCAGGAACAGTCAGTAACAGCAGTAACGTGTCAAGGAAACCAACAAAAAGAGAGCTCTCAGCACACAAACTCAGTCTGCTTCACAGTTTGAGAAGGTAAATGAGGGACCACAAAAAGTGGCAATAATGAGGAGCCACAAAAGTAACAATAAATGCACTTCTACCAGCATGGGGTGGAGCTTGCTAAAAGATTTACATCAAATGTATTGAAAATGTTCAAAGCTTCTTCTTCCTATCCTGCTCTCCCATCAGAATCTCCATGGGAAATGATAAAGGATGAAGCAAAATCCAAAATTTTTGAATGGATGCTGCATTTCAGGGCAGACTCCATCTCTGAGGAGCCACAGAGGGGCTGCTGCTTTGGGTTCTCACAAAAAACACAATGCTGACAACCCTGCCAATTCACTCAGTCTGAGCAGGGCTGCCAGAAATTTGGTATATTCAGTTCACCTCATACCACCACAGAAATACAGATACAAAAAGAGAGTTTTTCACAGAAAGAATCACATCATTAAAATTAACAAATTTGTGCAAGTAAAGCACAATAAGGACCAATAGTTTCCCTAGACCTATAATGCTAGTACTTGGGATTTGGTGTACTTTTATCCTATTCTGACTAATTTTAACTGCCTTAGGTGAGAATGTTTTTTCTCTAACAGATGTTTCATAGCATCTCAAGTTCACTACTAAACATCATTGTCACTGTATCTTCCATAAATCTGCATCAAAATACCACACCTTTATTCTCATTAGATTCTCCTAAGGTACATTCCTGCAAGCTAATCCAAATAAAGATTGCTTTACCGGCGCTGGCACTCACCTTACATCTCTCATCACTTGAATAACAACAAGTGTGTTCTGGAAAAAGGAGTTTTCAGCTCTGACTTCTCTTCTTCGTGAACAGGTTTTTACATAAAATGAGTAAAAACCTCTTTTACACACTCATTTCAGTTCAGTCCCTGTATCTGTCATTGCAATCTTGTTTTTCTTGCCCTGTCCAGAACAGCGCCAAATCCAGGTACATGTGAAAAGCTTTTCCAATACTCTTCTCCCTCTGAGACATTTCACACCTGATCCTGCAGACAGGGATTTCTCCACAACTGCTTTAAAGAAACCATTACCAAATTTTAATTACTCATTTAATCTCGTATACTTTCATTAAAGAATTAGCTTTTCAACAGACACACATCAGCCCGCTCCTCACAACAACAAAGCACACTCGTTGTCCCACTCAATGATCTCCAGACAGGGTACTACAGCACAGTCCTCATTTCTATCCAGCACGTAAATTAAAAAACTTCACACTCCAGACCCACATTTGTCCAGCCAGAAATACTGCTGGCACTGTTAGTTCTGCAGGAATGCAGTGTCAGTACAGGCTTCCTGGTTCCCCACCATTGCAGGGACAGCTTGGGCACTAGGGCTTTTTCCTCAGACATAGGTTACCTGGCAAACTGCTATTGAAAATTGGCTATAAAAGTGATTCTTAAGTGTTTACTTTACATTTATATAATTACAATGGCCAGGAGATTTCTGAGTGACAGAAATGAGGAGTTTCAACACCTAATTCTTTATTGCAGCACTACTTAACACAAATGTATAAACCAAATTCCTGACAAAATCGTCATACTTACCCAATGACAAGGTAAAGAAAAGGCAATACAAAAAGAAAATAAAAGCACATCTCAGAAATCCTGCTGCTAGAAAGTCATTACATACAACTTTACACTAGGGCAAGGAAAAAAAAGGAGACAAAAAATCAAGTAGACACTCACTTCTACTTTTAGGCATTTTATGTTGCCTTGAGTACAGCTGGTCACATCCCCCACAGGCAACACAAAGCAAGGATCCTTACAAGGCCAGTCCGATATGCCCCATCATTTCCACCAAAGTGGCAATGATAACATCTCTTGAGATGTAATATAGGATCAACTCAACTTACCACTAACAGAGGAAGATTTAAAATCCTTTCCAGGAAAAAACAACCAAAATCTATCATTATCTGTATGGAAGGTTGCCTTTCCCTAGTAAAGAAGAAAAGCAGTATTTCTCATTTTATTTTGTAGCAGACTGCCAAGGAAATTCTGGCCAAAACTGAGTGAAGGGTAAAGCACATCAGCTGAATGGGAAGAAAGACAAGATTCTAACCCTGGCAGTTCCAAGGGGGCCTGAGGAGTGGAGGCAACAACCAGAAAAGCCATACACTGGACAGAACAAATTCACTCAAAAGGAAAATGAGAAAGAAAACAAAGTAAAGCACCACGGAATATATTCTCCAGGACTAACAACAGGCACAATAAAGCCCCGAAACAAAAATATTTTTCTTTCCTGTATGAAACAGGATGTGGTACTGCAGTTAGCAAGCACTTACCTTCAGCTCCTGGGGTTATTGGTACAAAGTTTTAAAAAAAGGTCTTTTGTTTTACTGTGTTTTAATGGAGCCCTCTGAGGACACGGCGTCTGGTGCACAGCCCCAGCCTCCCCTCAGCCACAGGAGCCAGCCCCAAATGACAGGGTTGTACTGAAACCTCTCTGTAAGAAGGCACCCAGCTCATCCAACCAGCACTCCAGGGACAAGTCCAGCCTCATCATCTCCTGCAGAGAAGGAGGGACTGTGGGGAAGCAGCTCCTTGCTGTGCATCACTGTTATCAATGCACTTGATGGATGCAAGTCCTAAGAGTGGAAAACTCCACATGTAATTATTTCTTTGCTAATAAACTTCTAAATTATTATAATTTAAACTCTGCTGGAGTATAGATCAGGACTGATGGATCCTGGGGGGCTTGGGAGATTTTTTTAAAGTAGTTAGATGTGTTCTCTCACGTGGTTTAATGTAAATATTATAATTTCTAGATCTGTGTCTGCACTGCTGCTGAATGTGTCAATGAACTACACAATGTCCTGAACCAATATCAATGTTGTGTACTTCTCCACAGTATCACAGGATCATAGAATGGTTAAGATTGGAAAAGATCTCTAAGATCACCAGGTTGAACCATCAATCCCCCCACCACTACTTGCATGTTCACCACTAAACCATGTTCCCCAAGTATCACCTCCACATATTTTTGAACATTTTTCAACACTTCTACTTTTTGAACAGTCCACTACAGTCCTGGGAAGCCTGTGCTGGGCTTGACCACCTTTTCAGTGAGGAAATTTTCCCTAATATCCAACCTAAACCTCCCCTGGCACAACTTGAGGCTGTTTCCTCTTGTCCTGTCACTTGCCACTTGGGAGAAGAGAGTGACACTCACCTAAGTGGCAACTCTCAAGTTCTTTCATGCTGTTCTGTGACAAAGTTGTACCAAAGTTATCCTTTCTTATTTTGCTTATATTTGTATCCCTTTGGAAAGAATCAGTCTGGCCTTAGGTTTCATCTCTCAGCTGACTTGGACACAGGTGCCCACAAGTAACTTTTGCACTGGCATTTCTATCATATCTCAGAATTTGGGCATATCTTTACACATTTGGTCCCAAACCTTGGCATTATGATTTCAAGCCTCCAATGACATTCCCACAAGGCAGACAGGAAACAGATTTCGAATTTGAAAAAACATGTTTAACTTCTCTGCCTGGGGCTGCAGACTGTCCACTGGTAAGCAAATACCTCCATTTAGCCAGTCTTCTCAATATTTACATTTGGCCTGCTCTTCATGTTGATATACAGAGAACAGACGTTAGGGGACACTGAACATCAAATCCCCATACATGGAAGGCAGTTACAAACTTTTATGGCCTAACAAAGTATAACAAAGAGGCTGTGAAAATCTCATTCTTCTGGAGGAAGCATTTAGCTGACTTTTCCCCCTAGACGGCATGGTTTAATTAGGCTAAAATAATCACCACAGTAACTTTCTGTGACACAAGATCAAAGGTAGAAGAGAAAAACCCCTGAGACTATTCCATCTAGTAAGAAAAGCAGGTTAGATTACATAAAAAGACTGAGGCATAAAGAGTGACAAAGTAAAGGAGAAGGAGTCTGGGGTAGGTGTCAGCCAGCCTGACATTGCAGGAGACAAAAGTCCTGTCAGAACACTGCTCACAGCACACATCAGGAGATTCAGCCATCACACGGGCTGTCAAATGCAGTTCCTCTGCTAGAGAAAGGGAGGCAAGAAGGGATGAACAGTCAGACTCATTTCTTGGGTGCATACAAGTCTTGTCCTACTTTTGCGTGATGAAACGCAAAGCAACTTGTTTGACTTCAGCAGTAGATTTCAAGACTTAATTCCTGCATTGGCCAAGGTGCAGATGCCAAGATCCAGATATCAAAGTCCATCTTAAGTTGTTGCAAGTGACTACTTTAGAAGAGGAAAGAAGAATTGGTTTTCATTCATCTATTTCATTACAATTAACATGAAACCCAGAATTCATTAATTCGTAAGACCGTATTTTGCTTTGCTTTGTTTTTTTTGCAAAAGCATTCAGTGAAGATGGAAGATAATGGGCCTTTCTCCCTAATTTTTTCCTGAGTTCAGGATTGAGTATTGGGCAGATAACATGCAGAGCAAAAAACAAAGTAAGCACTTGAAACAGACTAGAACTCTCTCTAAGGAAGTATTTCTCATCATCATTTTACCCTCATTGTTCTCATTCCAGCCAGGTGAGCAGAAGCAAGGGTATTTCTCTGACTCACAGGACAAGCACACATCACCACTGTGGGGTCCTTCAGCACAGCAGCAGCATTTTAAAATACCTTTTCCTCCTCTTGCCTCTCCCCAATTCAAACTCACTTTGCATCTCATGTTTATGGTTATTAACTCAGTTTAGCCCTGGTCTCCAGTTTTAGTCTGGCTGCATCCTCCACAACACGGGGATGCTTACCCAACTCCTGGTCTCCGAGAAGAGTTTTGTATGGGAACACCCCATACAAAACTGATCCCTCTACAGCGTCCTCCGAGATCAGCCAAAGGCAGCGGAGCATGAGGTGCAGTGTGTAGCTGCAACTATAAATGCATTTTCACCACGGATTTCCCAAAGCTGAAGCTATCATTTTGCCTGACAGCCTGAGAGCCCTCACTGATGTCAGATGTCTATAGGACCTCTAAGATGCACACACCGGATCACGATGAAAGGATGCAGGCTGAATTTTTATTCAGTATTCCTGAGACTTTCCTCTTAGATGAGCACAGTTTGCTTTTTTCTTTTTCCCCTGACAAGTAAAAGGTTTTTCATTATGATGAAAGAGTCCTAATTTATAATTACACTGATTGTGCAAATCAAAGAACTATTTCAGGGTAATAATACACCTGCAACCTCACATCCGTGTTACTTTAACACAGGCACTGCAACACCAGAGCAATCCATTACTGTGAAAACCTGAAAAGATTTATTCTACAAACAAATTGCTGCAGCGAAAGCCATCTCAACTTGCTCCTTTCAGGTTACCTGCAGTTGGGTGATTTACTGTCCTTGGGATTCTCTCCCAAGAACAAAGAGAAAGATGGCAGACCTCCAATTCCTGGAACTGGCAATTTGTTGGAAGAGGGGAGAACAGAGAAAAGCATTACACTGCCCACCTTCCAGTGATTTAAAAGACATAATGAGGAGAAACAGCCTCATCAAGTCCTATGAGCAAATTCCCTCATTCAAAGGAATTTGAAGGCTCATCCTATGAGCCTTCATTCAAAACCATGTCAAAAAATGCTTCATGTGTTTCATTCCTTCTTTTACTAAAAGCTTATTAAATTGTTATTCCTAATGACAAACGCAGCATGCAAGGATTCTCTCTGCTCAGTTTGATGAGCCTGTGCATCTTCTTAAATCCACACACTGCATCGTGTAAGATCTCACTTAACCACCAAGATGAGTAAAAATTACCCTCCACTTAAGATATAATGACAACATAATACATCTCCAACAGTGTTCCAACCAACTGGCTTTCTCTTTATAATCCTGAATTGTTTCATTAGTTTTAGTAAATAATTAGCCTTTGCTGATTTAAAAGTCTGTTTAGGTACTAAATAAAAGTAGGTAAAACTGAGCTCAGGTTCTTTGCCACAAAAGTGATCTTTGTAGAGCAGGACTAGCTTTTCTGTGTGATCACAATGTACTGTCACTCCACACTACAGAAATTAAGAAAATTCCACTTCATTATTGAAAAGCACAGTGAGTATTTTTTCACTATTTTGACAGGAGAGCTGCATATTTCAAAATCCAGAACAATTTCACAATAATTACTAGAAGAAAACATATTTCAGCTCTCAGAGTGGCTCAGTAACACCCTACTTGAAGTTTAAAGCTTTGACAGAAAATGGCCAAGCCACAGAGTCTTTGAGGTTGGAAGGGGCTTGGGGAGATCACCCAGTCCAACCCCTCTGCTCAAAGCAAGACCACACAGAGTAGGCTGCTCAGGACATACTTTGGCTAGTTCCAAGCATGGACACACATATTACAATATGACATTTATAATAATATTTTTGTCCCTTTTAAAACCAATGTGATAAAATAACAATGTAAATTATCAATAAATAATGTTCTAAAAAATAAGCCCTTTATTGAGAAAAGGACACAGAAAAAAACGTTTCTGACTGATCGGCTGAACATGGGCAGCAACTGGAGAAAAGCAGACAGGTCGCTGTGGCTGTGGTGCCTCTGCTGTGGACTAGATGATCAAGTGCCACGTGGGCTCACAAAAGCACAGTCAGAGTTTGGAAGAGCCTTTAAGAGCCTGGACAGCATTGAGAGGCTAAGAGCAAAAGCATCCCTAGTCCCTCATATCCCTAGTGCCTAGTGCCTCTTCCTCATATCTGTATTTCCAATAAAGCAATCCCACATAGTGACTGCAAAGCTGGCACAAGGAAAGCCTTGGAGGAGTCTAGCCACAGTGAGTCTCTACTTTTTGGAGGCTTGGAGCAGTCTATGATGTTGACCAAAGGTCCACATTACACTGCACTGGTTTCTCAGCTGACTAGAGAACACAATCTTTACCCTTCTCTGCAGCCTCAGGCTCTGCACTCTACTCCTCCAGAGACCTACAAGCCAGGTTCTCCCAGAGCCGCTCCTGAGGTCAAACTCCATGTCTCTTCCAGCTCTGGGGGGAACACACAAACATACTGTCTGTACACTGCAGACAGAGGAACCAAGAACAAAGAGCATTCTTTCCCTGGCAAGACCATCTTCTTAGCTTAGATCAGTGCTTCCTCCAACGTGAGAGCAAGAAAAAGAACCTGGGAAAAGTTGAAGATATCCATGGGAACAATGCACAGATAAAAAATGTGGAAGAGACTGAAAACCACTGAGCCAGCTCCAGTACTCTGGATCCTAGCCACGGGATAGCATAAAGCATCCTTTATTTCAGCCTGACAAGCTCCAAAGAAAGTAACACCAGATCAACAGCCTGTAATATAGAGTACAGAGAAAAACTGAGGTAAAAGAAATTAGGATTAGTTTTCCCGACAAAACTTCAGTTAATTCATTGTATCTACTGCAGCTATTTCATCTCTGCTGTTATCTATAATTGTACTTTCACCCAAACCATAGCCACTACAATGTGAAAACCAAGGACATTTTTCAAGAACCCAAGTTATCATTTGGGACATCAGTTATAAATCACAAACAATAAAATCCTTGTGGATGACTGCTAAATCTTCATTCTAAAGAAAAAACAACACACTTCATCTCAAAATTGAATGACAACTCTGCCAGAAATTATTTTTAAAGAATTTTTTAAAGAAATTGGAGGATCAAAGATGAACAGAAACAGGCAACAATTTCAGAATCAGATCATTAATCCAAAATATGCATTCAAATTATTTTTGTGAAAATAGTTTACATTCTCTTGGTTAGGTGATAGATTTCAATTCTGAAGTAAATTTAGAGTGTGGTCTATCATTACATGAAATATAACAGGCAACTAGCATTTTCCAATATACTTGTATAGCTAACATGGATAATTATTTACTATGTCACTTGCACAGGATGTCTGAATATTTGTGTTTTAAACTATATTGCATAAAACAGCACAAGCTCCATGGCAGTCACTGTTTCAGCAATTACTGGTTTCCATATAATTTCTGCATCATTATTCCATGTTATTCTTTCATTAATGGAGAAATTTCCATGCATACAATGTACGCTTGTTAGCAAAGCTGCATTATTAAGAAAGGATGACTGGAGGGATTTAACAGTAAAAGCCACTTCAGAAATTTAGATGCTATTAGAAAAATGCAAAGAATTTTCACTGTAGAAGAAAAACAGTAAAATAAAAGATCATTACAAGATTATTTCAGATAATAAATTACTCTTGTAATGAATTTACAATTTTGAGCTCTTATAATAATTGACAGTAAAAGTCAAATTTAGTAATGACATCATAATCCTCTCAGTTGCTTAGAATGGGTTGTGGATAAATAATTTTTGTTTGGTTGGAGTTTTTTCAGATCTATTATGGCACATTGGCTTCAGAGAGCTTTAACTGCTGCAGACATCACAAGGGGAGGAACAAGACACCTTTCAGAGCAATATCTTTACATGTAAAGGGAGGACCTGAGTTAGCACCCATCAATAAAAAACAAAGCAGTAACATTAATACACCTCCAAATTGCCTAGGACACTTCCTGCTTCCTTGACAGCATGCTGGTGTCAGCTAGCCCTCCACAGTCCTTCCAAAAAAACCACCAAGCACATGCATACATGGATTGTAATAAGGTCTGATTGTGCCCTGGTCACCCTGCACCACTCTGGGAACGATTGATACACACCAACTCACTGACTGTCATTGATCATGACACCAACTGGCCACACAGTCCTCAGCCACACTCCCCTGTGGCACTGAGGTCAGCTTCTGCATATGATGGGTAGACCCCTCAAAACACTGTGATGATTGTCACTACACAAAGTTACTGCTCAGAAAGCACCTTATCATAGCTCATAAATAAACTGAGGCTAATTCAGAATTCAGAGATGGTTAGAGCTCAGGTGTCATCCTGCCGTATCCAAATCTGGCATTCATGAATACACACAAAGTCTGCACCAGCCACGTCTCCCCACTTGCCCTGCTCATGAGGGACAGCTTTCCTCAGAGAAGCCAAACAGGATGGCTGCAGCTCTGGCAATTTCTAAGTTAGGCCAAGTGCACCACCTGTCCTGCACAACCCAGCACACAGTCCTGTTGTGCCCCCACAGAATCACAGAATGTGTAGGTTGGAACAGACCTTCAATATCATCCACTCCAACCCAGTCCTAATACCTCAACTATCCTAATACCTCAAGATCATGGCATCGAGTGCCACATCCAGTCTTTTTTAAACACATCCAGGGATGGTGACTCCATCATCTCCCCGGGCAGACTATTCCAGTATTTAATCACTCTTTCCGTGAAGAACTTCTTCCTAATATCCAATCTATATTTCCCTTGATGCAGCCTGATACTGTGTCCTCTCGTTCTGTCAGTTGCTGCCTGGAGAAAGAAACCAACCCTCAGCTGTCTACAACCACCCTTCAAGAAGTTGTAGAGAGTGATCAGGTCACTCCTGAGTCTCCTTTTCTCCAGGCTAAACAACTCCAGCTCCCTCAGTTGTTCCTGATATGGCTTGTTTTCCAAGTCCTTCACCAGCTTTGTTGCCCTCCTCTGGACACGTTCAAGCATCTCAAGGTCCTTCCTAAACTGAGGGGCCAGAACTGGACACAGCACTCAAGGTGTGGCCTCAGCAGTGCTGAGTACAGGGGAAGAATGAGCTCCCTGCTCCTGCTGGCCACACCATTCCTGACACAGGGCAGGTGCCATTGGCCCTCTTGGCCACCCGGGCACACTGCTGGCTCATGTTCAGCTGCTGTCACCAGTGCCCCCAGGTCCCTTTCTGCCTGGGCACTGTCCAGCCACACTGCCCCCAGCCTAGAGCACTGCAGGGGTTATTGTGGCCAAAGTGCAGGACTCGACACTTGGACTCATTAAACTTCATCTTGTTAGACTCTGCCCATCCATCCAACTGTTCCAGATCTCTCTGCAGAGCCCTCCTATCTTCCAACAGGTGGACACATGCTCCCAGCTGAGTGTCGTCCACAAATTTACTAATGAAAGATTCAATATCCTCACCCCCAGGGCCACCATGCTCCTGTGCCCTGGGGCCACCCCTCTTCTGTGCTCCTGCCTCATCCCTCAGCCTTCCTGCAGACACTCCACAGAGACACACTCAGAGGGACCAGCCCTGAGCTCCAGTGTCCCTGGCTAAAGCTATGTTCTCAGAATGGGAAAATGGGACTGTGGCAAAAGAAAAATCAGACCTGTCAAGCAAAATAATTGCTTCAAGGTGGTTTTTAATTAAAAAGTTCATTTGCATTAATGGTCAGGAAGAATCAGGTATTTTGCTCCCTGCAGGATGCACAGCTACAGAATCACAGGATGGTTCAGGTTGGAGGGCACCTTGAAGACCACCTCATTCCAACACCTGACATAGGCAAGAAAACCTTCCAGTAAACTAGGTTGGTCAGAGCCCCATCCAATCAGGCCTTGTGAAAAAACAACCAGAATAAAACTAGAAACAACCTGAAAATCCTAGGTAATCTCTCCAATCTTCTGGTCACAGATCCAAGAGTATTTCTTCTTTCTCACCATGGTGCACCTTCTTTTCCTGCCCAGATACTTGAATGCAACCCCTACAGCATTCCCGACCCATTTTCTACAAGAAACATTCTTGGACTGAACAGATCCCTCTTCCTCTCCTCAGAGCAGCCAGTTTGGGATTCTCAGATGCACAAAAAGGCAACATCCCCTGCTACAGGTATATGTTGAGAAAGGCATAGAGCACAAGATGCACTCTGCTGAGGACTACTACATCCATCTTCTACTAATCTTCTACAAGGGGACACATTTGATATTAGGAATGTGACTCGGTTTAGTGTAACAAACACTAGGCTTGTCAACCTCCAGTTCCTCTTGCATTTAATACAAGCGGCTACCCAACACAGGTTGTGGCAATCTTACAATTCCATACCTCTCATTTAAAAACATTAAATAACATTTGAATGCCAGAGTGCATAGCATACACAAAACACAGGCAGTTTTCAGAGTAAGAGACCAGCTAGGGGTGTTCTCCAAATACTTCAGTTCAGTGACCTCATCTGATGATGGAAATACAACAGCTAGATTACAGTTCCATCAAAGAATTCATTCTAGCCATGAAAACTATACAAATTTCTTCATATCAAGTAAAATTCAATTTATCACACATTCTAAACCATATTATATACTAGATTTCCTCCTTCTTCTGTACAGTAAGATAGGTTTTATTCCAAAATATTTTCAGAATTAAAATTATAAAAGCTATATAAAAGCCGTAACAATATATTGGCTTCTTTGACTAAAGAACTTAAATTGTAATAAGACTTAACAGCATAAAATTCCAATCCACCCAGCAACCTACTGGAAATACTCATGATAATGTTAAATTAAAATTACTGGGTTTTGACATTTGAAAAAAAATTTAAACAAATTGCTAAATTTGTTAAATGTAATTGTTTAATCACCTGAAAGTGGCAAAAGCTTTGAGCAGTTTTGGTTTTTAAAGAAGATGCAAACAAACCTTTGAAGAGTCACCACCATCTGGGCATGAGGGACAGCAGGCGAGAGTTGCCTCTCTCCCCAGGGACATACACACACTGTGAGCTCACCATTTCCATTCTTATGTAGATCACACCATGGATGTTCAATGACATTTCACAGAGAGGTAAGACTAGAAACCCCTGTCCTTAGGAACCAAAGCCTTTGAGGACAGGGCAAAACCCTATACCCCACGCTTCAAACTGGAACTATCCATGTCACTGAGAAATGATTTATGGGTTAGAGCCCTGCAAAAAGTCAGCAGGACATTGAATTTTGTAACCATTTCCTCAGAAAAGACAACAAATTACTTGAAGATTAAAGGTAATCTTCAAAATATCTGTGATTATTATGAAGTCAGCTCCAACTAGTGCTGCAGGACATGATGAAAGACACAAGTAATGGTTCTGGAAAGCCCATTTAGAGACTTATTGAACACCTCATCTCTTGCAAACCAACAGCAATGCGGCTAAGAACATAAATACAACAGAAACTACAGTTACAAAGTCAAAATCTGGTGCTACTACTTGATAGAAGATATTCCCTAGTCCATTACCGGTATAAACCCCCTGGCTGTCAGTAATGTTCTCTCCTTCTCCACTCTCAGTCCTTCGTGACCTAAATATTCACTGAATAGTACTTTTGCGTATTTAACTCTTTAAGGGCCTAGTCCTGAAGCCCTTCATATTATTCCATCCTGGTCAGAAGAAACACAAGAGTGCTGGGCAGCTCCTCAGGAAGGGAAACTCAACACCTGGTAGGACCAGCACATGAGCACCACTAGCGTTCCATGTTTTGTATCTATTGTCATTCCGCTTCTCATAGTAGTACTTCCAAAAAAGAACATTTTTAACAAACCAGACCAAACACCCAACAGCAGAAAGAAATGGTAAATCCTGGGCTAATTTAACACAGGTGTAAGATACAGGTGGTGGGACTAATGGTGTGGTTTTATACTACTACACTTAATGTCCTCCTGTCGGAGTCCAGGGCATCCCTCTGGGCAACCTGGAAGGTCACAGACCTCGTTAGAGAGGCCTGGGACCTGAGAAAGAGGGTCTGGGGTCTGTCCAGGGGGGTTTGAGACCCTGGCACAGAGCCCAGGAAGACACAGGCTTTGATTTTAGTCCATGTGAAAAACTTCCAACATAGAGAGGAACTACAAGTCACAAATGTGTAACAGACAGTGGTGTGGTTTATCACCAGGTAGAAAGTTTTGTAGTTTTGCGTTTTTAGAATGTAGGTGCAAGTGGACAAGATGGAGGAATTAGGGTGGCACCCTGAGTCCTTCTCCTTCTCCCTTGACACCCAACTTCTGAGGTGGTGATGACACAAGGTAGTTTCAGTGGATTAGTTTAAAGTAGAAATGACCCTTCTAGTATAGATACTATGCATTGGCACAGAATTGTAAATAATAAGTACGTAGTTAGCTGAATAAAAGCAAAGCGACCTCCCATCACAGGGGGAGTCACATCGTGTCCGAGCTGCTGTGAACACCTTGGCCGGGCGCAAAGAAATTGTAAGATAAGAATTAATAAACAACATGAGAAACCAGGGAAAAAAAAAGACCTCAAGACTCCACTTCATTCTCGTGCCTGGCTCAAAGCCTTCAGAGGGCAGAGGGCAAAAAGACCCACTCGAACCACCAGCCTGAATCTCGGGGAAAAAGAAACCAAAACCCGAGATTCTCCCACTACAAAAGTCTTCCCGCGCTGCTCCCTCAACCACAGACATTACATGATTCTTACTTAGAATGATTTGACCCAACTGAAAATTGACTGAGCTGATCCCATGCACAGGGCTGTGTGGAGGCTCAGGGTGGAAGCCAGTAAGACCACAGGCAGCAGAAAGAAGAACTGGGCTTCGAGGCATCTTCTACAGTGGTACTACAAGCAGGGCTGCTGTTGTAGCAGGTCCTACACTCTGCAGAACCCTAGGGATGACATGGTTTACTGCAACACAATTGGCCAGCAAACAGAAACACTTCATTTCAATTATTATTACTTAATGGCATGGAAAAAATATATCAAAACCTCTTGTTCTGCAACAAAATACTTTTTCACTGGGAATCAGAAGTATTGAAAGTATTCAAAAACTGATGCTGTTTATTCTTCTTAAAAGCAAAGTCACCTTTACAAGGAAAATAACTCCAGTTTGATCTTTCCATCATCTCAGACCATGGCATTTTTACCACTCATTTACTAAATATAACCCAAGTTAAACAAGTTTGCCTTTGTAACCAAAGAGGTCAAGACCTTGAGCTTTTTCAGTGACCTTTCAGCTTTCAAAGACCTTTCAGCTTTTCCAGACCTGTACAATTTTTGTGACAAGGGTTTTTTATTGCCGTATCACATTTATAGGGGAAATTAAACTTCAACTGATCCCATGCTTAATTGAAAAGGCTCAGGGTTCAGTTTTGGTTTCCTGTTGGAACAGGCATATGCAGAATTTTTTTTTTTTTTTTTTTTTTTTTTTTTTTTTTTTTTTTTTTTGGAGGGTTGAACAGGGCAAAGAACAATAGCTCTACAAAAAGCAAGATTCAATTTTAACACTGAATTGTGAATTTATCCACTATGACGAAGTCTTCCCTTTTTTGAAGGGGTGGTAAGTGGGACCCTGTAAATAGGAAAGAATTTTTAAACTTTGGATGCAGTTCTTCATGGCAGTCCATACACCCACACTCCCCATGTACCAGGAGGGGACAAGAAGCAGGATTACACTGCAAGCTAGTGCCAGTCTCTGACACACAGCAAAACAAAGTTGCTCCTAATAAAATACTGCAAATTAATTTAATCTTATTTGGTAGGACTGAAACCAAGACTTTTCCCACTTAGAAATGAATAAAATTAATAAGGAAAAAAAAAAAGTACAGATGCCTTGATTTCAGGTGACTGTCACTGAGCTCTTAGAGCACTACTGCTGAGAGCAGGTGGAATAAAAAAGCGTCATTTCCAATACCAGAACCTTTAAGTACCAAGACTGCTGTAATGGCATCACCAGTGTCACTCTGCCCTATCCCCACTGTATTTTCATATGTCAGAAGGATTTCTTTTGGTGTTGATTTCCTTACAGCATCAAGCCTGACTTCAACCCTAGAAACAGGAAGAGGTTTCTTTTGTTGTTTGTGGTTGGGGGTTTTTGGCAATGAAAGGAAGGGTGGGTTTACATTTGTTTTGTAGCTACTCCTAAATTCAGGACTTTCAGGTTTTCACTTCTAGCATTATGATATGTATCCTAACTGTAAGAATCTTGAAAGCAAGGTATGTAACCACAAAAGTCTGTATAACTAACTCCACCAGGCTCTTGCTCTTACTTGTTTTTCTCATAAGGGATTTATCTCATTATTTGAACCTCTGGCTTAAAAGAAATCTTCTCTCAGATACTTGAGATGAATTTCGGAAGGACTAAATTTTCTGCACTTTTCTATATTCAAAATTATAACATCAGGTAACTTCAAGAAAAAGGGAAAATCAGCTACATCACACAGACATGCAGTTCATTGAAGGAAATAATCCTACACAGCTGCAGAAAATTAATTTCTAGTATTACTTGAAAATTTAGCTCCAGCATAAAACAGAACTCAACGTTTTTCCAAATTAAAAGAAGATGTTTGATTATCCATTTGGTATCAAGTAAGATGATATTAGATTATATTAATGGGTGTCAAGAGGAAAACGTGTGGTTCTTCACATTCTCATGTCTAGATGTAGTGTAATAATACAAGGTGAAAGTCACTGTCATGTTGTACTTACTTTTCAATTGCCTCAGTACTGAAACACACAGCTCTGCCACAAGGGCAAGTAAACCCATACACTCTCAGAAGATGTCACAGACATACTTTCTCTCCAAGTTTAGATGGGCACAAGTGACAACTACAACAATTTTTACTTTAATTTACCCAAATTATAGTGGGTTTTTTTTCTGTCAGGAAGTATGATGATAACTGAGAAGTGTGTAATTACTCTCCTCTGCTGACACTGAAACGTCACCTCTACAGAACTTCTAGTACTACTCATTATTCCACCAAATTCACTATAAATTACATAGGTTGCTGCTACAGGTATGAAACAAACACCTCTCCAACCCTAGAAAACCTGCCAGGAGGAGTCAGAAGACAGCACCAGGGAGAGATGACCAGGTAAGATGTCTCCTCCCCAAAATAAATACTCTTGTAGAAGACTCCTAAACTGGATCACCCCAAAATATTAACCACAAAATAAGCACATCTAATTCCACGCACGTGCCCACGGCTGTGGCAGTAGACAGAAACCAAATGCTGTTCCTCCACAACTCCCCATCAAAGCCTCTCACTGTGCTGCAGCTACTGCCTTTCCTGCACACCCTCTCTAACCTGAGGAATCTTTCATTCCCTTCTGAACAGTGCCAGGGCTTCAGGAGAGCTCAGAATGCCCTGTATGGTCCAACTTCCCACAATCTGTGTTCACCACTCCAAAATTTGCAAGTGGTGAAATCTGAATGCCTCAGATGAAGAAAGAAACTGAACACAAACCTTACTCCCCTCGGGCAGCATGGCTTCACTATGTCCCAGTAAGTGCAGAGGAACAGCCAGCAACACATCCCTCTTCCTCCCAGAGAGGTACACTCAGCATCCCTTAGCAAAGAAGAGTGGAAGAGCTGTTTGTTTCTTGACCATGATCGGCCTTTTTTCTTGTTGTTCCCGAGCTTGCCCCTAACTCAAGGCACACCTGAATAAAGATTCTCTCACACCTTAGCTTGGGCATAACTTTCAGGAATCTCCAGGCTCTGTGTCCCCCACGGTAACAACCACAAGCACACAGGAATACTCAGGACCACGGAAGAGCTCAGCAGAAGTGTACAGATCTGCAACACCAAAATTGCCAGAAAGGTGGATCCTTAACTCCTGCTGGAGGTGCTCATGTCCTTCTTTAGATTCCACCTTAACTGTACACCAAACTGTACACGCTGGACTGCATACATCATTTACTTAAAGAGCTGGATATCATTAAAAGTCCTGTAGCAATAGGAGCTGTAAGACGCTCCCCCAAACACCTTAAGGAATGCCTAAATAACAAATATTTTAAAACAATTCAAGAGCAAAAGCATGGAGGGAAACTCTGACCCAGATCCCCATGTTGTCATGGTGACTTCTCAGTCATTTGTGTACTTCAGACACATTTAGAAAAAAGCTACATTTTCACCCCTCCCAACCAAATAATGTAAGAAAGGGGAAAAAACCCTGCCAGCTTGTCCCAAGCCAATCAAATGGCAACCAAATCCTTTGATCAGGCAGCACCTCTGAAATATTTTAACCAATACTTTTCTTGCACTGTGAATCAGGTACTCAGACAACATGGAAACAGACATCAGCAGAAAATTCAAAGTAATGATCCATCCAAGCCCTTTATCATACAATATTCTGACCACACTTAGACCAGACAGGTTTCTGCTTTCAGAATATCTAAAAAAATAATTATTTAAAACATCATTTCATTCATACCCCATTTGCAGACACTGTTTGCAAGCAATTGGTTTTCTTTTACCAAGTACTATGCGTTCCACATGCTGCTGTTATCACACAGAGCAATCAAACAGCCTTACTCGGCTCAAAAATAACAACATTTACACGCAAATTCTCAACATTTACACGCAAATGCCGCATAAATACGGATTTTTAAAAGCGTAAAATCAATACAATTCATTGTGGAGCTGTAGGGAAAGAGCAAATGTTTTACTAGCAGCACTAAATTGCTCACACTCAGCAAGCACTGTCCGCCCCACTCGTACACCAGTAAAAGGCTAATGCATAACACAGTCGAGGAGCAGGCATCTAGTAAGACACCATTTTCTCCCCGATACCTGGCAGAGCCCTGCAGACGGCACAAGACAGCGCTGTTTGAACAGCTCACAGCATGCAGCTCACCGGCAGCCCGCCAGCCCAGCCCGCCCGGCCATCTGCCCCCCGCCCGCAGGAACCCGCCGCACTCGCCCCGCACACACACCATTCCCTCCCTCCCCGTAACCAATTCATGAAGCGAGACTGCTTTTTCCTTACTGAGCAATTTACGGACACTAGGTCACTTGAAGGTTGCTCGTTCCTTCCTGCTGCAGGGCCTCCCAAATAAAAATTGCCCAGCCAAATTCAGGCTTTTTCTTTTTTTATATATATTCATTCAAAGCCGTAGGAATACACTCAGCCCTTGACAATGCCGGCTTGCATGATGAAAGAGCAAAAGTAGTTTTGAGGCTGCAGAATGCCGTCTCCGGGTTACCATGGAAATAAATGTGGGAAGGGGAGGGGGCTTCGCTGATGGCAATTGCTGCTGCTCGGTGGAGATATTCTACAGCCAGACTGCGTGGGAGTGTAGTCCAGGAGAAGAAAATGTATTTTACTATTACGACTATAGTTTTACCTGCACTTCCTTTCATTTGCACCAAATTTCACATAGCTGAGAAGCATGAAGCTTCCCTGAGATGCTGAGGGGAGGTTGAAACAAGTATGGTGTAAGCTCCCTCCAATGAGGAGCTGAAGAAACTTTATTTACATATTGGAATTTACACAGATAGGAATTAATGCTCAATTGCAATTAAAACTTGATTGACAAAGATGAACCTGTTGCAGAGCTGAAGCTGTAGCAAGGAGGACTTGTTTCAGGAAGGCTTGATAAGGAGCATTACCTTATCATTAAAACACAGCACAGCCTTTCTCTTACAAACAATTCTCACACATAGCGTAAAACAGATCACTTCAAGTATCTTCTTGTTCCTTGTGGAACTGAGAAAAGTTCATCAACAAAAGCAGGATGGCCACAGTGACACATGGCTCCACAGTGCTCCCCCATGAGATCCTGACTCACACCCCTGCCACCCTCCCTCTCCTTGGGTCTTGGCAGGATCCCCATGGAAAGTCAACCAAAATAACCCATGGGATGTGGAAGCCTGGGACCAAAACCCCAGTGAGAACAGCCAATACAATTTCATTCAACTGATTATATTTTATACAAAATTAATTAGTATTTTTAGGATATCAGTAGTAGTATTTTTGGGATATTAAGAAAAATTCTTTCATTGAAACAGAATGGTTAAACATTAGAACAGGTTAACCAGAGCAATGGTGGACTCACTGACTCTGGAAATGTTCAAAAAACAAGCAGACATGGAGTTTGGTGACATGGTTTAGTGGCTATCACAGGATTCAGTCAAAGGTTGGACTTGATCATCTTAGAGGCCTTTTCCAGCCTCAGAAAGAGGTAAGAGCTGCTCACTACAGTGACATTAGCACAATGCTCCAACCAAAGTGGGATACTCACATCTAATATTTCCCACAAAACAAAGCAATTTCAGTCATCAGTTTACCACTGACTATTACCAATGTAATTTAATTTTGCACATCAAAAAATTCTCCAAACACTGCCTCTGAACCACAGAAAAAGGTTTTTAACAACAGTTAATAGAGAGCTCTATCTTGGCACAGTCCTTCTCCCTCCTCAGCCTCTCTGTAGAGGACACCAAGAAGCCCGCACCAAGACAAAGACCACTTTGATTTGCAAGCACAGCAACTAAAGGTGATCCATCCCAAAATCCACCATTTATTTACTTATCATTTCCAATGGGCTTGTTTAGAAAGTTAAGCCAAAAAGAGAGGAGACAAGCAATTTGTGGACCATATAAAAAGACAGAGTAGAGCTGGGGTAGAGACACTGTGAGAACAATGTCTGGGCACAAGCTGGGAAAAAACCTGTCAGGCTTTGGAGTTTCTTCTGAAAACCCCAGTGCTGGCTGCTCTGCAGCTGCTCCAGCCAGTCCTCAATGCAGCTGCCTTCTCCCTGGAGCTCCCTCATCTCTCCAGTCCCACGTCAGAGAAAAGGAGACACCACCGAGGTCCCAGTACCCTGCGAGAAGAGGCTGGTATCTTCTACCCAAGTGGGACCAGAGGAGAACTGGTGGGAGAAGTAACCTAGGCCAGGTCCCTTTCTGACTCCTCTCTCACTTGCAGCAATTTCTCCCCCAATCTGAATTCAGAGAAAGAAAAAAAATGAAAACACTGTTTTTGCAACATGTCACAGCAGTAAGATGAACTAATACATTACATTTACACATATAAAATCCCTAGAAGACACACTGCTGGCCCAGGAGCTGAGAAAACCCTCCTGGACCCAAGGGAAAGTCCACCTCCCTGTGAAGCGGAGAGCAAACAGTCCAACACAGATTTCTACCTGTGTTCTTCTTCAGCCAAATATGAGTTCAACATTTCTTTACAAGGCCAGAAATCAAAAACTAATACAAATTAAACACAGATCTGATTTTATGATATGACAATAAAAATCAGTTTTGCTGATCACACATGACCCAGATCACACAGTACAACCCTCCATGCTTTCCCCAGTTCCCACAGGTGGCCTTGCCATTATGTTTTTATAACCGCCAACAGAAAAATTTCATTCACAGCAAAATTTCACTTCATACGCAAAGTCAAGGAAGAGCAGAATTAAATCTGCCAATGCAAACACAGCAAAGTGCTATAAAACACTAGCTGCTACACACAAGCAATGGGGTAGGACTGAAAGGGCTTAAAATTCCCAACAGCCAGAAACCTGAGCAACCCAAAGCCATGGAGCAGCTCATCAGGGCTGACCTGGCAATGGGCTCACTTGTTTCTAGCCACAGCCCCTCACGCCATGCCAGCTCTCCACTGTGCCCCCCTCCCAGCTCCAGCAGGCATCAACCAGGGCAGGATAGGGCTAGTCTGGAGGAACTCATATGTCCATTGTCCAGCTGGCAGCTGCCATCTTGATGCTTCTGCCCACTTGCCTCCTCTCTAGGGACCAATCTATCTGGCTAAAAATTTCAGAAAAACAGAAAGGAAAAAAAAAAAAAAAACAACAACCATTGTATAGCTCCTTACCCTTTTTATTGACCACTCTGAAATGAGCCTAAGGACCAAGAAGGGACAGAAAGCATAATGCATAAATCTCACTTACTCAGGAAACCTACCATCAACTACCAGGGAAGATCAACAAGACCAGGGAGCAGCTCAGATTGATTATTCTTTTCTTTAAAAGGCAGCTGCCAGGAAGAGACAAAGGTAAACAGTGAGGCTGAGAAGGCGGCCAAGAAATTGCAGGGAGAGCATATATTGATTATTAAAAGTGAAGAATGGATTTATTTCTACATGTATACAAAAAGCATACGTATTCAGGCATATCTGGAAAGGGCAGCCAGGAGATTTCTTTGAAGCCTTCCTGAACAAGCAAA
This sequence comes from Zosterops lateralis, assembly GCF_965231275.1. Taxonomy (NCBI): domain Eukaryota; kingdom Metazoa; phylum Chordata; class Aves; order Passeriformes; family Zosteropidae; genus Zosterops; species Zosterops lateralis. The sequence continues at coordinate 9,580,025 of NC_139771.1, forward strand.
AAAGCATCACTGTTTTAGACTTTCTAACACCTAAACAGCAACAGACTGACCAGCCAACATTCCTGTGATTATGTGGCTAAAACCACTGTGCTCTAGGAGAGGAACATACACATCATACAAATCATACCTCATCTCCTAGTAACAAGGTAAAGTACCAGATGTGCAAAGCTGAGGGGAAAAACAGACTTCAGTCTTTTATTGAAAAAAAAAAAAAAAAAAAAAAAAAAAAAAAAGAATAAAACTGACAAATGACTGGCTATTAATTATTACATGATCCTCCTGTAATCTTCTTGAAGCTTTTTATCAGAACTCTGCATGTGCAAAGAAATGAAGAGTTAATCTCATGGTTGGTGGTAGCTTCTAGATGACTGATAACTTCTTATTGGAAGAACAGATATAAAATAACCAAAAAAAAAAAACAAAAAACAAAAAAACCAAAAACAAACAAACAAAAAAAGACATTGTTAAAGACAAACAATCACTTCAAATCATGTATCCAGCAAAACAAGTAACAATCTATTATTTCTTTACCCTATGTTTTACGTTCTGACACCTACATTCATCTGCCAATGAAACAAAGAAAAAGTGTGCTTACCTAACTGCATCACTGATATCTGATGCAGACAGTTGTGTTGCTGTATATTAATACTATCAGTAGTTGCATGCATCAAAAAAATAAATTTTAAAAAACCTAAGAAGATGCAATTAATCCCTCAAGCCACAGTGGAGCTAGCAAAAGAGCCTTGTTTTTTTTTAATGGAGTAATAGCTTGTAAATAACCAACAAAATATGTACAATTACTAATCTGTCTGAGAGCTGCACGTGCATCACGTTCTCCGGCCCCCAAATAACACCACTAAAGGTGAAATGGCACACCAGCCCATGGAAATGGAGATTTATAGAGGTCCTCATTACATCTGGGGACACTCTGTGGTTTGCAATATGTGTTTTCATAATTTTGTCCTGTGCAGAGCTAACTGGTCAGGAAGGCAGAACACTCAGGGTACTTTTGTGAGCCATACAGCTTTGTCATATATTTCAACCCAGTCCAAGTCACCTGAAAGGAAACCCAACTGATTTTTTAAAAGGTGACTTTTCACAATTCTCCTGAAGTTTCGACATTTTAAACCCCATCTCTGTCAACACCCAGCATTTCCTTCTCATATCGCAGCAGAAAACTTCCTCATATGCACTAATAAGGCATATAGGTGCTACCCTACAGACCCTGGCTGCTTTAAAACATCAATTAAAAAAAGCTACATGAAACAGTGTTCATTAATTATTATTTCTCTCTGCATTTGCAATCACTACAGGGGCACTGCAACTTTAAACCTTGATCATTCCAATCTACTAGGAGATACCTTAAAGGCATTAAGACAGGAAAGTGGTTTTATCACTGTTCTGTTGCAAAAAAAACTTTTGAAAACCAAGTAACTTTTGAGAAAATAGAAGTAGCTCTGCTGTCAATCATCTCTGCTGCCAAAATATATTCCTTTAAGAACTCAGCATCTTTGCTCTTTTAGTCTTAAACAAACTAAACAGAATTTTTTTCCCTTGTCATACAAATTTCTGAAATCTATTTTGGAAACTCCCCCCATTAAAACCTGCAGTAAAAATAAAGAGAGAGGTTTAAATCATTCGCATAGTTTAAATGGTGGAAAAAAAAAAAAAGGTTAAACATCCAAATAACTTCACCTACTTAAACTGCGTAATTTTCCTACTAAAACAAAACAAAACAAAAACTCCTTAATAAAGCTAGATGAACGGGTCTTTAGAGACCCATTTGATCCAGCCATTTCATACCACATGTTCAATAAGTGTATTAAATTTCACTGTTCTAATAATACGTTATAATTATTATTATCATTATCAACAACAGGCGGGCAGTGCTGACTATTCCTTTATGCACAAGCACTTCTGAGTTTTACCTACAGGCTGCGTGTCCACAGAGTATTCTGCTCTGGAACCACACCAGGAGAAAACTCAGAACCGAGCCAGCGTGAAGTGGGAACAGGGGGAGCTGGAAGTTCAACTCAGTGAAATCTATCAGAAACAAATATGAAAGGCATAAAGTGCTTTTTCCCACTTTCATTTTATTTTCATTGTCAGAAAGTGCTTTGAAAATAAATAGAACTTATTGGTATGAGGTCACTGATGGGAGCTATATATTTCTTCCAAAACACTCAGAAAAGAAGAACAAAACTTGAAAGCTGAAACCATAAACTATGACACACACATTTATTCACAGTTGACTTTGCAAGTTCCAGTTTGGTTTTTATTAGGACAAAATCTCATAGTCTCATTTCCTTGAATTTCCAGTGAACTTCATTATTAAAATACAGGGTTTAAAATAGACCATAACTTCATCCAGAAAACAAAGGTAGTCTTTGTGCAAGGGGAACCACAGTTGTACACTCTGAATGGTGCATAACACCACACAGCTTTAGCAAGAGCATCGGCCAGGCCAATTCTTTTTAATTTTTTACATGTAATTCTTAATTTTTAATATATGTATATATGCATCCATACATTATACATATATATGTACACTTATACACCTTGACAAGCACATCCTTTAATAACTTCAAACTTAAGGAGACATAGTTTGCTAGTGTTACAGTAATTGTTCATGATTAATTTTGTTTATAATCTCTTTAAGAAAAATATGAATATAAATCTATCTGCAAATAGAATCACTGGACAATTTTCTTCGCAGAACCCCTATGACTGCTCCCATAGCAGACAGTGCACAAGAGCCGCAGACTGTGCTCAGGTCTGTGACATTCTGAATCCATCAGTGAGGAGAATAAATCTCTGCAATCAGGTGAGTATGTGTGTATGTATAATGTAAGCAACTTGCTGTCTGCATTTCCTGGGATTTCACAGGTTTTTGGAAGCTCAGAGATGTGGAACACCGAGGCTTGCTCTTGGTGAGAGCACTTTGATAGCAGCTTGTTGGACTGGTGGCTAGTTCTAATTTTATTACTCCTACAAAGGCACCCAACAATCCCAAAGGAAAGCAGAGCCCATCAGGATAGGCACTGTACAAATGCTTACTAAAAACAGGCTTTGTTCACAGTTCACACAAACAATGCTTGAAAATGAAAGAAAATTAAAAAAAAAAGGAAAGTGTTGCCAAGGTTTCACAGCAGGAACAGAACTGTAGCATGGACTCCTACCCAGCTTCTGGGACACGGCTAACTCCCTTCAGCACCAGTTAGTGAGCTGGTAGTGCTGTTTCAAACAAAAATAAGTCAATAGGAGCCTTTGTTCTCCACCTCACAAAGTAAATAACTGAAGTACATGTATTCTTGCTGCACACAACTCCTCCACATAGGAGAGGCAGGGGAATTCTTGTGGGAATCCCCTACTAAAACACTGGCAGAACATCACTGGCACTACAGAAAGCAAATCTGTACATTAGTCATAGCCCAATGCAAACGGAATGCACAATACTGCAGGAAAAAAAAAGTGAAGAAACACACACAGACTGACACCATGCAGAGACGTTAGTATTGTAATAGCATTTCATGCAAGAAGCAGTAAAAAAAAAAACAGAGTATTATCCCATATGGACTCAGTTGTACTGAGCAGTAAGTGTATTCAAAAGATATCAGGTTTAAATCAGTTCTTCCAAGCAAAACCTCAAGTTTTTTGAAGAAAGTAAACCCTCTTCATGGCACACTGAAACAGGGTCATCCCTCTGCTGCCATACAACGTTTAATAGATCAAAGATTTTGTCTTCCACAAATAGAAGAGCCTTGGATTGATTTTCACAAGCCCATGAAAAATTGTTTTTAAAGATACTCGTTAGCACGTGAAAAGAGGCAGATGGGCTCATATAAGGATTTATATCAAAGAACAGAAACTGTATTTCCATAAGGATCTATAATGTTAAGTATGGGATGTCCAAACCAAGGGCCAATTCCCATCCAAATTCCATAATATAGCAGCCTTAGACAAAAAAAAAGGTGGAAGGTTTCATTGAATTAACATCCAGTTTTCATGACTAAAGGTGACAGAACCCTAGAATAGCATCATAGAATCATTAAAGGGTGGAAAAGATCTGGAAGATCAAGTCTAACCTCCAACCCAGCACCATCATGTTCACCATTAAACAATGTTCTCAAGTGCCACAGCAACGTTTTTTGAACACTTCTAGGGATGGTGACTCCACCACTGCCCTGGGCAGCCTGTCCAATGCTTCACTTTCAGTGAAGGAACTTCTCCCTAATAGCCAATCTAAATCTTTGCTGGTGGGGAAGAGGTCACTTCCTGTTGTCCTCTCCCTTGTTCCCCGGGAGCAGATCATGACTCCCCTCTAGCTGCCCCCTCCTGTCAGGGAGTTGTGGAGAGAGACAAAGTCTCCCCTGAGCCTCCTTTTCTCCCAGGCTGAGCCCCTTTCCCAGCTCACTCAGCCACTCCTGGTGCTCCAGATCCTTCCCCAGCTCTATTCTCTTTCCTGGACACACTCCAGACCCTCAAGGTCTTTCTTATCATGAGGGGCCCAAAACTGAATCCAGAATCTGAGAAGCACAGCCTCATCAGTGCCCAGCACAGGGGAAAAATAGGAGAATTCCCCTCCAAGCTTCTTTTGGGTACAGTGCAGCATCTCGTGCTGGAGGAGGCAGAATGCTACACTGCTTTCCTCTACTTAAACATCCAACTGGACCACTAGAGGTCTTCTTTCTCTTACTTAGTTTCCAAATTAATTCAGAAACACCAAAAACGGTGTAAACAAATTACTCTGCAAAAATTTGCACAGTAACAAAGAGCCTGTTATTATATCAGCAATTTTCACATGGACTATTGCTCTACTTCTGATTCATGAAAAAAGCTTTAACATTCAAAGCTTAACTCTGCAGCTTTTGTAATTAATTGTATATGTGCATGCTTTCATGAAAAACAAAGCAAAAGTCTTTTTGTTTAATTCTGCCTTTCAATTTATCCTTTTTCCTGTAAAGAAAAAGACTACAATTCACTCAATTGCTCATTTCTCTACCAGGCCTAAGAGGTATAAATGCCCTTGTTTCCCTGCCAGGAACCAGCAGCAGCACACTTGCTTGAGATGGCAAATCCATGCATCTCACTCCACACCAAAGGAAACGTTAAAGCTTTATAGACACAAATTTAAAAATAAAAAAGCCCTAACCAACAAAATCCTGCTAATTTCAGTATTGCATTGATACAGAATCAGTGCCAGTACAAAGATCTACAAAATTAAAATCAACTCAAGCCTGTAGTTTTTAGAGCCCTCATCTTGGATTCTGGAGTGTGTTCAATCATAATTAATCAGGCTTAATAATAATCTTATTATACAAAAGGTGCTTTTCAAAACCCCCCAAGAATCCCAAAGCACTTCATGAAGTAACATTTCCACATGAAACAATATATCAATTACAGACATTCAAACACCTCCCAGCTGAGATTTTGCAGGATTTTGCTGAAGGGACCTAAACAAAGAACTACAAATCAAAGGAGTCAGTTCTTTGAATTTTGCCAGCTGCTATTTTGCGCGCTGAGCGTGGCACTGTGACCAGAGCCTAGCCTGACTTGTTCTGGACCCAGCACTAGCTCAGTACCTGCAGAAGGAGGATTTACTTTTGTCCTTTGATTTTTCAAGTAGCCATGAAACTGCACCCTGGCTTGAGGAACAAGGTTGCAAGGCACTAGTCTTGCACTAACTTGCCTAATTTTATGGCACCCAGGGCTTCTGGTTTGAATGTTGTTCTTTTAAGCACAGCCTCTCACACAGGCTTAAATGCTTGGCACAAGTCAATCCAAAAAGCTCTTTGTTGTAGCTTGCTGCCAAGAGGTTTGGATTTGGGCTGGTTATCATTTGTTCCCTCCATACTAATGACATCCTTTAGACAAACATTTGGCAATGCACTCTTCGCTCAAAAACCCCCACATTTTCTCAAGGAAACATCTTTCCATGTTGTTAAATGAATATGAAAAGTGAGGATCTCTGTATGAAAAAGGTGGGAAACTACTGTTTTGGTTATGAAACAAAGCAAAACTTGGACATACTGGACTACAGGAAAAAAGGTAGGGCACAAGTGGAGATAGAAAAGGCAGAACACCACTTTCAAGAAACTCCCAAGTTTCCCACAGTGAGAAAACGCGTAAATGGAGTCTAACAAACCACCCATGCCCTCAGTTAATGCCAACAGCACTAAAACAGAGACGCATAAAACCACCCCTTGACTGGTGTCCCACTCCACTCTTCCCCAACCTGTAAAACATGATTTTCCACACAAGTAATTTCACATTCATATTAAGGTAAGTATTTTGTTGCCCTTGGAACATCTCAGTTTTCTGCCTGCCTTCAGGAGCTGTTCAGATCCTTTTTAATCCAAAAGAAAATAATTTTTATGCATCTTTTGCCCCCTTCAGTAGTACACATTGAGAATACTCTGGATTTTGATTTTTGGGGTTTTTTTGGGGTTTGTTTTGGGGGTTTTTTTGGGGGGGTGGGGTGGGGTGGTTTTGTTTTGGCTTTTTTTTAGTGAAACAAGTTGATTTTAGGAAGGACAATTTTTGTAGTAAACCTTACACAGCAGACAGGATTGCTGGGACTCATCCTGCAAACACACCACAACGCAGCTCCTCCAGAGTTCCACAGGCACCCAGGAACTACCTCTGAGGCAGCAATAATCTGCTGTCACTTATTAAGCTGAGCTTCAACAGATGTTTAAACAGGACTGAGGTTTATCGTCAATAAATCTGTCATGCTCACTTAGCTTTGCCTCTAATTAGGAATGCATAACTCCCCTTGTTCAATTTCAAATCTCTTTTGAACACAGTTTAAAAGCTCAGTTCATCTCAGTTACTGCTTTATGGTTTTGGTCTAATTCTTTTATGGGGTTTTGAGACAAAACTGAAGTGGAACAAAAGAGTTGACTATGAACATTATAAGAAAAGTTGTGGAAAAGAGTAAAAGTGAAAAATAAAGGATTTGGGGAACAGATGGTAAGGGGAAGGCAGTAAAGAACATGACAAATGCATACCATGGCCTGTAAACTATTTCATCCCAGCTTGAAGGATTTGTAATTGCTGTCAATATTGCAGTAAAATCTGCAAAGGCACCAGGGCTCCACCACACAAATGAGTATCAAAGCTACTAACCTTCTGATGAGTTTAACAGGGTAAGAAAACACCCTTCTGAGGGTCTTCGCTCCTATCAGTAACCTCTTATTAAACAAGAGTATAGAATCATGGAAGGGCCCTCAAGGCTCCTCTCATCCTATCCCCTGCCATGGGCAGGGACACCTTCCACTCTTCCTCCAAGCCGTGTTCAAACCAACCTTGAACACTCCCAGGGATGGGGAGTATATTATTATCTGCATATTATCTGTACACACACCTCAAATTTTACAAGTACCACATGAAAACATTTTGGAAATAAGCTGTTCTGGATTTTTTTTCTAAATCAACACAGGAATACAGAATTTTTCATGTAGGACCACTTATATTTTCATCCTTAAGCATCAAGTGTCATCTGGTGGACTGAGACAGAACTGCACCAAAGAACATCTCACAAAAAATTTTACTAGGGAGAAAAAAATATATGAATTAAGCAGAGAAAATATTTACCTATGGCCTCAGAGATGCAAAAAAATAGAACCCAAACCTCTGCCAGGGGCAGGTATTTAGATCAGCCATAAGATCATTATAACACATCCAGTGATTTGGTGGACTTACCTCTCTGTATTATACATATCCTAAGTGGAACAATGTCAACTATAACTGCTTACTACTCCTGAATCAGAAACACCCAGAAATTGTTTATACTCCTCCCTTACAAACCAAATCTAGTCTTTACCCAAACCTGACGTAAGAGAGAAGGCAACCACAAGTCCAGTCTATCCAGGAGCAAGTGAGAGCTGACTTCTCAGCAGGAATTTCGAACAGGCAGCACCCACTGAGAAAATGTTTGTAAGAGACTGTTAATCTCTGTATCCCAAGTCACAGTTGCCACTAATAAAGGCTGATGCTACAGATGAAGAGTAGATCCATCTGGCTGCAAGGGGGACCATGTATCTGTGCTCTCTGGATCAAGTTGAAACCTTAAATGTTATCCAAAACACCACCAGTTCTTCGTGCAAAGATCTGTCTTGCTGGTAACACACTCACCCAGATCGAGCCCAAGCTTTTGGGCAGCTTTTAAAGCTGAACCAAGTCCAACAGGGTTTTCCAGACAGCTCAAATAACCCGATTCTCTTTTTTTACAGACTCCAAGTAAAGTCCTCAACTGACCAAGATGAAGTATGGAAGAGACAAAAAGCTTCAGGAGGTCAGAGCAAACAAAGCCAGTCCTCTTCCTGACTTTCTCAACCGCTGTCAGAGGTCCAACTGAGCTGACAAAGACCAGAAAGCATTACCTCAAAGCTCAATTCAGAGGTAACTGATTCAGTCAAAGTGTAAGCACTGTATACTAATACCTAAAAGGTCAGTTGTTTCAGTTATACAGTGTAAGTCAGCACTTGAAACAGGACAAGCTTCTGATTCTCCTGATTAGAAACCATCAAGCAAACAAGTGCAAGACATGGTCTGCTTAACTGCAGAGAAAGCTCAAACACTAGAGCAGCACCTTACCTCTCAGTAACCTCCTAGTTTCATGCCCAGTTGTTTTGGGTGAAATCTAAAAATACTCCAGGTAGCTAAAGAGGTTAATGCAGTCATTAAAATAAAAAATAATAAAAATCAGTATAGAGCAATATACCATGCATTTACCCCTGGTGCTTCAAGGTAAATATATGATCTTGCTATTAGTCCTAGAAGAATAAAAAGCTCCAAACTCTGCATACATAAAAGGAGCTCTCCTCCACAAACTGCAGGGTAGCAACGGTGCCAAAATTAAGCTGCATTACAACTCAAGGCACCAGAATGTCTTACCACAGTGCCAAGTAAAGCCACTTCAGTGAGGAGTCCTCATGCCCCATTAGGGATTGCAAACCCTGTGTTTAGGAGCATGGAAAGCAGCTGAGAGATTTACAACAATTAGCAGGGCCATATCTTGTGTTTCCTACAACACCCACTTTTTGCAACGAAGGAGATCTGTGGTCTTCTGAGGACTCAATCAAATGCCACTTTATCCAATACAGAAAGATACCAGCTTCTAGCTAAAGGAATCTTTTCCTGACATACATCTTACAGATTCCTTAAATACTCCTTCTTTCTCGTTTTGCCTTTGGTGTAGGTGCCAAGACTGTTGGCTGCCAGCACAGCAGCAACTCAAGTTTGTAATGGAGGAGGGGGGCAGGGGAGCATTCCTGACAATATTAGCAATTAGGAGTTTCCTGTAACACCAGCAGAGCACTCGTTGGTGTCAGAAATACAGAAAATTATTTTCTTCTCTCAGACTTGATCAGCCATTATAAGATGCCAAGACAACCACTGTGACTGCCTGCAGGACCCCCAGGACTGCAGCAGAGACAAGAGTTTGGACTATTCCCTGCTGAATAAGACCATTGCAAAACTTCTTTCTTTGGCAGAACCCAAATTCCCCCACTTTTCAGCATCCCATTTTTCCCTTGTCCTCATGTAACCACCTGGGCCACTGATCACAAAACACCTTATATTTACCTCAAGAATGACAGATTCTTTTTTCTGACTGCTGCAATTTTTCCTAATCTCCCAAAGTGAAAGAAATCTAGCCTTTCCAGATGGATCCATGTACCTCACAAGCTGAAGTACTAAAGGAATTTCTTCGATCAATTTCCACTGTAACAAACACATCCCCTCTGACAAAGAGGAAAATGAAGGGGGAAAAAACAAAATTTTGTTCCTACTTCTATTTTCCCATTGGAACAGAGGGGTGTAACAGGCAGCAAACATTTTTTTTAAAATTTTTCTGTCATTTCCTGCTCTTATGGACCAAAGTCTTTCATGCCACATAAACAATAAAACTCCTATGAAGCCTGGAAATAGGGAGTGGAAATGATAATGGAAAAGCTATTTAGAATAGCCTGGGCTTTTTCCTAATGATATTGACACGTTCAAGACAATCCTCAATTGTTAAGCACCCCAGATCTTAAACTAAGATTACTTTACAATCTGTATCCTCAAACACTTTTTAAAGATAACCTAAGGAGATTACCCAACATTTGAATATAAAAAACACTCATAACATAAGTTGTAGGAAACTACATTTGGTTCAGATCTCTGAGCATACTTGGGACCTAAACCTAGGGAAAATAATTATCCATTTTCTTATAAAGCTGCATCTAACCACATGGGAATATACTGAACCCCCATGAACTCAAAAGAATTTTTTCCCCCCTAGTAAGACACTTGTCAGTATTTTCCCTCTCTTGTATTGGGTCTGCTTAATATTGCAGGCTGACTACAGCACTAAAAACTCGAGTATCAGTGCTTGTTTCTGAAGTGTCATCCCAAAAAAACCATGTGTCCTGGTTCCAGCCAGGATGGAGTTAATTTTTACTGTAGAACCCAGAGGTTATTCCATACACTTCACATCATTTTCCGGGATGGGGGAAGGGGTCCCTTCCCGGTGGCACAGTGAGGCACGGTCAGGTATTATCAGGGTGCCACGTGGTGATAAAGCATGTGAATTGCTGACCTCTTTCCTGTTCATTCTGTATTACTATTGCTGCCTTTACTGTTAATTTTCTTACCTCACTGCTGTTTTCAGTAAATTGATCTTCTCTCAACTCATGATCTTTATCTGCTGTGCCTCCAATTCACCTATCCAGCTGCCACAAGGGAGAGAACAAACGGAGCGTGGTTTGGAGAGTCTTGGTGAAAGCACTGAGTTGGGGATTACCGTTCCCAAACCATGACGCCATGAAACTAAGCATGATGACAAAGGGCAGAAAACACGTCAGTTTACAATATTCCTGGCTACGTGACATAAAACTACGGTGTGCCCACATTTACAAACACTGCAAGCCAACTTTTCGTAGTGGGTTAGCCTACTTGAACTCAGATAATAATGATATTGACATCTTTCCGAGTGGAAAATCCATCCAAGGATCCAATAACATATAATGCAAACTAAAGCTGAGCTCATACTGCGAAGGATCTGATGTTTGCCTTCACTGGGATACAGCTATTCCAGCATGTATACAACACATGATGTTATTTTTGAAGGTCCTCTTAAAAACCAATCACACTCAAAAAAACCTCAAACAAAATAACCAAATTAAACACAATGAACAAAAGAAAAACCCCGAACAAAAAAAAATTAAACAAAACCAACCACAACATCCCTCCTCCCACCAAAAAAACCCCCACAAGTCCCCCAATAAAACAAGAAAAACGCCCTTAAAACAGTACTTGTAACAAAGATTTCAGTATCTTCCCAGACAGAAGAGCTTTAGCCATGCTGGCCAGACCTCAGCTGAGTTTACATGGACAGCCCCAAAAAGGCAAGAGCTGACTATCTGCAAGCTGCTTCAACAGAAGAGAGCTTAAAGAGTGCTCCACATTTTGAGGCTAGCAGAGGGAAACTAATCAAATCTAAACACAAATAGCTCTTTTTACATGGTCAATATGACAGAAGCTGAGGGAAGGAAGCAACTGGAGGTGTTTGCATTAACTTTCTGGAATAGTTAGTGCACTGGGAATGTATTCAGAAGCAGGTCTGCCTGATGGGGTGTGGATCAGCCAGCTCAGATCTAACATTTAGGAGACAATTGTCACCACTGAAAAACAGACTGGAAAGAAGGAAGTCATACTCCTAATTTCTCTCAAAAAGCAAATAGTTTAAAGAAAAAAAAATAAATCCCAACCCTACAAGGCAAAATCCAAGCCAAAAAACACATTAGTATCAGTAATCAACAAAACCAGAAAATCTATTTAATTCAATTTTAGCCCTTCAGACTATTCAGACTACACAGAGAACAGGTGCAATGGGTGGGATTGACAGAGAGCAGCAATGCTGACCTATCTAGGTCAACTCCAAGTAAGAGACCAGAGATGTTAATATCTTTAACAAATATGCTACATATTTCAGCCAGACAAAGAACCAAACACTGTCACTATCTAGCCTCTTCAAACTTTTCTAAACTAGCTATAAACTGCTGTAGAAATCCACAGCTGAGCTACCAAATCCTGCATAAACCAGCCTCTATCCTGTCATTAAATTAACATAAAAATAACAACGCAGAAAAAATACAGACTTCCAGTGTTTGTGTGCTTTTAGTTTTAACGAGCTAGTTCAAATCCTGCAACTGTGACATCTATCTCTTAAAAATGCATTTAATGTATTCCAAAAGGAAGAGGAAAAAAAAAAATTGGACACTCTGGTTTAATCAATATCAGCAAGCAGAAATGAAGAGGCTACACCACATCTTGAATAGGCCAGCTGGGTGCAGGGAATGGGGACTAATTCAGAGCCAGCTGAAGAGTCAGCTAAAGATGCAGCAACACATTTTCGTCACTGAAAACCAAACTACACTACACTACAAGTCAGAGCCAAAGCAAGGAAGTATAATAACCTACCTCCAGTTTCTGCATATACATAGAATTATAGAATCACATGTGGTTTGCATTGGAAGGGACCTTAAAGATCACCACATTCCAATCCCCCTGCCATGGGCAGGGACACTAACACCAGGCTGCTAACATAGAAAAGATAAATCTATTTGATAAATGCAGTCCTTATGAAGAAAAATCCTGTTAATTACATTTCTTTTATTCTGGACATTAATTACACATTCATTCAGTAGACACATTTACACAAGGCTATTATCCAGCTGTAACACCACTTAAAGATACATACAATTAAATATTTTAAAAAGAAAAAACAATTTTATTTCATTAAGAAGTATTTTAAGGCCTTTATTGCAAATGATGATTGTGCAGTATTTTTAGAAAGTATGGCACATGTCATTTAAACATCTTTAATGCATTTCAAAAGATAGATCAATGTATTCATTTACTAATCAAATGGAGATTAGATTAAGTCTCATATTATTTTCCCCACTACCTGGTGAAATAAAAAAATCAGCTTTTAGTGCCAAGCACATCCTCAGTAGATGCCCAAAGGATTCCCTGTGGGATGCATGGTACTACGAATTACAACCATGATGGAATTTGTTATTTATCATACCACCACACCCAGAACTCTTCAAGCTACACCAAGAGGTTACATGCTCACGTCTCATTTAATACGTAAGATCACTTCTTCCATCACAAGATAGAGGAACATAAATTCAGTGGAGGGTGGGGATTAAATAAAATAAAATAAAAAATCAGGGAAACAACAGCACAGCGTTATCGTAACTTGACAAACACAATCTATCCAAACCTCAATGTTTTGGATATAAAACTAAAAGTTTTATAGAGCTGAAACTAATGCACAAAATTGGGCATTTTTGCAATCTAGTCTCCAGAAGGATCTGAAGATCAAGGCTAAGTTCAGCTCAAACATCAGTAATTTAAGGTTTATTAATTTTTATTAGTCAGCAAAGCAGATGTCACAGCAGAAACATCTTGGGAAAAGATGTCATCAGGAATATCCTGGAGCTTCCACAGAACTGGAATATGTCAGAGGGAAGAGACCAAGAACAGTTGGGGAAACAAAAAAGAGTGGTAGGTTGATGATAAGCCACATCAGTAGTACTCAAGGATTCCTCAGGCACAGTGAAGTGGGACAAACAGATGACCAGGACTCAACAGAAATTTGATGTTCATTGAATAAAGCTGATGGGACAGATCAGGAAACAGGAGACAGGATAATTTAACGTGTTTGGCAGATTTGCAAAATACTCTTAGCAGCCAATACCTTTGTAGTTGGGAGACCCAAGCAATGTAGGTGCAAAAGTAGATGTAGGGGAATCAAACAGCCAAATTTAAAACTGGTATTCTCACGGTTTGAGATTTTTAAAAGCACTTCACCAAGCCTCTCCCAGATTACAGGCACCACCCATGACTCCTAGGTTTCTGACCCTCCATCAAAGAGAGGAAACCACCACCCTGTAGAGGCTCTGCTGTCATCAAAAATCTATCAGCAAGATCCTGCTCAATTCTCCATGGTGAAACCTAATGCAAAATGAGGGAGGAGAGAAAAGGGAGCAGTAAACAGTGCACACTGTGCAGATGGAGGCAACTCACCTGTGGGTCCCTTACAGCTTTGAGTGAATCTGCTCAAACCCAAAATGTGATGCCTTCCAAGAGGAGTGGGGTGGAACATCCACCCCCATGATACATTGGCATGATACAACATTTTAACACTTCAAACAAACAAGTAAAACTAGGGCACAACTCTGTATAGTCTTTGAACAACTAGAAATTCTGTTGGCAACTGTAAGAAAAGTTCAATTTCCATGAATTCTGTGAGTCGATGAACCCTCCAGCTTTAAGACACAATGGAATATTTAAACAATTGAGTATAGGAGGAAGAAAAGAAATAATAAAACCACCTCTTGCTGCCAGCTATTCCATAACCATTTGCTACAAAAGTTTTCAGTCTGTGGCCAGAACTCCCAAGTAGATGGACAAGTAACACAGGAGCTCTCCCATCCTCAAAATTTGCTTCAGCAGTTTCTTTGTCCTAGGAAGAGGATTAACAGTTTTTAAAATAACTTTTGGGACTTCATGGTCTGGGAAATACCAACAAAATACCAGACTATCCTTTCAAGTGAATGAGAAAAGCATCTGTTCTGCATTCCAAGTGAAGCAACATTTTTGCTACGTAACCAACAAGATCAAGCAGCCATAACTGCAATCAAAGACCCAGTTCCAACAACTCCACACAGTACGGATGAGACAGGATTTTGTTTAACTATTTTTTAAAAATTATTTTTATTTTACTATTTTGAGGAAATCTTACTCTCCCCTAGCTGTGAACACTTGCACTTCCACCAGTAAATTAGGAATGGCAAAACAAGGTGTGTATTTGCATAAGATGAAAAAAAAATTAGGAAATGCATTTCTCAACCATGCAATAATTAGAGGGGGACTTCTCCTCCCAGTGTTGATATTTGGCTCTGCATTTCTACAGCCAAGAAACAGGCTGTAAGAATTTCAATAGCAATTAGTAAAACAGATCCGGGAGAGCTCAGCAGGCAGCACTGTTTGTTCCTCCATGGGAAACTTCACTCTGCATGAATGACTCCCACAGCCAGTGAGAGCGACTCACAGAGGTGGAACACCTGGCTCCAACAGGAAATTGGAATAGCTGAGGTTTTCCTCCAGGCAAAATTCATCTACCCCCAGTCAGGGGCTTTGCAGATACTCAACAAAAAAAAAAGGAAAAAATGGGAAAAATTTAAATAGAAAACCCATATATGTTACTTCAATACAAACCCCTAAGAGTACCAAGATGCAGCTGTACACTACTGCAGCCTGGGGGTTAGGCCCTAATCACTGTCAGTTTTTGTAGGTTCAGCCACAGCTCCAGTACAACCATGTCAACCTACAACACAGTTTTACCTATGGAGGCACAATCCCCTTTTCCATCCAACTTAAGAGGGAATACAATGCCCAGCTTGCACTGGGTTATGTGTTCAGCTATCCCACGCAGGTGCGCCCACCCCGCTCTCCTGGCAGCTCACCAGCAGCAGCACGGAGCTGCAGTGGGTTGACCCAGGGCCAGACCACTACCAAACCCCTGGGGCTCCAAACACATCTCCAAAGGCGTGGCCAAGGTGGGCTTGTGTCAGGAAGCTCTATCCCCCACTGAGAGCCTCCGTGAGGAACCTTGCATATTTCTCCCCCAAAGGGTGTGAGAACTAAGTACACTCATCCCTTGTCTTTCCCAGAAACACTGCAGCCAGCACCAGGCACGATGCTTGATTGTAACAGCAAAATCTAGGAAAAAAACTAAGCCTATGGGAATTTGAGATCTGGTGGTATTTTCATCCATTGGTGTGCAGAGAGATCACTCCTTCCTTTACCGTATTTATTCAGCTCTCTCTTGGTGTTACCCTGGAGAACTTTTCCCTTACTTCTGCAGTGCCCACAGGTTAATCTCCCAGAGCATTTTGTACAGGTTTCCTCTTTGACAAATTTCAGATTACTTATTAATTTTGACTTTAAAACCCTCTTTCTTCAAAATCTCTTCCTACACCCCTACGAGATTGTTTTGCACTGTACTCACTTTTTCCTTTTTTTTCTATCTCAGCCTTCTATTTTACTACTTCATTCTGTTCAGTTTTCACACAAACATTTTTATTCAGCTTTTTAAAGTGGTGGGTGAAATTCAAATCACAATCCCTCATCAAACACACAGGGCCAGTAGTAGAAAACACAATATCTCTGTAGATCTCGTTCTGAAAGTGACAACCAAATTACACTTAGCAGGTGATTCATATCAAACATGGTAAACCCATGCTCAGAGGTTTCTTTGGTCTTCCTTTCACAGTTCCTTGTCCCAGTGTTTGGTACATTAACTTTCACCCTGTTCCAGCCCCAAGGCCCAAAATGATTACTGTAGTAAGAATCTCATGAATGTAAATATTTGCTCAGGGTTAAGTTACCAAGAGAGAATTTCTGCTCAGAGCCTGCAAGTCCAAAAAGAAAGAACAAAAAGAAGCCAAGAGTTTAAGAAAACTAGAGCCCAGTGTTAAATTCCTTCATTATAGTCAGACACCTGCCTGTTTTTCAGAAGTATAAAATACTACCTGCTTTTTAGAAGTATGAAACAAAGAGGAAAAACCTCTGACATCCACGTGATATTTAGATGTCACCCTGTCTTTCAAAAAATACGGGGACTACTGGGTTCTTTGGACTTTTAGAAATCAGATTCTTTAATATCAAGACTGGTATCCTCCAAAAATCTCCATCCAGGTTGCGATGATGCCATGTACAGATGTGCATGCTGCTTGCACACACCGTATCCAAATGCTCCATCCCAAGGACAGAGGCTGGGCTTCCCATAACAGGCTGACATCTAACCAGTGTCACCTTTGGACTCTGTGTTAGTATTTTAGCCATTCACATTAATTAACCAGCTCAGTGAGTACCAGAAATTAACCATAAAGGTGCTACACTTTTAGCAGTGGTTCTGTATACTTCAGCAGAGATTATTCAAAACACTTGAAGAGAGGAAAATGGCAAATACCATGTGTAATTGATTCATTCAATAGCCCAGCAACAAAGGCTCTCTCTTTGAATATTCATTAAACAAAAAAAAAAAATTCTATGAAGCAGCATCAAGTTAGATGAATAAAGAAGAAATAAAGAACAATCCTTCAGAATCCTTTAAAATGCAATTAGAGTAAAGGAATTGCTCATGGCCACGCTGAAATGCATGAAGACCATTTCAGAGCTCCTCACCTCTCACAGCAATGGCCAGCGGTCTGCTCTGTCCCTGTTAGTACCTTGAAAGGTCTGTCATCCCAAAAGACCCATTTTTCCTATCACTAACAACAGATTTGAAGACCATTAATTCTACATGACTCTATTCACAGCTCAATGACTGCTTCTGATCCAACCTCAAGAGTGGCCTCTGAACAGCTACCAATACTTCCAGCACTTTTAAAATGTACTCTAGAGGCCTACAAAATTTTAAAATTTAGAAATTATTATTCTTGCCTTTAGTGACTCTAAGCTTTCTAGAAAGTCACCAGCATTTAAGACACCAAAGTTGGTAACATTTGACATATTTCTTCAAGACACAGAACGTCCTTCTCAGGCTATTGGAGCTCAACACAAGTACAGAGAGAGACCAATAATGCCTCTTGGGGGTGCCATGTGACAGTAAAGCCAGATTTACCAGCCCCACCACTAAAACACATTATGTCATTCAGTCAGTACCAAGCTTCTTAATAAAGGAGAAAAAAAACATTTTAGCACTCCTGCAACTATTTTATGCTGAGGGTTAACTGTGAAAAAGCTGTTGGTTTTTAGAGTTCATAGCCACAAAATAAATTATATTAAGAAGGAGAGAAGAAAGGAGAAAAGTATTGTGCCCATATCTGAAAGGTTATTCAAATAGCCTGGCTGCAAGGTAGGAATTTCATCCCTCTGGTAATGGAAGGGCTACAGATGAGGAGTTGACGAACTCACTTTGCTGAGCCCCTCAAGGATTTTGCAGAGAGTCCTGCATGACATGACTGAGATTCTGCTACGTCAACAAGTTCCTCTTCTCAGCCTTCCATCTCAATTTTCACCTAGCCCTCTCACAGCAGTTAAATCATTGGCTTTCTGTCCCACACAAGGGTTTTAACCCTAAGCAAATAGCAAGAAAAGTGCAACCCAGAAAACAAGAAAGCAGGTAATAACAATAAATTCTTTCACAGAAAGACAAAAATAGCAACAAAAGTCAGTAAAACTAGAATAAAAGGCAGTGAGAACAGCATCTTGTGAGGTAGTAGTCAGGGACCACAGAGGCAATGTGCTTTAAATAATGCCACTTAAACTCAACAAGTCAACCCTGAGAAGCCAAACCACAACTGCAGGCCTAGGTATTTCTGATAGAAGGACATGGTGACCACTGCCAGAAAGGCAACGGCCACACCACCAAGGGAGCAGAGATGAGCATGAGGCTGTCACTCCAGCCGGCATCGCCAGCGGAGACACCGCGCACCAGCACATCTTCTCTGCACAGGCTGGCACAGCACCTGCCCGGCACCCAGGTAAAGCACTTGGTATTGTAATACCAGGAACTCCTAACAACAGGCAGCACAGATAGAATGAACAGTCACAAACTGTGAAATAAAACCCAAAGACCCATAAAATTTTAAGATATTACAAAGTGTAAAATGCAAATCTAGTTACAATAACTGTTGCTTTTAGGAGCTGGCTGGGAATGGGAGCAGGGAGAATAGAGGGAGGGGAAAAATAGTTCCCCTGCAAGCACTTTCTAGTCTACCTCACTATTGTTCCACCAACAAAGGGATCTCAAATTTCATCACACATAACCTCCAAACCAACCAGAGTTCCATGCTGTGACTTGACTGCCTCCCAAATGCTCCAGAGAACACAACACTGAGCTGCAGACATCTATTTTCAATTTCACATGGATTTTCACCATGGAGGTCTGGGGTCCTGTGCTCGGGGGTGCTAGGCTCAGTTCTCAATGGCGTGTTCAAAGAGGTTGGCAGAGGAAAAAAAAAAAAAAAAAAGAGAGTCCTGAGAGCTGATGACAGGCATGCAGCATGGCTCCAGAGCTGTCACATCATGGAAAGGAATTCAATGATACTCCCTCCTATTTTCCCTCTCCTCTCTCTCACTCATGTCCATGTCCATCTTAGCTCAGGCTATGACACATATTCTGTTTCCACATCTGAGAAATATATGAAGTCATGTTATTTTTTACTTAAAAGGAACTTTCAGCTAGTTCAGAGAATTCAGAACAAGAGACACATCTTCAAAAGAGTATCAATATTCATCATTATGTAAGAATTGCAAGTCATTGTCGGTCTCTCAAGTGAAACATCAAATTTCACATTAAAATTTGATAATGACAATATAAATTGATACCACAGTAGTTATTATTGCTTTGAATCTGCTGCTGTTCACTCAACTCAAGCTAACATCTACACAATCAATGCCTCAGATGTCTAACACAACATCTGTATCCAGGGAGTTAGAAATACTCATTACTTAGGTTTTACCAGTCACCTCTTTTAGTTTTAAATTGAGTTTTCGGTAAATGAAAAAATTAAATTTAAAAATTAAAATGCAAATTTTAACAAAACTGCTTGAAGAAGAAAATTAATTTTACTCAAAAGCATTTCACAAGTTCATAGCTTTAGTAGAAACCAGTGCACAGTCAGAAGAACTAAAACATTAATCACATCACTGCTGCATGTACACTCCCTGCCCTTTCCATTTTCACACAGACCACTGGGTCACACTCACTGACCAAAGCAGGAATCATTATTGATCTCAAATAATCTTATCAAGATCCCTAAAAAAAAGCCCAGACAATCTGGGAAAAAAAACCCCATGCATCCATAATTATTGAACTTGGTCAGCAGGAACAGACATGCTTCAGTCAAGAACATTCAGTGTCCTTTGAGCTTACAGACACATGGGAAGACAAAGCTGTTTCCAAACCTCCTGCAGAAGTTAGCTGGACATTTTTCACTTAGAACCAGTAGGAAACAGTTGGACTTTAGGTCGTATTTCAGAGGGCTGCACTGCCCACATCACTGCATCTCACACAGCTTGTTTGAGAACAAAGCTTTCTCAAAACCAAACATATTGAACCTGATCAGGGAACTCAGAGTATAAAACCACTGGAATACTTTGGAAAACCCAGCCACAAAAACTGCCTTGAAAACACTGCAGTGCAAAAATTGCACAAGTGAAAAATCATCACCTGGGATTCAGACTTCCCAAGTCTGTCGCTCCTGGTGTCACAAAGTTTCAACATCCCACTTCCACCTAGATTTGCACACTCAGCAAGAGGCAGAGGTCCTCCGGAAAGAGTAAGCCCCAGCTTTGCTTTCAGCAAGAGTTTTAGGCATTCGTTTAAATGCAAGAAGCTGCGCCACATGAGACTGGACAACAGCAATTCCCACTCCATTCAAGAACAATTCCAGACAGGACTATGTGCATCTCACCAAAGAGCATCAACCACACTCAAGAAAATAATAAACACACATATACAGAGGGCCACATATGGCACCAATCTACAAGCAACTGATCTTACAATTATGTATTGCTTGCATTGCAATCTACAAACAACCAATATGAGAACCCTGGCTCCTTCACTGACAGCAGGCAGCTGATGACATGGGCATTTCAGCTACTGCAGGCTCCAACCCATGTGGGAGGACCAGCCTCTAAAAATTAATGTACTGAATATTGGTACTCAAGGACTTCAGGAGATGCCAGAGGTCGGATTGCTGATTATCTTTGAATCCAGATCAGGTGGGGAACTTCAGCAACTCTGCAACTTACCATAACCTTTCCTAGGTTGATCCAGCTTCTACCTACCCAAGAAGCAGGGCAGAAAAATTCCACTTTTTAAAAATAAGAATTTGTTTCTTTAAAAGGAGTTCCTTCAAACTCAATCTCATTTTTTATCATTTTTCTTTAGCATTATTAAGGTAAGAACACAAACAATATAAAGAACCGGGTCACAAGTGAGCTAAATCAGGAACAACTCAGCCTGCTTATTTCAAGGGATATTATAAACACAGCTCTGCTAGATGGAGTATG
Source organism: Zosterops lateralis (assembly GCF_965231275.1). Lineage (NCBI taxonomy): Eukaryota > Metazoa > Chordata > Aves > Passeriformes > Zosteropidae > Zosterops > Zosterops lateralis. The sequence goes on from NC_139771.1 coordinate 9,601,109, forward strand.
AACTCTAAAACATCCTCCTAGTGTTGTGAAAAACAGCTTTCTATGAAAGCTAAAGTTCTTCTAAAGAATGCAAGAATACTTTTATCACGCATAACCCCTTTCCATTCCGCATGCTTCTCAACAAAACCAATTCTGGTCATTAACCATTGCCAACAGTCTCTCCCATTCCTTGGTGCCACTGAGTATCAGGCGCTGCAAGATTTTTTTATGTTGCAGAGCTATTTTCCTTTGTGTTAAAATGCCCTAAAGCTTGCAACAGAACTAAGGTAGTATACCGTATACCCCTTTAACATAGTTAAACAACTCTTAATATTTGGAATGGAAAATATGACACAGGTACTGAGGTTTAAAAAACAGCTATGATGCATGTGGCCAGTTTTCTAAACACGAATCCCATAAGGGGTTTTAGGGCTTTTTTCTCCCCTTCCTTCCTTTTTAAATTTTTTCCCCCCACAAGAATGCTGGTTTTACAGAAACAGCAAAACACAGCAGACCATTATGGTTCAGCGATTTCCAATTTGCAACTGGAAATGGTTTACGTTTAGAGCACTAACAGTTCCAAAAGGTATTTAAAAAGGAGAGAGGGGAAAAAAACCTCAGCATTTCATAAGTGGATAAATATGGACTGGCACGAAATAAATTTAATCTATACAGTTAATAGCAGTCTTACTGAAATGAACGTTTAACAGAACCGATTTTCTGTGAGTTTAGGAGAACTAAAAATATCTTTACACAGCTCAGCGCTGCATTGACTCAAAGATGGATTCCCCGGCCATTGTGAGCGGCTCGGGGCCGGCGGGTCGGGCCCGTGCTGTGTGTGTGTGTGTCTGTGTGTGTGTGTGTGTGTGTGTGTGTGTGTGTCTGTGTGTCTGTGTGTCTGTGTGTGTGTGTGTGCGGGCAGCCCGGGGAGAGCGGCCGGCGCTGGGGAGGCCGCGGGGAGCGCTCCCGGGGAGGGCGGGACGGCCCCGCCGGCCATGGCTGTGCATCGGGACCGCGCCGGCCGCTCGCGGGGGCAGGGAACGAAAAAAGGAAAATCAGTGAAAGAAAGAAAGTTAGTGGAGCGCGTCCCCGGGTTCCCGCGGGCTGCTCCGCCGGGCCCGCACCGTCCTCCGGGCTCCCCGCCGAGGGCGCGGGCGGAGCGGGGCCCTGGCGCCAGCAGAGCCGGCGGGACCCGCGGGGCAGCGCCCGCCCGTGGGCCGGCCAGGGGAGGAGAGGGCAGGGCAGGGCAGCGGCGGCGGGGGCCGCACACCTGGAGCGGGGCCGGCCCGGGAACGGCCTCATCCCCGCCCGCCCGCCCGCCCGCGGCCCGCCGGGACCCCCGCGCCGCCCCGCTCCCGGCCCGGCTCCCGCAGCCCCCACCGAGAGCTCGGCGGTGCACCACCGCGGGGGCCGGACGCAGCCTTACCCTCCGGCTCCATCTGCTCCCGCCGCCGAGCCCCGGCGCTGCCCGATCCGCCGCGCGCCGAGCTGGGCCGGGCGGTTACAAAGGCGGCCGCCGGGCGAGGGGGGTGGGTTTCCTCTCCCTCCCACTGCAGCTGCATCGCGCCATGAGGCGCCGCCAGCGGGACGCGGCGCCCCTGAAGGCGGCGGGGGCGGGATGCAGCCCCGCCACGGCCCGGCCCAGGCGGCAGCGGACACGCCGGAGGGGCCGCCCCGGCCGCGGGGGCCCAGGTGCCGCTCCCGGCCCGGGAAAGGGCGCACCCGGCGGGGCTGGCCCCTCCCTGGGGCCTCGGCCACGGAGAGCGGGAGAACACCCTTTCCTGCCCCGGGAAAGCAGCGCCGGCCGCTTGCGTGGCCCCGGGGCAGCGCCGGCAGGAGCTCCCGCCGAGGCAGAGCCGCCCCGCTCCCCACAGGGAACCGGCGGGCCGGGACGCGCCGCGGGGAGCAGGGGACGCCCAGGCGCCTCACGGCCCGCACCCCACAGAGAAGGTGTTCATGGGCTCCTTCGCTAAGAAAGAGGACGAGCCCAGGGCGAAGCTCAAAATCACGTCACGAGTGATAAGAAGGGACACCCAAGGGCTGCTGGCCCTACACCCGCTGTTTGTTGCCCTGGAGCCAGGAGCTGCTGGGGCGGCGGTGGGACACGGGCCGAGGCACAGGGGAGAGCCCGGGCTGTGCTGGTTCCTCGGACTGACCGGTTCCCCCATGTACATGCCAGAGGGCAATTCAGATAAAAATTTTGTCTGAGGGACCAAACCCCGCTAGCCTCTTCCCACCTCCCAGAAACATTCCAAGAAACAAGAGCTGCTCAAATGCTCAATCCCGAAGGCCCGCCTGCCCCACCGCCCTGTGCCCGGACAGAGCGAGACGCTGCGGGCAGGAGGGGCTGCACCCTGGTTGAAGGTGATGCTCTCTTTTCTAGCCCGGGTGAAGTGCTCCTTCCACAGAGGTAAAGCCCTGCCTCTTCAGGTGAGGCATATATCTAAAGGGGAGCTTTCTGAGATTTAAGATCCCAGCTTCTTATCACAAGGAGTGAATAACAGAGAAGACCAAAAGTACCTATCAAGCAAACTCTCTCTGAAAGCACAAAGACATGGAAAATGGTCTTCACAAAGGCATTTTGCTTCAGGAAAAAAACAGCAAAAGGATGAAATGGAAAGTTGTCCGTGTTAGGCTTTAGTCTATTTTTTATTACCCAGTAGTTTGTCATTGCTCTTTACTTCCCCCCTGAAATAACCCATGTTGATGCAGGCATTAGCGTGGAAATATGTTGTTAAGCACTTCAACATTGTGGTGGAATGGAAACGCAGTTTTGCAGTGACGTTCCCAAAATTAATTTCTGTGGACTAATCATTCCAGAATAAAAGAAGTAGCTGTTCTAGATCAACTGTATGAGTAGGGTCTAAATAAACCAGAGTAAGAAAGCAGATTCACCAGTGATGAACCAATCTGGATTTCTTCTCACTTTGAAAATCCAACCTGCTACTGTCAAGATCCTACATTAAAGCATTAATGTACTTAATATACACAACAATATAAAAACATTAATATACACAAATTTAACACACAACTAGTGATTTCAGACATTTATTGCTGTAAAAAATGGATATGACTCTCCTAGATTAGTCCTGTCCTTTAAGATAGTGAGGTGGGTTCTCTACAGTGTTTTCACCAGAACAGATTCAAGATCATTGCTTGAATCATTGCTGCATGGTTATCAGGTATAATGGAGATTCAGTAGCAGAAAGAAACTTACAAATTGTTGGAAATTTCCCAGGTTCTTTGCTCTCATGAAAGCAAGGCCAATGCTAAAAAGCCTGAAGCTGAGACAAGCTTTATTTTAAGCATATAAACTTGTTAGATACAGCAGCAGAACACCAAATAACCAACATTCCTTAAAAATTACCTGTTTATTTCCTGTCCAATTCTTTCCCCACTCTAGCCAGCATTTTGGTTTGGTTTGTTTTTTAGGTTGTTTGTTTTGTTTGTTTGTGGGAGGTTTTTTTGGGGGGGTGTTTGTAGGGGGAATTGGTTTGGTTTTTTTCCTAGACAATTGGACCATTTTTTCTTTTAGGCACTCAGTATCTACAGTCTGGGTATGTGCAGAATTTAATTTGTATCGCTGACCAGAATCAGACAAGTTATTCTGGAGTGAGTTAACAATTTCAGCAAGTCGTAGCCATTGCTTTTTACCAGCAAAATTGTAACAGAGGACCACTGTCAGTTTTTTTACATCTGGGAAATAAGCCATGTCCCCAACCAAGGTAAACGGTGTAGAGTCAGAGAGAAGTTTCAGCAGATAAATAACAAAGAAAAGAAGAGCTCTGGTTTGCAGCTCTGCTAGAGATTGGAAGGAATAAAAAGCTAAGAGGAAGATGGTCTGACACTACCATCAAAAGAGCAAAACAGTGCAGATTTGGGAAGACAAAAGAAATTGCTGGGACACCTCCCCAGAATACTGGAATTTTCTTCCCAACTGAATTGAGAGGCATGCAATCACTTAAAACTGTAAAAAGCAAAATGATCCTGGGATCATTTACAGCACAGTTTGTGACTCTTGAGTAACAAGCATGGGATGCCACCTTTTATTGAGCTGCAGGCAGTAGATACATATCCAGCTCTGTAAAGCCCTTTTCTTCTAATGTAACAGTCTCAGGTACCTGAGCTGTTTCCCTTCATGTCTTATGGAGTCCATAATAGAAACAAGTCTGCCTTGTCAACATTTCTGTCATTTCTGCCATTCACACAGTTAGTGTCAAAGAAGTTGAAGATTCTCTTAAATAGATTAGAAACTGGTTGGAAACCTTCTGCAATGAATTGCATCATGCTGAACACCTGAAGGTCTTAGTTTTATTAAATCTTAGCTGCAAATTCTGCTTTGTGCCCACTACAACGAACTCCTTTAAGCTTTGAAGCACTGGGCAATGTCCATTGAATATGGTCTTTATCTTGGGCTGATTTTAATTGTTTAGATACCAATCCCTTGGTATCGAATGCACATGTGTGCAAGGTAAGAGTAAAGGGCCAATAAATGGAGTGTGAGTGGTTAGCAAAGTTCATACAAATATTCTCTCTTTCCAAAAATAAAAAAGTTGCCTGTCATATTACATTAAAATTCTGTTACAAGATGATCTCTCAAAGTAATTACAAAGTAATTCTCCTTCATGGTAAGCATTGCAGTTCAATGGGGATTACCACTGCATGTCCAGGAAAGATAGATTTAATGAGGGTAGGAACAACCTCTTCCAGTTTTAATGAGACATTGGAGACCAAAAAGCCAAGGCTTTGCAAATGCATGGGTTTTGTCTGACATGCTTTTCCTGTAGGAGATGCATGTTGTGTTTTCTTCTGGATCATGTAATCCTTGGCGTGACCCTCATGTTCTTTTCCCATCATATGACACTCTATGGCAAACACAGAGTTCCTTTGTGCATAGAGTCTTAATTTATAAATCTTGGAATTTTGATTGGAGTTTTCTTTCCTTTCTGAAAAGACTACTTTTCACATGAAAATGAAGATTTGAAGATTGCTGTGACGTCTTCTGAGTGTTTCTGCAATCTCATTCTCATGAATTTGCAGCTGAGCCTTTGCATTTGCAGATAAAGCAGAACTGCTTTATTTCTCATTTACAATGAGATTAAACCAGCAAATGTAATAAAAACAATTAAATTTTACAGCAGCACTGAAACTTAATCTGTTGCTTTTAAATTTTTTGGGGAAAAAAAGTCAGAAAAAAATAATTGATCAAAGGTAAGGTTTTCAAGGCAAAATATTTTTAAGCCAAAATCATACTGTGGTGGGGTTTGGTTTGTTGTGGTTTTTTGGCTTGTTTGGTTTTTTTTTTTTTTTTCTTTACAATGTCTTAGGCAAAAGCAAGTCTATTCCATATTCACCAACCCCACTTACCACAAATCCAGAGGGAAAAAACCCCACAGAACATTATATAGAAATAAGGAACTGCAGATAAAAGTAAAGCAGCCCTCCATTTGGGACACAGTAGCTTTTACATTCTGGCATGATACTTTTAAGCAAAGTGAAATAGTATTTTACCTGCACATCATGAAGTACTTGAACTTAAATATTCGCTGGGGCTTGAATGTCAATTTTTATTAGCACTGAGACATTTCCAGTCCTGGACTTTCTAATATCACTGGTATTCTTTATACACTGACTTAACAGGATTTTTTTCATTTAAATTGATTCAGATCTTTTTAAGGTGATATACTTCAGAGTTGTTATATGGGCTCTCTGAAAGCAGAAATAGGTTCATGCAACAGGTAATGAATGATCAGTGCACCACCTGTTTTTGGAGCCTGATCTCCACAGCTGAATATATCCTCTGTATCCATGGAGGGCACAAGAGCCATTCTTCATCTTTTAAATGCTGGGCTGGAGAAAACAATAATCCTGTGGCCATTGCTTGACAAAAAACAACGAGCTACAAGGGTGGTAGATCCATTCACTTATGTCTCTGGGGTATAAAATGAGGGTGGATCACTAGGGGACTCATAATATGTTGTTTAGAAAGGCTACACTTGATGTGTGACTGTCCATCCTCACCAGAGAGGATGAGGAGGAGGTATTGCTGACCACTAGCTAATAGCCAACATGTGTGACAGACAGCAGAATCCTCACCTCTCAGTGGGTGTCTCTCTGTTTACTGACTGTTGCCAGAATACCAGAATTCATGGCAGTAGTGGTATAGAAACCTCTGTGGATAAATTCGGTTCTGTTTACTGTGGGTTTGCATTTATATTTTTAAATTACTTAAAACTGTTGGCTTTTCAGATGTGCACATTAATTTGCAGCAGTGGGGGTGAACTCAGTGACCCAGAAGATCCTTTCAGCTCCCATGTTCATAATTTATTCTTGTATCCCATTATAAAGTAAATGAGGAGCTATAGCTTGTCACCATTCAATTAAACACTTTTAAATAACACTGACTTTTGCATTACCTTCAAAAACAAGATATGCTTTATGAACTGAATAATGCATCAATGGTGATGTGTTTCACAATCAATGACTTTCAGGAACACAAATCCCATTATTCAAAAGGAAAAAGCACAGAGGTACCTAAGTGCTTTTAACAATTAGCAGGATTAGAGTTAAGACTTTTCAAAAATTAAATAATCTAAAGGGCACTGTAGATTTTATCCAAGATTCTCAGTACCCTGAAATCAGCCAAACTGAGATTCTGTCAGATTGCTGCTTTGATTAGAAAGGTACTAAAACTGGAATCTCTGGCAAACAGGAGAGGGAAATACTGTTTTTATTTCCTGGGCAGCACTAGATTAGAAATTTACTCCAGAAATGTTGACTTCTAATACATGCCACAGTAGTCTGGCAGATATAAGGTATAGCTTTTTAACAGAAAGAGGGAATTCCAGCACTTGATTTGTGTCACCCTAGCCACTGTTAATCTGGGTTCAGAAACAAACACTGACTCATTTTGAATTCTGATAAAAGAGTTTTCATCTTTTTTTTGTCACTCTACCTACATTTCATCAATTATGGAATTACTCTGTTACTTAAGGGTGACCCAGCAAATTAGCTGAAGCCAAAATATTTAGTAAAACTTTACTCTGGGAAAAAACAAAACAAAATGGTTAGTACAATATTTCTGTAATCTATTATTAAATTATCCGGAATACAGATGTATGTTTCTTAAAAACAGATTGTCTGTGACTCTTCATGAAAGTCCTCAAAGGTTCTCATAAAGTTTCACACCAGCCATCATCAATTGCTCTACTCACAGACCTCGTTGGTCTATGTATTACCAGCTCTTGGCAACTGCAAGAGTGTCATGAGTTACTCCTGCAGCCATCAGTTGCCCTTGCGGCCACATGTGCTACAGCCCAGGGCCATCACTACAGTCCTGCTTAGTGGAGTCATTTAAGCAGAGGCAAAGGGAAAGGTCTCCATATAGCTCCTGCCCTACAATGACATGTGTGTTTTCTGTCACATGGGAGATCTCATGTTACATCTGTACCCAGGAAAGCAGGTAAGTAAGCCTCATTTATTAAATGAGTCAGTTTATCCAGAAAGTCAGATTCCATCTCCTGTCTTCAAGGAATCAGTGGGCCAACCCTCACACAGAATGTATTGGATGGATCAGCAAATACCTTAAGTGACTTTTAAAAAAAAATTTAAAATCACAGAATCATAAAATGGTTTGGATTGGAAGTAATCTTAAAAGATGATCTAATTCCAACACCCATATATATATATTTGTACAATTATATAAATCTTGAACTTCCTTGAAAGTCATAATCTGTGATTGGCTTTTTAGCCAAAGCACTTTTATTTCTAGATATTTATCTCCCAAAATATATACTAGATTTAATTTTTACCTTGTGCAGACCTTTTGGATATACTTAATAGACAGGAGATGTTAGACTATCTGTTTGTCTTCATGTCTATATTTTCTTAGCTGTCACTATGATGAGCAAAGGCAGGCTTTAAGTAGTGTGGTCTTAACTAGTAATCCATTTGTGAGGCTTAAATACTTTTCCACCAGCAGCAACAGTTCCAGCATATGACTTCACTCCTAAGTTAAAAAATACAATTGGAGATGAACTGCAGATCTAAGAGTGGAGTTTCTGGTGGAGTACCTTCAAATGTCTGAGACAAATCAAATCTTTCTAGGAGCGCTAATAGCCTTTAATTGTTGATTAAATAATATCATTATTTACTACTTTTCATGTAGCAGGTTGATCTGCTAGTGAGAAATTGCACCCATTTTGGCAGGTATACCACTGGGACTAATTACTGGAGTTTCCACATCAGCTCTTGGCAGCTAAACTTCCTAAACTAATGAAACTAGGCATGTATGTGGCATGTATGTGGCCACGCTATCCATTACATAATGAGATTTTTGATTGATTTCAGTAGTTTAGCTTTGTTCCTCTCTGTACAATAGGATGATGTCTGCTGCAGGACCCTCGGCTTTGCCTGCCTGTTTTTTTACCTTTCACAAAGCCCCCCTGCAAGCTGACAATGCCAGTGAGTGGTGAGCTGAGAATGTGCAGAAATACTCACTTATAGGCAGCCACACCTCCCAGCCGGGCCACTGGCTGCTGGACTCGGCTGGGATGAAACCTTGGCCATGCTGATTGAAGCAGTGCTCTCAGACTCGGGGTTATGGATGGGCAAAGGGGAAGGTGCAGACCAAACTCCCACTGCTTGCCAGCCACTCTGTCAAACTTGTGACCTAGCACACAGTTAAAGACAGCTTTTGCTGCACCAACCCATTCCTGCTAGGCATTGAAATTAACAAGCAGGGCAAGTTTTATGCACAACAGATCCTGTGCAAGTCGAGAATAGTTATGTGACACATGGACAACTGATGAATACTCAGGAAGTGAACTGGGTTACCAGAGCAATCCAAAAAAAAAAAAAAAAAAAAAAAAAAAAGAGAGAGAGAAATAAAAACTTCTTCTCAATTGTGGTTCCATTTATTGTCTGTCATGTGACTCAAGATAATCACTTGCAGCACTGGTATCCATTTATAAAGCTTCATACTCCTGAGCTGCCAAGCCAGTGATTTGCTGAAAGAGCAAGAAATACATCCGAGGTGAGCTGTACAAAACCATGGGTAACCATGGCAAACCTGAACAAAAGGGAGAAGGGCAGGGATGAAGGGGAGAATTCTTGAGACAAAAGTCAAATCTTTTAGTGTGGAAGAAGTGTGACCAGCTTTGATCTGCTCTCAGCTCCCATTTTCCTTGAAGCAGCAGAGGGTCCTGTGAACAGATGAGCCCTGCTGGCTGGTGCTGCCTGGCTCTCTCTGGCTCTCTCAGGCTCTGCCTGGCTCTCTCTGGCCTGGTCTGGCCCTCTCTGGCACTGCCATCTCGTGTTCTCTGCCAGAATTGCTCCCTGATCACACAGAGCTGCCAGTAACTCTATTTTACATGTTCAGGCATAAGGGTCACATCCCTTTTATGCTTCTTACTGTTTTTCAGCTCCCCCCACGGAGTCTTATCCCTCCATGCAGACCACAGCCAAAGTTGTTTCTCCAAGCTGACTTCCAAAGGGAGTTGCTCTGGAGATTCAGCAACTGCGTAATTATGTGTATTGGTGAGAGATGGTAGCTGAGAATTCTGTCCCTACGGACAAAAGACAAAACCACAAGGAACTTACTTTTACAAATTGAATCTTATCTTTGAGACCTGTTACTAAACAACCTCTTGATTACCAGCTAAAAAGAATTAATGCTTTTCCCATCTTAATAAGGCAGGGTAATTTTAGGATACTCGTTAGAGCCAGGAAAGATCACGCGATAAAACCTCCCTCCGACACTGTCCATGGCATGTCAGCACTCTGCTCCCTGATGGAGACGTCGGGCTGCTGAACAGGAGAGAGATTTCTGCTCCAGCTCCAGGACTCTTGATATGTGGCTCAATAAAGGTTTGTTGTTCATCTGGCAATAGCAGGAAGCTGATGTTTCACTACTGGATCAAGTATTTCATTCTTCATCTCTTGATAAAGCTTTGAGCTGCATTAATTTGAATTCCAGGGTAGAAGCTACAGAGGAAAAAAGCTAAGCAACATTTGAGATTGTTGAGTCAGAACTGCCTGAATGTTTACTCAATATAATTAGAAATAACTGTCATAGTTAGGAGCAATCTCACCACCAGAAATTAAGGGGAAAATGTTTGTTATTATGGAATTACCAAATTGAGTGTTTTTCCTAAATTTAAGTTAGCATGTGTCTGAATGCTGGGACAATGTTGAACTGAAAATTTCTGTGTAAAAAATAGGGAGTAAAGGTTTGTGGAGAAGATATAGAAGAAATGATGTCAAGCAATATGAAGAAGTGTATAGTTAAATGAAATTTTTCTTATTCTCTCCTTAAACTTAATAATGGAGAATTGTAATTCCTCAAATAGACTGCTGTTTGAAAAGCAGAAATGACCAGTTTCAAAAAAAGATTTTAAAATGCTGGTTTTTAGAATGGATCATGTAATTGCTAGTGAGAATTTATTTTTAAAAGTTTTGTTATTTTGGCATTTTTTTTCCTTATATGATTGCTTTAAAACCATATAGTAAATCATCAGTATGGAAGTTTCCTCTGCTTGTTAAGCCTGCTACAATATTTTAGCCTAGGATATTCACAGCCCAAATGTCCACCTGCTGACATTTATTTTAAAAGTAACAACAGATATGCTTCAAATATATTAAATTGTTCAAAATTCTTGCGACATAAAGAGAATCACACAGGTATGTTTGGCCTACACAGAATGTCCTTCTAATGTGACACTTGATTCGGTCAAAAGCTGCTACAGTATTTGGGGATTCTGCCCTGAAAGTAATTTTCAACTTAGTTAAATCCTTATTCTGATGAGGCCAGTGGAGGTCTGTACATGCACTAACTCACCTCAGCCTGCCTTAAACTCATCTCGTCTACAAGCTTTGCTTATGTATGTAACTTTCACCTGTAAGTAATACATTATATACATTGTCCTAGTTAGATATCAGTATAGATTTGGTCTAAATTTAAAAAATTTTCTCAGGTTTTCTCCAGCCCAGTCACAAACATCAGCTTTCATTACACTGCTCCCACTCAGTGTATTACCTTTGCTTCAAAAGTACTCTAACATCTAGAACCAGATCCAGCCTGTTAGCTGGCTTTCATGGGTTTTTTGTTTTCTAAACAGTTGCTGGACCTAAGACATTTTCCAACCCCTTCACTTGATAACTATCAAAACTGATGGCTTCCTTCAGGAGCAGCACGTCCCAAAAGGACAGGGCTGGCTAAAGGGCAGATCAGCTCTCATGTTACCTTTGAGATACCAGTAAGGATGAGGAAAAACGTTCCCCTCCCACAAGCTGTGCTAGCTCCTTCTTGAGGAAATTTGCATTTCCACTGGGAAGCGGCATCTTCCCCTCCCTTCCTGGGAAAGGACAGAAGAAGCTATCTTTTGAGTAGTTTGAATATGAGTGACTTTCCCAACAACGACTAATGAATATTTGATTGAAACTTTCATAGATAAACATTCAAAATAACCTTCAAAAATAAGAATAAACTCAGAATAATCATTAACTAGCTGCTTTGCTTGGTTATGAGCTCCCAGAGGCGATCTTTATAGTTTTTAATTGTTTCTTCAAAGTTCTTGAAGATGCAAAAATACCTTTTCCTCATCCTGTAGGTCCATCTACTACATCAGCCTTTAAAAATCACAAGAATGTGAATATATTTTGGAAACTCTAACTACCATAAATATTTGTTTGGCTGAATTTTACCATGTTATCTAGTGGCATCTCCAAAAAGCACCTCTGTCTTAATTTTGATTGCCTTCATCCCACAAGTCTCATCCTTAGGCATCTCAGTACATCCAGAAATCTGCCCCGTTCCTCTTTCTGGAAGTGAGCAATTGGCTTTCAAGCCTCATTGCAAGAAACAAAGGATCACTGCTGAATTACTAACTCCACAGCAAGCAGGAGTGTGACATTTGCTGGCAGATTCCTCTCCCAGAAACTTAATTGCAGCCACATCTGCAGCTGGAATGCTGAACCCACCCTCCATCTCTGCAGAGGCAACATTTCCTCCAGGGCTTAGGGAGGGGATTCTTCTACACAGAAAAGAGTCAAAGAAATTAATGTTTTAATCAATAGCCATTCACTAGACAAGCTTTTAATGTAAATACTCTCCTCTGACTGTTTTCTCATTTTCTTTCTTACTAAAGCATTATTGAATGACCCTGTTTTACTGTTTCACAGGTCAGCTCTCACATGCATGCAGATGGATTTACATGTTTCTTCTGTAGACTGTCCTGCAGGTAAAGCTCCTGTTACAGAAAATGCAGATCTCTACAAGCAGGGTAAGTATCCCAGCACGCATGCTCTGCTAGTTCACTGCATACCCCTGAGCAAGTGTTTTCAATGCCCAAGGAAAAACTGGCATCTTGCACTCCAGCTATAAATTATATTGAGGCGCCGGTGTCAGGCAGCTGACTCCTGCCAAGTAAGAGAAACAAGCAGCAGAATGGTTCTGAGAATCCCACCTGGGGGCACAAGAGTTGTTAAACTAGAACATAAAACCATATTTAATGTTTCTAGGAGACAATATGAAGTCATTGATCCAGGAACATCTTTGTATTGATGGGGCAAACTTCAGGCTTGCCCCGAGAGTTTTGGCATTCTCCTTCATGGGCTTTTTGTGAGTTTGTTTGCTAATTTTAGTGGACAAACAGCAACTTAATGCATTTTCACAGAATCCCTGACAGGTTGGAAGGGACTTCAAAGACCATCTTGTTCCACCCCGCTGCCATGAGCAAGTACATCTCCCACTAGACCAGGGGTCTCAGGGAATACTGCCAGGCCAGGAGATACTTCCAGGGAAGTGTTCAGGGCTAGGCTCTAGGAGCCCTAAGAGTATGTGAGTATTTTGGAGAGTATACGAGAAATTAAGATGCAATTTCAGGATGACTTGGCACCACAGCCTTAATCCTACTCTTACTTTCTATGTACCAGTAGTACAAGTGTTTATAAGGCTATTCAGTGACACACATGAAATGAGTCTGATCCAGGCCAAAACTAATCCATGAAGATGACACAGAATAGGAGAAGATGGTGCTCCCTGAATGTGAGCACAAATAATTAATTTTCTAGTTCTGCAGAAAACTTCATGTGATGTATTCAGTTTCTTTCAGATAAAAATCAGTATTTATTTGGGCCCTGGCTGAAAATCCCTTCAGCAGATGATTTAAACCAGCACCTTCTTGAACCACAAAACCAACAGGCAGAACACGCAATTCCTTTTGTCTTTTATTGCTCCTGCCAATGTGACTACCTTTACGCAGGCACATTGCTTTCCTAGATTAAAAACTGTTTTATTAATCAGGAAGCAGTGTTTTGACTTCCACCCCACCTCCTAAGGTTATCCAATTAACACACAGTTATTCTTTTAAGAATTTATCTTTTTTGTTTTTTTGGATCTGTGTAAAGGTTACTTGGCAAGAATACATGCACAGGACGTTAAATGGAGACCAACCCACCGCTAAAAGGTAATGCACATAGAACATAATACAGTACTTTGACATCATTTCAAATAAATACCCACATACAAATGTAGTAGTTTTAAATGCAACAATATTTCTTATGAATCAATAGTGTAACAGAATATGGAAATAAAAGTCCCCACATCTAGGAATAATAATGCTTTTTCCAGCAAACAGAAATCTTTTCTGCACTGTCAATATTAGTTCAATTTGTACTTTTTTTGAGAAGTGGGAAGGCTCCCCTCCGGCAAGTACCAATTTAATCATCCACACGAGGCTCACCAAGCCATTGAGAACCTGGCATGGCTTGTTGATACGCTTCTCTGTTTCTGTTTGCTGAAATCACAATTAGATACAACATGCAAAGGAGATCCTGATGTGCTGCGGTTCACATCTGCACACAGCGCTGTGGCTCCTGCCCCGCCACCGCCCACAGACAGCAACATTCCCGACGCCTTCCCGGACTAACACCATAAATGTGGTCATACACTGCTCATCTGTTCAACACGAGTCCACTTGGTTCCGAAAGTGTAGTCGGGTTTGTTCAGGTTTGTGGTTTTGACTTTTTTCCCCCCTATACCCCTGAATTTGCAAGGATTTGCATGATGAAATATCATTGACTAACAGAATTTTTTACAATTCCTTGAATATATAAACTCTATAGTAAGCCTACCATTAAAAATGTGCGAAATGGGAGTTCACTTTGCACTTATTGCTCCACATCTTTAACAAATTCCAAACCAGCCATTCCATTCCTCCTAAGTGACAGCACTTAGTCTACGCTACTCTAAGAGTCTCCCTTCAAATGATCAAAGGCACTACTGGCAATAATGAGTGACAGAAAGGCGCTGACAGATAACACCCTATCACTGACCACTTTAGAATTTTTCTTTCTAAATGTACCATAATTTGGCACAATAAAATGAAAAAGTAACAAAACAATTCCAATTTGGAATTTAACTGGTATAGTTGTATAAAATTCTGTTAATCGATAATACTTCAACTTCCTAAAACCCAGGAATTCTGGAATTTATATGTAATACTACTTATTTAATATTTTTCAAGTGCCTATTACTGTTTTAACCAGAGCAAAGTCAAGTTTTCTTCTTGTTACATTGAACTATTCCTAAGAATAATAATACAATATGAAAAAAACCCCAGAATTTGAATACCCTGGATTTCTTAATGAACATGGCAGTTAAAAAAAATCAGTAATTTAAACATATAAAGCATAACATTTTAATAAAAAAAATGCTGAAGCACAGCACATAGTTTAGCAGAGCTCCTGCTTTTTGTTGAAACTCTTTTCTAATCACAATCTAGAGCCCCCCCCAAATCTCTGCCACATGCTGATATATAATTCATAAGTCACAAGTTTCAAATTGGAGAGAGACTATGAGCACAAACCACTGCATTTATATAAACTCTTCTACATAAGGAATTAAAGAAGCTAAAGAAAAATATCAAAAGTGCACAGGTTTAACAATCAGGTAAAAAATGACCATCTGCAATGAAGTAAATTCCCCCATCCAACATTTCTAGGAGAGCACAGACTATAATGGTGACAGACTAATGGGCACAGACTAATATGGTGAGCATTACATTTGAAGTAGGTTTCTTCAGCACTTGTAAGGTTTCTTACTGCAGCAGCATTTATAGGTAAAGCTTGTTTGTTTTATAGCTTCAGGCAGTAAGGGAAGGTTTCAGGTAGTATATAGGAAAAGATGTTTTCAAAAGTTAGGATGGGGTCAGTGGTTTCCATTCTGTGTGCAATGGGCCACCACTTTGAACCACAGTGAGGAGGGCTAAGAAATGCTGTTGCACTGTTGGAAAGGCCTTCTCCGGGGACTACTCTACAGCTGAAAAATGGAAAAATAAAATAGCATTAGGAAAAAAAAATCAGTGTTTATTTCTAAATCAACTGAAAACTTAACCCCATTCATGTGCTGCACAGGCAGGTTAGTTGGCTGAGGGTCTGTTAGCTGGCCTGGGGGAACAGCAGCCACTCCAGCTTGCAGATGCCTTCCCACTGGGTGAACAAGGCTTTGTGGGCTCAGCCTGGAAGCAATAGCTTTGCAGAAAGAAGGATTCTTACAAGTACTGAATAAAGCTTTGCTCTTCAAGCATAAGTTAAAAGCAGTGAGTGTGCAAGAAATGTTTTCAGTGAAGCTTTAGGTTCCCCAGAAACATGCAGGTCAGTATATCATGCAGGCCTATGCAGAGAATCATTCAGAAGAGCCTGCTTACAGAGGTAGGTGATGGCTTAAGGAATTTTCCATGCTTTACCCCAACCCTTTGAGACTGATATGAAAGACTTACAGCAAATGAACATCTCAAGAAATTGTTAATCAAGAATTAAAAGACTCAGTCTTAAATATTATCTAAAAATATAAACAGCAGGATCAAGTCACTTTACACCATTCCTCAGGTCTTTTTCTGACAGGATAAACCATACTGGTGATTGACTCAAACAGCAGTCAGGCTGGCTCTTCAGGTTTCTTAAATATTTGCAGAAATGACTGAAATTGGAAATGATCACTAAGGCTATTGGGCTAATAGCAAAATTGCTTGTACTTGGAACTGAAAGAATGGGCCAAGCCTGCAAGCAATAGCCACTGTCTGGTAACACCAAAATTGTTACAGAAAAATCCAACTAATTTGAAAAGAAACCTAACAATGCATCCAATTAGTTTCTCCAGCTTACCTTTTTGCCATCAGTATTTCACAAAAGTACTGTCACTAGAGACACGGAAGCAGTGAAAACTGTGTTAAAGATCCCTACTAAGGTGGAAGCAGAATTGTTACCGAGTCTATTAGAGCAGAGGAAGTTAGCATTCAAAGGCCTGCTTTCACCACATATATTTAAATTGTACTTAATGTAGGAATGAGAAAAATAAAGGCCTTTTGGAAGATTGTGCAGCAAAAAGAAAAGCAGGATTGAAAATTATAAAAGATGTCTCTTCTAAAATATCAAGCCTGCTATTTAGCAATATTAAAGCTCAAATTCAGGATAATTCAGTATTTTCTAAAAGAAGTAATAACAGACGCACAGGGCCTAGTTTCTAAAACCAGAATTGAAATTTGTTTAAAACCCTAAGCAGTCATGTTTTAGAAATGTATTAGAATTGAATCACTTGAGGTTTTTTTCTTCCTCTAAAGATCAATAAATGCAATTCTGGGTCTGGGCTGCAGCATTTCCATGGTTCCTAGCTTTGTAGCAAAGTTCCATTTGTTTCAAATCTCACTATATTAATTTAGAAGACTTCCTCACAACATGCCTAAAAATATCTGGGAAGCCAAAATCTCCCACAGTTTCTCCTCAGTAGGAAAACCAGCCATGCTCTTATCAGGTTCTGTGAGCACCAGGGTACCTCCTGCATGCGCATGGAGCAAGCTGTGAGCATCAACAGGGATGGGCAGGGGAGCACAACCACAGCACAAGGTTAGAATGGCTTTGGGAACCACACTATCAAGCACTCACCAGCACAGGCTTGCATTTCTTTTAGTAACACTACAGGCATATAAAAGTATTTGAAAGAGTACAAAACCAACAGGGCTTTACATTAAAATAAAGTCTGAGGCTAGGCACTTCAAACTCCAGGTTAAACAAAGAACTATGCCTTTCAGTGCTCCACAAATTTTCCACAATTTTAGAAGCAACATTTTCAATCTTTTTCTCTTATGTAGGCACCAATTATAAAGTACACTTTTATACTATCAAACTTATTATAATTAAGTGGGTAAAAAGGCCCCTTAAAAGTTCAGTATCAGACAAAGGTTTATTTATTTTTAAAGATTAGTATGTGCACTAAGCTACTTCATAAATCATTATTAGCAGGATGATCTGGATCAATTTCCTGTGCCTCTAACGTAGAGCCCTGTGAAACACATGGCTTGCATATGGAATGCCATATCTTCCATGTACTTAAAAAAATTCTAAGAGCTCTGAAATGCTGCCTATTTAGGTTAATACTGAGAGCTGAGAAAAACTGTTTGTGACCAACAATGCTAGACCATAGTCACATTAATTCTACACATACATATTGTGTGGCTACAGGTTCTTTCCCATACGGGATATCTCAGACAGGTTCTTTCCAAAGTGTTATGCTTGCAAGGAGCAACA
Organism: Zosterops lateralis; assembly: GCF_965231275.1. Lineage (NCBI taxonomy): Eukaryota > Metazoa > Chordata > Aves > Passeriformes > Zosteropidae > Zosterops > Zosterops lateralis. Next base: position 9,618,671 of record NC_139771.1, read on the forward strand.
AAAGACCACACAGATCCTTTTAGGACATAACTTCTTAAAGAGAAACTATTTACCACGTAGAATCCCAATTCTTAACATTTTAAATTTTGTATCAGATTGAGTTAACATTGCATATTTTTAATATAAATGTGCAAGCTTCTTCTGATTATCCCTCTGAAGAGAAGGACGCAGAGTGCAGATAATGTACCAAGTTTTCTTCTAGCTTTTATAGTCTATAAAAGCTTCAGGACTTTCGTTAGTGGTGATAGAACAGCAAGTATTTAACATCTGCTGCAACAGGCAAATTAAGTTTGACTCCAGTTTCCAAACGCTTTGCATTCCCAAGACATAGCCCTAATATTAACCTTTGCTTTTCACCACTTAAGCCACAGTAACAAGGAAGGTTTTCTGTTTGTTTCTGCCTATGAAAGCATTTATTGAAGTATGCTGCAACCCTGGAGAAAGGATCACATTTGTGCTATACAAACTACAATAAGTAACACCAGATATATAATCTTACCAGGTGTACTCTTAACACTTACCATAAACAGCAAACCCCAGACATGTCAATTGTGGAAAAAGCTAATTGCTTTCCACTATTAACTTGTTAATAGCATCCCCATACTTATGCATTAGTTACAGTTAAGACCACTGTAATACAGTCTGTATTACCTGGATCAACAACATACTAGTACAAGTCAACTCACTGTGACGTTAGATAGTGGGGATTTACGCTGACAGTTACAGCATAAAATAAGATGCAGAATCTGGTTTTTCTAGACGTGTGTCCTAGTCACAATAGATTTTGTATTTCTCACTATAAAACACCTGGTTGTTCAAGACAGATCCTTCAGACCTGTCTCCACAGGACCGAACGTGACTTACACTGGGGTTACTGCCCTTGGCTTTGGAGGCAGACTTTGTGCGCACCCTTTTGGACTGCTCGTGGTCCAGTTCCAAATGTTCCAGGCGCTGGGTCAAGGCCAGTTTCTGTTGGATAGCCATCCGAAGCAAGGAGTTCAGAGTCTTCTTCTCATCTTCGGCTGCTGCAAGTTGCCGCTGCATTTCATCCAGCTGTGTGACATATTCATCACATCTGCAATGAAATACATCAATCTTTAGCAATCCTGGTTCTGTTATAACCACCTTCCAAAACAAGCCCTCGTGTCCAGCCTATATAGGAATGATAGCTTGCAGCTGCTTCACACACAGTCTTAAACATGAACTTCAACTAAACTTGTAGAAAAACCACAACTACTTCTCATTGGGGTTCTTAAAAACCCATACTCAGTGCTTATGTTTGTGCCTTTTAAGATGGTGTATCATTAACAGCCTCCTTGAAGAGCAGAAGTATGGAGCCTGATGTAACTGTACTCATGTCTAATGTCAGTGAGATGTCCTCCCATGGCAAGTAGACACCCCACGCAGTCATACTACTTTTGCCTCTGCCTACAGAGGATCACAGTGGTTCTAAGCTTTGGGCTGGAAAGGGTCTGAGGGCAGCAACAGCAGCATTGTGAAATGGCCACCTGAACTGTGCCGTTTGTTACTTTACACAAAGCCCAAGTAACAAATCTCCAGTGGTGACCGAACAGCACTATTAAAAACAACCATCTTTCAGAATTCTACTTTAACCCACTCCAATTATGCTATAAATAGTGGTTGTCTTCTCAATAGCAAGTGACCTTTATTTAACTGTTCTCACCACCAAATCAAATTTAAAACAAGTAAAGGAACTGAGTTAGTGGGAAGGCTGTGGTAAAGTTGTATGAATGCCTCAAGTTGTTCCATCTACAGTCATTGTCACTGAGCCTGGAAGCCGCTTAACTTGCACCATGAACAACTTAAAAAGTTAAAATCTACATGTAGGTGCATATTTACTGCACAGAGACAACATTTATGCATATGGATGGAGAAGTAAATATTCATAGGTACCAGCTGAAATTACCAACTGCAAAATACAGCTTCTTCACAAAAGCAAAAATATCAGCAGAGAAGTTCCTTTAAATTTTGAAACTGAAAAGCCCTTGACTTTAAGGGACATTTATCATTAGGTAATATAAAGCAGACTGGGAAAAAACCAACCACGAAACAAAACCGCATTGATATGCAGATTCATCAGCTGTGCTTACACTATCAAGCCTCAAATTCTACTCTCCCTGACTTTAAATAGCAGGATTAGGACTATATTCCTAATTATATTTGCTTGGGAATAGAAATAGGGAAAAGAAAAAAGCAGATTTTTATTTTTGAATACATATAGAGATTAAACAGTAACTCAGAAATATAAATATAAAACTGCATGAACTATAACTGTGCTGCACCTTTACAGACCAGAAGTTTGGGTGTGTTTGGGGCCTCCCCCCACAGGAATCTGTCCCCCCGCATCTCTGGGCATCCTGCTCTGGAGCTCCTCACAGCCTCTCCCACACTGCAGCCCAGGAAAAACCAGTATGTGAAGGGTCTTTCTTTAAAAAAAAAACAAACCCAGAAAGCTTAAACTTGTTGGAACACCAGCACCTGCCCTTCTCAGCGTGGTTAGATGGACCTACACCAACTGCTACACTCCAGGCAGTGGAAGCCAGACTGAGGGCCAGGTCTTGCCCCATTAACCCATTTCAGCTCAAGAGATGAACTGAAATGGAAACAGCCCTGGGAAGTCTGAAAAGACTAAAGTAATCTTGAGAGGATAAGAGTCCTCCTCTCTGAGTGAAGGTGTCACCAGCTCCAGAAGGAGGGAGTGATCACAAAACTGAACTGCTCCCAGCTTCCTACTGACCCTGTGCACTGCTGCTCCAGAGTGTCAGAGACATGATTTCTTCCCCTGGGGGTGGAAGCAAGACAAAGACTAAAGATTTCTGGGAGGTCAGAGAGGCTGTGGGGTGTGTTCAAACACACTCATGACATCTGAGGTGAAAAGCAAGGTCTGGTTATATCAGAAGTGACCCTTCTGCTTTCTTTTCTGTGTACACCTCAAACCTGATTCCTTCCAAGATTCATTACTGCAAACCAGGGGGATCTCCAGAATAGCATCACCAATTTCTTGAGGAATGGAATGTGATTGCTTCAGCAAAATATGATCTGGCACTGGAGTGACCTGTCCCTGTTCCCCTTCTTTCATGCTCAGTATTACCCTTCCAAAAGATTTGGGCAACATAAAAATATGTGGAGGTTTCCCCCACCCTTTTCCAGCTTCTTTCTTGTGAATCAAAATATATCCATGTTTTTGTACAGAACATAAAGTTAATGTAGCCCCAAAACTTTCAGCTCAGTGAAACAGCATCAAGATTGCTGCTGCCTTGATTTGACATGCAACAGAGAAGTGTTAATCCAGGCCAGCCAAAGCAAAGGGGGCATATCTCTTCACCTCCACCCCATTTGGAACAAAAAGAGATGAGGAAGAGAAAACAAAACCATTGCAGTAAAGCAGAGCAGGGACTTCCCACACCATCTTACTTATGTTCTGGTATCACTCCTGCTTCTTAACCAAGCACAGCCAGTGCAAAGCCAATGGCTGACTGGTGACACAGGTGCCTGGCATAGTCTAGAAAGCAGTGAAGTCTTTCCCATGTGAGCCAAGCTGTAATTAAAGCCAGGAGTTTGACTCCAGAAGATTATTGTAGCAAGTCATTATCTCATAGAGCTTCCCGTTAGCACAAAAGTTTACAGCATCAACTGACTGTCCTTAGAAATTACAAGGTACTCACTATTTCAACTGGTTGTTTGGTTTTTTGTTTTTCATAGAACTCTATTCAGGGAGTTTTTCCTTTCTTCCCACAAAAGGGAAGTGCTGTCAGTAGCATATATGCATCTGCAGGTTTTAACTGTACCTGAGTGACTGTTTCCTCCTATAGAAGAGATGACTGGGGAGAGGCAGGAGTGTTAACTACTTTGCCTACACACCATCCTGCATCCCAAACCTGCTTTCCTGACTCTTTAATCGAAAAGGAATCATATAGCCTCAGACTCAAACCTTATCCTGGTGCAAACATGGCTGTCCCGGGTCAAGGAACAACACATTTTACAAAGCACAGCAATCATTTACTAGAACAAAGGGGTGAGAAGTTTCCTAGCAGTGGCTGTAGATGCTGCACGCCAAGGTGGACTGGGATCAGCCTCACTTTCTTCCTTCATGCCGCTCAGACTCTTAGTTTAATTTTCTCAAAAAACCAAACCCCAGCAATGTTGCCTCCCTAACCATCCAGGACGACACAGGCTCTGGACCTGCTTTATAGCTGGCAGCAGCAGCTATGGTGGCATATCTTTGTGCTTTGTGTATTTTTACTGCTTTGTTTGACAGAACAATAAAGGCTCCTTCCTTTTTACAATTCCATTTGCCATGTGCTAGGCTATTTCCCAGCTACATATTCAATAAAATCAGAATAGAAGATGTCTTTCTTTTAAAACCACCTTTAAAAGAAAATAATTTAGCTTTCACACTTTTAGGAAGAATATGAAATTAGTGTAAGCATGTTGTATTTTCACACATTTACAGCTTTAAGTAGAGTGAACACAAGGCTTTGATGCTGCCCATTTTCTTACTACTGGTAATTAATAACAACAAAAAAAGAAGCTTAAGGAAACATCAACTAGATTTTTTAAAACAGTGTTGTATATACAAATATCTACACAGAGAAAATAAACATCCTGAGTGTTAAATATAATGATGAGAAATAAAACCTAAATCTTCTAAAACTCTTTGAAGCCAAATTATTTTAAAACCTAACTTGACATTTTCCAAAGCTGCATACCACTGCTTCCCACAAACAGTGGTTTAGCCTTAGTTCTACAGACCAATTTATGTAAAGGTCAGCATAGTTTTAGTACCATATATAAGTAAATATATATGTAAATATAAGTAAATTTTCTAGTGACTCAAACTCTGTTCCAGAAAAAAAAATAAATAAAGAAAAGCGATGTATCCAAATGCACCTAGCCATATCCATATTTTTCCCCTTCTGCAATCAATGAAGACCATGTGACGACTTCCACAGAAACAAGACAGGTGACTCAACAGTGACTGAAGAAGGCTTTAGAGAGAAGCATCAAGTACTTCTGCCTGGAGAGATTAAATTGTCAACCCACTAAGGAAATTCAAATATGCAGGATTAAAATCACAATTTCTCAGCTTTATTAAAAACTGGGAAATGTATTAGCAGAGACACAGTTAAAATGACACGTAAGTGACATGCACTGACTGCATTCAGCTGTAAGAGATCAGCCACCTACTGTTTCTAACTCAATCTTTATGTTAGAAATTAATACTAAAGACAGATTTTTAATGCCTTCTCTCCACCCTTCCCTTACCCCAGCATCTAATTCCAAGCTCTTCAGCTCTCTCCACCCCACATCACTCAAGCTGTGTATATGCTTTACTTTTTACAGCATACAGGCACTGACACTTTCTATGAACTGTCAAACAAAACCAGGACTTGTCAATCTAAAACACCATGGAGACAAGTAATTGCTGCTGCAGTAATCTCCCATATCTTAAAGTAACTCACTTTTCACTTTGATTAAAACCAAAGGGCAGACAAACTGCCAAACAAGAGCTGGCTCAGTGTACTGTGAGGAGCTCCCTGCACCATTATTATTTCACAGGAATGCATCCTGTGGTTCACTCTCCTTAGCAGCAGTGTTCAAGCAGAGCATCAGGAACATGGGAAGGTGGTGTGGACATAGACACATCAACAAATCCCTGGAAGAAGACTGCTACAACCCAGGGGGCCTATCTAGAAGAGGCACCTACACCAAGGTTGAATCTCAACAGATGCAGCATTTCATTTCAGTTCTCAGACAGAGTCTAGGCACCTCAGTGCTATAAATGTGAGTGTGTGCACAACATCATTTATGGGGTTCTGTAGCATGTCTATTGGATACTGAAATGCCTTTGTTCTGTCTGGACATCTCCTTGCTTTCACACGGATGCTGGAAGCCCAGACTGTTTTTGTCTCTAGGTACTATTCACCAACTCTAGATCTAGCACCAGGAATAGGAGGTAAATGCTGTTATTCCCATCTGGGAATCCCTTTCTGGAAATGCTCAAAGTCACATCTTCTGTGTCTGGCTCTTCTGAGCATTAATGAGGAACAGCCAAGGGAGCTGGTTTTATTTAGACTTGACAAGAGGAGGCTCAGGGGGGATCTCATCACTCTCTACAACTGCCTGAAAGGCGGTAGTGAGGTGGGCCAGTTTATTCTGCTGTGCCTGCAGTGAGAGGATCACAGGACATGGCCTTGAGCTGAGACAGAAGAGATTCAGGTTTCACTCTTCAGGTGACCAGGTACTGGAATAGGTTGCCCAGGTCCCTGGAGGTGTTCAAAAAGCACCTGAATCCAGTGCTGGATGATGTGGGTTAGAAGTTAAGTGGCAGTGCTGGGTTGACAGCGGGACTTGGTGACCTCAAAGATCTCTTCCAAACTTGATGATTCAGTGATTCTATGTGTCAGCAGGGTTTTATGTCTGTTAACACCACAAAGCACAACTAAGAAGCAGAAGCAAATTCCAAAGACAAAGCAATCAAATCAGCTGACACAGGTCAATGAAATGACAGATGCCAACTGCAGGATGGACAACCTAAGAATACCAAGATGTTTGCAACAGCTTTACCTTTTTCTAGATCATCAAGGTAAAGCAGAGTCCCATCTTCAGTGTACAATAAATGCTCCTTTTGTATTGTTACATGTCACTCCTTCTCAGGGCTAATGGATTCACGAACCAGGGATAAAAGGTAATCTCCCAGCCAACCTGAATAAATACTGCCACAACAGCTTTATGTTTTGTAGCAGCACACTATATTCATGCATGTTCCTCATCAATATGAGTGATCACAGACACACACATTGCAAGCAATGAACTTGGGAAAAGCACCTACCGCTCCACTCTCTGCAGGGTGGATGGAAAGGATGTTCAACTCCTCCCCACACAAGCAAGGAAGTAAATTTTGCAGAGCTCGCTATAGTCTTTACCTTGTAGCAAACATAGCTCTCAGGGAAGAGAAAGTGGCAGCATCTTCTTTCAAAGCCTTCAGCTCATTTCGCAGCTTCATCATAGTCTCCGTAACCATCGCTTTCTCATTCTCATACTTGCTTTTTAAGTTGGCAAGGGCTACTTCTGCAGTCTGTTGGTTACCAGGGAGAACAGAACATAACATTTAATGAAACTCTTCATCAAATGGCTGGCTAAAAGACTTTTAATCACTATTCACATAATGAAACATTTACTTTGTACTGGAATGTTAAACTTGTGGTCAACTTATCTTGTACAGATAAAATAAAATTTCATTTCTGAACACTGGGAAGAGCTGTCTCCTACTCCCATTAACCATGCAGCAGCATCAAGGAAGTTACAGAATATAGATGTAATGAAACCTATCTACTACCCACAAAACGGAACAAAACTATCTACCTTAGTATCTCCATACCTAAATGCATTTGTCAATAACTAGCACAGTTCTCTAACCATTATAGCGTTTTACTTATCTTACATTTGGGACACCTTTATTAAAATGTGCAAAAGGAAACTTAATGTGCTTATTTCATTCTTAAACAACACTATACTTTTTAAAAGACAATTTCAATTTAACCATAGAGAAAATGATGAAACAATATCATGTGGTACTTCAATGGCAGCTATTTTCAACTACTGCACTGCTAATGTTGTTGAATATCCAATCCCCAAAGACTAATTCTACCTTTCACCTCTGATATTTTGACCACATTCTTATATCACATTCTCATCACATCTTGGAAGGCTCTCTTATTTTGCAGTTTGAGAGAGAACAATACTTAAATTTAAGGGTAACTATAGAATTCTTTCAAGTAGAAAATAAGATTACCTCTTCATTTTACATGTCCTACATTAAATATAACCTGATCTAATTCAGACACACAGTAGATTGAAGCTATCTGAACCTTAATAAAGTCTCAGGAGTATGTGATAAGCTGAAGTCAGTTACAGCCCCAGTGCTCATCTTTTAAGTGGGACAGCTGGGTGCCTCTAATGGAACAGCCAGCTTCAGCCTCAGACTAGCCAAATACTAGCAACGAAAGCCCCACAAAGCTGAAGGAATGGCAGAATGACCTCAAAGATAAATTTTCTTGTGCTTAAGACCTAATTCCCTGACATTGTAACCTTAGAACCTCTAAGACCTGGTCTACCTGTTTGTTGGCTTTCAGTACAGTTCTTAGAGTTGCTATCTGTTCCCTCTTGGTACTCAGCAAGGACTTCAGCTTCAGGATTTCTTCCATGAGAGCTTCCTTGTCTTTGTCCACCACAGGCCCAAGTTCTTGAGTAGCAACACGCTGCCTGGAGAGCTCAGTTGTTCTGTCCACAGCAGCCTGCAGGTGTTTGATCTGATCCCGAATTATGGCAATCAAATTGTAAATGTTCATCGGTTCCCTCCGAGGATCTGACACAGGAGATGGCAGAGATGACACCGGGGATGGGCTGCTGTCACCACTTCCATTCTCTGCCTTTCCCAGCTCAATAGTTAACAGCCCTTTAGAAAGAAGAATGGGAGACCTTCTTCCCCTGGCCTCTGGACTACTGCGTCCACCTTTGCCTTCCTTGTAGTAGTCCAGCATCACTCTGTTTGGAGTTTCGTTGTTGCACATGCACACATGGTGGTATAAATTGGCCAGCTCTTCACTGAAGGTGACTAGTTCATCTTGGGCCACACTGAGGCTGCCCTGTGTTTCTCCAGCAACATCACTGACTTTCTTCAGCTCCTTCTCCAGCCTGGCCATCTGTTCTCTATCATGCCGACTAGACTTTTCCAGTGAGGTGATCTTTTCAGTGAGAGTTTGGCTCTCAGTCTCATATCTACTCTTCTCTTCCTCATACTTAGACTCACATTCTTTGTATTTTGCCTTCAAACTTTTGAGCTCTTCTTTCAGGTCAGTAATTTCTGCCACAGCCACTTTGTACTTGCACTCCAGGATCTCCGGCCCATTGATATCAACTTCGTAATAGTCTCCATCTTCATGGCTATCTCGGTCCTTCTCGTTGTCAAGGGCAGACTGACGCTCCTTACTGGCCTGGAGCTTCTTCATGGCATTCAGATTTTCGGTGAGCCTGCCAATTTTCTCATGCTGCTCTGAGAGGGCCCCCCGTGTATTTTCCAGCTGCTTCTGAGATTCCTGCAGTGTTGTTAACAAGTTAACCTTTTCTCTTTCCATCTGAAATGCAGGAACACAGACATCCATGTTAAGGGAACTGTATCACTGCAATGGTTTTAACTTTAAGACACAGAAGCTTAGCCAATGGTCCATATGGTTACAGAAATCCAATCACTTGCACATTATGGGAAAGGCTCAACAATGTATTCTAAAATTATCTCAAGTACGGTGTTCATTGCCAATTCTTTCATATCTCTTCTTCAAAATGCACATTTTTACACATTAATTTCCTAGCTGATGGTGTCATTGTGAAAACTTCCTTTCAGATAACAGCAAGTTAAAGTTTATTGATAGCTTCTAAATTATCAAGTAAATTCTAGAAAATACACAGCTACTCTATGGTGAAAGTTTGGAACTTCAAGAAAGACTCAGAAATACCAAAACTTTTTCAAGTTTCCCTCCTAAATGTCGCATTTTAAAAAATTCGGAGAGTTTTTTGCACAAGAGCTTTTTCTTATAGAAGATAATAAAAAATACACTTGACAAAGTATTAGTGGGAAACAGAAACGTGCACCTTGTTCTAAACTCTCCTAATTGCACAAATATAGCACAGAAATACTTGGTGCTGATTAAGACTTCATGCTCTTTGAACTAATTACAGAAAATATAAGTACAAAACTACTTTTGATGAAGGTGATTGGAGTAGCTTTCAATTTTGAAACAAACCACTATTGTTCTTGCTAATGATATAACGAAGCATTGCACAGCAAGTATTACACAGGAGATGCATTAGAACTTTCCACCAAGGAAAGGACATGACTGCCAATTCCACTGCACCAAAATAAAAGAAAGGAAAAGAAAAAAGCTGTGGTTTTTCACTGACTAACACTTAACAGAGTCAAATTCTAAATCGATTGAAGCCTTTAAAAATACAGTATAAACAGTACCACATGAGATGCCGAAAAGAATGAAATTACATCCCAAATAAACTTTAGGAGCTATTTGGGAGCGCACAACTGTTTAGGAAACCCATTTACCTGCACAAGCTGCTGTTTCAGCTTCTGGATTTCAGAAATGTTTAATTCACTCAGAAGATCTGAAACAAGACTTGGGGCTGGAGGGAAGCTTTCATTTTTCTTAGGTGTTGAAGTACTGTTCTTGCCGTTACTGAGTTTGCTGAGGCAGTTTTGTTCAAATCCATTCATGATTTCATCATTATTGGGCTCTGTGGCTTCATCGCTGAACTTCAGCCCATCCAAAGAGATGTTTAAGTGGCTGTTGTACATGGAATCATTGATGTTCATGTAGTGAGACAGCTCCTTCCGAAGGTTGTTCTTCTGCTCTCTCTCTGTCTTCAGTGTCTCCAGGGCCTCCTCAAGCTGGCGCTCAGAGATCTCCTTCAGCCGGATGGCATCTTCCAGCTGGCTATTGAGAAACTCGGTTTCCTCTTCCAGCCTTTTGATTTCATGTTTCAAGCCTTCAAACTCCACCTGGAGATATACAAATAGGGGGAAAAACCTCTAATGAAAATGTCTGCCTGCAAGGCACCAAGTCATTTTGCTTTTGAATGCTTGATATCACTTGAATATTCTAGTAACAGAATACTTTTTTCATTTCTGGAGTCTAGTTTTAGCACTATGACTGTAAACATGGCTTATGTAATTTCTGGGTTCCAACACAGAAGTATCCCAAAACAGTCTTTCCTAGCACTGCATGCAACTTTTGTTTAATCAACAAATTCCCTGGCCAGTCTTCCTACAAAGTTAAGCTTCACATTTCTAAAACCTGGCATGACAAAGGTACACTTTGACACTCTGCTTCACTGCCATTCGAATATACAACTGGGTTAAAATTGTGATTAAGCTCTGCTTTTATGCATTCAAAATAAAATGCTTTAGCATTTCTCTCATCATCATTTCAGCACATCTTGAAAGGGCTACAATTCAGACTCTACACTTGAGAGTCTGAAACACACTGATGAGTTTGATGGCATTCTATTACCTCTAATATTGCACTTTTTAAAATCTCACTTGCACTGAAATTATGTACACCAACGATTTAAAAGTTTTAATCATTTTTAATCATTTGGGGAACGCAGGGAGGAAGCAAACAAAGAATATTTTTCCTTACCCTAAAAGAAAGGAACTTATACCATATGTCATGTCACATTATTTATTTTTTGCCAGTTGCTAAATGTATTTTAGATGTCAACATAGAGCAACCTGGGAGTGCTGAACCACACCCAACTTCCAAACCAGGAATCAAGCATGTTAATTCAGTGTTGTCTGGGAAAACTAGACAGCTATTTCTAGTTACATCAGTAACTAGAATAATTAAAAACTAGAATAATTAGAAGTTCATCAAGTAGGATTAAGACAAGGTAGAAAATTAAATAATCCACTGCCATGAAAAGAACCAGCTCTTGTTTCTGTATACTTCCACTGAGATAAAATATTTCAGATAGCAGTCTATTTTCAAAGTTTCCAGAATAAAAATATAGCAGTCAATAACTACTAGCAAGTACCGAAATAGCATCTGAGGTTAAATTTGGATCAGGCCAGAATAGCAGCATTCTCCAGTATTATTATTCTAAAATGTGAACATGGAGCTGGGAACTCCCAGCTGCTGCTCTGAATATGATGAATGAGAAAAAAAGGTAAAACCCAAAAGTAACCAACTACATAGGTTTGATTTTACCAGTTCCCTCTCTCTTCCAGCCTGCATCTAGAGCCCAACAGCCCCTTTTGTCTCTACTACAGGATGTCAGGGCACCCAAAACGGCCTAATTAGACCAAATACATGCAGATAAGAACAAGTCCAACCTGGAACCCCATTTTGGGCAGCAAGGCCCAAAGTAATAAACAGTAACACAGAGTTTCACTTGGATATAAATAAAATATATTCGATATCCCACTTTTGTCAGAACACTGAAGGAGTTCTGCAGCAAATCCTAAAGAGATTTTACTATGTGCTGACTACAACAGATGGTATTAACGTTGAGTTTTCTAAAGAACCTTGATTTTAAGAATATTATCATGCAATTGTAGAATCAGAGAACAGTTTGGGCAGAGAGGGACCTTGAAGTTCATCTCATTCCTCCCCCTGCCATGGGTAGGAACACCTTCCTCTAGACCAGGGTGCTCCAAGCCCTGTCCAATCCGGCCTTAAACAGTTCCAGGGATGGGGCAGCTGCAGCTGCTCTGGGCCACCTGTGCTAGGGCCTTACCACCCTCGCAGCCAAAAATTTCTACTTAATCTATCTCTACCCTGTGGCAGTGGAAAGCCATTCCCCCTTGTCCAAGGTCCCTTTCCAGCTTTCTTGGAGCCCCTTTAAGTACTGGAAGGTCTCTCTTGAGCCTTCTCTTCTTCAGGCTGGACACACCCAGCTCTCCCAACCTGTTTCCTTGCAGCATCTTTATTGTCTATGTCCTTCACTTTCCCAACTGAGCTTTATTTATGCAATGGGACTGACAGCTACCTGAAGAATAAAAACAGCAAATCCCACACCAACAGATGAACGTAAGTGAACCATGCCAAAGACCACAGCTAATTTAATTAGCTCTACAAATGATAACTCAGGGAAGTTCCTAAGAAGTTCCAAGAATGCAATTTTCTAAAACTCTGGAAATAACTGGAGCTGCACAATTAAATGTGACCTTTCAGACAACCAGTCATACAGATGTGACAGCGTAGAGCAACTATAACAGCATTCCAAGTTTAATGAAAGTAGCTAAAATAGAAGAGGAGCACAGAAATGGAGAGAGAAGGTAAGGATTAAGTAGCAATTAAAACATGTTTCAGAAACATCCCCATTTCCAGACACTGTAGAAGGGGAAAGATGGAAGATGCATGGATGGGAAGCATTGTTGAGTGACACTGAATAACTACTGTAGCAAAAAGACTAAACCAAGTAACAAAGCAGAACAATAGAGACTTTTCTTCCATCAGAGAAAAAGAAGGCAATGGAAGGACTTGGAAGTCAAACTAGATTCAATGAAGTATTATGACTGTGTATAAATAGAGTCAGAAAGGACAAGTGTTGGTGCTAAAATGTAAAGCTTATAGTCTCAAAAGTAGTACAAAGGCAGAAAAAAAGTAGCTGGATGTTCAAATGAGACAGAACCATACTGTAACACAGGAATTAGCTGGTGCTACCAAGGCAATGCTCACTGGTTGAAAAACTTGCCTGACTTTGCTTCAGGACAGACACTTGTTTCTGGAGACAGATGTTTTCCTCTTCAAGTTCGGTATAGTCCTGCAGCAAACGTGCTTCTCGGAATTTATATTCCTTAATATCATCTCGCAGGCGGGTCCTTTGGATCTCCACATTCTGGTTGACCTGGAAAAACAAACAAACCCCCAAATGATGGCAACTGGTCAACTACAATTAAATTCCAAAATTTTATATCTTTTATATATTTTTAATGTGCACTAATTAATTGAATAATATTGAAACAGAAACTCTTCCCCTCACCCCTGAAATTACAGAAAACCAAGTAATTTACACAATAATTAGATTTCGTATTCTTGCTTTTCTTACAAATTCTCATCATTGACTCAGAAAAAAGTCAAGAAACAAGTAGGGAAAGCAGCTTTCACACCTGTGTTGTTTCACTGCCTGTAGCAACCAGCAAAAGTTTTCCAGACCAGAAGTCAGTGCCCAAATCTGTTTTCACTTTAACAAGAAGGGCCTTTTCACAAGAGAAAGACAGATTAAGATGACTCCAGATGTTCTTATTTGGACATATATTTGCTGCTGCTTTTCAACACACATTTTCTTTATAACCAGAGTAATAAGCTGAAAATATGATACAATTAATCCTTTTGGAGAGGGACACAGAATTAAAACTCATGAAATCTAAGATCTCAGGTAGAAAAAAATAGAAACTGGTTGACATAAAATACTCCCTTCCCTCAGCCCCAAGACTTATGCAGGACTTAATGAAAGACTTCAAAGAAAAAGTTACCATTGTTTTGAAATAGATAAGAAGTAAAAAAAAATATATTGGTGTAGTATGATCTTGGGATCTTTCATGAATACATACAGACACTTGAATAAATGGAGCTGGAACATATATACAGCTAGAGGAATGGCTCACTGTACTAGCTTGTATGTTTTCCAGTATTATTTTCCTTCAAGCCCTATCTTCAAACACTTAATTCATACAAAGTGAAAAGTATGTTCTAAAACATTCACAGAATTAGCTTCAGATATTGGCAAGCAGGGAATACAGTTGCCTAGAAAAATGGCATTTTTGTAGCTGTGCCCATGATGCGATGGGGTGGTTTTCCACTGTTCTAATTCAAAACCACTGCTAGCTGCTGACAGAGGCAGCCTGTCACTTCAGCTGGCACACGGGATCTGCTGCCTGATCTCACCTGTCCTGCAGCCCAGCCAAGCAAGCTTCAGCCTCAGGCCTACAAACTGAGATTCCCCCGAGCTCTCCACTCCTGGCCAGACACAGGCATGCCAGCGATGACTAAATACAGTCTCAGCCCTCGAGAGCGTGCAGCAAGGGTCCACTGAGTAACCACATGGGTACCAACAGGCACACACGGCACACTGAGATAAGGAAAATATTTGCAGCTGCAGCACATGCCAAGACTTGAATCTGGCATGTTCTGAACATAAATACTGAATCACCTGCAACTGTTAGGACTAATAAATTGAAATTACAATTCTCTCACATATCAGGTAAAGATTAGGCTATTTAAAATTGTCTGCTTGTTTTTAGCCACAAAGTGAACACAGCTTCACAGCACACCAAGAAATCAAAATTGCTGCAATCAGACACTATGGTACACCAATGCAAATTACAAGTTGCTATATCCCATATTCCATGCCTGAGTAAGTGCTGTCTCTCTATCTTTGCACAAACCCAGGGCCACAGGGAAAGCTGAGGGATGACATGAATTCACATTTTTATGTCTCCTTAAAAGTGACTGGAATGGGGCAGTATCAGTAAAGAGAAATCACCTCTAGTTGCAGTGGTACTGGAAGCAGACTGGAAATCTGCTGCTCAGTGCACTTTGGGAATTGACCAGAATCCTTCAGGGACACCGTGCTACCTCTGGGGTGGGCAGCTTTTCCATTAAGCTAGTCTTAAAGGCTGGGAAATACAGACAAGAGTTGTGTCTTTGTTTCTAAGAACTGCTTCCCTGTCTAAGGACAAGGTTTGATTTCAACTCTGTTCCACAAAGTTAAAGGAGAAGTTGACTGGCCTGTTTGATTATTTGCAACTGTTTGTACCACAAATCTTCTCTGTCATACCCCAACAAGTGGCACCAGTGAATCCCCACATCTCCAGAGAAGTAACCCACATTTCCTCATCGATTTTACCACCAAATATTATCTACATATTTGTTACTATGTCCTAAAAAATTACATGAGACACTTGCAGCTGAGGCCATACGGAATAAGTTGAGATTCAGATGTGGGCTCTTGGATAGCCTTCCTTCCTGGCAGGGGAGGCCAGCTGATTAGCTTAGGACCAGACAAGACTAGTCCCCAGTGCTTCAAAGGAAGGTTCAAGAAAACTCAGGAATAATAACTGCTGACTGTTTTATCCATCCATCTGTGGCTTATCGTCTCTGTAGGTTTACCAGTCTGAATTTAAGCAATGATTTGAGCTCTCAATCATTTCTGCACCAGTGCCACAAAGACTTCTGCTGCGCTACAGATTTTGTAAGTAATTAAATCCTTTAAGTAACTTCTCAGCAATGGTATCCCCTTAAAAATACGTGGTTTCAATAGTAAAACAATAAAAGGTCAAAGCTATTATAAATGTAAAAGCCATCACGAGAGAAAACACAAGACTACAAACTTTACTATCCCTCTCTTTGTGCATTTCAGTGTTTTGTTATAATACCACACCTTCAGGAATAAGGGAGGAAAAAGGGATAAGAAGTGAAATTATGCCACGAATATTTTCAGCAAGAAAGTCTGTATTGGGAATGAAGCAGAAAAAGTACATCCAAGGGTCTCTGTGCTTCACCTAAACAGGTTCCTCTGCTTTTTAAGGCAGCAATTCTGGAACTGAGGCAACTGGTGTGCAGTACCCACATGACCAGCATGGCCAAACATCCAGCCATGTGTCTGTCAAATCACCTTTCAGCTCAAAAATCTTACAGTTTTTTGGTTACATAGCACCAGAAAATGTAACAAATCCAAGCTGCAGTGCACCCTGTGCATCTTCACTCACCTCCTTCAGTTCCTGTGCAACAGAATTAAGGCGTTCATTTTCAGACTGTGTGTTGGCAAGGACATTTCTTATCTGCTTCAATTCTGTCTGCAACTCCATAACCTTCTTCATGTAATATTCTTCTTTGGTAGCTGATTCTTGAATCAAGGTTTCCTCTCTGCTCTCTCCATCTGCTGCTACCTTCTTGTGGTTGGTATGGGCCTGTCCAAAAGCCTAGGACAGTCAGAAAACACATCTTTTATCAGTAAACCTGTAATTCTGCATAAGTAACTTCAATTTTAAATAGTTGCAAACACCCTCATACATTTCTTCAAGGCAAAGGAACGTTTTTGTACACTCTGCAATTCTGGGGTCAGATTTACAAATGCTAATATCTGGGCAAAAGTAAACCACAGCACCCAAATAGTGCTTTGTGATGCAGAATGCTTAAGTAGAACCTCGTATTAACCCTTGTAGGAGGGAACAACAATGTAGTGACTCGAGTCTGCTGTTAAAATGACTGGCTTTCAACCAGATGACTGCAAGATGACCAGCACTGCTGCTCACACATATTCTCTGTAGTGGGGTCAGATTCACTTCTGCAAAACCAGAATCACTGAGAACACATTTGGCATCAGCCTCCTGTTCCCCTTCCCAGGCTGGGAGCTCCCAGCAGGTGCTCCTGGCTGGGAGATTACAGTCCCCTCCCCTAGGCTTGGCGACATCAGCAGGGCTGCTCCGGATCCAGGCTAAGCCACTGGGGTCACGCTGGCTGAAGTAGGTCAGCGGACAATCCCCCAGCCAGTTCAAGACATCAATCCCCAGCAGTGTGCCAGTAAAGGCACTCAGAGGCAGGTCAGAAATCCAACCCACTTGGCACAGCCGGCCTCTGGCTGGTCATGACACTGGCATTATTTTCCTTCCTTACATTTCTTTTTGCGGGTCTTCATGTTGCTAGAAACCCTTCCACGTGACGGTCCCTGCAGGAGCGTTCTCCACGTGTGCCCCCAGCCCACACAGACACCCCCAGCTGTTGTGGTAACAGAAAAGCCTGCGGCTGTCACTGGCACGTGTTGGAGAGCAGAGCTGGCCACTTCCAGTACTTGTATTTGTAACACACAGCCTGGAAGGAAGATCAGCCATATTCAACGAGATTAAAAATGCAATTTTCTAAGTGTTGCACACGCCTGCACCACAATGCAACCCCAGGCGTATTTGGAGTTTTCAGGTGGTGCCACACAACATCTTTTCGGGATGCAAAAACATGTCAGATTTTCCTAGTCAACATTAATACCAGGCCAAGTCAAGGACAGAGAAGCATCTCATGAAACTCCTTATCTAGCCATGCATTTTCAACTGATCATCTTTTGCCAGCTCTTCAGAAAAATACTGTCAGAGAAGGAAAAACATCTGCTTTGATGAGAAACAGATTTCAGTGTTTTATTACTTCTGTATATTACAGCAGGTGCATTAACAACACAGAAACTACTGACTATACCAGGGCTGAGAGAACTGATCAAGTATGCTAGCTCTGCCTATGATTAAAGGCACACAGATATTGCTCCTATCAGACTAAATTTTATTTCAGATAAGCAAGTCAGAGATACAGAAGACAAATATCCATAGCAGAAATTCTAGCCAGATTCATCAAGATAACCTAAGGGAAATTAAAAAGCACCATATTTCAGACAAAAAGCACCATCTGTGCAAGTCCTGGTCAAATGAATTTCAACAAAGCAGCTTAAAAGCCTAATACCCAAGATCTCCATAAATGTTAAAGGGATAACAAAAAGCACACCAGCTCCTCAAATACACTATTTTTTCCCCGTAATAAATTAAGATCCATCTTTTATAGACCAGCATGTATGACAGATCTCTGGCACAGAGAAAGAGACAATGAGCATCTCTTTGCCCAGTGAAGCAGCACCATTTGCTCAGCTGCAAGATGCCAAAACAGCAAATGGAAGTTCAGGACACTTAAAGCCACAGCTGATCAGCCAGACCTCAGAGTACAGGCATGATTCCATCACGGAGCTCAATAATGCCACTAAGAGAGGGATTCTTAAGAATAATGACTAATTTGCTCATGGAAGTTCCAAGGCAGATGCTAGGCCTTGGGTTTCTTTAACATCTGCAAAGAAAATTCATCATTTTGCCCACATCACAATTGACAGGGAGTATTTAAACACAGAAACTGCCATAGAGGACAAGGCTTTTTTTTTAATCCAATATCCTGTCTTCTACACAGGCTAATGCCAGATGCTTCAGAGAAAGGTGCAAGAAATCACATAATCTCCTCAAGCTGGGGATTGCCTTAAGCCTTGAAGGAAAATGCCTAATGTAAATTTGGAAGAGCTACTAGCATTGAGTTACCCATGTAAAATACCTTTTTATTTTTCAGAGGTTTATGCATTTTTTTGCCTTAGTAAAATCCTACAACAATGAATTCTCTCTATATAAAATCCTACTCTTACATGACAGTTTTCCATCAGTTTACAAGCTTCTCACATTTCCATATAAGAATGCATATTTTTGTTCAAAGGCTTGAAGGTGTGTTGTTAATTCCATGGTCAACTGTCAATCATTCACTATATTTTGAGACAGCAATCAGAACTCTATTCTCTGGTGATGGCAAGGTGAAGTTCAGTAAGTTATCACTACTTTTATGTGTGAGAGGTTTTTCCATTTCCTACAATAGTCAGACTTCCTTTTTTAGAAACTGTCTTTTATTATGGCTTGTCCCAGCTGACACACAAGACCCAACCAAATGGGAACTGCTCACACACATTAACTGCAGAAACAAGCTCATGGTCAATCCTACCTAAGGATGCTGCTGTTCCCCATGGGCTCCAGTTATTTCTGTACAGTAAGGCTGTTATTTGCTCTCAGCCAGCACACTTGCAAAGTGTTGGCAGAAACCCTGATGTTAGCTTGAGTATTACTGTCTAGAGTACAGCGCTGTGAGTAAACAGCCTCTGACACACAGAACAAGAGAAACCTCCTTCAGAGCCATGGTCATCAGGACAGGCCTGGAAAAATTCAAGTTGCGTGCATTTATAAGACAACACTTGCAAAGCACTTCCCTTCCAACCAAGCTTTGTTACCTCTCTTGTATGTACTTACAAACAACCTCAGACATCACTGCTGCAAGCCATTTTCATAATTCCTGTGTAGAACAGGAAATGTAACTTTTAACAAAATTGTGCAACATTACAGGGCAATGCAATAACCTGCCATAGCTACATCCCAGACCTGTCTTAGATCCATCTAGTAAAAGGAAAATGGACTTTTTACTGCTATGCATGAAGCCCCTATACCTTCATACATCCTGAAGCCCAGCATCTGACCACCTCCTTTTGCTGTAACATTATCTAAAACACAGAAGCAGCAGTCAAAGTTACCCTACTCTTCCTTCTCTTCCAAAACCTTTATTTCCATATATTAGGGAAGAAAACGAATTAACTAATTAACTGTGCACAGCTACATTGGAATGATAGACTTTGGAGCATCTCTTCACAAAATAAAAGCTCCTGACATGAAGGCTGCAAAACATCATGTTCTGCTCAACAGCTGCCTCTAGGAATTATGAGACACTAATGTTAGGGAATTAACAAAGCTCTTATTTTCCAGATTCCAAGATCAGGGCAAAAGCAAAATCAAAGAGTTCATGAAACAAAATGCTGTCTTGTTATTTGCTCAGCTGTGCTTGTCAGTGCATTAGAAAGCATTTTTCTGGACAAAGGTACAATTTACTCACAACTATCTCTCTAGAAAGCTGCACAAGACACACATCAAAAGCCCTCCTTGGGTTTAACATCACCTAAACCCAACATAAATTAATACCTACCCCCCAACACACAACCTCAAATTGTGCAATACACAACCCCAAATTTTGTATAGCCATTTACCTCTGGACCAGGCAAACACTAAACACTTCCCAGCTGGGGACTCACAGTTATGTGTCGCAAGCACAGTGAGCTTAGAGAAGTGCACCAAATCATTCCAATGCTAATTTTTGGTTCTTGCTCATATAATATGCTGCCAAAGCTGCAGATAACTGAAACCCTGACAGGTTTCCTTTGGTCAAGCTGCCAACCCCTACCAGCCATGCCAGTCCATGAGATCCTTCTCTCTTTTTTCAAATACACTAGATAGTGTTGCCCAAAGGCCAATTATAACATCCCTGAAACACACTGAAAATTTACCATAATTTGCTGGTGAAGGTTTAGCAAAATCAGTACCAAAAATGCTATTAAATCAACTTCCGTGTTCACAGAACTACTTACATCAGCAGACTCAAGGCACGTAGCAAATACATGCCATCATATTCTTAAATAGCCCAGAAAATATTGTTGCTAAATTAAGGAGATTACTACAAATTTCAGACAATGATGTCTTAAGTCTCAAGAATACAAAGCTCTCCACAACAACTATGAATGGAAAAAAGAATCTGGACAGCAAATGGATGAAGTAGACTCATCCAAAAACTGCAATGTTACATAAGATGGTCAAACTCAGCTCACTTCAAATGAAGCCCTGGATCAAACTACATTTAGACTGAGTTTAAAGTACTGATGTCCAAAAGACAGACTTCATAAAAGCTGAAGCTGCCTCTAGGTCTGATGATAACACAGATTCATTTGTTTATGTTGCAAGAGGAACAAGATCTCAGTCATGCAGATGCGGATAGTTTTTTTGCACGAAACGCAGTACTCTGAAGGATGCTTTCATATAAAACTCCAAGCTTTGATTAGAAAGTTTTCCTAATTCTGTGAAGTTTAACATACCGCTAAGATATCAAGTCAAGTTCTTAAAAACATTGTTAAAATTTTAAACATGATCTTTCAAAAGAAGTTCTTTATCACAGCGCAGCTGTTCATGGAACACACAAAATGTGAAAAATCCCTGAAACACGCTACTTGAAGAATTCCAAATGCTTCTCTCAGAACAGCTGCTGTGATATGGGAGATGCACAGATTGATCTCAGTCATGCTTAAAAGCAAGACGCTCAGACCTTCAGGAAAATCAGAACAGTTCTGCCTTATTTGCCTCTATAATCTGTCACTCCAGACTTCTACTTAGCCCAAAAGTCATCCAAAATTAGGCTGGTTATGCTTCCGTATTTTCTGGGATCCTGAGCTAGACTGCTAAAAAAAAGAGTAACACAAAATACTGGGATGCCACTATCAAATAAAACCCCCCAAAGAAATGCTGGAAAGGGGTTTTTCTGAACAAATCCAGTATGATCTCAAACACTCTACTAACCTCTGAAAAGAGCTGATGTCCCTAAAGGCCTGTCAAGAGCTGATCAGAATCTAGGTGCTGCACAAGGACTGTTAGAGGCTCTGGAGGCTGCCCTATATTGTCTTTAGGGTACTACCTTCACTCTGTACCTGTCTTCTTACACACAAGTGAACCACAGCAAATAGGAAAGTGCAAAAAACCCCACAACTCTATATGTTAAAGCAGATAGACTGACAAGGAAACTCACAGCCCACCCGCCCCGAGAAGACACAGGTAAACGGGAAGTGACATCCCCCTCATACTCAGTCAAAATGACAGGGAGGTTCCTGTGCCATGCAGGAACACACCCAAGCAAACAGAAAACAACACAAATATTTCAGTGAAGGAGTTTCATCAAGTAAATTGCTTAAAAATTCATTTGTCACCTAAACCTGAACTTGTGTTCTCCGTTTAAAGAAATAGCGAGAGGGCAGAGAGAGACAATTCCTTATACATGAGCTGAAAAATAAGAAAGAGAGAAGAAAATCTTAAAAGAGCGCAGAACTCCACAATACAAATCAACTTCTAGACATCACTGATCCTCATGCTCATTTCCTCTCAAAATGAAGCCTCTTCACCTGTGCGTGTCTTCATTTCTTCCCATTTTCCAGGTTGCACATCCAGCCACACATGATGCTGAAATGTCAAGCAGCAGGGGCAGTCTTTACTAAATGTCACACTGGCCTTTTCTCTGCAGTGAAAAGATGGTACAAGATGCTAACCATCCTCAACAGATGAAGCAGCATGAGGCATTTACCCTTTCCTTCACTCACACAGTGATGTTTAAGAGATGCTTCAGCCCTTCTTGCTATCACGGTCACATTAACACGGCTGCTGCATCACCACAAGCAGACCAGAACATGCACATGTTCCTCCAAGAAACACGTTAGGAAGAAGAGGGATTCGTTTCTAACTCATTGACAAAAAAAGCTGACATAAGTACAGGAAAAAAGGAGGGCTTGTCTGAAAAGAGTCCCTTGCCTTTCTCAATCAAGTTTGAAAAGCAGAGTGATGCCTGTGTGCATGCACGCACCAGAAGAGCAGTACCAGGTACGTCCATCACCAGAGGAAACACACAGAGAGGTGCCTGTTCACCTTTCTGGTGAGGTTTGAGAGCACTTTAGCAGATGTGTTTGTTTTTTTTGTGCTGAAGACGAAGAAGAATTTGCAGAAACTGCTCCTTTTAGAAGGCTACTTTTGCAGTGAAAGAATGGTTTACCCATAAAAATTAAACAGAATCCAAGCCCCCAATAAAAAGGTGCCATTAATCAAGATGTCCTTTTTTAAAAAATAAGGATAAAAGTCATGAGACTAAACATCAAACAAGATATTTTCCTTCAGTTGCTCTCTACCACTACTCAAGAGAGACTCAAGTCCTTTTCCAGGAGGCTTTCTAGTGATTAACAGAGATCAGCCCTCATTCCTCCCCTCCTTCAGCTGCAGGCACCAAACTGTGATCAAGGTACACATGCTCTTTCCCTTTTGTGTAAGGGACCAAAGCCAGCCCTGTCAGGACTCATCACTGTCCACTCTGACTTCCAAGAAGAGGTCCTGGAAAGCTTGGAGTTAAAAGCCAAGGACAATTAGTCACAAGGTATTTCATTCACCACTGTCATTCATCAGACTGTGGGCACTGCTGCTCTTAAAGATGTGAATGTTGCTTTTGTTTCAAAGCTTATAGTATAAATTAGCTAAACACATTACCTCCCAAAATGTGGTCTCTGTCACTTACAAACACCTGTGACTACTGACATCAAAAGTACATTCTCTGACAGTACGGAGCATTTCCTTATCCCCAGTGTCCTGCCCTGGAGACAGTGGGCAGGATGGTGTCCTCATGGCCACCTCAGAACTGCTGGTGTCTTCATCATTAGTCACCTTCCCAGGAAAGCCACACAGCAGCAGTCCCCTGCACAGCCCACCAGCTGTTCTCACTGACTGCAATGGGCACTCAGCCCAAAGCCTGGGGTTTTGGTTTGGGTTTTTCGGTATGAAAAATTCCTGTAACTGTAACAGGGAAGGAGAATTAAAAAGGATCCAATTGCATTCTACTGAGTTTAAACCAGAGAGGAATGGAAGTTTTGGTGAGCATACATTTCTGCTTTCTCATAAATAAAGAAAAGGGGCATGTGAGGGGAGAAAGGAGAGGTGGAATGACACAAGTCAACAGAAAAAAAGTAGTCCTTTCAGGATAACTTTAACTGTTGAGTTAAGGAAAAATATAAAACAAGCTATCCTAAGGCATCTTTCTTTACTGTGCATCATAACAGACCAATGAACTGCTGCAAGCAACATCTACACAGCTCCAGACCAAGCCTCAAAGGAAAGATGGAAATGTGTAAAAGGAGTTAATGCTGCTGAACATCAGGACTGTTTAGGAGCTAGACAGCAGAGACTAGAGATTTCTACTTACAAGTGCAAAGGGTGCCATTACCTGCCCACTGTGGTAGAGAAACACGACTCAAACTCACTCTTCCCAGAAGTCACACTGCAGGAAATTTGATCATCAATTGCTGATTTTTAAACCCTTCTGCTAAATTTGATGGAATTATTTATCTGTACAGGCTATTTCACAGTCAGCTGATCCTGTTAGGTAGGTCATTGGGTCATCTTCCCCTGCATATGAAACAAGAAGTGACTGCAAATGGGCTCTGTACAGTATTGTCCTGTTAAGACTGCTGCTCCTCTGCAGGCATTCGAGCTCAGCACCTATCAGGACATGCATTACAAACGATTGTGCAGAAACTTGATGTAGGTATGATCTATAATGAAGTAATATTAAGAAACTGAAAACCAAGAGCAGTGATCTGTAAGTACTACACTAGATCTCTAGCAGCTGACCTCAAAGAATAATTTCACTAAGGCCCGTAATTAGTCCTGAGAAGATATGTTATGAATGTTCAAAGGGTGCAATGGACACTAGAAACCTAGAAGCAGCCTTTTCCTTCTTAAAATGTTAGCTCTTTATTTAAAACTCAACAAGATCTTAATGAAATTACACATTTCATAAAGGACAATGCAGCATTTTCTTAAGTAGGTGTCTCACACAGCCTTTACTGTAATAATTCATAGAAGAAAAAACTTAAGTGTTACTAATCAAATTAAACCCATTGCTGTTCAGTAAGCGCCTGATCAATAAATCACTGGAAACTGGGCAAATGCATCATGGAGTACCTCTGCTGACATCACTGCCTTCCTTCTCATCTTCACCTTTGATAAGGATAATAGAATAGAACAATAGTTTTTTTTACTCTTATCAAATAAAAGGAACAATGTAACCTTGGAGAAATAGATACAGCTGACAAAGCAGAAGCCAAGCAAAACAAGGATGTTGCAGCTCCTCAGAAGCAGGGGTTGAAAAACAACCACCTAAAAAGGACACCAGAAATTGAAGACCACCAAAGAAGACAACAAAGAACACATAAGGAGGTTTAAGAAGGGGGGCAGCTATGTAAAATAAAGTAACACATACTCCTCAAGTAAGCAGGGATAGCTAATGAATATGTAATCAGTGTGTATAATAAAATCTCTGTTTATCAGGGCACTCGATTAGAGGAGGGATCCTCCCAGTGACCATGGCTAGAATAAAGAATGCCTGCTTTCTAATACTCAAAACCATGTCAGAAAGCTATCTGGCCAATTTTGGTACCACCTTAACCTATCCTGTGGCTGTGTGGGGCTTGGAGGCTGGATGGAGTTAAAACACAACATTACCACTAGAAGATCCTGCAACATCGTGAAAGAAAAATCAAATGAGATCTCAGCCCTCTAAACATGTGTCTAAAGTTAGGAGGAGTTACATCTACCAAAGACAACTGATAAACTTACGAAAACCAACTTACACCTAACAAAGCCAGTATATGCATTCTGTCCTTCACATTAGACCAAAATGGAAATAGTTTAACTGCCCCACACACGACTTGCAAGAAAAATCTTTCTTTTTCTATTTGAACACTACAGTTTGCCTGCAGTCTGTCATGCATATGCACCAGGAATGTGTGTGGCCTTGCAAGTAGCAGGTGTGACTGTTCCTCTTGGCAACCCTGGACCTCCAGCCCAGCACCACCACCTCCCTCATCCACCACCCCAGCCCACACTCTGTCTGTGGCCAGCCACCACTTGAGTGCCAGTACAGACCTCAGCTCCTCACCATCGCAAAAGCTCTCATATTTCCATGAGTTTGGTAGTAGGCTCTTTCTCTCACACTCAAATATCCCCAGAGGCAAACACAAACCTCAACTAAGCAGCAGGCATAGATTCACAAACAACTGCTTGAAGGAGATCTGGTACCTTCAGGGTAGTTGTGAGGCTTTCCAAAACATTATATCACTTCCCACCATGTCACCCCACTCCATACTGACATCAAGCATCTTGCAAAAGGTCATGCAACAGTGAAGACTTGTGCACAATTCAGGCAAGAGACTAGTCCTTGATCTGGCTTTCATTTTGTTAAAATAATGGTTCACGCTTTCTTTGGAGAAAGCTCAGTTAACACACAAAGTAATTCTAAACTGCCTTCCATAAAATGTTGTGGCAAGAGCTGGAGAAGGATTATACCTTCCAGAGGGTCACTGCAGCACATCCCTACAGCACAGCTCACTTACCCTTAGGTGCCTGTTAAGTAATACACTGTAAGAAACAGAGTGAAACTGTAGAAATTCAAAGTATCAGGCTGCCCACCTATGGCTGTAAAAGCCTGCTGAGCGTGCCTCAACACAATTACCTCCAGAACTGAGAAAAGTTGCTGCAGTACTATGAACTACTTTTCTATAAAAGAAACATAAAAATAAAGCACAAGATATAACATCCTTGTTCCCACACAAGAAAGATTACTTATTACATATAAGCACAATCCACTTAAGCAATTGATGTTTAAGTGCAGGCTTCTACAAAGTCAACCAAGAGTTTAAGTTGGCACCAAAGGAACTGCTCCCAGGCTCAGCAGCTAGTCCCAAAAAATTAAGTTTAACCTCTCTCTCACCTCCTCTGTCCCAACCCAGCACCTGAAATTAGGAGAAGATAATTGCTTTAGCTGAGAGCAAGATTGAGAGGTTAGAGATGAGAAGACAGCTTCCACTCACTCTTTAATTATTGGTAACCAAACACACACACACACAGAGTGGTGATAGAAAATACTTTGCATCCTCTTCACCAGCTCTGCTCCCCAGCCAAGGACTTTTTATCTGTATGGATAACAGTAAGCATGAAATCCTCCAGTGATACTCAAGTAAATGTTTTCCTCTTTGGTTTTTTTTTTTTTTTTTTTTTTTTTTTTTTTTGTTTGGTTTGGGGTTTTTTTGTTTGTTTGTTTTTTGTTTTTTTTTTTTTTAAATGCAATAGCTAATAGCATTAGCATCTCATTGCATGAGGACTAAAACAATGCTTGCCTGCTGCATAGGCACACCCGCTCTAGAAATAAAACAAGGAAGTAGACTGCATCCTGCAAAACATATGTAACGTACAGCTTATCACACTACTGCCTGCTTATTTACCAACATAGTAGCTTCCCTTGGTGTGACAATAATAGAGGCTTCCAGGAACAAGCCCTGCTCTACAAGGATTTCGCCACATGGCTGCATAAATACAGCCCAGTACATATAAATACCTACTAGTTGTTGGTACCAGAATGAACCAGGACATGAGGCACTTTGGGGAAAAATAAAATAAATTTTTAAAATCTCAGACTAAATATTTAAAATACCTAAGCAGATTTTTAATCACCAGAGTATTAAAGGAGACTAATGCTAAGTGTGGAAACACTTCCAGCATATGTCAAAGTTACCATGTGAGCTCTGCAGTTCATGTACCATTATGCAAAGAGCTTTCTAAATACCAAAACTAGTAGTCAGGCTTTCTGGTTTTAGTGGTCTTCAATTGTTCTCACACATGTATGTGCACAACTGCACAAGGCATTTTATCAGATGTACCATTGGTAGCTTGTTCTACCTGGCAAAAGCAGACATTTTCTTGTTATCTAATTGCCCTTTCATTAAGAAGTCATAACACTTGAATAACAAATTTATTTCCCCCCTAGAACCTAAGCAAAGGTCCAGAGAGTTTAACCTAAATATAACTTTTATCATAATCTTTTCTGTCCTACTAGCACAGTATTTACAACAAACTCCAGAGGAATCTCTCAATTCCCTCTGATCTGCTTGCAGCCTACATCCAGGCTTCACATTGAACTATAGCATGTTCAATTACCATTGCCCATCATGGTCATGTATTGATTAAAAAAATAAACATTAGACATATTTGAGCCTCTATTCTAAGGTTTGGATCAAAAAGCAAGAAGGGAGAGGGACAAACCCCAGCCTTCTTCTCGTAATGCAGTTTCTACAAACACTCTAGAGAGCAACTGCCAGCTGCAACAGCCACGTGGCCAAGTCACTGGTGTGCGCCCGTTAATCTGGAGCACACAGCTCAGTCGATACTCAGTGTGGCTGGTGAGGTACTGCTCAGAGCCCCCAGATGTCTGTCTGCCAGTGGTGTCAGTGTCAGAAACAATTCAAGGACAGGGTTTTACCATGGCTCTGAAAAGAGAGGACAAATGCATTTCCTTCGGCTCAACTCCATGAGACACTTTCTGGAGTAAAGGAGAGGATTAGAAAAGAAAGAGTTACAAAATACAGGAGGAAGTGAAGTCCTGGTGCATGACTTAAAACACTGGCAAACAGGAAGCAGAGGCTTCCCTTAGGGCCCCATCCCTGGAGGGGTCCCAGCAGCACTGCACAGGAAGGGAGAAAGCCCCTCAGCACACGACAGCACAAGCCCACTGGCAGCTATTTTTACAGGGTCCTGTCAGGATTACAGGAGTCACTGCTCATTTTGAGGCAGAATGCCTGTCAGAATAGTAACAGGCACTGTCCTTGCTGGCAAGAGCAAGAGTTTTGGCTAAAATGGACAGCACAGCAGAGACACCTGTACACCATCACATCTGTGCTGAAGATGTTATGGATCCTGCCCCTTTGTTCGAGCCCATTCTAGCAGCATTCAGCACACCTAAAGAGGCTGCAGGTTATCCTGGGACGTGTCACTACTCTGTGACCATCTGAGAGGCCCTACATCACCCTGACACTATCATCTGCAAAGTGCCTCTTCTCTCCAAACATTCAAATACTTTTCATGATTTAAGTTCAGTGTTGTTTTCTACCTTATGAGCAAACCCACACTGCAAAATTCAGGCCTGATGGTACCACGGGAAGTCAATGAGTCTCACTGCTTGCAAGACAGAGCTGCTAACTGCAACGGGAGACCACCTCAGCTGAATGTCTGAAACCACACATGTCTGAAACCAAGATAAACTTGGGAATTCTCTAAACTGGATGCAATCTGAGAAACTCAAAGATAGCTCAGGAACACAGTCTGCTGCTGACTTCAGAAATTTTTGACAGAAACAATCATTAAAAAAATATAAATTAAAAAATCCCCACCAAAAATCAAAATGGGGCTTCAGAAAACACCCAAACAAAACCCACAATGTTCTGTCCTTGCCAGAAATGCAGCAGCAAGCAAGCAACAGCAAAGGGTCAAGAAAAAGCTGTCCTCGGATTTTAAATTAATCAAACACAATTGCTGGCTACTGAAAAGAGAGCAGAATTGGTTAAAATAAATGACTGAATAACAGGACAAGAGCCTGATTATTACTGGACACGGCAAAGGGTGGTCTTTTTTTGCTAATTAGACGACTGCAAAGAGAAATTGTGTAGACTTTTAAATTATTGGCTGAACTGTAAAGCACCTTGTCAGAGAAGAAAAACATTTTAAAAATTCTTCAAAGTTAAGAGATGCATCAAAACTCACAGTCAACATAGAAAGGATGTAATTACCAAACTCTTCTGAAAATTGTTCAGCAAACATTAATTACACATAAAGAGCATTTAATTATAGTTAGAAATTAACAAAAATATAGATCATTACAAGTTCCAAAGGATGTCTTGAAAAAACTCTGTCTTGGGAGTCCAAGGTCAAGGTCTAAAAACCTGAAATGACCGTAGTGCTTCAGAGGACCCGGTGAGAAACAATGAAGAGTTGAAACAGCATGATGGATTCACACATAGTGAGAAACTGCCAAAACTATTAGACAGAAAATCTGTTCAAGAACGTTCAAAGACAAGAAACTTGAATAATCTACATTGTTATTTTATCTTAAGGCTTTGGACATTCAGAATTAAAAGGCAGCAAATCAAGTCTGTGAATTTTGGAGACTTTGAAAGGAGATCACAGAGCTCCTAAAATAGTTTTACACAGATAAGTCAAACCATAAATAAATCTTGTATTTCATTAAAGAATTAATTTCCAACTAATCATATTGAGACTTTGTAGGTACAAATAGGGAACTGATTTTCTCCCCCTCCAGACAAATTTAAAAATAATAACATGCTCTTCATGATTTCAGAAGACAAGAATCTCCAGGATTATTTGCCTCCAACTGCAAATCCAGAAATGAAGTGCTACTAATGCAGGTCCCATATGATTTCACGCCCCATGTAAAGGTGTGCAGAACTATGTGACTTGTATGGTAGGCAAGAAATACAGCCACCACGAGAAACACAAAATCCTGACCATGAACAGCAGATCCCAAATTGCAACACCACAAGATAGAACTGCATACACAGAGGTAAAGGTTAAGTTCGAACTCTCTTTTTATAAGGAGTACTAATGAAGAGACAATAAAGTATTACTCAAAAATAAAAAGGAAGCATTTTTCTTGCAAATAATAGATCTAATTTTATTTTGTGCTCGTAAGTTCATCACACCCCTGATTTCAGCAGGGCAAGACACTGCAGCAAAGCAGAGCTGAGCAGCAGGAAGCAGGAGGAATGTTTACATTCCTGAGCAGTGTTCTCACTGCCAGCTCCACTGAAAAGAAATCAATGTCATTATCGTCGTTAAAAAAAATGCATACAGGAAATTTCATTTGGGATTTTGGACATGTGTAAGGGACTATCACTCTTTAATTGTTCCAAGGATTAATTCAAAGGCCACTTGTCACCAGAACAGCTGTTCGGCCAGCTCTCCTGTTTTGCCTATGATTTTGTTTTGTTAGATAGGGAATGTCTGTCACAGATTCATTCATGTCTGTCACCATCCTCCAGCCAGCAGCCCTTCATGTGGTTGCTAACTGAAAACGCATCTTAAAACAAATAAACATATCTTGACTTAAGTTCTGACCTCATGTTCAGCAGAAACACAATGCAGGTTTTGTTGCCTCTAATAATAATCTAAACACCCCTATGAAGGTTCAGTTGCCCATGGTCACACAGCTGAAGAGGGGTATGTGTGAACCCCTCTGCCAGCATCCAGCAGAACCATTCACTCTTGCACTTGGGTGAGAACCAGACTATTCAGGAGCCATCTACTCCTGGGCAGCAGACAGATCAAGAAGGCCCACACCAAGTCTGATCTTTTTAGTAGTGCTACAGACACTGCTATATAGAATCATAGGTGAACAGGACAGAAAAAAAACCCTCTTACATAATGAGGATTTTAAGAGGATTTTATGTAATAGTATATTTGAGAGCCTATTGCTAGAATTATCCCACTGAAATTCTCCAGATTACTTTTTTCCCCCTCAAGGAACTTGGGTAAAAACATGGAATCAAAGCAAGCTTCTGGCTATGTTTCATTGATGAGCTGCCCACAAACTCATCAATGAGTGTCCCCATTACTGCTCCCTTCCTTCATCCTATTTGACTGCATTTTCTTTAAACAAGTCCACATATTTATGAGCAAATAAACATCTTGACTCCATCCTGCTCTACAGACATAGTAGTTCCCCTAAGGAGAGGCATAAAACCTGGTCTTAACAAGGGCTCAAAAGGCAGTCTCCTCCTGTCCCCAAAGGTGAAATTTGTTGTTTATTAATCCAGATCAGCAATTCCAAGAGCAGTGAAAAGTTACCCTCTCCTCCCTCATTGATTTATGTTGTGGCAGTAGCCTTATGT
This sequence comes from Zosterops lateralis, assembly GCF_965231275.1. NCBI lineage: Eukaryota > Metazoa > Chordata > Aves > Passeriformes > Zosteropidae > Zosterops > Zosterops lateralis. The sequence continues at coordinate 9,650,180 of NC_139771.1, forward strand.
AACAACAATAATTTAAACTACAGCTTTATGCACACAGCTGCCTTGAGTAAAACAAACCAACCCGTACTGCCAGGACTGTTTGCTTCAATGCAACACTTACACAGCACATGGCTGGTGGCTAGAGAGCGGGCAGCCAACAGCACAGACCCAGCACACAGAGTCATAGGCAAAGCCATCTCCCATCACCACAGCATCCAGAGTAAGAACTTCAGCAACAGGAAACCTTCTCCCACGTTTCGTATGGTATGAGCCATACAAAGAAGTGGTAAATAAATCCTCTACTTCTCCACACACCTCATAGAGGTGTTGGATCTACAGGCAGACTGACCAAAAAGCCTGAGTCCCCTCCACAGGCAAACCATCCAGGACTATTGTTGTAAGAGTTGGTTGGATAGTGGCCCAAACAATAAGCTGTTTTCAGAAAACCAGGGATTCATCCTCTTATGTGGCATGAGAGAAGGATTAGGCCTTAATTTAGCACCATTTAGAAAAGATTACCCTTTAATTGCAATAGGAGTTGGCAGACACCGGCAGCAATGAAAAGCCTTTATCCTGCAAAGCTTCCAAGTGGTCAGTGACAACTCCCAGGCCAGCAGTAGAGAGGCAGCCCATGCTGTCCCCAGCCAGCAGCTCAAGGCCAGCAGACTGATGGGGTGGAATGCCGGGGGCACACAGTTGCATCACAGCTGCAGAGACAAACCCCTCATTCATTGGCATTTTCAGACTGGGTAGGGCCTGTGGGGCTGCCAACAGTGCACTGAGGAGGCGAAGCCTTCAGAAGGGCTCAGCTGCCAGTACCACCCAGAGCTCTGCCCAATGGGACCCAGCTGGTCTGGGCAAAGATCCAGTAGTGGGGATATGCCCACTTCCTGCCTTCGGGTATCAGTCTGACCTGGTCAGCAGATGAAGCTCCCCACTGACCTCAGCTCTGTCATTCTCTGGTGACAGGGTAAGAGAGATGTCATTCTATATTTTCTGGCACAGAGAACTCTGCTAAAGCAGATACATTACGTGCCTCAGGTAGAAGGTGGCCAGACTCCTGCCAAGGGTTCCCAGTAGCCCACTGCCACTCAGAAGCCTGTTACAAATGTCTTCTAATTTGGAGCAAAGCTAAATGTTCTTCCAGACTGGCACCCAGGAAAAGGTAATTCTTGTTCAAACAGATTTTGCTGCAGCAGTAATGTCTGTTTTACATCTGCACTGAATTAATCCAAGTTTAGGCCAGCATAGGACATCCCAAAGCCTACTGCAGTTTAACTCAAGCCATTTTTAACTTTTAACTTTTATTTTTAAAAGTTCAATGAAAAGTAATAATTTCTATGCGTAGACAAGGCCTTAAACCAAGGTTTAACCCCCTTCCTCTCCACTTCTTAGCCACACCCGGCAATGACTGGCATTTCTGACAGCCTCAGGCCTGAAAAAGCCACTGCCCAGCTGGCTGAGCCATCTCAGTTTACCAGTGAGAGGAGAAAGAACGCTTCGGCAAGGAGGCTGGGAGCTGGAGAAGAAAACTGTCAGAAAAAGACTGATTAAATGAGGAGCCATAAGAAGTATATAAGAAGTGTCAAGGGAGAAAGCAAATCTTGTAAGGGGGAGGCAAAGAACGTGTCCAAGGGAAGAGATAAGAGACAACAGTCAAAACTGGCACAGGGTAACAGTGGCAGCAGCACAATGAGCAACTGAAATGGAATTCAGCAGGAAACCAAGGAAGAGGAACAAAACCAAGTGCAGGATGAAGTAGAAGTAGGAAGAAGAGACATGAGCCTGTAGCTGCTTGCCCACTTCAGATATGAATGGGCAACCTCATCCTCTTTGTGCCCTAACTGCTTCCAGTTTCTAAAGCTAAGGTTGAAGCTTGTTTCCCACCCTGGAAGAAAACCTGAGCAGTAATTGCGTCATTTGCTTAGGGCATTCTTTCCTAAACATATAAGTTTTGAAAGTTTAACACCAAGAAGCCTGGCACTGCACTCAAAAACCACCTTAGAAGAGACTTTAGAGTTAGTTAGTTTAGTTATCCTTGGACACTATTATACTTCTTTGCATTCATTGTCACTGCTACCCTTGCTGCTCATTCTCAAATGAAACACAGGGTACAACTATACAGGACTGAGACTGATGTCTAAAGCACACTTAGTTCAAAAAAAAATTATGATCCCAACACAGAACTGAGAGTCACATCTTGTACTCAACAACACACTGAAGCAGACCAGGTTTACTTTTAAGACTATAAGGAAGAATTCTGTTTCTTCAGGAGTTCATTTCATGTTTAGAGCTTGAATTTCAGCAAGTTGATTTGTTGCATTATAATCAGACACTAGTTTTATGCACATGAAGACCATAAAGTTAAAGAAAAATTAAAGAAATTAAGTAAGAGGAGCTCTAGCCATCCCCACAGATGTTATTCAAATTCCTCAAACATAACTTTTCCATTATTACTGCCGTCTTCTGCACTGAAAAAAGAAAGAGAAACAGACATATACCCATTATCTACAGACCTGAAATTTCAAGACACAAGACCATTAATACAATAGGAAAACACTACAACTACACAGTTCCAAAGGCAGCATTAAGACAGATCTCAAAACACAAGAAAAGGAGTTAAACAATTCAAGAGTTAAAAAAATTTAAGCCTGAGCACTGGAGAGCATTCCTGTGTACACAGACACCAAGTACTGGGCTGTTCTTGATAGCTCTGGAATTCTTCAGAAGTAAAATCTAGCTTTAGAGCCTCACTGAATTAAGAGGCAATGGAACAAAACTTGGATCTGCATGAACTCCACATCTCATGGAGGCTCTGTTCCCTTGTTCAGCAGTGCCTACTGAAGATTAAGGCCACATTCTTCATACAAAGCCTAATGCTATGTGCAGTAAGACAAAGCTAACACATGACTAGCACAGCATGGTACCAGGCAACAAATGGAGCCCAGGGCAAGAAAAATACTTTCACCAAATTAATCACTTTCTATGGAGATGACCCTTGCCACAGAGAACAATGATAATAAAAGAAGAAAATACATTTCTTGTAAAGCACACATAGAAATATCGTGTCAACCTTAATGCTCTTTTAGATCTATTGTGGCATACACAGCCCCATTGAGAGCAGCAGACCACAGGGCTGATAAACGCTCTTTGAGGGCAGTTCTCACAATTCGCAGAGCCAAGAACCTTAAAAGCAAACAGATGCCTCACAGAGGTTTCACCAGCCCCAAAAGCCTCCCTGGATGAGCTAGATTCCAAGATGTTCCCCAGCTGCAGTCCCTCACACTGCGGAGCATGAAAGGAATGAATGCCTTACTGTGCTCCCCAAAAACCCTAACAATAGGGAGGTCAAAAGGAACATCAGAGCAATTTTAATGTTAACAGCCTTTGTGCCACATTAAAAGAGTCCATTTGCTTCCATCCCAATACGACATTTTTATTTTAGGGCATTTGGCCACACGGGCTACATTAGAACAAGCAGCTACAAACCAGTGGAGTAGCTATTTTATATATATATACACACATATATATGTGTGTGTGCGTGTGTGTGCGCGTGCCTGCATATACTAGCAGCTCTCTCCCACCAAATTCCTTTACTGTACTCTTATTGTTTGGTTTCTACCTGTTTCCCAAGTGAAATGAGTAGGCATTTCTCCTTGTCTCCCTCTCCTTGTCTCTTCTACAGAGAGGATAAGAATAAGCTGATTTATTAAGTGCTCAGGTGGAAGAGCTGTCTGAAACATGACACTGTTAGGAAAGCTGTGCTCTCCCTTTTCACGTGAGCCTGGAAAACAGAATATTGCAATGCGAAAGTTTTCCTCCAAACTTCCAGGACAGACAATGCTCAAGTCTACTATCCCAGCAGCCTTAACAAAAAGTCTACAACCCAGCCCTCAGAGGCTCTCTCTACTTCCTGAAACCCTCCCAGATTTCAGAAAAGAGAGGTCACAACATTTGTACTTAAGCCTCAGTCAAACCATGAAGAGTCCTAGCTAAAATTTCCCTCCAATTCACTACTGTGCTTACCTCCATTGTGAAGGCAGGAGGACAGGAAAGTGTAACGGTTCACATGAGTGAAAATTAATCCTGGAATACAGGATTTTTCCCACCCCAGAACCCCAGAGAAGTTAAAGGTAACCACAATTTATTCACGCTGTTTAAGGAATTACATTAGCAGTTTACAAGTATAGAATATTGACTGATGCACAATACATGCAGGGGTGAGAGGAGGGCTTCAAAACTGACACATTGATTAGTAGGATCACTGCAAAAGCCCACATGCAGGAATAAAACCATAAAGTCCGTGAAATGCCTGGCAATGACAGACGATTTACTCTTCTCTGCATTCCTTTCCTAAGGGGTAATACTGCAAGTGTCACAGTAGTAAGCATTCCTTCAGCCCTCCTGAAGCCCAGACAAACAACTAATGTATCTCACATGCTCCACTTGGTAAAACATAGTTCCAGCTACTCAATCCTTCAGCGTGTATTCACTGACTAAATAGAGTTGGAGGGAGTGAACAATAAAAATCAGTTAAAACTTTAGAATTTAAACTATGGGCAATATTTTAAAGCACAATATGTAAAAACATACATATGTAAGCAACAAAGTAACAGAATTGTAGAATTGTTGATACTGAAGACTGGAAGGGGGCTCTGGAGGTCATTTACTCTTTACATTTAGCCTTCCAACTTAAAGCAGGGTCACCACCAAACGTGTTCAGGACACTGTCTGGTTGGGATTTCAGTGATTCCCAAGATGAAGACCACATATAACCTATGGACAAAGAACAGAAAATAAGTTACACATGGCACATTATGTTTGTGGTTGCTCACGTATGTGCTAGGACTCAGTCTTTAGTTTTTATGGACTGCCCTGTAGCAACACAAATAATACTGGAGGCTAGAGCTGAACAACTCCACAGCTTGATTTGTTCCAAATGACTCAAATCTGCTCTTAAAATATTTCTATGATTACTGAACGATCTTAGAACAAGACACCGTTGTATCCAGTTGGAGGAGGGGGAAATGTTTTAAAACAATCCCACTCCCCAAACACTGCTCTAATTTAGTCATTAAATGCAAGTGGTCCTGTTTCCCAGGCAATAGTTTGGATATTTTGGCTTCAGCCCACCTTTAAGTAGCTTCCTGAATTGGACTCAATTAGTAGAGAACATATAAGCAAAAAAAGAAAGTGTTAATAACCTCTAAAAGACGAAACTTGTAAAAATACCTTATATTTTGCATTTTGTGTCTGAGCCAAATGTGTCTGAAATGCAACCTGACAAAGCTTCAGGTGGCAGCAGATGTTATACTCAACCTTGTAAACTGCACCAAGAGCCAGAAGTGTCTAGTGCATCCACATGAACCCTCCTACCAGCAGATGCTCCTCATCAGCATGTCCTGAACCCTTTTCATCCATGCCAACCACAGCAACGTGAATCTCACTCTCACTCGAAAAATACAATCCCTCATCAGTTTCTAAGTCAGATGCGTGCTGCATCTTCCCAGGGAACATCCCATCTCTGCTGCTCACCATCACAGCACCTAGCATGCCTGCCCCAACAAACCACCTTGAGCAAGAGAAGACAAACACCAAGCTATTCACGTGGCAAATCTGGTGTAAGACCACCATCAGCTCTCCACTACTGACAGACCTGACTTATCTGTCAGCAACAACAAACTTTCATGTGAAGCTGGCTAGCCATTTCTTGGCTAAAACCATGTATTTTCTGAAAGCATCCCCAAAACGGACCCAAGTGGAATTGCTTTGCACAGCTGTTGAACACAGTGAACCAAAATACAAGTTAGACAGAAGCTTTTCCTCACATGGATACAAATCTTATAAAGCTACTGTATTAAACTGAGCCAGAGAAAAATTTAAATCAGGACAACTGCTGAATGATTTCTGCTGAATCAGAGACCTAAATTTATTAGGGAAGTATGTTTTGGCGAGGTAACCTTCTTTCATTTGATAGTATGTACCACGTGCTACATGACACGCCTGTTACTGCTCATGACCTGTTGGGGACAGTCACATTCATCCAACAATAGCCAATTTCTATTTCAAAAGCCAAATGCTCTCTCCAAATGACATCATAGAAAACCACTAAATAATTATATACTGACCGCTTGAAAATGCATTCTTTCCATTTCCTTCCTAATATCATAGTGTTGAGAAGTTTTACCCACAGCTTCCAAGAGCTAGAGGGCTGAGTGGACTACAGATAACATGTCATGCTACTCAGCCACTCTGGGCATCACAACCAAATTTCTCCCTCGAAACACACACAGCCTTGTGCAGAAAGATGTGAGAAAATCTCTTTTGGTTTACAGTTACCCATTCATACAACAGAACAAGCTCCAAACAAACATCAGCCTTCATCATCAGAAAATACAGTCGATTCTGACCTTGGAGGCTAAAATCAGACGTAACAAACTGTGCACAGGAAGCAATGAATCTTGTTTGGTTTGGGCAGGTTAGATGCCAGCTATGGTATTAGGTCAGTATACTTCTCTGCCTTGGAGCTAGAGCTGAACTTCAGGCCCAGTTCCATCCAGCACTGACACTGAACATGCAGAAGGACTTCCCAATGAACTTACTACATACTGTCTCGCTGCCTACAGCACAGCACTCTGCACTGTGTTGGGAGCTTGCCAAGCTCCACACTGCACATTGGCAACAACTGAGGGATGAAAATAAAAAAATATTTAAGGAGACCAAGGACTTCTGTATGCTGCAGAGTCTGGGCCATCCAGCACGACCCAGCACCCCACCAGACACACCACTTGTTTCAGTGAGAGCTGTATAGGTCCTCCTATGGCACAGCTGCTTCCCGAACATGGACACAGGACTGCAGAGAATCCATATCCATTCCCACACTGAGCTTTAACTATGCTGTGGCCAAACATTCAAAATTAGCCCCATGTCCCTGCTTGCCCAGAGTGCCAGTGGCAAACCTGTTTGTGGGCAAGACAGACCACACCTTTTAGCAGACTCCTCCGGCAAGTCCTCCCTCCAAAGTGAGGTGAGCCTGACATCTGCTGCCTGGTATATATTTCAGTCAGATTAGTGAAAACAGCTGAGAAGAGAGGAAGGAGAAAAATGTAGGAGGTAGAAAGAAGGAAGATGAGCTGAAGAATGAGGAAACTAAGAAAAAACCCCACAGTTTGCAGCTATTATACCTAAAACTTCAGCTCTTCTCTGAAATGGAGGATCCTCCCTTCACTTGGATGGCAAAGTTGATCTATGTCATTTCCCTTTGCTGAGGCTTTGTAGATCATATTTCAAACCCACACTATATTCCTCTGTTGCTGGGTTACCACATCTGAACAAACAATTCTCTGCAGTCTGCCAAAAGCAGAGAAAGAAAGCACATGAATGCCTGGAGTATGCATCAGCCTCTGGAAGTCATCTTACAGCCCAAAGCTGCTACAGACTAGTCACAAGCTCACATACCATAGAGTGAAAGAGGAAAGGGTGAACCTATTAAGTCTGGGGGCAGTGCACAGACTCGAGAACTGCTGTTCCCAGCCTCCCACCTGCTCCCAGTAAAATCAGGTAATTTTCCAAATCATTAGAATTGTCTCGCAGACTAGAAGAAATATGGTCCTAATTCAAAGGGGTAAATTGGGTATTAATATCCCTGAAACTAGCAAGCATGTTCCCCTAGATTTTGAAAGGATGAATCAAGATTTGAAATGAGGAAACCACAACAGCCCATGTGACAAAACACCACTGACTGTAGGTTTGAGACTTTCCGTTTCCAGGCAGGAAACTGTCATATCAGGGGTTGCACAAACTTCCACTTCAGGGGTGCAGGAACACACAGATGTCCCCCACTGTGAAGCTCCCTGAGTTCACTCAGAGCCTTCAGCAACATTGCTCGGAAGGAATCTTCCTCCGCAGCATGCAGCATTTGGTCTAACGTTTCTTATGGTCTGCCCCTGTTCCCTGAACACCCACACAACACCCACCATTCCGCCTGCAAGCCTCAGCTCCCAGGTACCCTCATCTGGGACTGCACATTGAAAGATGCCAAACGCAAGGCTCTAATGAACAATTTATGTGTGTAAACACAATAAATGCTGCAAGAGAGACTACATCCCAGGACAGATCTCAATCAAAGCTACCAGCCTGACAAGAACATTGCCACTGCAGCATCCCCAGGACTGCTAATTCCCAGCAGCCAGGCTAGACAGACCCCGCTCACTGTGCAGCTGCTGTCTGCGCTGCTCAGCAGCAGCTTCACTGCCAAGCTCAGCAGAAAGACTAGCTGAAGATGCTCCTCTCATTCCTTGTTTTCTGCTGCTTTAACACACTCTGGGTGAGGTGGTACCTGCCCAACCACGTACAACACACCTGTGACCCAAACTGGGGTACTGACCTAATTCAATAAAAAAACAAAAGAAAGAAAAATACCAAAGAAAACCTGACTCAGTTGCACTGTGTAGTTTTACTATATCCCCTCCACAGGACAGCAAGCGCTCAGTGCCGCCACACTTCCAGGGGAAAACAAAGGTAGCAAATTGCACTACTGCTGCCAAACATTGAAATCTTTGGTTAAAGGTAATGTAGAAACTAAGAAACAAATTATCTGATGTTTGCTGGAGGTCAGGGACAGCCCTCCTTTTGGGCCAAGACACAGACAAACACCACAAACCAAAAGTAAAACACGACTTTTCCCCAAGACCCAGCTCTCAACTGAGACTACAGCAGTTCAAGGAATATCTCTTCTGCAGAAACATAGGGGTTTTTAAAAATAATTCCACCTGAAGGTCCTTATCACCCAAATATTTATCGATGTTCTAATACATAAGGTACAGTTAATTTTATCAGAAAAAGACCAAGAAGAACATCCAGCAATTTTATAAAATAATCTGAAATAATAACTTCAAGAATATTATTTATTATTTTTAAGAAAGACAGTTCAAGGAACACTGGAAAGAAAATTAATTTAATAACATGAGGCATTACAGGTTACTATTTCTAGTACACCAGGAAGAATTGGAATGTTTAACTTTTCGCTTTTTTTTTTTCCCTAAATAAGGATATGTGAGAAATGTGCCTTTTCCACAACACAGTACTAAGTGACTATATCATTGCAAACATCAGATTAATATTTGGGTGCCTCTATTCTTCATATAAAGCAACTGCAATTTATCAAAATATAAGAGGTTTAATTTACTCAGGAATATTTTGCTTACACCACCCACAATTTTCAGTATGATTTGACTGTAGAGACAGCAATTGTGTTCTAACATTTCAAGTGTGGCAGCTGATGAAGACCAAGTAACAATCACCATTAAGTCCCCAAGACAGAGTCACAAAAGTATAACCATTTTCTATGAGTATGTGCAAAATTGGTATCAGTTTCCTAAATTCAATTTGCAGTTGTACTTTTCCTACTCTAGATTTACATCTGTATAACCAGAATTAAATTTCACCTAAGCCAGTCTATTTAAAGAAACATTTATTTTATGCATTAAACCCTTTGATTTTAACAGTACTGCAAAGTTAGAGGTAATCTCAAATTACATTAATGATCTTCCCTTTCAGCAGGAATCAATATATCACCTGAATATTTATGAGGAAGAGGCTGCAGAGCTGCACCTGAGGCCTTAGAGGTACTGCAATTGAACATCATTATTTACCATGATTAAATAGAAAGACTTGATCAATCGATTTGTGAGCACAGAGGGTCTAATCCCAGTTGGTCATGGGTTTCTTAGGTAACTTTAGCCTTGCCGTTTCTTCCCTCCTTGCCCTCATGTTCTTACACAAAAAATGAGCACAGCAGTACAAACTGGCAAAATGCTTTGATAAATTCAGTGGGGAAAATCACTGCTACTTCAGCAAGCAGTTTACAATGTCTGCCTGCAAGGTACACAGCACTACATGAGATAGACAGGAAAAGGGAATGATTTCTCCTTCCCTTCTGAAGATGCACAGTTAAATGTTACGTTAATAACATGTAAGATAATGAAAGGCGAAACTAGCCTGGATGAAATATAACGTACCCAATTAACTAGTACATATGTAAGTCAATTAAGCAAAGCAAAACTTCTGTCAGCGATCACAGACCCTGTACTCCACCTCAATATAAACTCAACCAGTACAAATATCACAGCCCAGGACACATCATCTCAGCTGCATCATGCACCCCACTTGGGCTTCATGGGAAATGAAACAGCAAGGTGTTATCTGAATGTTTCTTTCGAAGTCACCTTGCAAGTTTACCCAGGAATCATCTACAGAGAAGTCATAAAATTGCATTAAAGTCAACACATGATTCTTAAAAGCAAAGAACAGAAACAAGGGCCACTGTTACCATACAAAGAAATGAAGAGCCCTGTGGAGATCATTGACAGTATTCCTGTAAGCTCGTTCCCTCCTTAAAAGCCACATACATTACATTAACTGTGACATACTGACATGTGCTTTTAGACTTTAGGGATAGACATAGTCCACTTAGGAATTTTTGCATTATTACAGAAATAATTAATTACAACACCCATGTTTTCCAAGGGTTTAAACACAATTCTACCACCACCAATACATCATAACTACTTAATCGGAACAGCTTAATTGGACAGCTGCCAGTTTCATAACTGAGCTACTAGCTGGTTATAAATCTGATGTTTCAAAATAACTCTGAAGTACTGAGCAAAGCAGATAACCTCTTTTTCAAGCAAACCTTCCATGCCACATCCCCCCACAAATCACCAGAAAAGCAATAACTGAATCCTCAGACAATTACTTTTGTGAGCTGGACTGCACAAGGTGTGATCATGTGTATCATCCATGTAAGAAAAATGTCCCAGCCTAGGCAGGTAGTCAGCCCTGTCATTTATGTAATTAGCACTATAACAAAGGCTTGCAAGGTGACTCACCAGCTGAAACAAAGCCTATAGAAAAAAAAACTTAGCTACTTCATTACCTAGAGAGAGTAAAAAATTAATAAAATTACATGTTCACTATACAGTGTAGTATTTCACTACAAGAAAACCAGTATCTTATTTCTCTGAACTAGGGAAAACATTTATCATAATCTTCAGTACAGTTTGAAATTAATTCCCTTCTACAAAAGCAAAGGTGCTACTGCAAATAAGTGTATCTGGGAAGACAGTTTGTATTTCAGTCAAATTAAATGACAGAAGAGATGCAGCAGAAAGTACCTTAAAAGATACATGAGATCAAGTCAGCACACACACAAGAAAAGAACAAACTTAGAGAAGACTTGACCCCAGTTAAAAAGGGGTTGGTGTGGAGGCTCAGCAGTGCAAGGACAGAGCAGCTCCCCATTTTCACCAGGACAACTTGGATGGCAAATACTGAGAGTACACAGACGTCTTTACAAAATGGGGGGTACAGCTCTGACAATGTCATTTACACTCACCAAAGGGATACAACAGTGGAGGTTAAGGCCCTGAGTTTCTGCCATATTGAGGACTGGATGGCACAGAGGAGTTATCTGGCCAGAAAGATCTGACGACTGTAGCAGAAAACCCTGTACTTTCAACAAACTGCATTACAAAGTTCCCACACTCGGAACCCATTTACCTATGGTATGATTAGGGCCTTGATACAGGAATGCTTCATAATAATAAACAAAGCAAAGCATAGTCAAACCTACAATACCCAGCAGGACAGAAAACAACTGTGTGCTTGGCCCACACCCCGCCTAACATGGCCTTGTGCTCCTTAGCTCTCAACATACATAAACAAAGTAAGATCTATAGAGACTAAAAGGGCTCTATCTTAAAAGGTTGCATGAAGTCACAGTTAAGAAGCCAGAGACGGAAAGCAATCCTGTTCTAGTTTGACATCAATCTCCCATATTCTCCAAGAACAACTTAACTAATCCAAGGTGGAGTCCCTTTGGGGTTGGAGCACGACATGTAGTAACTAAGTCTTGTACGCAGCACTCCTCTAGCTGAATGTGGGAAAAACAAGAAGTTGCATAAAACAGCAAAGATGATAAACTCCTCCTCTGAGCATATGCTGCATACATCTGCTGAAGGTTTACAAGATCTACAGCAGACCAGATTCCTGCACAGCATCACAAGAAAGCTAGAAGAGCAATGCTCTTTCCCTGTGTAGGCTATCAGAGTCCTCAAGCTGTTCCTGGAATTGTCTGCCTCCTAGGTTTTGTCTCAATTAGAGCAGGACATGCACACACAAAGCAAATCCTTCAAAATATTAAAAGCAAAAAGGAGTGAATCATTGCTGATTCTGCCTTTTTTGTTGTTGTTTTTTGTCTTTTTAATCTCTTTTACAAGCTTCTCAACTGGTACAGCCCTAAAAGAATGAAAAGAGAGCATCATCAAGGTTTTTTCCATCTTCAAGTCAAAACATGTAATGCCCAAACACACATAGCACAGCCCAGTGACTAAAGGACTACCTGTGATCAAGGCATCCTGGCTCCCGCTGCTGTGTCAGGTACTGCCCTGCTGAATGAGGCTGGGCCAGTCCTGTCACCACTCCCTGTCATGTTTCGCATCCCACCCACCAACTGGGTTTACTGACTTTTCTCTCCCTTGAGCTCAACTCTTCAGTTGCCTCCACCCTTGACTTCCAAGTTTCTACTCCTGTATGCTGCTGGTCTCAAGTGGCTTTAGGAACAGCAGCATATCAGTCCAGCCTGCATATTTAGTTAACAAGTTTATAGCTATGTAATTCACAGTAATTAACCTCTTTGCTTATGCTTGTTCAACACAATAAAAACAAAATAAAGCTTTATTTACAAACAAAAAGATACGCAGAAAGGAGTGCATTCACCAATTCAGCTGATTTTTTTACCAGTCTGTTACAAGGATTTACTTTTCCTTTGAAATACTGTATTCTGATTTTACTTAAAATCCATTTCCAGCAGAATAAACGAAAGCTAAGCCCCATTGGATACAATTTGTAGAGGTCAAATCCACCTATATTCACCACCTAGGCTGTATCAGATGTTTTGCAATCAACGCAAGGCCTAAATGAGCTGAAAAGCAGCACAAGGTTTGCCTGCATGCCAAATTACTGAGCCAAACAAAGCTATACGCAGACAAGTTCACATGGGCCACCTTCTACAGAGGGCTGACAGGATCAGCTCATAAGGATCGCAAACCACCTGTCTGCATTCTCTGACTGGTCCCCGCACAGCACTTTTCCCACATTCTACACCTAGAGAAAAACTTAATGTGCCAATTGCCTAATACAGCATTTCTACTGACAAACTTTACTCTTCCGTACAGACTAGATCTGGAATTTCCCTTAAAATATAAAGTAAAAAAAAAAAAAAAAAAGCCAATGGCAGGACCTGCACCAAAACAAAGCTATGTGAACTGAAGTCTGCTGTATTATTTTCGCAGTGGTCTCCATTGAGGAAGTGGTTAGCACCACCGTAAGGTTTCTCCTTCCACACAAAAGCAGGCACATGACAGTACTGCCACCGCACCCCGCTCCTGGCCCTCGACGCCCGCCATACGCTTGGGTTTCTGCCGGGGCTGCGGTGGGGCAGCTGCAAACCGAGGAGGGGCAATCCCGGCCCGGCTCCCCGCCCTGCAGCAGCTCCAGGGCGGCCCACCCACCGGATCCCGAGGGGAACGGAACGGGACGGGAAGAGAACGAAAAGCGTTTACCCGCCTCCATCCCACAACCCCCCTTCACAGGAGCGGGGGTCGGGAGAGAAAGGCCTTTCTTTTCCACCTTTTCCCTCTCCTGGGCCAGCCTGCAGAGAGCCAGGCGCTCGGAGTTGTCATTTTGGGGAAAGGTGCGGTCGCCCTGCCGGGGCCAGGCCAAGGCCTGGGGACCCGCCGGTCGCCTCCCGGCAGCCCCGGTGCCCCTCGCCTGCCGCCCCCGGATTCCAAACCGGCCCCGCTCTCACGGCTCCGCTCCGCCTTCGCCCCTCCACCCGCCAGGGCCGCGCTCGGGACCAGGCCGCCCATCCGCCGCCGCCCCCGCCTCACCTCCTTCAGCTGCTCCATCTCGGTGCGGATGGTCTCGTACTCCAGCTCCAGCTCCTCATACTGCTGCTTCAGCTGCTGCTTCTCCTCCAGCACTGCCAGCCCGTACTCCGCCGCCTGGATCTTCTCCCGGGTGGTCTCGCCCAGCTCCTGGAAGAGACGCTTGATCTCGCTCCGCAGCCACTCGGGCTCCGACTCCATCACCAACCGGGCGTACTCCTCCTCCTCCATGGCCAGCGACATGTCGGCGGAGGGGGCGCCAGCCGCCGAGGCGGATGGGCGAACGCGCAGCCCGTCTGCCGCTCCTACCAGCGGCAGGGCCCGCAGGCGGCCGCGGCAGGGCCCGCTCGGGCCGCCATCGACGGGCCAGGCGCGCGCTGCTCCCGCCGCGGACCCTCCCGGGATCCCGCCCGCCGCCGCCGCCGCCGCACTCGCCGCAAGCGCCGAGCGCAGTGAAATCATTCAAAAGGCATGGCCGGGCCGGAGCCCCGCGGGATGCTGGGAGCGGGAGTCCTCGGCACTCGCCGCGCCGTGCGCCGCGCAGTTCGCTGAACTACAGCTCCCGGCAAGGACCGTGACGGGCGAGGGCGGTGGCAGGCGGGGAGGAAAAGGCCCTCTGCCGGGCGGCGCGGGTAGCGCGGCGGTGCCCGGAGCGGCCTGGCCCCACAGCGAGCGCGCCCCGGGACCGCCCAGTGACCCCAGACAGAAATTCGGGCACAGGCCCCGGACCGCGGGCACTCACCTCGTGCACACAGCCCCTGTACACAGCCCCTGTACACACCCCGTACCGCACTCAGAAGGGCTTTCGGGGCGGGTTTGAGAAAGGGCTGGGATCAGCTGGGTGTGAAGGATGAGGCCCGAGCACCGGAGCGTGTGGCGGGGGGGGAAGACGTTCCGGTGCGGTGAGTGGTGCCACAGCGCGGGGCGAACGGAGGGTCACAGAAGGCTGGGGCCAGCCCCACGCCGTACCGAGAGCTGCGAGCATCTCACTGTTCCCGGCGTCCTGCGTCTAGAGGTGGAATTTCTGCTAAAAGGCGTTCTCCGCACACCGACGGGGGCCCAAAGCGTGTCCCCCGAGTCATCCTGAGGATAACCACGGCCACGGGACAAGGTGCTCCCCTACTGCTGAGCTACCTGATGAGAGGAGGGATAGGTGGCATCAAGACCCAGTGCCAGGAGCAGCCGTGGGACAGTGACACTTGGTACTGTGCTGCCTGAAGAGGATTTGCCAGCTCGTGAGGAAAACGCCATCCGCCTTCGCTCCAGGTTACACTCCTTGGGCAGGTTTGGTGGCAAAGGCACCGCGATTGGGACACTCATTGGGGCACCACGGGTAGAACTGATTTCGAAAGCACAGTGAAGATTGAACAGAGACAAACCTCTGCTAGTTGGACCATAGCAGTTCCTAAGCAGCCCCATAAAGCTGGGGGGTATGTGTCCCTGTGGAGTGGGGAGATGCTTCACTCCCATCGTCAGGAGAGCCCTGCAGCTTTATCGTCCCTTCATAGAGCAAGTGCAGCTTGTATTTCTTCCAGAGTCAAAAACAATCGGTAATGAACTGGTGAGCAGATAGCAAGCATAATAAAAACAATTACGTGTTTGAGCACTCCGCAAGGTCTCAAACATAAGCAACGTATTTGTGTACAGCTGCAAGGTTTTTCCAAGCTACTTTGAGCTTCTGCCTGTGCACATGTCCCTTATCCCTTTAATAAGCTGTGTCATGGCTGAATGCTACCTGTTATTCATGAAGCTGCCTCACTCAATTTTTCTTCTCCTGACACTGTCTGGAGCTCCCTGTGCATCAAGTGCAGGTATGTGTTTGTCCTGTGAGCACTGACGTGACACTCAGTCACCCAGACCTGAGAAGTAGCAAATCAATGTCCTCAGCCGAGAGTGTGCATGCAAAATTAATTCCTTTAGTTTTTTATTTTCAAAATTCTCAGTAGAAGGCATTTTCACTCTTGTGCACCTCTGTACCATCATTACTGTCACAGAATGTTTTTAGGGAGTTTAAACATTCTGATTCCTTTATAAAGCTTAAAAAGGAAAATAACAGTATTATCTCTTCTCCACATTCTGTTTCTCACTATTAGGACTTCATCATGGCCTTTTATAGTTTTCTTTTGTCCACTCAAGTAGGTAGCATTGCTAGTACCACCCATTCACAACTGATTCATCATTAAGATATTTTTAATAATTAATGCTGGCTTGTACTTCATACTTTCTGAGCCTTCATTCCAGGTTTTCTCTGCAACTCTGGGCTCAAGCACATTAGCTACCCTTCAGTGCTCCTCCTGCTCCTAAACTGAAACTTGCATGTAATGACTTGCTCTCAGCACACAGAACTTCAGTTCAGATCCTGTATATTTCTGGGATTACAAGTGAATTTTGAGATATGACTAGTTTGAGGGATTAATAGAGATGAGCTGATCAACTCATCATAGCACAAGGGACTTCACTGGATAATTTGTTTTCTAGGTCATATACAGAACTATTTCTTGTTTCTAGGTTTCAAACTTGGTTATTTTATAAACTGCCAAAGACGCAAAGGCAGAAATTATAAATACTGCAATAGTTAATTTTAAAGCATTCCTGCTCAGTTTCAGAAAACTGGAGTAACTTGTCAAAGTTAAGGTTCCCATCATCCTTCAAGGTAATGCTGCAGGATAATAAAAGCTTGTATAATGCATGGAGGAGTACAGCCTGGCCAATGCCCATCATCTGCTCCTGAGCACACCCAGAGACCCCTGCCCATTTCCCCAGGTCAATGTGTCCAGACTTCATCAAAGCAAAGCCACCCCACTGATTCAAGGTGTCATGGCCAAGTGTATTTTGGTGATACAGACTTACACAGCAGCTGGAGATTGTTGCTTTTCTTTTTCCTGTTGAGATTTTAAAGCTATGTACTGAGAACAAAGTGGATGAATGCTAAAATAAATTTGAGTAGTGTTTTTTCTTGTGGAAATTAACCCACAGAAAAAAAAAAATCCCTAGTGAAAAATTCATAGCAAAGGCAAAACCCTTCAATGCTAGTTTTATTTAACCTGAGTCCAAGTCCCAAAGCAGGTAGGCAGTATAATCCAAGGCTGCAAAACATTCAGGTATCTGAATGTGTAAACCAGCCTAACCTGTGCTTAAAACTGGGGTCACTGCAGACAGGAAACTCCTTCTAGATGTCTTTCTTTTCATACATTACTTTGGATAAGTTCAAGTGTACCACAATTAGGGTGGCACAGCACATTATAATTTCAATCTCCTTTTATCCACTGCATTTGTGTACAGCTCAGCTACAGCAAACACCATAACAAGAAAGTCTTTAAATTGGCCCTGAAACAGCCATAAGAAACCCTACCAAGCTGTTCCATATTTCTCCTCTTATTTTCTACTTTAAAAAGAAACAAAACACTTTAGGCATAAAAGCACTTTGGACTGCTTAGATGTTTGGTAAAGGTATGGTAATGATGCTAGGTGAAAGCGAACTTAAACTATATGTAGCTTATGCCAAAGAAAAAACCCATTATTTTTCAAAGTATTAAAACTCATTCTGGAGAAAAAAAGGAACTGCATGATCACTTTGAAATACCCAAAGGGGGGTTTAGGAGAAAAAAAGTATTTTCCTTCTCTTTTACACAAGTAAATTCCAGAGAAATAGTCTGTCAGCACCAATATACTTAATGAAGATTACTGTAATGACTTTAATGCTCTTTTTCTGTTTATCACAGCTATGAGGATTAAAATTTAACATACTGTTGTTCAGCACAGTATGTATTTCTCTTTGGTTGAAGTCTTTATATGCAGATTGTCAAAAGAATTTTTTAAAAACCCAAAATACAAAAAAACAGAAAACAAAACGCCCAAAAAATCCACCCCACCAAAAAACAAACAGCATGAAGGAAACCAGATCCCAGTACTGAAAGGGAGCTGATATCTCCATCCTCAGGCTATTATCACAGGGACTCTGACTGTTGACTTAAGGTGACCTCTGATATCTGCAACAAAATTTCCAAGCAAAGATAAGCTGATGCATTAGCACAAACGCTCAGATCACTCTGGCCGGTGGGAGACAAAGAAAGGAGAGAGGAAAAAGAGAGAGAAAGAGAGAAAACGAGATCTTCAGATTTCAGCTTTACTCTGGTATTCAAGTCCATTACAGTTGCTAGAGCTTCTACTGCCTCCAGTTTTGCTCACTGCCAGTTGAAATGCTGCTCTTCCCTTCACAGACAGCTGTTGCTCTTGCCAGCAGCAGGAAAAAGATAGGCAAAGGAAAAACAACTTCCAGGTGGCAAACTGTCACCTCCAGGGGCAAGAGCCCTTGGTCCCAGGCTTCTATGGCAGAACTGCTGTTCTCCATCTCTCTGCCATTCCACGCGATGCTACCTTTAGGTCAGGGGAAAAAAGCCTTTAAAACATCATACACAACCCACTTGCACAAGCGCAGATCCACAGGAAAAGCAGTCCCAGTACAGACTGTTGTGAGTGGGTAGCAAAAGTGAAGCTAAAATAAGCTATAGTCAAGGGAACATTCCGAGGGAGCTGTATGGACCGTGGACATGGGTCTGCGCTGGTGCAAGGTGATGTGGTGTAGGGGGCTGAGTGATTCTAGCTGCCAGGTAAAATAAGCATGCTACAGTTTCAGACACATGGGCTGAACAGAAAAAAAAAAAAGAAAAAAAAAAAAAAAAAAAAAAAAAACAAAAAAAAAACAAAGCAATAAAAAATAATACAAATGAATTCACCAGGAAAAGGGCTAAACTGAGGTAAATAGTAGTGGCAAAGGATTAACAGAATCCACATGGATTCCTGGCCTTCCTTTCTCTGGTATGTGTGATGATTGTCTGGTAAGTTGCTGTGGCCTTGAACATAGAGTTTAAGAGCTTCTTATTCTACCTTCAGGAAAACCCAAAAGGGCAATTAGAGCAATTAGAGATCAAGCTGGCTGGAATAATTTGCTGGATGTCTTTAGAGTGTCTACCTCATTTTCTGTACTTGAGGGAGAAATAGGAAGAGTGTCTATTTAGTCTCTATCTTCAAGAGAGAAATTATCTCTTGTCCAATTTTGAGATGACTACTAAAATTTGAAGCATGTTTACAAAAGCAAAAATCTGGAAAAAGTCATTTTGCAGCATGACTGAAAACACTTTCTGCATCCTTTCCCAGTCACTCAGTTCTGGGATCATGCTGCAGGCAGCTCATGTGAGCAACAAATATCAGCCCTGCAGCTCTGAGAGAGATTTCAAGAGGACAAGAAATAACAAAATAGATAAGGAAATAAAGAGATGTGTAATTAGCCAAGGATGGATGGGCTTCCAAAATTCAGGCCAGAATTAACTAACTTCAGATTATTTGTAGGAAACAAATGACAGAGAGATGGCTCTCCCTCTTATCTAAATATGTTTGCTCTGAAAAGGAAGTATTTTAGAGAGAAGAATTTAGGTTTCTCTGTCATAAATTGTGGATGCAAATGTACTTTCCACTCAGCTGAACTACTGTGGAAAGCAGAAGGGAAGGTGGTAGTTCATTTTTGCAGACCAGTAAGAAGGTAGGCATTGCTGAAGAAGGTGATGGAGAAATTGCCAAAGACAGAAAAGCTTAACAAGCAGGTCTGGAGGAACTGACATCAAGTGAAAAGCTTAGCACCTTGCTGGGAGAAATGCACATGGTGTCTCTCCCATATTAGAAGTAGTGGAGGGGTCACCTGCATGCTTCCATGTGCTCTGAAAAACTATATCAGGTTATTTGACCAGAGCATGCAAAATGAGGGAGGATTAACCCCTCTCCCTTGGCTTTAGCTCCTTCTCTCTAAAACAGGGCTCCAAATATCCCCTCCCTCCACAGGGCTGAAAAGATGCTGTGAAACCTGTGCTGGGTGCCATAACCAGAAGGATTTGATAATACTTAAAAATTATCATGGATGCAGGAGGTAAGACTAGGAGTTGCCCACTGTGAGTGAAAAGAAAGAACCACTTAGTCAGGATTGCTCTTTGCTTCTCAGCTTGGTTGAACTGAAAGAAGGCCTGAGAAAACATTTTTTCCAAGAAAGGTTGCTAAAGCTGACAGTCTTCGTCTGCTTGTGACTTCCACCGAAATATTAAGAGAGGGATCTGGAATAGATATGCAGTCCTGGGATCAGGAGGTTTTTAATGGCTGATGTACAAAGTGTCATCTGATATATTTATACTCCACATGGATCTTAATTGGACTGTAACTTGATAGGCTGCTGTGCCTCTTGGAAAGTGTGTGCCTTGATTGGAAAGTATAGGGGTCTTCAATGCATTTAAGGAGAAACAGAAAACTTGTATCTATGGCAGAGATAATACCCTTGAAGGGTTAATTAGGCATTAACAACTTAGACGGGAAAGCATTTTCTGGGGATTAGTGACCATCTGGGAGAAACCAATGGCCTAAGAAACCCTGATTATTACTATATAGGCCTTGTTCTTACTCAAGGTCATTAGCTGGGCTGTAGGATATGGCTGTAGCAGAGTCCAAATATCCGTTCAAAGGTGCCCTCCGACCCCTGAGGAGTTTGTCCCTGGTTTGCAGCCAGCTGTGAATAAACTGCTACTGGTGAGGTTTTGAAAGCATTCAGAGACCGCGTTTGGATGAGGGATAAAAGGTTCACGGATCAGGTAAGCTTTAATATTTTCAGTTTATAATATCCATCAATTAATTTATTTTACAATAAAAGCTTTACCCTGGAGCTCATTAGCAGCAGTTTTGCTGGTGTCAGTCCCCAAAGATGATAGTACCTTGGCATCTCAGATTTCTGCTTGGCATACCCACTAGCAAGAAATGTTTTTCTCAAAAGAAGTGGGAATTGCAGGATAACCCACCCAAACAAGGGGATTTTATTGCTTTGGTATGAAATTTGAGAGTTTAAATTTTCAGTAGTTTTATACACACGCTTTGTGTACATACACATAGGTATGTGCAGACAGAAAGAAAGAGGGAAACAATGCCATGACAATGAGGCCCACAGAGCTTTAATCATTCTGGACCAAATGGCCGGATTATTTCACCATGTCTCCCTGGCTTCCCCAGACAAGTGATGCAGCATGACTTTTGGGTTTTTAAGCAGGCCTGACAATTGCAAACATCTTCCTCTTTTTTTGCCTTTATCTTGAAATCTGGAGCTGAGGCGGGAAACGCCTTGGACTCATCCCCGGCTCTTCAGTGCTGGGGTGGGCTGCGGGCTGGATCCGGGGCCGTGTGGAGTCGGCGGGAAGCCACAGCGGGGACTCGGAAGCGCAGGCCCGGGTCTGGATGGGGGCCCGGGTCAGCCCCACCACCCCGCCGCGCTTGCCTTGAGCCCGCCCGGTGACCGGTGACGTATGAGGAGCACGAATAGCATTGGCCAACAGGCCGTGGCATAGCCAATGGAAGCGTGAGGCGGGCGGGGCAGCGGCGCCGGGGATCTACTGGGCACCAGGTGACGTCAGGTGCAGTACGGGTCGCCATTGGCAGCTGGCCCGGGAGCGGGCTCGCTCCAGGCCAAGCTGAGGTGGTCCGAGCAGCCTGTGGTGGAGACCGTGGGGAAGCGGCTGTCCTGCAGCAGCCCATGAAGATCCACACCTGCAGCAATCCACCTGCAGCCTTTGAAGGAGCGCAATGCCGTAGAAGGTGGGTGAGAGACTGTGGCCCTATGGAGACATTGTGCTGGAGCAGGTTCATGACAGAACTTGTGACTCTGAGGGGAATCCACACTGGAACAACACGTCCCTGAAGGAGTGACCCCATAGAAGGGACCCATACTGGAGCAGTTTGTGAACTGCAGCCCATGTAAAGGACCCATGCTGGAGACCTTTGTGGAAGACTATCTCCTGTGGGTGGGACTCCACACTGGAGCCAGGGTGAGGAGGAAGGAGCAATGGACAATACATAATGAACTGATAGCAATCCTCATTCCACATCTTGCTGTGGAGGGTGTTGCTCAGAGTCTCCCAGAGCCTCAGCATGGCTTTTCCATGGCTATCAGGCATAGTGGAAGTGTGACAATCCCCCATCCTTCCAGCTTTTACAGAGACAGGAGGCAGACATAGGGGCAGAAGTCAGAAGTGGAGGAGATCCTGGTCTAAAACCATTCTGAACTGGGGGTGAGATCAGCCGTGGAGATGGAGCTGCTCAATGTGCTCAAAATGTCAGGGGTGTCAGGGGTGTCACTTGGGTCCTCCCTTCCCCTTCTCTCCCCGGTGAAATAGCTCACATCTCTCTATCTCTTCCTGATTTGTGGCCTGCTCCATCCCACACCTCACTCAGCAGCCCCACAGTGGTCTGGCCTCAGGTTGTAACTGCCCTGTCAGGAGCAGACACTGGCCACGGAGAGATGTGGGAGAGGCTGTCAGAGGACTGGCTTCTCTTGATATGTCAGGTGGAGACCAACCAGAGTGCAGGAAAAGGAAGAGTTTCTGGCTGCAATATCGAGTCTCTGTAGTGCATTGAAGGGTTTCCTGAGAAAAGTTCCTGAGGGGAAAGAAAGGTGAGAGACACAGGAGCCACATGCATCAGGGGAAGTCTGTAGCTGTTTAATGCGGTGGTTTTCCAGAACAAAACCTTGTTGGTCCTGATGGGTCAGGGGTGGGACATGAAGTAAGAAGGGAGAGCAAGCAGTTGTTGCTGTGTCAGCAACCAGGTCTCAAATGATGAATTCCTGGGTCTCCCATGCAGCCTCATTACCCTTCCTGCAAAGGGTATGTGTGAGCTGTGATGACAGTCAGGGAGTTCACCCCTACAGAGCTGCTGCTGCTGCAACCCCTGGACTGACCTACATGGCCATAAATCTTACAGCAGGTGATGGGAGGGAGAGCTCACCTGTGCTTCCACCACCAAAATACCCCAGCAGAGGCTGTGGCCAAAAGAAGCAGCACTGCAACAATGATGCCAATGGTTGAGGCTGCGCTGCGGTTTTCTGGGGCAGGGAGGGAAGAGGGTGACTGTGTGAAGTCAAGAGCTATCCCTCATGGGGGCAGTGGCTGTCATCTGCAGCCTGCACCCAATCCCCATGGGTGGCACCTACCCCATGGGATGAGAAGGCTGCGGGTGCCCAGGCTCTGGTGGCGCACACGGCAGACGTAGCTGTGCCCGTCACGGGGGGCCACGGCCAGGACACTGCGGAGCTGGTAGGTGAGGTCAGCGTTGGGCAGGATGGGGCTGCTGTTGAGCACCGGGCCCGGAGGCACCTCCTGGCCATCCCGCAGCCAGGCCACGCTGATGGGACGGGGGTAGAAGCCAGTGACGTGGCAAACGAGCAGCAGCTGGTCTAGCCTGGGGCTGCGGGCGAAGACCGTGGCCACAGGCAGCTCTGGGGAATGAGAGCAAAGGCGTGGGGCAAGTGTGGTGAGGCAGGGCTGGGCCCCAGTTGTGGGGGTGGCTGTTGCAGAGTCAGGGTGGACTCACCTTGTCTCTCCAGAATTTCCCTCCCATACCTCTTCAGGGTGGGGAAGTTGCTCTGGCATACCCAGATGGAGAGAAGGTGCTTCAGGAGCACTCTGACAGACTTGTTCTTGTTGAGGCTCTTGCTGACCAGCTCTGCCACCTGGGATGGCTGCTGGGCCTCCCAGTGCTGTTTATCTACCTCAAAAGCTACGAGGTCTTTGCCTCTCCAGCCGACATTCAGGAAGCCTTGGCTTGTTGTATTGGGGTACAGCACACAGCCTGCACGGAACTGAACCACCAACGGGTCTGTCAAAGCAAAGCCAGTGGAGAGGTCCCATGAGTGTGTGGGACATGGCTGGCATGAAGTGGGGTCTGGCTGAGGGCACATACAGGGATGGAGTGGAAAGCAGGGTGCAATGGGCAGCAGAGGTTAAGGCCATGCTTCAGGAGACCCCAGACATCCTGCAAGCCCTCAGGCCTCCTGGAAAAATGGAGTGGATGCTGGCATGGGGTGCTTGCTTAAAAAGAATTCTGTCCCCCAAAATATTTGGCCCCAATTTTCTCTTCCATGATCTTTGCTGTGTCAGTCCTGCAGTTCCAGTACATCTAGTGGCAGCTCTCTGACATGCAGAGGGGTTCCTTGTGCCAGATGGCAGAAGCTCTGAGGGGTATTTTTGGTCTGCTGCCCTCCCCACTCCTGCTAGTCATATGCCCCAGAAGCTGCAGGGTTTCAGGAGCTGTTGCATTCTGTGAGACCCGCCCCTCCCAGATGCCATCCTGCTGGGAAGGAGGCCACAGCCAGAACCTGGGGAGGAGGGCTCTGGCAGGGCTCCTTCCTCTACTCACAGTGCTCTTCTGTCTGCTGAACTATGTCGTGCACAAATCGGATGAAATTGCGCAGACCGATTTTGTACTGGGACATCAGCTTTTCCACGTCACTTTCAGCTGCAGCCTGGCTGACCCAGGGCCAGTAGAAGTGGATGCTCCAGTTGGCAGAATCCAGTGTTAAGATGGGTATGTCCCCTATGAGTGCCATGGATGACACCTCAGCAGAGCTGATGTTGGCAAATTGACTAGTCAGGAGGTACTGGATAATCTGTGGCTCTGCTAGGAGAGAGGATGGAGACAGGAAAGGGTGCAAGAAGGAGATGACTAGAGGTGCTAAAGGGGAAATAGGAAGTGGAGGTGCTGGAGGGGGAACAGGCGATTCGGACTAGATAATAAGAAATAATTTTTTTATGTGAGGGGTAGTGAGACACTGGCATATGTTACCCAGACGTATGGTGGAACCTCATCCCTAGAAACATTCAAGGCCCAGTTGTTTGGGCTCTGAGCAGGGAAGGTGTCCCTGCCCATGGCAGAGGGGTTGGACTGAACGGCCTTTAAAGGTCCTTTTCACCCCAAATCATTCTGCACTTCTATGATTCTATGCTCTTCACCCTGCTCAGGGTTGCTTTCCTGTCTGAACTTCCCCTGACTTCACTGCTCTTTTTCCTTCTCTATTTTACTTTCGACAAAGTGGTTGTCTGCTGCAGAAGATTATAGGCATTTTATCCCCTCCCTTACATGCCTCCCTCCCAGCTAGAGCTGGTGTCTGGCTGTGGAGAGCAGATGAAGAGGCACCACGCTGCTCGTTTGGGATCATGTTTCCCCTCAGGAGAAGCACCTGTGCCAGGACCTGTGTCTGCCAAAGACCTGGACATGGTACAGAGGATACAGAGGGTGGTTGATAGGAAAGGGAATTTTGTCCAGGCTTGGGTCCCTCTGATAGGGCCAGAACACGAGCCCAGCCCAGACATCAGTCCTGCCTTTCTGTGTCTGATGCTGCCTGCTCTGGCAGCGTAAGGTCTCACAGGGTTGTGGTAAAACTCTGTGTGACAGCAGTACCCAAAACACCCTCTGGCAGATGCAGCTCCCTAACAAACAAGGGGCCTTCAGCACCCTGTGGAGCTCAGATCTGCCTGGCACCCATGGGCTCCCTGCAGGGGGAGGACATCTTGCAGGCAAACTCAAGCCTCAAGGCCTCTTTTGGGACCACTGTTGTTTCTTCTGCCTGTGTGCCCAAGGCTCTGTGTTGGAGCCGGTGGGGCAGAAGTCCTGAACTGGAGGCAGGAACAGGGAGGGTGGGCAGGGACAAGGCATGCTTGGGTAGTGCACCGTGGGAGGTCACCCTCTGATGCTGGGAATTATCTGCTCCCCCATACGGCCCAGTGGCCTGGCCGTGCCTCCCATGAGTGAACTTGTGGGGTCCTCTGACAGGGCAAGGGGATGAGAACGGTTGAGGTGAGCCAGGGTTCCCACTTACCCTCTGGGTCTGCCCACATCCCAGGGAGGAGGATCGGGAGAAAGAGGAAGATGAGGAGGAGATGGGGCTGCATGGTGCATGCCGCAAGGCGGAAGAAGCAGCAGCAGTGACTGTGGGATCACAAGCTTCAAGCCAGCCCAGCAGTCACTGCGGCGGCGCTCCACCGATTGGGGAATCAGTGTGTCAGGAAGGGACCCAGAGGTCACAAGCTGAAAGCTGGGGACGTGTGGGAGGGACAAAAGCTGAAACAAGGTCTTGAGCATGAAGTACAGTGACAGGCTGGGGCTGGGAAAAGCCCAGCCAGAAGGAGAACGCAGGGAAAAAGAATCCCAAGAAGTAGCACTAGGAAAAAAGATATTCAAGCTGGGTCTTCCTGACTCCTCCTCCCCACAAATATTACATTGTTCTACCCCAGTTCTTGTGAGATGCATCAGCACTAGTGCAGGTGACGACGGCTTTTGGATTTCACACCTGACTGGAGAAAGATGATTTCTGCCCTCTCAACCCCTACACAAGGAGAAGGGATACTTTGGGTCACCCACCTCCCACTCCTGTCACCTCCAGCTCAGGCTGCTCCTTCATCATTTACGTAATTCTGGGGATGGGGCTTCCGGGGAGGAGGTGACAAGCTGTTCCACCTAGTTCCAAGCTGTAGGACATGGCTGGGGAGCCCCAACTCTGCTCTAAAAACCTGGGGTTTGGCCTGGCAACTCCCCTTTGGTTCCCACCAGCTTTGGTGAGGAATCTGGTCCCCCTCCACAAGAGCTCCCTGTGCATGGGAACAGAATTGCTGGGAGGCATCTCCCTACTCGGTCCCCACTGACACCAGTGTCCAGTGCTGAAGGGATCATGGGGTCACCAGAGTCAGCCTCTCTCCCACAATGTCCCCAGTCCACTGCTCCTCCCTGGCTCCTCCTCTCAACCTGCAGTTTTTCTTCCCCTTTTTTGGGTGGTGCCTTCATTGGGGGCTGAAGGCAGAACCAAAACCGCAAACAAGGGCCAGTCTGAGGGCTGCACCTCAGTAGCATCCCAAAACTTAGTGCTTTTGCTTCCATGGAGCTGTCCCAGAGAGAAGTAGGGATGCTGTGGTGGCCTGATAGGCCCAGAAATGACTCCAGCTTCCCCAGCCACATGACACAGGGGATGTCCAGCTATGCCACCACAAGGTCCACTTCCCTCCCACTAGTCCTAGACCCAGAGGAGAGCGTTTGGCTGTCAGGATGGCAAAGTGCAGCCATGGGACAGCCAGAGAGGGAAGAAACAAGGGGGCTTTTGTCTCTGCAATCCTGTGAGGTGATCACTTGTCTCCATGGTCTCCCCTGAGATGACCGCTGGTCACTTTGTGCTGAGCAGCTGAGAGGCCGTTTGCAGCCCTCTGTCCTGCGTAGGTGCATGTGACATTGCTGGTGTCTGAGTTGCTCGTAGGACAGGACCAGGCACCTGCCTTGTGAGGGTGGTCACAATGTGTTCATCTCCCTCAGAAATTCCTCTGGATGTCTCCCACTGATGCAGTGGATCTGCTTTAGCCCTTCCACTTCTCTATTGAATGTACTTCTCATGTTTGGAGTTTTTTTCACTTCCTTTTTTTGCTCCCAACTTCTCCCTCCTTCATATTGTCAGTTCTCTGGTCTGAAAATGACCCAAGGGGACAGGGGGCTGTTGATCCACACAGACCATTGGTCCTCAGAGTCCTCTCAAGTGACCACAGTCCTCAGAGTCACCCTCAGGTTACCACTGGTCCCCACAGTTCCCTCAGGTGATGTTGGTCCTTACAATCCTCTCAAGTGATTACTGATCCTCACTTTCCCCCTACCCTTAGTCAACTATAGGACTTTGAAATTCTCATGTGGCCACTGGGTGACATTGGTCTTTGTAGTCTCCCCTGACATGAAGGCTGCAACCCCCCAAGCCATGCCTGAGTGAGTTGGGGGTGGGATGGACAGGGATGCAGTGCCTCTGGGTGCAGTACTGGGTGGGTGAGCAGCAGCAACCGCTGCACTGGGCTGGGGTGAGGTGCCTTAAGAGCCCTCTAAAAATGCCTGGGTGAGGCGTGTTATTGTAAAGTCTCTTAGGGAATGTAAGCAAACACTTGCAGACACCCCCCCTTGTACCAGGTGTTTGTGGGTGTGGTGCTGTAGGGTCTCTTGGGAGGTCATTCACATGAATAGCTTTTCTCAACATGTTTCCTTACTGGCGGCACCTGCTCTCCAGGTGTGCCCGGTCCCGTGAGTGCTGCAGGATGTTCCACTCTGCTTGGGAGAGGAATTGCCCCATTTGCCCTGTGGGTGCCAAGGCTGCAGGGAGGTACGGCCACACCAAAGAGTTTCACCTGTCTGTCCCTATTCAGCAGGGGCTGGGAGAAGCTTCGTGTCACTTCTCTTGCAGCGAGGTGCTTGAGTCCTGTGATGCCTGCAGGTGACTCTGGCTGCTAGGGAAATGCAGTCCTCACCCTGGCATTCTGGCCAAGGGAGAACAAGCACTATTGGATTTTTGGTGGATATGGCCGCAAGCCAGCCAGGTTTTCTGTCTTGCACACGGCTGCCAGACTTACCCTGGGAAACTTTGCAGGGAGTTGTCCAGTGAAACCAAACCTTTTGAAGCTACATGTTCAAGTTGATTGGGAGCATGGACTACATGCTTTTCTCTGTGTGTGTGAACTCTGCTATCT
The DNA here is from genome assembly GCF_965231275.1 of Zosterops lateralis. Taxonomy (NCBI): domain Eukaryota; kingdom Metazoa; phylum Chordata; class Aves; order Passeriformes; family Zosteropidae; genus Zosterops; species Zosterops lateralis. The sequence goes on from NC_139771.1 coordinate 9,678,453, forward strand.
TTGATGGGACATGGGCTTCTTTTTTCTCCTTTATTAGGAGCCTTGGGGTCACTTTACCCCCACGTGCACAGCTGCTTATTTCCATGCAATATGTGAGAACATGTTCATATATGCACAGGCACACATGTACTGTTTTTTCCCCCATGCCTTGATGCTTTCTGCAATTAGTGCCAATAATTCAGCAGTGTTTCAGCTTCTATACGTGCCTGATCAAAACCTCTCCAAGCCCATTCAACTTCTAAGGAAAGGCACATGATCTTAGTGAAAATATGAACGGTTTATTTTAATTTCTTACACATCTGCAGCTCCCACACATTACACAAGAGTTTCAGTGTTACTCAGCACTTTGTAAAACCATTTCTGGCCAGGTTCTGTTAGTCTGTGTGGAACAGCTCAGTCTCACCACAAATATTTCTGGAATATGGTTAATAAAGCAATTTTTAGGAAAAAAATATGCCAGAAAGTGACAGTAGAAGGGGACAGCTTTCCAGCCTCTGACAAAACTGTTATTTGAAGCAGAACCAGGAGAATTTGCCATTGGGCATTGAGGTGCCCTAGAGCATCAGTGGGTGGACTGGCCAGTGCCACAAGCTAATAGATGATCATGTAACAAGTGAGGAGGTCTCAGACTTGAATTTGTATCTGTTTAGAAAAGTCAAGTGAGTCAAAAGCTCAGGCTTCTCTTTCAAGTTTCTCTTGTGCATCTCTGAATCGAGTTAGTCTTGCAATTGGCAACACCCAGAACATAGTTGAAGCAGAAAAAGTTGCTGTGAAGGCAGTGGGAGGGAATGGAGACTGTTGGCTCCCTTCTGAGCTAAGCTTCTTTGCTCAGGATGGAGTTCCTGGACTCTGATTCCTCCATCTGCTGGTGCTTTCTGAAATGAGAGGACAGCTGGATGCTGCATGGCAGAGCCCTTGTGGGAGTGCAGACAGCATCTGTCAGGGCTAAAGCAAGAGCTTTGCTGTTCAGTGCAGAAATCCCCATGGCATTTCCTCCCCTCCTCTCTCACTGCCGCTCCATGGGGCAGACAGGGACTCACCTTTGTCTCCACACCCAAAGCACCAACGTGGCAGCTATGGCCATGGCTGCAAGCAGCCCGGCCGTGAGCCCTGTGATCAGCACCACTTCTGAGTTCCCTGGGAAACATAAGGAGAAGCTGCCATGAACATTCTGGGGTTTGCTCCAGCTTGTGGGGCAGGGTGGCTCAGGACCCCCATCTCATCCCCATGGGTGGCACCTACCCCATGGGATGAGAAGGCTGCGGGTGCCCAGGCTCTGGTGGCGCACACGGCAGACGTAGCTGTGCCCGTCATGGGGGGCCACGGCCAGGACACTGCGGAGCTGGTAGGTGAGGTCAGCATTGGGCAGGATGGGGCTGCTGTTGAGCACCGGGCCCGGAGGCACCTCCTGGCCATCCCGCAGCCAGGCCACGCTGATGGGACGGGGGTAGAAGCCAGTGACGTGGCAAACAAGCAGCAGCTGGTCTAGCCTGGGGCTGCGGGCGAAGACAGTGGCCACAGGCAGCTCTGGGGAATGAGAGCAAAGGCGTGGGGCAAGTCTGGTGCGGCACGGCTGGGCCCCAGTTGTGGGGGTGGCTGTTGCAGAGTCAGGGTGGGCTCACCTTGTCTCTCCAGAGCTGGCCTCCCATAGTCCAGGAGCATCTCCATCTCATCGACACAAGTTTCATTGAAGATCATTTCCACCAGCTCACTCATGGCGGTGTAGTTCTGGAGAAATGACTGGACATACCGTGACAACGTGGTGTTCTGGGAGAGGGCCCAGGTGACATTCTGTGTGTCGAAGCTGAGGAAATCCTCACCATTGTAACCCACATAGGCAAAGGCCTCGGAGGTTCTGTTGGGGTACAGCGTGCAGCCTGCCATGCACTGAGCCACAAAGGGGTCTGGTGGAGCAGAGAGGAGACAGAAGTTGCATGAGGGGCTGTGATTGCCTTCCTGCAGCCATGGTCAGTGTCTCCTATACAGCACCAGCACTGTCAGATGCTTCCCCACTCCCCAGCTGCTTTTCAGAAAGGCCTGCAGTGAAGACTGGGTACTCACAGGGGACGTCCATTTGCATGGCTCCTTCATTGATCAGATGGTTGAACTTCTGCAAATAGATCTTAATCAGGTTCTCAATGGTGTCCCAGTCAGCTTGGGGCAGGGCTGAGCGCACCCAGGGCTGGCAAAAGTGGATGGACCATGTGTGTTTATCAAGAGAACCAAGTTCAATGTCTTCCAGCAGGCCTAGCCCCTCAGTGTCCGCAAATGAGGTGTTCTGGAAGGTGGTGGTCTGCAGCAGCCGGATAGTGAAGGTCCCTACATGAGATAAGGGTTGACAGGGAGGAGATGGGACTGGGAGAAGAGGGCTGAGGAAAGTGAAGGAGCTGAGGGATGGGTCCTTGGGGTTGCAGGGATCCATGGACCCCCCATAAGCCACTTACAGCCTTTGCAACCCCACTTCCCATCCCCTGCATGCACCTGGGGTGGCTGCATCCCTGCTGGGGAGGAGGTATGGAGCCAGGGGACAAGGAGGAGTGAGGAAGCAAGTGCCCAAGGTGAGCAGGGAGCAGGAAGCCTCTCTCCTATGAAGTCCCATGTGTATGAGCCAGGGGGTCCTACTTACCCTCCAGGTTTGCCCATGTCCCAGAGAGGAGAAGGAGGTAGAGGAGGAGGAAGAGAAGGCAGCAGCAAGGGGACTGCATAGTTCCAGCAGTGAGGCCCAGAGTCTGCAGCAGTGGGTGCAGCAGCAGGAAGAATAGACTGTTGAGAGATGTGGCCTCAGATGTCTCCTCAGGCTGGCTCTGCCTGGGCAGCTCTGCTGGTGCTAATGGCCCTGGCAGCCAATGGGGTTGGCACTGAGGTTTAGGGGAGGGCTCTGAGGTTCCCCCGTGGAATGAGCTGGGGCATCCTGAGTATGGCTGTGAGTGCTGGGGAATTTGATTGTGAACAAGGTCATTCCATTGCATGCAGGAGCTGTCCCTCATGGCTGCAGCAGCACCTTGACAGTCAGGGTGATGTGGGTGAGCTGAGTCCTCTGTTCTACCCCCCTGTCAGGTGGACGTGTCACTTGCCCATGCACTGCATCCGTTACCCTGATAGGAATATCCCTTCCTTGTGCCTGGCCTATCTGGCCCTGCATAGAACACACATTGCCACCTGCTCTGTGCTGCCAGGTGGGCTCACAACAACATGGCTGTTTTCCCCACAGGGCAGGCAAGCCCTCTGCCCACCACAGGGCCTCATGCCTGGCCTCTCTGTGCCCCCAGGCTGTGCACTGGTCCCGTGCCTCTTTGTCACCTCCCAACCATCCCACAGCCAGGCCACTCTGATGGGCCACGGGTACATGAGCCAGTGATGTGGCAAGCTTGCTGGAGAGCTGGGCCACGACCTTGGAAAGTTCTGAGGGTGAGAGAGTGAAGGAGAAAAGCTGGTGGTAATATCTCTTGACCCCTCAGCACTGCTGGTATAATCCTGGGGAAGGGACTTTCTAGAGTTGAAGTGATGAGTACTTCCAGCCTGGACCACAGCTATGGGGTCAGGGATGGCTGCAGGAACAGCTGGAGGAAGCAGTCCTCCAGGAGCTCTTCTTGGAGTGCAAGAAGTGAAGGGACTAGAGCAGCTATAGCATGCTAGTTTTCAAGGGGAAAGATAGGCTGCAGGGCCTGGAAAGTACTCTTTTCCACTGACAGTCATCAGACTCCTGCAGCAGTGGCAGTTGGCTGGACAGGATCTTCAAGCTGAGATGGGGATGGGACCCTGCCATCATGCCCATCCCAGGGAGTAGCAGTGGATGTGCAACTTCCCCCTTTCCACAGAGCTCTATCCATGCCAGGGCCTGGGAGCTGCCTTTCTGCTTCCCTGCACCCCAGAGTGTAGGGGAGCCTGAACTCCGCCCTAAACACCCTCACACAGGGGAGAGCCTGAGGATCGGCTGCAGCCTGGCAACTCCCCTTTTCTTCCCACCAGCTTTAGTGAGGAATCTGGTCCCCCTCCCCAAGACCCCCTGTGCATGGGAACAGAAATGGTGTGAGCCATCCCCCTGCTCTGTTCAAATTGTCAGCAGTGTCCAGCGCTAGAGGGACAATGTGGTGACCAGACCCAGCCTCACCATACAATGTCCCATATCCACTGCTCCTCCCTCACCTGCAGTTTCTCTCCCCCTTTCCTGGGGTGTCCATATGAGGGTAAAGGCAGAGCTAAAGCCACAGCTGTGGGCAAGACTGAGGTGGGGTGCCCTGCTAACAACCAAACACAACAGGGGCAGAGGTATCCATGTTGGTATGTGACCCTTCCAAGCACAACTGGGACCAGGTATCACCACTCCATGTTACCATTTTTGGTGTCTCCAGCTGTAGAGACATAGGGAAAGCCCATATGAGGCTGCTGCAGGCTGAGCTCCAGCACCCCAATTACACTGAGTCAGACACAGGGACAAAGGGACACCAAACCCCTTCCTTTCCATGGAGCTGTCCCAGAGAGAAATAGGGATGCTGTGGTGGCTTGATAGGCCCAGAAATGACTCCAACTTCCCCAGCAGCATGACGCAGGGGATGTCCAGCTATGCCACCACAAGGTCCGCTTCCCTCCCACTAGTCCTAGACCTGGAGGAGAGCGTTTGGCTGTCGGGATGGCAAAGTGCAGCCATGGAACAGCCAGGGAGGGAAGAGACAAGGGGACTTCTGTCTCTGCCATCCTGTGAGGTGGTCACTTGTACCCGTGGTCTCCCCTGAGATGACCGCTGGTCACTTTGTGCTGAGCAGCTGAGAGGCCGTTTGCAGCCCTCTGTCTGTGAAGGTGCATGTGACAAAACTCAACATGCAGTCCCCTCTAGGTCAAGATGAAGTCCAGTGTACACAATACATTTATATCTACTCATATTTCATTTCTCCTTACTGGTGGAAATAATCACTAGGTACAGAATTGCTAAATCCCACAATCTCCACAGGAACAAAGACAAACAGACCCGAAGTGGAGGGGTACTCCTCCCTTTCATGATGACATCTGCCACGGGCAACCATGTTTAAGAGACAAAGGGAAAATAGAGTCAGCCTTCCTCCCTACTTAGCCCTTCATCAGCAAAGGCAGCTGGCACATTCCAGCAGGTGATACTCAGCAAACAGCTAGAACTCATGGAGAAATTTTGCCTTCATTGTGGCAGAGAACAGCAAGGAAAGGCAAGGCAAAGCAGCTGGGCTGGAGTGGGTGACTTGGTGCCTTCTTGCCTCAGCTGGGCACTGCTGGAAAGCTATAGGCAACTCAGACTGGAGTAAGACCACTCTTCTTTCTGGCACAATGCTGCTGACAGACTCTCCTGGAACTTGCATTGAGGCAGTCCAAGATGCAAAAGAGGAAGAAAAGGTAGGGGAAAAAAGAAAAACCAACAGAAAAACCCAAGGCAAAGATTCTGCCTTGAGCAAAGACCACAAGGCAAGAGGGGTCTGCTTGAAAGACCCCTGACTTTGAAAAGGAACCCCAGCAACCCCTGTCCCTCAAGTGTCATCTTCCAGCTGTGGCACTGGATCTTAAAGAGACACTAACAATTTTGGGCACAGATAGATATGGACTACAATAACATCCTGGGTTACCCAAGACACATGCTCATTTGAAGTAGACCAATTTGGCTTCCTTCCTGCACTTTCCCAGGCTCAGCTTCCCCTCAGATTTCTCTCTTCCTGCTCCTTACAGCAGCAAGTCACACTCGATGCCACAAGCCAACCGCAGGGTACAGGCTCTGTGCACAGTGTGGCCTCTTGCTTTGCCTGTGCTCCCACCCGGCTTCTCTGCAGATTTCAGCCCCTCCAGGGGTGGGAGAGGGTGGCCCTGGCTGGCAGGTGACCCCCATCCTGCTGCCCACTCCCACTCCTTCAAGGGGACAGGGGAGAAAGGCAAATGTGAGAAAACACTCATGGGTAAGATACAGACGGTTTAATAAGGGAAAGAAACTCTCTCGGGAAACACTTCATCACATCACACTGTGGCCAAGGCTGGCAGGGAACTCTGGAGGCCATGGGGCCCAAGCCCTTGCCCAAGCAGAATCACCTACAGCCAGCTGCCCAGCTCAGGGGGTGGTTCAAAAATGACAGATCATTTTAAAAGGATAAGCATGGTGGCAAAAAGCTGCCTGAGTGTGCCCTTGGCATGTCTGAAATCTTCAAATCCAACCTCATCCCATTACATATTGAATGCATAAATAATTGCCCAAGTTGTAGTGTAGTGGCAATATCTAATATCTATTTATCCATCATTTTGACCTTTCTAATGCTGTGAAGCATAGTACTGGAATCCATCTAATACTAGAAACCGCTGCTGCTTCTTGAAGAGAAGGAGTATCTTCTGCATGGGTAAGTCTGAGTAAAACAACACAGAGTTCCAAGCTGATGCTTGTTTTATTAGAATACCACATAACGTGAAATTCACAATTTATGACACATCAGGATCAAAATCTTAAAGTTTCTTACTCTATTCCAAAACCTCTAAGATGTGAAGAAAAACCCAACATGTTGTTTTAACCTAACATCTTCAGAATGTTACCTTGAAAACGTTGGCAAAGAAGAATTTATTTTAAAGCATTTAATAGCTGAGACAAGCAATGTGAAAAGAATGAATTACAGAAGAAAAAATACAACCCAACATTCATACTACAAATCTACCTTTCCACAACAATTAGTACTTCCAGGTCATTTTTTTCCACCAAAAAGATGTTGTAGTGGCGAAAAGATGATGCTGGGGAAACAATAACAACAAGAGCACATTAGACTTAAAATACTTTTCTGAAAAGCTTATTTGTCCAACAGAAAGACACTACAAAACAATACGGAGGGAAAGTGAAAAAACAGAGGAAACAATGAATAACTTGTGCACTAATGGTCTGGCCTCAGTCATTAAAGGAATGGCGCACATTGCAATTAACAAGGAGTATTTTTTTTAAAAAAACTAACAAAACCCAGCAGCTGCCAATATCCAACTGGTGCTGTGCAGTGATGGACAGCACTCACAGGATCCAGCCTCAGCAGCATGGAGAACTCCTTTAGGCAGCCAGCAGGTGTCTGCACAGTGACACTGATTTCCATTTAGAATGGTGCCTTTGGGAGTCAAGAGTTATAAAATCCAGATTTGCTCAGTGGCCAAAGAAAGATCACATCCACCTTAATGGGGCTGAAGGTCTATCTGGGAAGACCCTTTTAGCTGGCATTTCTCAGCTGAGAAAAGCCACTTTGTATCAGGGATGTGATGGAGGTTCAGTGACCCTCTCTCATCAGGAGTTTTTCCCAAAGACAAATGACATCCCTTTTTTTTGCCTTGGGAGACTTTGGTTTAGCCACAGAAAAGATGTCTCCATCCTTCAAAATGATGGAGAACAAGCTGGCACTGCCAGAATCACAGGCTTGGACAGAGCCAGGACTCCCTCTGGTCATCAGTGCAGGATTAGTACCTTCTCCAGAACTGTGAAAGACCTCTTCCTTCTGACTTCATGCTTCCTTTCTTTCCTGTTTGGTCCATTTGCTGCAGCAGCTGCACTGCACCCTCAGCCTGACTGCTTACTCTTTTTTCTTCAAGGGGAAATTCCACAGGTTCCCCTGTAAGAAACAGCAGCAAGAACAAAACCACAACCCCGCTCTCTACCCACTCCCTGTGTACCCAGGGGAATGAAACTCAGTGGAATCCAGAAATTCCTTACTCACAGAAACTCAGTTGATCACAGTCTTTATTAAGGGATGCTGGGCTAAACTCAAGCTCATTTGCTTTGGAGGAATTCTAAAAGGAAAAGGGACCCAAGAACTGTTACATAATGCTAAATTCTATTGCACAGAGATTTTTGTAAGCTTGCTTCCGGAAAGTATTAAAAAACAAGGTCTACACTCTTTGTTGTGTGGTTTCATTTGGGGATTTTCTTCTGCAACAATAAGGACTTTCTTCACCAAGGTATTTTTACACCTCCCTCGTCAGGACATAACATAAAGCTGTAATTCATTTAGAAGACTTTAGCATACCAAACAGTAAACTAATAGTAGCTATGGAATAAGCAGAGATTTCAAAAAACATGAACAGGAGAGCTGTGGGAAACAACAGCCCGTGGACAGTGCAGGCCCCTGGATATTAGCCTGTTTAAGACATAGTCCTGGGACACACACTCAACTTGGAAGGGACAAAAATGAAATGTGCCATAAGCAAGAGGTGGGCCAGGAATACCCGTTAGGAAGGTGATCAACAACACAAAGTACCACGAAAAACAAAATAAGCATACAAAGCCACAACAAAATCATCAGGTAGGCTTCTATAAGAGAGTAAACCCTAAAACAGTGACAGGTCCTGATGGTGTTTCCCTTGCACTAATCTCAGAACCATTTAGGTTGGAAAAGCCCTGTAAGATTGAGTCCAACGACTAGCACAGCACTGCTAAGGCCATCACTAAACCATGTCCCCAAATGCCACATCTAAGCTCAGGTTAACACAAAATTCCAAACCTCTGATGGCCTGAGATCTTTGCAGTTTAGTCTGAGACCATTAGCTAAGTTCGGAAAATTCTCTGGAGTGACAGGCTGAGCGCTGAAAATGCAATCCATTGAACAGTTACGTGCCCTGTGCCACTTCTTTGCTCCTCATTTCAAATCCAACAACCCAAAGTCGATCTCACAAGTACTATGTAGACAGATTTCCTTCCTATTTAACAAGACCCTTCCCTTCTTGAAGGGAAGCATTATAAAATACTGGGTGGATTTGAAACCAAAGCCATACAGTGTTGATAAACTGAGAAGGAGCCTTGGAAGAAAGACCAGAAAAATTCCAATAAAGTACAGGAGCTACTGACATGTTTTTATCCAAAACCTAAACATTTCTTCTCCTAGCCTTCAAAACATTGCAAATTTGGTATTGATAACAATTTATTTTGAGTTTTCTATTTTAGAACAAAATCCATAGTTAACGTACATTCGTATTTTGCAAAAATTGTTCCTGCTTATACACTGAACACCAAGAAAGGATTCAGGACTACAACAAGCACTAGGAGGTCAGCCAGAGAATTATGCTCAGCATTTTTAAACAAAGTATTTTTTTTAGGACATCCTATTTCCCCCATTTTCAGAGGACTCACAAGGAATGTAAGTAGCAGGAATGCAGAGATAGAAAAATTCCTTAGAGGAATTTGGACACTTCCTTGAAGGAATTTGGATTTGAATTATTCTTCATTAATTCACTTCAGACACTAGCTATATTGAAAATAAAGCTACCCTGAGGTCTCATTACATAAAAGCTTCTCAAATTAGCATAACTTTGCTGTTTATGACATAATACCTAGGGAACTACTTAATTTACTCAGCAATATCAACCTCAATCACAGACTCTTCCAGTGAAGAAAACACTGGACAGCTCACTCAGTCAGGCTTGCAGAAAATCCATGGAACTGAAGGCAGCAGGCTCTCAGGTCCTGATACAGGACTGCTTTCCAAGCCCAGCGGAACTGCCAGAAGAACTTCTCTCCCCTTGGATGGTTCTACGGGAGAATTCGGTGCCACTTTACACTGACTGACTATCTCCTAGCAGTAGGAGAACTCTGAGATTGCCTAAAGGCATATATTCTGCTTCTCAGGAATACTTTGAACATAAATTAAACAATTAAACAAAACCAAATGCACAACTTACAAGCTCATCACTGCCCTTCTTTACTTCTTCACCTGCAACAGAGGTATAAAACTTGGTGAATATTTAGACTGGACTTTCTTTAACCAACTGAAAAGTAGATTTTTGCATTGCACTTCCTCTTCCAGGAGCAAGATAAACTACTGTGAAACAGTCTGGACCTGCATATGATATACTGAAATAGAAAATGTTCAAATACAGCTCTTTCTGAACCAGAATTCCTAGGTATGAACACCAGATATCAATGGGATGGGACAATTGCTTGTCTTAAAGAAGTGAAAAGTGTGTTCAGAAGAGATAGGCCTGAAGAAGAGTTAGCATCTCACTGTGCTTTGGGCACCAGATAGACAATGCAAAGACATCTGGAACACAGCCTCTAGAGAATACTGGCCTGCTGTAGGACGTAGGGGATTCATACATATTTCCCTGAGGAAATATCTCCACGAAAAGGAATTTGAGACATCATCTGAAAGTAACAGTGCCTCACACTGTTCTTAATTTTAGAACAGCAATGCTGTACAACTATCTGGATAGGACAATTAAATACTGGAGCAGGTGTACAGGGAAGTGAGTGAACTCTCCATGGTTAGAAGTTTTTACATCCAAACATGGGATGTTTGATAGGGAATGCAAATAGGCGAGACTAAGAAATTACTAATTGGCCATTTTATAAAGATCACATTATCTGCTAAGCAGTCATTAAAAAAAAAAAAAACCAGTAACTTTTTTCAGAGCCTGATAATCAGAACAGGAAATAGTAAGAATACTCAGTTTTCAAAACAGGGGAGTTTAAATGTAGAGTCCCACAGAGGCCTTAGCTGTGGCCTGAGGTTGTTCAGAGAATTCATAGAAAACCTGGAAGAAGAGACACTATTGAGGTGAAAATTTTTGTTTATTATACAAAAGACATTATTACCATGATTACTATCATTATTTTTTCTACAAAAATCCATTATATAATTAGGAAAATAGCAACAAAGACTGTAATGTTCTATGTCAACAAATATAGTCAAGCACAAGGAAGAAAAACCTGTGCCTCATATACATGTATGTGCTGGCTCCAGTCCAATGACTGACATTAAAAAATGAAGGTTGGGAGCCACTGGGCATTGCTACATAAAAATACCAGCTAAAGAGTCAGCAGTGTTTGGAAATACAAAGGGGAATCCAGGGAATTTTAGAAAAGCAACACGAGACAATAAAGAACACCCAGTTATGCACTATTTCAAACTCACAGTACAGTCATCCCACATGCAGTTTTCTTCTCTCTGATTCAGATACAGTAGGTGAAGGACAAAAGAAAAGCAAGACATAGATCATAGATATTTCCAGAAATTACCCAACATAATCACAGTCACTTACCACAAGATACGTTTTGCTGAAATGGGTTCAATTCTAGATACAACGTACAAATGTAGGGATAAGGCACAAGATGGACATTCTCATGTTTGAATTTCATCTTTGATACTCTCTCCCATTTACTCAAATCTGAGAAGAATGGTAAGACTTAAAAACACAACACTAACATTTCAAAGGAGCATGAGTCCTGAAGACCATGTCTTCTAAAGCCTCAGAAGTCATAGCACACTGCACATGTGCACGAGGGAGCAAATACAACCTGTCACTATGAACTTGTGAAACTGCACCAGTAACACACTACAGGAAACACTTTATCCAGGTTTACTTATCCACTGTCCCATCAGTCACCTGTATTAATAATGTTCTGTTCCCTTAACTGTGTTTGGCTTCAGTACTGACACCCTCCTGCAAAAAACCATGCCAGGCTCTTCTAAACCTATGCATAGAAAAACCTCTCAGCAGTCTTCCTAATTAAAAAGGAATTATTTTAAAATTTCATTTAAAAATTGAAAAGTATTTGGATTAATGGAAAAAAGATAATTGACATGATAACCACCACAGTTACAGCCATTCCTTCATGTGAGTGCAGTTCTGACATCCAGGAGCTTCTGCTTGGAAGAACAAATGGTGCTGGACATAAATCTCCTCACACACCTCTGATCTCAGGGAGAAATACATGAAATTAATACTGTTAGTCCACATTTGCTAGCAGAAACTAACATCCCGGGGACAGAAGATGATGAAACATTGATACAATCAGTTCCTTTAAGGACTGAAATTGTCTGGTTTTTTGGCTTGAAGGACTCATAGCTGGTGATTAACAAAGAGTCACTCTACAGAGAGGAGCCTGACACACCAATGGTAGGACAGCTCCTCCTGCCAGGCCTCTGAGCTCACAGTTCTCTTCCAGGCCCAGTGCCAGCTAAGCACATGGATGGACTTAAAAGTTCTAGAAATACAAGTTTGTGAACCAAACACTCCTCAACACATAGGCAGAACTGGCTGAGCTGTAGAGAAGCAAACCAATAATGCTGGTTGTGTTGGGCGTCTCCTGTATAATGATGCTCTTGGCTACCTAATCTTATTGACTCTAACAGGAATAAACTGCTGTCGTATGTACCTGCGTTGGACAGAGAAAAAGGATGACCTCATTCCTGCTTGCTATTAGGAGGCATAATGCAGTCTTCTAAGACAGAAGGGAATGCCTTGGAGGTGTTCATTACTCCTGGGCACTCAGAATCACAAGAGGTCATGTTAGATCTGATCCAAAAGCTGACACACCTTTAGGACTGGAAAATGCTAACATTTAGCTGAATTACTTTTCAACAAAAGCCTCAGGAGAGTAGCTTCTTAACCCATTACGCAACAGCAACTACAACAGAAATATTAATGGTTACCGTATCTTTTATCAAATTATTGTTGATTTAAATTAATAATCTGCAGAATATGTAGCAGACACGACTAAATTCTGTCCAGTTACATAAACCAGAAGAAAAAAATGAAGGCCAGTCTTGGTGCACCGCGATGAAAAAACACCTAGAAAGCAGAAGAGCCCGTACTACAGCTGCTAGCTAGAATAATCCAATCTCAAATGCCTCAGCACTTCTATATCAAAAGTGAAATCCCAGGAAACTACACTCCTCAAAACCAGTGCATGCCAATAGTTAAGTATCAGCTTCTACACGACTATGCTGTGCAATTGCACAGAGCTTTTACAGCACTGTCTGTGGACAGCAGGCCAGACTGACAGCAGCTCAATGCCTCTGCAAACTTCAAGGAAGACAGAAACCAGTCCCACAGGAGCGAGGGGCATGAGCACAGCAAGGTGAATACTGTGCAGATGACATTTGCTTCACATTTGTTTCTGGGTTTCAAAGATGTACACTGAAGAGGGGACCAGGATAACTGGATGACAATCTTGCAGTCTTTGTGTGTTCAAAAGCCTGTCTGGACTTCCAATTATCTTAGCTCAACTATTGCTCCTTGTAAAGTTCACTCTGTGAGGTGCTTTTTGCTTCTCTCAGCCATCTCTGTAGAGACACGAGCACAGACTCACACTTGCTCACATCCTCCATCCTCATGGTGGTTTAACCTTGAGGGACCTCACGAGAACAGCACTGTGAGTATCCCTGCCCATGGGCCAGCACTGCTGGGCCTGTAAGGAGTGTGTTACATCCTACAAACCTTTGAGAACAATGCACCAGCTGTGCTTGCAAGCACACGAGGTGGGCTTTACATACACCTGGCACTTTATATACACCTTCACTTGCTCTGGCTAAACCTAATTTGGAACACAGGGCCGTTTGGATGAAAACACTGCAAAACACTCTTGTCACATAAACTCTCTAGTGAAGGCAACATCTGAGGTGTCCACAATACCTTTGGCCAATGTCAAACTGCAAAGATCGAAGCAGTGCTACTCCAGCTAAAGATCTGCACACTCCTACACATAAATGTTGACTTATGCAATGCACAACAGATACAAGTCATTGAATCTTTTCTTTTATGAGTAGGAAAGAAAGGATACATGGAAAGACAATGAAGTGGTCTGTAGAAAATGGATGTAAATCATCAAGATTTCCAAGGATTACTCGAATCACTTCCTGCAGAGGCCAAAAAAAATAAACAAAGGAAAAATATTAAAAGCAGAGTCACAATTCCACAGTCAAGTATGCTTTCAAGGCTTGGGAAAAAATTAACATTACAGTTTGCATGAATCATGGAAGACCAATTTCTAGATATTCTGCTTTTCCTCCTCCTTTTCTTCTTCCAGCTCCCTCCCACCATTTTAGAGTACACTGCACTGACTCATAGAAATTTAGGTGAATGAGATTCTTAATCTTGAATTAACATAGAAGTAGCACCATGGAAAATGGAGGTGTGCTTTTAAATTTAAGAAGTTTTAAATTTAAGGAGTGTCATTTTATTTTTCCAGCAAAACACACATAGCATTTACCTACTCCTCTTTCTCTGAATAGTGACCCAAACTGGTTACAAGGGAACTGCAACTAAGCCCCAACAAACTCTACCTCTATAAACACAACTTTTTCTAGTAATACTTTTCAATATTTTCAAAAGTGAAAAAAACCCTGTAATTTTTCATATAAATTAAAATTAGCACATTTTCTGCAGTGTGGTTTTTAATACTATTACTGTACTCTGAAGATTTTTAGAAATTAAGTAATAGGAAGGAGCTTTTTAAGCAGGCAGCATATTTATCTCAATTTCTTAGTAATGGCAGGGGCCTTCTGTCTCAGGAAGAAGATGACAACAACACAACTCATCAATTGTGACCATCAGTTTGTGCTTGGACACGAAACAATAGCATTGTTAAAAGAACACCCATTGGTTCCACAGTTTCAAGGAAAGCATGTGCAATGTAGCATTAGATTAGCCTCCATCAAGCCAGCTCACCAGTACTGCCACAGCTCCTGAAAAACTAAGAGAGATTAACAGCTAGTCAAGCCTGACAACTTGAAAACTGTGGTCAGTTTCGAAGTTGAGACCGAAATATTGGGAAAGAGCTCCTGCAAGAATGACTCTGAAGAGGAATCAAGACAAGAACTGAGGGCGACTAGCTCAACAAACAGGAGTTTCCATTTGTCCAATTTTAACAGTCAGTAGTTTCTTTGGAATATTTCAAACAAAAGCATGACTCTTCTACACTAAATTTTGCCTGTTGAGGAACATTTTTCATTTATATAATTTTTTTTTTCATGCCCAGACTGTCTAGGGAAGTTCCCCATTACTCACACTTGAAATGCTGCATTTGACAAAATGATCTCAACCCCACAACATGCATATGATTTGTTCAGCCTAACACCCATCAGAGATCCTATGGACTTGCCTCAGCTCCTACCTCTGATTCCTTGGCAGCACTTTCAGTGAGACTGAGATTGGGAGAGCTGCGAAACAAAGAGAGGGTTGGAATCATCCCAGCCAAAATGCAATGAAGCTACATTTCATATAAGAAATTAAATAATATATTATATAAAAATATAATTCCCACTGAACAGGAAAAAAAATTAGCAGGCAGATTAATTCCTAATCTATTACTCTTTTAAAAAAGTCCCTGATTCACAAGGATTGTTCCGTGTGAACTTTCTACCTACTTGTGTTTTGTGTTTTAACATCTTATATTAACTCACTGCCACATGCAGTCAACAAACAGCAGGCTGATTTCTTGGCTTTAACACACATACCTGTTGAAGTTTCCATACCGGATTTTAAATTTGTACACATGCCTGCCAGCATGAAGAAATCTTGTTTCGGGCAATGGGTAAGTGAATGGTTTCAGCGACATCTGTCTCTCTCTCCCCGAACGCCGGACTAGGAGAGCATGAGAGTCAAAGGTTAATTCCTAAAATCCCTCACCACATCTCGTTCTGTCATATGAAAAGACCACGCAGTTTTTCTTCCAGGGGACATTTGCAGGGAGAACTCTCCTACCAAAGGGCCGATCTGAGCGCCCCTTTCAGTGGCGCCGTGTTTTCGAGCAGGATGCCAGGACAGCCCTGGGGCAGGCGGCCACCTCGCCTTCAGCTGCGCCGCCCCGCAGCCGTCTGTGCCGAGCTCGGCGGAGCTTTCCCGGGGCTGGCACCCCCAGCCCGGCCCGGCCCGGCCCAGCCCCTTCCTCCCGCAGAGCCCGGCGGGGAGACCCGGCCCGGGGCGGATCCGGCAGCCCCCGGGAGCCCGGCCCGCGGGAGCGCCTCGCCCCTCACGGCCGCCGCCCGTCCCCGGTGCCCCCGGGCTGAGGCGGAGAGCCCGGGCCCGCTGGAGCCCGGCCGGGCGGCGCCGCGGACACCGGCCCGGCGTGTGGCCCGCCGGAGGCGAGATGCCGCCGCCCTCCCGGGGTCGGGCCCTGCCGGCCCCGCTCCGCTCCGCGCCCGCCGCACACACCGAGCGCTCGCCTCCGGCGGGGCCGGGCCGGGGCTGCGCACCGAGCGGAGCCGAGTGCCGCTTTGCCGAGCGCGGCCGAACCGCGCCGGATGGAGCCGAACCGAGGGGAGCCCGGCCCGATCTCGCCGAGCCCGGCTGAGGCAGGGAGGGGCCCGTGGGCCAGGGCGGGCCCGCAGCCCCCAGCCCCTCTCCTCTGTCCTCTGAGGGGAGCGGGGCAGGACGGGCCGGGCTCGGCCGGGGCTGGGCCGCTGGGGTCTTTCCTTTTCCCACGGCGTTCATATCCAGGGACAGACACAGCATCCCTCGCCTCCCGCTCGGTGAGGTGAACACCCCTGTGTTCTTCAGTCAGTTTTGCTTTCATGGGCCGACTGTGTTAGAAAAACAATTTGTTTCTTTTCAGTATTTGTCAGACCACCCAAAACTTTTGCTTCCTTCTCCTGCTGTTATATATCTAGGTGTGACTTGTTTGAATGTCTTACAAACAGCTTTTCTGGTTTATCTTTCCTTTCTGCAGGGTTTCTATGGAGGAGAAAAGCCTCAGAAGGGGAATGCTTGAAGATCTACCAGAAACATTTCAACACTGGGCAGAAGTTCTCAGAGAGAAACTACTGTCGTATCAAAGGCAGGCAGATGATTACTATAACTTCTGTCTGAGAGGTAAATTCATTCAGGTAAGGCTTTTCATTTCTTGTGTATGTAATTTTTCAGTATGTAGCCGAAAAGACTAAGAGGTATGCTGTTGTCTTAATCCATATCATAATCCATAAACAAAATACTAAAATATATGCATGAGACAGGAGACAACTGTTTGGAAGAAGTTCGAGGTGAAATCCGACCTTTGAAAATATTTGTTCTTGTCCAATATACACTCTAGAAATTGGATGCATTAAAATGGTATTTTAGCAACAGGAGGGTATTGTAATTTGCTGTATTCACAGGAGACATCAAAGCAATTACCAAATAGATTTTCTATACATTTTGGTATTTGATAAAAGACTGCGTTATATATGCAAGAATATAATTTTTAATGTTAATGCCATTATGTATCACAATTTTTTTTATTTTGAGGAGTAATTGATTAAAATTGTGATTTCTCAGGGGTTTTACAGTCAGGAGCTGTAGTTTAACCAGAAGTGTGGTAAATTACAGATAGACCCCAAACTGCATGTTATCAGCTTATTATTAGTTTCCTTTGAATAGCAGATTATGAGACATACTTGGTTTGTTATATATTGCTATTCAAAATATCCTAGCATTCAATATAGATAGTAATGTGATTACTGTCCCCCCATGCTTGTGCAACTGTAGACATCATCAAACCTAAAATAAATGCAAAATTTCTGCTCCTATTCATTTATGTATTAAAAGCTGTGAAGTACTTGTGTCCCCTCTGGAATAAATCCCTGTGTCTCCTCAGAGCTGCTGCTTTGCAGTAGAGTTTGAGCACATTTTGCTGCAGGTTTGGATCTTAATAACTGGAAGGAAATTAATGTGTTGCTGGGTGATTCTCATAGGTTCTCCTGTTCTGTAGGAGCTGCATGGCAAGGTCAGTATTCTGAGGGAGGCAAAGCTGCTGAAGGCAAGCAACGTGGAGCATCCAGG
The DNA here is from genome assembly GCF_965231275.1 of Zosterops lateralis. Lineage (NCBI taxonomy): Eukaryota > Metazoa > Chordata > Aves > Passeriformes > Zosteropidae > Zosterops > Zosterops lateralis. The sequence continues at coordinate 9,695,952 of NC_139771.1, forward strand.
GCCTTCTCCCACCTGAGTTTCTCCTGGAGCGTGCTGGGTGTCATGCTGGATGTTTAACCTGGCTTTGGGGTGTTCTCCTGCGGTCCCGGCTCTAAGTGCTGCCCCTGAGCCAAGGCCTTGCTGTGTCCCAGCACTAAACCCGGCAGGTGGGTCCTGCTTTTCCAGCCCTTTAATCCCACGGGCAATCCCAGATTCCCGGAGCTCCCCTGGGCCCAGCCTGGACTCGCTCCCTGGGAGCTGCACTTCAATCTGCCTGAACCAAGGACCTCCTGTTTGAAACTTTATTCCTGCTGTTTTTCCTCTTGCAGGTAGTTGGCAAAAAAGGAGAGAGCCAGTAGGAAGTGAAGCCACAGGAAGGCCTTATCCCAGTGCAGGGTTCTCACTTTTCTCTCTGACTCCTGGATAAATGCCTGATCATAACCAGAGACTGTCCATTTGATTTCCTGCCCTTTCCAGTAAATCGTTGCTTTCAGCTGGATTGTGTTCCTGGTGTCATCCTCCTCCTCCTCCATGGATTTGTCAATAGAATTGCTGTCTTTTGCTGAGTTGCATTTTGTTATTCCAGCAATTGTGGCTCTTTGGTTCCACTGAAACTTCCCAACTCTGCTGAGAGTTTCAGCTGTCAAATACAAGTAAGACTGGAGTTTCTTTGGATTGTTACTCCCACAAATTAGAGATCATTCTGGAATAGGAGTAAATAGGCATGTTTAACTCCCTCTTCCCTTGAAAATCAGAGCAGAGGAAGCAGATTTGAAATCATCATTCCATGTACTTCCTGACTGTTCCAAAACTTTTCAGTGTTAGAAATTTCCAAGGTTGTTTTGTAGGCAAGCTGGGAGTTAGATATTATTCCTTCCTTTTATTTGATGTTTTTCCTCTCTCTGATTTTAGTAAGGCAATATTTATTTTTTCCTATTTTCCATCCGAGTTGGAATTTTGCTACTTCTTAGGGGACATTTCCAAGGAAATTTACCCAATTAATGTTGGTAAATCAGGAATTGTTCAGCACCATATCCACAGAATTCTGGGATTTCCCAGGAAAACTTGTTAAGTGTTTAATTGCCATGATTCATCTCTTTCTGAAGTTCAATTTAGTGCGTTTTTTATTATATAAGTTCCGTTAAAACTTAAATCCTGGCCTAGTTCCTCTTCCTTGGACACAAGGGGGTGGTTCTTTCCTGCCTTGGCACATGTGGATGTTCATCCAAAGTGAACTTCCTGCTAAAACAGAATTTGTTTCCAAGCAAAACTGGGATTTGTCTAGAAAACCTTATTTTCTGGGAGGCACTGGGTTTGTTTTCCCTATCCCTTTATAATCCACGATGCTCCCAGAGCTCTGTTAGGCAATGGCCTGAGGAGAGAGTTACATTTATTCAGTTTCATATTTTATTTTATTTATTATTTTACTTTTTATTTTTTACTTCTTGATTTTTGTATTTTTTATGTTAAATATTGTATTGTGGATAATGTTTTAATGGGTTTTTTTTTGTTTGTCTTGTATTTTTTAAATGTTTTTGGTTTATTTCTCTTATTTTTATATTTTTTATTATTTATTTTTTTATTTTTATTTTTCTTTATTACTATTTAAAATCTTAATTACTCCTATTTTTTTAAATATATGAATATTATTTCAGTTTTTACATTAATGTTATTTATTTTGTATTTTTAATTTTTTTAAATTATATTTTTAATTTATTATTTTAGATTTTATTTCTTCCGTTTCTGGGTTTTTTTTTTTTTACTTTTTTATAACTTTTGAGTTTTCTTTTTTATTTTATTTTATTTTATCATGCTGTCTTTGTTCATTCTTTTTTCCTTACTGTTTTTCCCCCGAGTATGTAGAAGTTTGGCTGTTGGGAAGAAAGAAGTTGAGAAATGACCTCCCTGTCCGCTGGACGTCTGAATAGAACTGAGAGCCCAGTGAGAGGAAAACCTCTGTATTTTCTGCTAAATTAAGAAACCTGAACGGAGAAAGCTGTGAACACCGTGGTGCCTTTTTTTTCCTTTCAACTCCTTAACAGGTCTCGTTCTCCCCATGCAGAGCAGTAACTCGATGTCGAGGTGTATTTCAGAGGCAGCGATAAAACAATGTAGACATTTTATTTTGTAACTCTCTGAACCTCCTTGTTTATTAGCCAAGAAATCCAAAATTAAGCAAACCAAAAAAAAACCTCAAAACAAAACCCCCCACAAACAACCCCCCCCTCCCCCACAGCACGCAGAAAGAGAAAATATGCCCATATTATTTTAATAAAGATTAAATATTTACCCCTTAGAAAACCAGGGTCCTTCAATTCTAATTAACTGTGGTTCTGATGTGTTTGGTTAATGAATTCATATAGTTTAAAATATCAAGAAGTAAATACAAATTGAAAAAAAAAATACAAAAAAAAAGAAGAAAAATATAAGTAACAAAAAGAGAACTATAAAATATGAAAAATAATATCAATAGATCCACTCTATATTATATGTTCCATATATTATAATATGTAAAATATGCCTACTATAATGTACATGATATAATAGATAAATTGTAATGATTAATAGAAATATCAAAATAAGAAATAGAAGAAATATTGAAGTGTAGCCTAAAATGAAGGCTTTTTTGTTTTCGGCTTGGTTGATGGCAGGATTCTCGTAGTTGTTGTGGTTGGGGGTCTTTTGGGGCATTTATTTTCGGGGATGTTTGGAAGGGGAATTTTGGCCACGTTCTTTTCTGTCTCCGCTCCCTACGGCGGCGCTGCCACCGTGTGGACAAAGAGCGGTACTGCAGCTCTCCGCCGTGCCGTCCCCGAGGGCCCGTAGCAGCCCCGGGCTGTGAGCTCACGGGCAGTGTTGCCGCCCGAGCGCCGAAAGATCACGGCCAAAAAGATGGGAAAAAACCGCGAGGACTTCGGACACGTGGCAGACGGCTCCCTGCGCGCGACCTGGACCACGGAGCCGCCCGGGAGCGATTTTCCGCGGCGTACGCAGGTGTGCGGACACGAGATGGGGGCTGAGCGGCGCCACGGCAGTGTTTGGGCAGTCGATGTAGTCAGGCGCCTGTGCGAGCAGCCGAGGGGGACATTTAGGAGGGGGCCACAACCAAGATGGCGGCGCGGCTCGCGGCGCTCGACCTTCTAAAGATGGCGGCCAAAAAGGCGGGAAATAGCGAGGACTCCAGGTATGTCTACCTGGCTGCCTGAACAAAAACTCGACCACGGCGCCACCCGGGGGCAATTTTCTGTTGCGTTTCCAGATGTAAGGACACGGGCTGTGGGTTCAACCGCGCCGCAGCTGCGTTCAGGTAAGTTCATTTAGTCAGGCGCCTGTGTTAGACACCGACGGGGGCCTTAAGCGTGCCACAACCAAGATGGCGGCTCGACCGGAACTGGCTTTAGCCACAACTAAGATGGCGGCGAGGAGGGACGGAAGTGACGTCACGCTCCTCGCAACCGAAAAGACCCGAGGCGTGACGGAAATGACCGAGTGTTGCCGAACAGCCGAGAATAGCCGACGCCTGACGGAAATCGCCGAGTTTCACCGAACAGCCGAACCCAGCCGAGTTGCCCCTTCACCAGCATCTCAAGGTCCTTCCTAAACTGAGGGGCCAGAGCTGGACACAGCACTCGAGGTGTGGCCTCACCAGTGCTGAGTTCAGGGGAAGAATGAGCTCCCTGCTCCTGCTGGCCACACCATTCCTGATCCAGGCCAGGGGCCATTGGCCCTCTTAGCCACCAGGGCACACTGCTGGCTCATGCTCAGCTGCTGTCACCAGTGCCCCCAGGTCCCTTTCTGCCTGGGCACTGTCCAGCCACACCGTCCCCAGCCTAGAGCACTGCAGGGGTTATTGTGGCCAAAGTGCAGGACTCGACACTTGGACTCATTAAACTTCATTTTGTTGGACTCTGCCCATTGACCCAACCATTCCAGATCTCCCTGCAGAGCCCTCCTATCTTCCAAGCGGTCAACACATGCTCCCAGCTTTGTGTCATCCGCAAATTTACTAATGGAAGATTCAATACCCTCATCCATATCATCAATGAAAATATTGAACAGAGCTAGCCCCAGCACAGACCCCTGAGGAACACCCCTGGTGACTGGCCGCCAGTTGGATACAGCACCATTCCCCACCACTCTCTGGGCCTGGCCATGCAGCCAGTTCCTAACCCAGCAGAGAGTGCTCCTGTCCAAGCCCCGGGCTGCCAGCTTTTCCAGGAGTGTGCTGTGGGAGACAGTGCCAAAGGCCTTGCTGAAGTCCAGGTACACAACATCCACAGCCCTTCCTGCATCCACCAGGCAGGTCACCTGGTCATAAAAGGAGATCAGGTTGGTCAAACATGACCTACCTCTCCTAAACCCGTGCTGGCTGGGCCTGAGACCCTGGTCATCCTGTAGGTGCTGCATGATGAGACTCAGTATAAACTGTTCTATTATCTTGCCAGGTACTGAGGTCAGACTGACTGGTCTATAATTACTGGGATCCTCCTTCCCACCCTTTTTGTGAATGGGTGTCACATTGGCCAGTTTCCAGTCTTCCGGAACCTCACCAGTGAGCCAGGACTGATTGTAAATGATGGAGAGTGGCTTTGCAAGCTCATCTTCCAGCTCCCTCATCACCCTGGGATGGATCCCATCTGGGCCCATAGATTTATGAGCATCCAAGCATCTCAGCTGTTCCCTGACTGCCTCCTCTTGGATAATGGGGGGACTATTCTGTTCCCTGACACCATCTACCAGCCCAGGAGGACAGTTGTCCTGTAGGCAAGTTGTCTTCCCACTGAAAACTGAGGCAAAGAAGGCATTAAGCACTTCTGCCTTCTCCTCATCAGCAGTTATTAAGTTCCCTTCCTTGTCCAATAGAGAGCAAAGGTTAGCCTTACCTTTCCTTTTACCATTAATGTATTTATAGAAACACTTTTTACTGTCCTTTACAGAAGTCACCATTTGGAGTTCAAATTGAGCTTTGGCCTCCCTAATTTTTTTCCTACATTCTATAGCAGCCCCCTTAAATACTTCCCAAGGGACCTGGCCCTCTTTCCAAAAACGGTACATCCTCTTTTTATTCCTGATTTCATCCAAAACCTCCTTGCCCATCCAGGCTGGGCGTTTGCCTCGTCGACTGGTCTTCCGGCACACGGGGACAGTCTGTTCCTGTGCCCTCAAAATCTCTGTTTTGAAGAACACCCAGCTTTCTTGAACTCCTTTGTTTTTAAGGGCTTCTTCCCAAGGAACTCCCTGAATAAATCTTCTAAAAAGGCCAAAGTCTGCCCTCCGGAAGTCCAATGTAAAAGTCCTGTTGATGTACCTCCTGATTTCACCAATTATTGAGAACTCTATAATTTCATGATCACTCTGCCCCAGTCGTCCTCCAACCACCACATCTTCCACCAGCCCATCTCTATTTGTGAACAATAGATCCAACATAGTCTCTTCCCTGGTGGGCTCATCTACCAGCTGTGACAAAAAGTTATCATCCATGCACTCTAAAAATTTCCTGGACTGCCTCATTTCTGCTGTATTAAGTTCCCAGCAGATGTCTGGCAGGTTAAAGTCACCCACAAGAACAAGGGCTGATGATTCTGACACAGTCTCCAGCTGCTGATAGAATAAGTTGTCCACCTCTTCTTCCTGGTTGGGTGGACAATAACAGACTCCCAGTACGATGTCAACCTTGTTGGCTCTCCCCTTAATTCTCACCCATAGGCATTCAACTCCATTTTCATTAGTTTCAATACCTATGGAGTCAAAAACCTTCTTAATATAAAGGGCCACCCCTCCACCTCTTCTCCCTTTCCTGTCTCTTCTGAAGGGCCTGTAGCCATGGAGTGCAGTGCTCCAGCTGTGTGAGTCATCCCACCACGTTTCTGTGATGGTGACTACATCACAGCTTTGCTGTTGCCCCATGACCTCCAGCTCCTCCTGTTTGTTACCCATGCTACGTGCATTGGTGTACATGCCCTTCAGCTGGGCTACTGATTTCAGCCCTAACTCAGGCTTAGCACCCTTGGGTCTGCTTCCAGGCAGCCCAGCTGCATCCCCTTCCCCCTTCAAACCTAGTTTAAAGCCCTCTCAACAAGGTCTGCCAGCTCCTGAGCCAAGAACCTTCTACCCTTAACAGAGCGATGTATCCCATCTGGTTCCAACAGAGCAGGTGCCGTGAAAGTTGCGCTGTGATCAAAGAATCCAAAATTTTGTCGACGACACCAACTTTTAAGCCACTTGTTAATGATGTGACTTCTCCTATTTCTTCCATCATTTTTCTCTGCCACCAGAGGGACTGAGCAAAACACTACCTGGGTCCCTGTCTTATCAACCACATGACCCAGTGCCCTAAAGTCCCTTTTAATTGCCTTGACACTCCTCTTCTCAATCTCGTCACTGCCAGCCTGGAGTATCAGCTGTGGGTAATAATCAGTGGGCTGAATCAACCCAGGAAGTCTCTTAGTAATATCCTTTATCCAGGCCCCAGGGAGGCAGCAGACTTCCCTGTGGGATGGGTCTGGGTGACATATGGGGCCCTCTGTTCCCTTCAGAAGGGAGTCACCTACTACAATTGCCCTTCTTTTCTTCTTGTTCTTAGAAGTAGAGATTTGTCTTACAGATGAATCCAAATAGGGAGGCTCACTGGGCAGATAACGTTCCTCTAAATTCTCCAATTGGTTCTCCAGAGCTAGGGCCTCATATCTATTTTGAAGTGGCACCTGGCTGGGAGATGGAGGTTGGGAGAAGTTTTTATTATTACCTCCCTGAGTAGGAACCCTTTTCCATTCCCCGTCATCTACCGGGTGCTCTTCTATTGCCTGGGAGTGGGAGTCATACAAGTCCTCTGAGTCCAGATGGGCATCCCTTAAAGATGGAAGGGCTGAACTCCACCAGTCTATTTCCCTTTCACTTTCCCTGATACTCCTTAATCGTTCAACTTCCTCCCTAAGCTCAGCCAGCAGTGAAAGAAGGTCATTCACTTGCTCACACCTCAGGCACCCCTCCTTCACATTATCCCCTGAAACTAATGATAAGCTCAAACACTTTGGGCAGGAATAGGTCTGTACAGATGCATCCTTTTTGGAGGGCTCCACTTGGTTACATACACTAATACCAGCAACAGTTTTTGACCGTGTTGAAACCATTACCACAAGACCAAACAGCCAGTAGAAACACCACGAACAACACAACACACAGTACTCCTTACCAGCAGAGAACTAGCAACCCTGCCTGCTTGCCCTGCCTGCGCGAACTGCCTTGGCCATGCCCCTGTTTGCCCACTCCTGTTCGCTGCGCTCCGGGTCGCCGTGCTCCATACAGACCTCTTATAATGGGCCACTCAGCAACACAGGGAGCTCCACCCCTCGCTTCTTGAATGACTCACAACAAAAGGCAGATAAGACCAAGTGGCGCCTCCTCCAGGACCTCCGACAAATTAATGATGTCATTGAAGAGATGGGTTCTCTCCAACCAGGGATGCCTTCCCCGACCATGCTGCCACAAAATTGGAATTTGGCTGTAATTGACATAAAAGATTGTTTCTTTCACATTCCTTTACACCCTAACTATGCTCCTCGGTTTGCTTTTTCGACTCCAAACATCAGTCGAGAGGCCCCAAGGAAAAGTTACCACTGGAAAGTGCTTCTGCAAGGCATGAGAAAGAGCCCTGTGATTTGCCAGTGGTACATCTCTTCCCTGCTGTCCCCTGTACGTGCAGCCACACACCAGGCCATTATCCATCATTATATGGACGATGTACTCGTGTGCGCCCCCAACGACGATCTGCTGGCCCACGCGCTTGACCTTACAGTGTCTGCACTGGTTGCCGCAGGGTTCGAGCTGCAAGAATCAAAAATTCAAAAGATGCCACCCTAGAAATACCTAGGACTCGAAATCGGAAAGCGGACCATTGTTCTGCAAAAATTGGCAATTAAAACCAAAATTGAGACATTGGCAGATGTCCATCAACTGTGTGGAGCATTGAACTGGGTGAGACCTTGGTTAGGTTTGTCAACTGAAGACCTAGCACCCCTTTTCAATCTATTAAAAGGGGGAGAGGGGCTGAGTTCCCCCAGGTCACTCACCCCAGAGGTGCAGAAAGCCCTAGGAAGGATCCAAAACATCATGTCCACGAGGCAGGCAAATCGATGCAACCCAGATTTGCCTTTCTGGTTTATCATCCTCGGGAATCTGCCACATCTTCACAGTGTCATCTTTCAATGGGACGAGAGTTACCACCATCCCCAAACAAGAGCGAGGCAGAAGAGATCCTCTTCTTATCATAGAGTGGGTCTTTCTCAGCCACCACAGGTCCAAAAGAATGACAAAGCCACAAGAATTGATGGTCGACCTAACCTGGAAGGCCAGAGTCCAGATTAGGGAACTGGCTGGTTGTGACTTTGAATACATTCACGTACCAATTCAGCTAAAATCAGGCCAAATTACAAAAGCTATGCTGGAACACCTGCTTCAAGAGAATGAAGCTCTTCAATTTGCCCTCGACAGCTACTCAGGCCAAATTTCAATTCATCGGCCTGCCCACAAAATTTTTAATCAGGATGCTCAATTCAAATTGGCATTAGAAAGTGTTCAGAGCAAAAAACCCCTTTAAGCGCTGACAGTTTTTACTGACGCGTCCAGAGGATCCCACAAGTCTGAGATGACTTGGAAGGACCCTCAGACTCAGCAGTGGGAGTCAGATGTTGCTGAGGTGGAAGGATCCCCTCAGGTTGCTGAGTTGGCCGCTGTCATCAGAGCCTTTGAGAGGTTCTCTGAACCGTTAAATCTTGTAACAGATTCGGCATATGTCGCTGGAGTAGTCTCCAGGGCAGAAAATTCGATCCTACAAGAGGTGTCCAACACAGCGCTCTTCGAGCTGCTCTCAAAGCTAATAAAGCTAATCTCCCACTGAGAGCAGCCATTCTACGTGATGCATACAAAGTCACACACAGATCTGTTGGGGTTCATCGCGGAGGGTAACAGGAGGGCAGATGCTCTTGCTGCCCCTGCCGCAGTGGCTCCGTTGCCGGATGTTTACCAGTAGGCCAAAATCAGTCATCAGTTGTTCCACCAAAATGCGCCAGGCTTGGTCAGAAGGTTTCACCTGACCTGAGACCAGGCCAAGGCCATTGTGGCGACCTGTCCCAGCTGCCAGCAGCATGCTGTACCCACCCTGCATGCTGGAGTTAATCCCCGTGGGCTGTGCAGCAACAAAGTGTGGTAGATGGACGTGACGCACGTCTCTCAATTCAGGAGATTTAAGTACGTTCATGTCTTAGTGAACACCTTCTCAGGTGCAATCTATGCTTCTATCCACACAGGGGAGAAGTCTGGAGACGTCATCAAACACCTGCTCCAGGCTTTCTCTTTCATGGGCATCCCCAAAACAATTAAAACCGATAACGGTCTGGGGTACACATCCAGGGAGTTCTGCAGCTTCCTGCAGCAATGGGGAGTGGAACATAAAACTGGCATCCCCCACCCCCCAACGGGTCAAGCAATCGTAGAGAGAACTCATCAAAACATCAAAAGAGTTCTCAACCAGCAGACTCAAATTCTCAAATTGGAAACTCCCCAATTTCGCCTCGCCAGGGCCTTGTTCACCCTGAATTTTCTTAACTGTTCCTTTGAATCAATGAATCCTCCCATTATCCGCCACTTTGGAGGGAACAAAGATTTGAAAGAATGTGAACGGCCACCAGTTCTTGTCAAAGACCCGGAGACCATGAGGACAGAGGGTCCTCACGATTTAATCACTTGGGGACGTGGCTATGCCTGCGTCTCAACACCTGAAGGACTTCAATGGGTGCCGGCCAAGCGGGTGAAACCCTATGTTCCCAAGGTCTCAGGAGGCAAAAACCGTCAGGTGGCTGAAGTGTCCTGGAGGAGGAAAAAAAAGGTCCCAGGTCCGGACAGCGAGAGGTTTCCTCTCTCCTTCCAGATCCCTCTGTGGTTCTTTTCTAATTAATTTACTTTGCTCTTTAGTTGCAGATCTTGTCCAACCAAAATGTTACACCTGAGAGCCCCGTCGCTGTCCTGCGTCTTTCAAATCGCGGTTGTCCTTGGTCTCTTTGGATGCACCATCCCGTGGATCGTTCCTCAGCCAAAGGCAAATGTGTGGAGGACCCTCGCAAAGGCCATGGGGCAGGATCACATTTGCCTGTCCCAAGGCTCGGCCGAGGACCTGATTTCGTCCTGTCTGGTGGGGATCCCAATTAAAGAGGCTGAGTATCCCCCCACACTCCTCAATTTTAAAGATTAATATAATAAAGGAACGCTTGGTTGCCAATCCCAAGCTCTGGAGGAGTTCCACCTCCGGAGAAAAATCAAGCTCCCTGTTACCAACCCCCTGGTCCTGTGGAGAGATTGGGTTTCCACCTCCCTTCCCTGGGCTGAAAGTGAGCCTCAGGAGCTGGAACTCCTCGGCTCATCCCCTGCCCCCTTCTGCATGTTTATCCCACCACAGGGCCAGGAAAAAACCTTCTCCCAAGTTCTACAAACCAAAGGTGAGTATCTCGCCAACACGTGGTGTGATACCATTACACACGTAAAAATGGCTTCAACCCCAAGTTCAGTTCCCCTTTCCCTCCCCAAAGACACCTTCCTAATTTGCGGCGACCGTGCATTTGCCGGCATCCCCTCTCGTCTCACCAGAGGTCCATGTACATTAGGCAAACTAGGCCTGCTCTCCCCAAACAAAACACAAATTATAGATTGGTTCGTTAAAAATTCATCCATGCATGCACCAGTCCAAAAAAAGGATTTGGCAGATCCCAACCCGGACTGTGAATCAGAAATTATCCACTGGTCCAAGGCCACTGCCATAACAGTGTTTTTGCCTTGGGTCTCAGCGGCAAAATCAATGGGGGAATTAGGCCAATTAGAGTGTTGGGTAGCTAAACAGGCAAACCTCACTTCAAATGCCTTATCGGACCTCCTTCGAGACGAGGACGTAACCAGACAGGCGACCATCCAAAATCGGGCGGCCATTGACTATCTCCTCCTTCTCCACCATCACACCTGTGAGGAGTTCGAGGCCTCTGTTGCTTCAATCTATCATCTCGGGCTGAGGACGTCCGCCAGTCCATCAAAAAGATCCGAGACATGGTGCACGACATGAAAGAAGAGACCAAGGACTGGTTTGATAACATCTTTGACAATTGGTTCTCACAGGTTGGATAGGGTCTGCTGTTAAGACTGGTTTGTTAATTTTATTTTTGCTTTCAATTATTGGGATAGCCTTTGGACTTATCAAAAAATCCACAAACAGACTTGTTGCCAACGCCACCTCCAAGCTGAGAGTGAATCATGTTCGGATGACTTCTCCTTCTCCTGGGGAGATTAAAATGCAGGACTTGCCCCCAGAAGAAGAGGATGAAGAACTGAGCTTTGAGGACTTTGGGCCCGAGGCTGAAGGGCAATGGGCCGTTCCCTTTAAGGAATGGCTGATCGATCAGCAGTGGTTCAGGGACCTCTACCCCGAATCAGAATATGATACCCCTCAAGCCCAGTTCCACTCATTCTAAAATCCGTTCTTCAAATAAAATTCAAAGGGGGAATTGTGGCAGTGGGTTGATGAGTGCTTATGGTTATCCTTTGCTGATATGTTATGTGTTAATGTTGCATAGTTCATGTCCTGTTACCCCTTATTCTCCCTATTCTTAGGACCATAAAGCAGTTACCTGTCAATCTTGTTGTTTACATGGCACCCGGCCCTGCCATTCAACCAGAGACCTCTCCCAGTGTCTGGAAACTTCTGGGAAGAGTCCTGGGCGATTGATTAGAAGTCAGGGTTTCCCTCTCCTACAAGTTACATTATGCACCCTGAGTCCCTGTCATTGGTCCCCATGCTCTGCCGTCCCACGTGTTCCTTCCCCCCCCTTTAAAAACTGTAATGTTCAGGTGTTCGAGGTCTCTCCGTCTGTCTTCCTGTTACTCGGAGCCTCGGCCCTGAGGTGGAATAAACCTCAGTTGCTGTCTCAAAGGAGGGTCCTGTCTCTCAATTCATCTGCACCTTAGTAGTGACTCTACTTCACTGGCTCAAAGACCCCTGTGTTGCAGCACACCTGCTCACCTCTGGTGCTCTGTAGCTGGGCTTCACTCGACTGTTCAAACACTACTCAAACCAGGAACTCACTTTCAGGTAGGTATTTCTGAGGGTTTGTTGGTGCTGTCCCTTGCCATAGTACTTGCTATGCTGTGAAGGGTGGTGGTGTGCAGAAGCTTTTAAATATCTGCTCATTCCTGTTACTTCTAATATAATTACCTTTTTGCTGCTGTAGTGTCTGGGCATCTAACATGATGCTGGTAGCTGCAGTAGCAAAGCCCTCAGCCCTTCAGAGATCATACAAGCGTTAAAAGATACAGGCCCATAAATCTCCAAACCTCTGAAACAGCGTGATGTGAGAAGACAAATCTCATTAACTGTCCAGTATTCATTACCAACTCTGCCCACTGATCAAGGGAAACGGACAAATTCTACTACTCTGAGTCTGTAGAAGTCTGTGTTGCTAAAGAGCTCATGTAAATGTCCTTTGAAAGCAGCTTCTTTTCAGCAACATAGGCAGTTAACCTTCTCTCTTATCCCAAACTCTCTTACCTGATCTGTTCTACCACCTGTGAATTGTCTCCTTGTTCCTGCTCATGCCACAGCAAACTAAAACAGGGACATGATCCTGTTAAAAATAGAGGCTTTAGTTCTCTTGCTTGTATTATCATGTTAGTGGATCTTTATGTCCTGAACATAGTTATCATAAAGCCATTTGTGCCTAAAGAACAAGATACAGGCTTGGAGGTAGAAAGAGGTAATGAAAGCTTGAAGCAAGAACTTAACCTGCTCCATCAGATCCTCCCTAAAACGTAACACAAGACCTCAATGAAATGGTGCTCTGTTGTGGTGTGTTCCTGATTTTCCCTCTTGTTCCACATAATTGGTTTAGTCCTAAGGATGGTGCTGTCACTTTTCCTGCCCATCAGGTTTACCATGACCTTTATTCCAGACCCTTCCATGCCAATCTGCAGCTGTACCAACCCCTCACTTCTCTGTCAAGACTTATTCCTTCTCCTCTATCTAGAAAGTTCTGTGTTCTCCAAGACCCTGTTGGTCCATTGGCTTTGTACCCTCCCCATTGGTTATAGTCCTTTGTACTTCCTCTTGAGTTCCCCACCTACTGTGCCCACATTGGTTGTTTCATTGTTCCACCCCTTGTACCACCCCTTGCCTAAAAACCGCTGCCCCACTGCGTCCATTGCTCTTCTCACCCTGACTCCTTCAACACCAATAAACCCTGTTGGAACCTCACAGAGAGAGCCTCCCTTGCCTTCTTTATCGGGATCCATTGTCGCTATCTCCTGCCAGGGCTTGGTGCTGTGCACTCCACAAGTTTGGGGTTGCACTCCCCAAAGGTTTGGCAGAAGGCACTGTCAGTGCTCTGGCTGTTCCCCACGCTTGCTGGTTGGCTCCTACTGCTCCAGAGATCTTGAAGGAGCAGATGGACAGTGCTCATTTATTCCAACAGCTTTGCCAGGCTATATGTAAACCCTCAGATTTCTGCTTTTGTTAAGTCAGCACTTCAGCCAAGCCATATAGTAGCAAAACACCTTTGGATACAGAATGGAATGTGGCAATGAAGGATGTTAGATCACGGCACTAGTGATGGACTCCACCTGAAAAACTGGACCTTAAAAAATCTGGATGGATCTTTGATCAGTTTTTTTATAAGTCTAATTAAAAAATAATGTGGAATTCAGTCTTGCATGAGTTGGTATCTGTACTCTCCTAGATCACAAAGTTAATAATAAAAGTATCATTGATTCATAATTTCAAGATACAGGTGAGAGGAGAAAATCTTGCAAACAGAATGAAAGCTGTAAACTCCTTATCTGGGCAAATAATTTTTACTAATTTAGTAAATGAGGGAACACACCTGAAGATGTAACATTTGCAATCATATAGCATCTTAAAGGGCAGAAAAATTAACTGGAAGATCTGTTCAAGACAAAAATTCAGTATCAACACTAGGGAAAACACTGAAAATGATGGCATTACAGCTGAGTCAGAAAAATAGAGGCCTACAACTTGCCAGTTCTGAAAAAAAAAAATGAGGAGGAAAAAACCCAAACTCCACTGACTAATGCAGGCTTGTGGGCTGGCAAGAGAAATGTCTCAGTCACTTAGAACAGTAAGACTCATATTGTGAAGTTTGGAAGTGAGACTGTATTACTTATACAAGCTAACTGAGCTTCACTTCTAACTTGAAAGAACATTCTTTGCCTCGTTTTTAAGTACCGATCCATTACAACTGGGTCTTTTCCAAATCCAAAACATTAAAAATCTGTAACTTGTCCCTGGAACCAGAAGATGGAGCTGCTCAGAAAACAGGCTTGCCTGGTGCTCTGCCTCCCTTCTGAGAAACAGCTGCCTCCCACTTCCTGTGCTGCACTTGGGCTGCTGCCTCTGTCTCCCTGCAGACTGGGGAGAAGGAGTGTACAGGGAAGCTGGAATCTGCAGGAAGCAAGTGGTGAGCACAAACACGGCACTGGACCAGACCCTTGCAGATGGCAGGTAATCCTCCACTATGTTTGTGAGAAATTCAGCTCCATGAGCTGATGCTGGGCAATCTCCATTTAATTAGAAAACTGCAGCAGTAACAGACACTGCCAATAGCAGCAATGTGTCAGGAACCTGTCACATGTCTGGAATGAGAATGCAGCACTAGTGTCTAGATTAGGAAAGGCACAGTTCAAAAAACTTGAGTTTTTTGGGGTAAAAGAACCCTCAGGTATACCTTTGGCCCAGAGCCCTCATGCTCCCAAGCTGTATTTACATCTCTGTAAGGTAATAGATAGTGCTTCCTACTGAATATACGTTGATTTTAACTCCCATTTTGGCTCCCCCTACACCTCTGGACCTTGCCCAGCAATTAATTCTTCCTCTCTAAATCACATCCAGAACCCACATTTGTACAAGTCCCATTCAACTTGTCTCCATTTTATTCCATAAACCTAAACTCACCTGTACTCATTCCTCATCCAGCAACTGGAAAGCTCCATGACCTTCACAACAAAAAAAATGGGTAGGATTTTCTTTGCATCTTTGTAAAATGTGTGTGGGATTTCTTTGTTTTTGTTACTCTACCTTCCCAGACCACCTGTTAGGGAAAAAGGAAAATTTCTTTGCCTTCTACTTGAATTTCCCATCTCTGATTCATTAAACACAAGAGAGAGAGTGCTGCCTCCTGCCTAGCTGTTGTCTCAGGAGGAAGAAGCTGCTTTTTTTACACAGTGGCTCCTGCTGTGGACAAACTCACCACTCACAAGAACATTACAGAACTAAAGGCACTCAAAACACTGACCTGAAGGCAGCAGATTTGGCTCATTTTTAGGCTCTGGGTATTGTGAAATATTTACCTGTGTATTTGATACCTACGAAATCAACCAAGTTCTGCCAGATCCTTCAGACTGGTCTGACAACTTGGAACTCCTATTATTCTTTCCCCTGACCATATCTGTTCCAGACAAAGGGGTCTCTTATCCTCCTGGGACAGTACTTGAACTCTTGCACATCTCTTGTATCATTGCTATTTTTGAAAGGTATCATTTAAGCATTAAGTAAAGTACCTCTATGTATCATGATCAAGCAAGGATGCCAAATATGATTGAGAAGATGAAGAAAAGGAAGGGGAAAAATGGTGTGAAAAAAACAAGGGGGAAAATATCCAGTGTGCTAAGGCATCAGAGCTTTCAACACATCATATTAATTGTGTAGTTGCCTTGTTTCTCATACTCTTGGCATAGACAGAAAATTGTTTCAAGTCTTCTGACTCCTACTCAGTAAGAGAAAAGGCCTTAAACATTTCAGTTTTGGCAGCTCAGCTTTATTCATAAATCCAATGGTAGCATATGGAATGTAATTTCTTAAGTCCCATTCTTGACAAGGGTAGGAAAGACATACTTGGATAAGGTGATGTGCAAGGTTTCATCATAATGCACTCAATCTGCCTTTGTCCAGACCTTTATAGAAGGATTTCTTAGACTAACAAGGGACTAACAACTGGGCTCTGGATTTTCATTACTGGCCAACCCCAAACCAATGTTTTACACAACCTGGGCTATTCTTGTAATCAATGAAAAAAATGAAAATCATACTTGTACTTAATATTTGAGAAATAAATTGTGTCAGCATGGTCAAATAAAAGAAAACCACTCATTCTTCAGTATTTTGCTCTCTATAATTAAGCTGGCCATCTGACACACTGAAATAAAGCCTCCTGTACACAAATATTACTTGACTAACTCCCTAGTGCAGTAGAATTTACCCATTTGTTTGAACACGGAAGTTAATATATACAAAGAGAAATTACAGCTACTGAAACTCAGGATTTCCTGTCACTACAGTGTAAGAGGAACACATTTTTAGCAGTCTCATGCCTCTCCAAAATTTTGAACTTCGGGGACAGCAACTTAGTTCAAGTATTTGACTTCTGATAGGGAAATGACAAACGATGTTAGTACCTAAACTCTTATTAGACATGAGAAAATTGGATTTTCATGAGAATTTCATCTCCCTCTGAAGAACAGGGCTGTACTGTACATTGTTACTGATACACAACATTGACTTTGTCTTACTGCATTTCAGTGCAAGCTGTAGCCTTGTCGCCCTGAATTTTCTTGCTTTCAAGTCTTTGAATCTTCGCAGCATGATTCTCACGCAGCTTCATGTAAACTATACGTATTTTTAGAATTTATCAATGTCTTTGCATAGTTCTCCTCTGGGAGGAGAATCTTGATTGATGGTAATGGTGACCAACGAGGTCCATGAGGTCGCAACCTTTTTAGCCAATCCCTGGCTTTTGTACAAAGCGTATGTACGTTGATGGAGTCAGAAAATAAAGGGAAGCTTTCCTTGTTTGACCTGCTGCTGCTGCCTGTTTGTCCTCTGTGTGTCATGAAATAGCAGACACATTAACTCTCATCCATCACTCTTAAATGAGGCTCAAGATCTTCACTACTTTCTGACTTTGAGAAATCATTCATTTTATAGCAGAATTACACCTACTGATACAAAAGCCTGAACATGATGACTCTGAAATAGGAACTTAGCATACACACGCTGCAACTGAAAAGCATAGTGGCTCAACAGAGCTCACCTAAACCTGAATACTTACTTATTTAAATAATTAACTCTCTACCAAGCAGACTGTCTCCTTTATGGTAATAGGCCTAATTTAAGTATCTACTGTTTCATTTAAAGACTACCTCTAACTGTGTAACAAGCACGGTTTATTTTAACCTACTGGGACTACAAAAACCAACTTGTATTAGGGACAAGCTGTCTCTTCTGAGCAAGCAAATTAAGCCTTTTATGGCTTAATTCAAGGAACTGCATTGCTAGAAATGTGCTCATCAACAGGCACTGATCAAATGCATGGGCATATCAGCTTTGGTTAATAAGTAATCAGCAATTCATTAAAGGTGCAGGCAAAACTCTTCTCACCTTACACTGTCTCCTGAGTTTCTGTTATACATTGAAGACATTTAAGGACTGTTTTTGAAAATTCTGTAATGTTCCCTGCTTAGCTGTGGTCACAGTAACAGCACCTCCTAAGAACATAAACCTCACTTAGAGCAGAAACTGCCCAGGAGGGTGTTCTGAACCCAAACTACCTTTAGTTTACCAGACCTTGTCACTGGGATTTCTTGTAGCAAAGGTAAATAGACCTGAGTGGAAAATGAGAAGCACTTAGCCTGGAACTGCAACAGAATCATGCTTTGGGGTCCTAAAGACATCAAATCAATAGGACAGCACATTTTAGTTGGAGGGTTCAGCAATATTTCCTTCTATACAGCAGACAGGCAACAGAAAAATAGATTCTAAACTACCCATAAGTAGCAGCCTCAAGACATGTATTAATTTATGCCTTTTGAACTACAATGGTATAAGGGGACAGGAATATGAAAACAGAGTAGCAGTTGTATAGAGATGATTTCTGGGGGTGATTATCAGCATTATTATAATATTTGCTATATCCCTGTAAAAGCACTCAGGTTACCTTCCCAGCTAGCCACCAACAGAATGTGTGACTCTCCCACTGGGACCCATGTAGGTTTTGACATGTGGATAAAACTATGAAAGAGACATGCATGGTTTTCAGGCAGTTCAAATTTGTTTTATTACAATTTTTTAACTGTTAGTATTTTCATATCTGGACATCTTGAAAGCAATTTTAGATTTACATCTTCAAAAGACATTACAGAATTATGTAAGCCCCGATGACAGCTACTCTACTGCACTGTATACAACTTGGTTGCCTCCCTTCCATGTCCCACTCCACACAGTTCCAAACAAGTGAAAATCTGAGACTGGTGTTCATATTCAAGCTGCAGGAAAACTCAGTATATGGAGAAAGAATAAGTGATAATTTGCATTCAACTATTTCAGGAATCAAGAAGAGCATACACAGAACTATACATTTTATCATTTTATTAGGAATAATTCCAAGTGGGTTATGAAGAAACTAATCCATTGAGTTTGATGAAGTTTCCAAAATTTCCTTATGAAGATATGTTCACCAACAAACAGTAAAACTTCAGCAGAATTATTATACACTGGGCAAAAATAGTCAGGCTGATACCAAAAAGCAACATGCAAAATAAAAAAAGATACAATATAAAGGAAGACAATCTGCTGAATATTAAAAACAACCTCAATATGAGCTCTTCGCAACCAGCACAGAACTATTCTACCCATCAAATCCAATTCACACAAAGGCAAGTTGGGCTGACAGAACCCAAGGATTAACAAAATGTTCCTCAGTGCAGTAGATTTGTATAGTGTTTTAGAGCATTTCCTTGGCTTGGAACAAGCAGTATTAGGAAATCTTTTTGGCAAGGGAGAGAAATAAATACATATGGAATGCTACATTTTTAAATCAGCAGACTGTCTGAGGAATGAAAAAGGGCATCAGTAAACTAAGAGTAGCAGGGAGAAAAAAATTAAAACATTAATTTATTGGGGCTCAAAGAGTATTCAAAACAGATCTTAAAGATGTCACAATAACTATATTCAGGCATTTAGGCTAACAAGGGGAATAAAATCAGAAGATACACTTTTTCCAAGTTAAGGAGATTTTTACCCAAGCATATTGCTACCTTTGCAACATGTAGCTCGGTAAACAATTGGCAATGAAACAAGTTGAAACGCTGTAATATCCCGCCCAAATATCAGTTCCAGATACTGTAATAACCAAGATGCAAACTAATTTTGTTGTAACAAGCCTAGACCACTTATATCAAACATGTCCCTGGTGAAAGAGTAATCCAGTTGGAATTAGCGTTTTGAGAGTTCATTTGACAGCCAGTCAAGTCCCTCATACAGACCAGTTCCTTGTGTAGCACAGGTAGCCTGGACATACCACTGTTAATGAAGAACACAAAAATTAAATTTGAATACTGGCAAAATGCAAGTTAAGTTATGAAAGTACATGACACTCTTTAGCATTGTTTTAATTGTGTGTTATAACAGTGTTCTTTACATACAGTTTTGTGCTGTAAATAGAGTCAAGAATGAACAAACAGTATTTTTAAAAATTTTGAGAAGTACTTGTACTGTAAAGGAGGTTCAGACATTATCCGGAAATTATCCAAATGCTTGGCCAATCCAATCATTGGCCTAGTAAAGGCTACAAAATAGTTTAAGGCATCAAGAAACAAATACAGAACTTGTATTTGGTTTACATGCTGAAAACTACTTCTTGTCTTTGAAAGACTGCTCTTCAGGAGGTGAACATGGAATTATCTACATGAATGGATCTCTGAAACAGCTTCTGTGGTCAGGATCTTAGTGTGTCAACACAGACACTCAGATCACAAAAGGTGGGATGGTTAACATGAAGCAAACCTGTGTCTCTGAAGCTTGAGTAGATGGCATCTAATGCCTCAGAAGCTATCTAATTTCCTCCTGGAGGTGGGAATGCAGAATGCATTTGTTTTCCCACAATACTGAGAAAACAGCAAAGTCCATCACATACTTTGTGAAATGTTGGATGTCTGTATTTCAATGACAGACTGGAGTATTTGTATGTTTTCAGAAAAAGGTGAGAAACGTAACACATATAACACTGGATTATAGTTCTAAATCACTTATTTTGAACAAGAACCTGAATTATGCATTATAAAGTTTAACAGCAGGTGTGTACATCTTTCTACAGAAAGAGGTGAAAACTACCCTTTCCCTCAGAGGAACTTTATAATATCTAATAGAGAGAGACAAGAGCTGAGCAGCCAGAAAGTTTAGCACTTACAGTTCTGTTACGCAGAGACTGAAGGCCTAGTTTATCTGTCATTTCACTGATTGCCATGGCGTTGGGCAGATCCTGTTTGTTTGCAAACAGAAGCAGCACTGCATCCCGCAGCTCATCCTCCTGAAGCTAACAGAAAAAAAGGGCATGTTAGTAAATTGCCTCAGTTAAGTGAATCAGTTACTCCGACAAACACTAAAAAAAATCTAAATACTTAAGAGTTGTAAACATTTTCATTCTTGCTCCTGAAGTGAAATTTTGTATTTGAGTATTGAGTGAAATTTAATTAGTATACAACAGAACTCCTGCAATTAAGGAAGCCACCTTTCAATTTAAAAAGTTTAAATTTATGGGCACCTTGCTGATGAAATGTTCTCTAGAACCAATCTGTTACTCCAAAATTCTTTGTCTGCTGCATTTCTATCAACGTTTCATGAATGAAAGGTTCAGACACGTTATTAGTTCTCTAGAGAGTGGAAATCACAACTCGGTGCACTCTGTGACCCAGAATTACCAGCTGAATACAATACACACTGTACAGACTCCCTAAAACTTTAAAATCCTAAATCTCTTAGGGAACCTGACGAACATCCAAAAATAGGACAGGTCAGTCTAACAATGAACCTTCAGAAGATATTGATATTTACCATTTTCTGCAGCTCTTCTGCTGCTTCCTGGATTCTCTCTCTGTCATTGCTGTCTACCACAAAAATGAGGCCCTGTAGAAAATTAAGCAGATTTGGAAAGAACCAATGTAAATGTGCAGCACTATTTTAAAACTGCCAAAATACACATATGGAATATTGTGATTGCTTACCTAAGAAAGGGGACAAATTTAACAGAAATTTCTGTTATGCACAATGTGTGTCTGAACAACTACCTAAGTTTCAACTTCAAAATAAAGCTAGAGGAAGAAAATATAGTGAAATTACATGACTTACCTCTTCCCTCTCCCCTTTCACTCACTATATTGAAAATCACAAGTGCTTCACCATCTTATATTTCATGGAAAAAACCCACACCCTTAAAGTAATGACTGAATTTGTTTTAAAAAGTTTGTTTCAAACAGTACTTCTAATGGCATCTCTGATATTCAAGTGTTCTTCTTACACTATTTATTCTTAATGTTTCCATCTGAAAACCTTGCTTTTATCACTCTCTTCAAGGAAAGAGAAATATCTTTTAGAAAGATTTAGTAAAAGGACTGTAATAAGGAACTGCAGTTAAGTATTACTCTATTCACAACAGTATGGAGGCTCAAGGTCCTTTTATCAATCCAGGCCTCTCTATTTTTCTGCACCAATCATATGCATCATGCTGCACAGAACTATCATGGAAACAATTCTACATTTAACACAAAAGATCGCCAAACAATCTCACTCCAGAAGTGTTCTAATACTAATAACCAACTTATCTCACTACTTGTGAACCAAAGGTATCACATTTATGTTCCAAAAACCAACTGTGGTCACATCAGTGTGAAGCTGGTACTTTTCAATCAACTGGTAACAAGATCTTTTACCATATTTTAGATGCTCAGCTTACTAAAACCACTGATTTAGCATAGTAAAAGCCATATATTTTAAGAGTTCCTCATAAGAAACCAGTTGTTCTGGCATATTACAGAACACTGGTAGATCCTAAAGGATTTGATCCTTGAGAGGCTACACTCACGACTAGGCGTGAAACCTCCAGGAAACAAACTAGCTTTAACTAGAATAAAATCTGGGTGCCTTCAGAAGTTGCAATAAATAGTCTAGAGCTTTTCTGAAAGAAAAAAACCAACTTTTCATATGTATTCTACAAAACACAATGAGGCTTTACAGAATAGGTCTTTTAATTGCCATCTGAGTACTCTTACCTGTGTGTTTTGGAAATAATGCCTCCAAAGAGGTCTAATTTTATCTTGACCACCAACATCCCAAACTGTGAAACAGATGTTTTTATATTCTACCGTCTCCACATTAAAACCTAAAAATGAAGAAGTTTAGTAATTAGAAATAATTACTTCTAGTGTTAAAATAATTCTAACTGTGTTAAAGATAGATACTTCCTAAGATACACTTCTCCCAAATATGTATAAAATGGCTTATCAATACTGAACTGGTAAATCAGGAAGAAAATTCACTGAAGGGGGAAAAAACATGAATCATTTAAATCCAAGTCCAAATGTCTGAGCAAATCTTTCAGCCACAAACTGTGAGGCTCATGGTGTTTGGGGCAAGTGGTGCTAGTCATCTGGTTCCTATTCTCCTGTGCATCTGCTACTGGCCACAGTGAGTAGCTGGATTCTGGTCTGACACAGTTATGTTATGGCAGTACCAGACAGTTCATGTTTGTCTTGATTCTTATTCTAACAGCAAAGACAGCAAAACCCTGCACCCTTCAGAGGCCTGTCAGGTTAAGAATAAAGATACAAGAACTGGTGATCTTACCAATAGTGGGAATTGTGGTGACAATTTCTCCTAGTTTCAGTTTATAAAGAATGGTTGTCTTACCAGCAGCATCCAAACCAACTAGAAGGAAAGAAAAATTGCTTTAGTTCACAAACTGAACTACAACCTGCTAATTTAAAAACATATCAAAAAGCTGAGAACAGCTTTTTGAACATTCTTAGGTCATTGCTGATAAACTACTGTATGTTTTTCCCCATCTCCTCCACCCAGGACTGAGAGAGAACAGGTCATGAAGAAAAGCTCAGTAAGATGCTTCCATTCACAACCTACTGACCCACAAGTCTTTAGTCTTCCTTAGTGTTTGTGTTAATTAAGCTTTATCATTCACATTGAAGGTTTCTTCTGTGTAAATCAGGAAGATTTTAAAAGCCTAGCAATAATCTACAAGCACCACACAATTTCTAACTGATCACATATTTGTTACTTCACTAAGCTGAGGAAGGCCTCACTCACAAAGCTCAGCTTCACAGGCACATGGACCAACTGAAGGTGGCACTACACATGAAAGACACTTCTTGTCCCTATTCCAGCCTCACGTCCTTTTGCTAAAACATTTATTTAGCACTGACAAAACCACACACGTCAGGAATCCCTCATCATCCCTCCACATATACTACAAGGGCTGTAGGTCTTTGTCAGGATATCATTTCCATGGAGTGAGATGCACTAGGATGCTTCCATCAGGAGTCTCCTTCTAATGACTGCTGGTCACTACAGAAGACCTTCTGCATTTAAATTTGCTCTTCTGTTTCTAAAACAAAACTTAAGCTTCCTGTTTTTCAGTGTCAGCTATGTGGTAAATATGGGATATAAATTAAATTAAGCCTAAAAGACATTCTTTTAGACATATCACCAACACTGCAAGCATACACTGTAGTTTTCTAAAACTGTTTGTGAAACAGTTCTAAAACTGTTTGTGAAACTTATTGTTAAGCATTTCAGAACACATTAATGTAACTCAAAATAGAATTCTTTAAATTAGAACCCAATACATAGCATATAAGCACCTCCATAAACAGCAGGTACTAAACACCACAGCACAAGATGTCTCTCTTTTGTCAGTAACATTTTGCCCAAACGAAAATATCCCCATCAAAAGAATTAACTAATACTTTTGCAAGAAACCAAATGCAGTCTTCATTTTATAAGGATAACACATATTCTTAAGCATTCTGAGTTCACTACCTACTCTGCAACTGCAATATATTAAGCTTTAAGTGGTTTGGTGACTTGCTTATTAATAATACAACTCTTTCCTTAGCATTGCAAAAAAAAAAAAAAAAACAAAAACACAAACCAGGATTCAAAATTACCTGCTCATCCAGAATGAAACCAAACTCTTGAAAAACCTCCTTTTTCTCAAGACACAAACTTGCTGTTGTTGCAGAAAACTAATTTTAAAAACCCTATCTATAATTGTCCTATATTCTAATAGTGTGCACAGGATTAAACATACCAATGCAGTTTCTTTGGTAATGTCATTGCATGTTAAAAAAAAATATTGTTTTAATTCTTAATGTAATGACAGCATGAAAGAAAGGGGTCGGGTTAAGAATCTACCATCAAAACCAAAGCTCCTTGACTCACAAAATGCTCAAAATGAAATGTAAGGGGTTTGAGTTTTGCTATTGTTTAAGTGTTGGTCTTCTTCAGAACTACACACAAATACGAACAAAAAAAGTCAAGGACATGAAACTTGTAAATGCCACAGTTTTCCCCACACCAGTTAAGTGTTGGGTCACCTTACAAAACCCTGTAAGCTGACATCAGAACCCTCAAATACTCCACCTATGCTGAAAATCTTTTTAACAGCACAATGCTTGAAGCCAAACACTATTTTCACAAAGCTCTACCTCAAATAAGCACTTGTAGGACGTGTAGATCTTTGTAAGAACAAATGATGCCTGTACATGATATGAAAGGGATTTTTCCCAGTAAATTAATAAGATAATTTAGTGAACCAATTAGTGTTACAGCTACTACTCAAAACTCTTCTCTCATTGCTCCCCACCAAAAAAATTACTCCGTTATCAATATAACAAACACTGACATGATCTGTTACAATTTACAATGTAAGAAAGATGCCGTTGTCTACACAAACTGTTCGAGTGTTTTTCAGTTTATACTAACAACACAGATAAAGACAAAGGAATAAACTAATTTCATTCCAAAGAATGTACACAGGGTATCAAGATCCATTTGAAGACATGACTCAGAGTCAAGAAATAAGAAACTAGTCAAGAATTTTAAACTACCTGCTATATTATGAGACTATTGCCCCAGTTACCCACTCTTATCCCTGTGCATCTCAGTGGTGCTGGCAGAAGCCAACAGTGCCTATGCAAGCACAAAGCCCAGACTTTGCTGAAATCCACTCTTACCCACAGCTCTTGATTAAGCTGTTGGACTTTGCACTGAGGCAGCCTGAGTTATGGGTACGCGTTTTCTCCTTCTCACTTCACACTTGAGGGCAGAAGCTTAACTGAGGGAAGGACCTCATGCAAATCCCCATGACCCTATTAGCAAAAAATGCCTCTTTTGGGCAAACTGCAAATGTTATGAAGTCTAAAGAAGCAAGT
Organism: Zosterops lateralis; assembly: GCF_965231275.1. Taxonomy (NCBI): domain Eukaryota; kingdom Metazoa; phylum Chordata; class Aves; order Passeriformes; family Zosteropidae; genus Zosterops; species Zosterops lateralis. The sequence continues at coordinate 9,721,248 of NC_139771.1, forward strand.
CATGAAAAGCATAGCCTCCATTCATATTTCTTACTCCAATTTGCAATTTACCACCCTTTAAAAAAATTTCAGAGCACTAAATCGTATTTAATCTTTTGAGCTGGTAGGAAGTGCGACTATTGCTTTTAGTAATCCAAGAATAAACATATTTATATTTGAACTGGAACATTAAATGTGTCCGAGTACATGAGCTACTGCCACGTCATGAACTTCACCAAGATTAAAGCCACATCTTAAATCCCCAAACAAAGTAAATTTCCAATTCTACATTTTCTCTGATTCTACTGCCTGACTGACCATTGTCAAGACCAAGATGTAAGAGACTCAATGGAGGGTATAATGTTAAGCAACTGTACTGCAAAGCACCAAGATTACGATAAAGTACAAACGGGAAGCACAGACCTGTACTTGCAACCATTCACCTGTAAACTGAATCAAACATCCTCTTCCACGAGCTGGAGAAAAAATATCTACAAGGCTTTCAGGTGCAGCTAAAATCACTGTAGTTCTAAGCCGTTTACTCCTCTTAAAGAGTATTTTATTCACGGCCTGTGAGTTGTGTTTTTAAATCTCAAGCTTTTAGTTCACTTGTCCCCTGACCACATCACATCCTTCATTAACCAACTTCCTACTCTGCTCACTGGTGGCTGAATATCAAGCTGCCTCTGTTATCACAGCACAAAACTACATAAAAACTATAGAAAGGCACGCAAACCAACAGTTGTGTACAACAACACCTGCTCAAATAAAAAACAGCTAAATGATTATGATCTGTTACAGTGACAGAATTCCCAAAGAATCTGACATTTTCCATTCAATGTATTTAATAATTACCTTTGTATTTAAAGCTCCTGTGTAGTTACTATGTCAGTTAACACTTGTACAACTACACCAAGACACAGAACATTAAATTATGGTACTGAAAGGGGCACAGTGAATCAGTACCTTTTCTTTTAAGGACAAAAAACCATCAGTGAAGAGATTCACAGACAGGTACGTGCAGGGTTAGGACTCTGTTTTTACTCTTAATGCCCCAGTAACCTAATCTGATTTTCAAACATTCAGCCCTATCCCACAGTTCCTTCTTTTCCCTCATGTTATGCCTATTTAAAAAGAAAATGCATGAATCTTCTTTTTATGCATTTCTTCCAAATAGTAACTTAATGTTTTTGAAAAATACTTAGTTATATAAGCGTATTTTTTAAAAAACATAGTTTCAGTAACAGTATAACATTAAATTTCCACTTCTTATCATAAATGGAATTTGAGAACATAAAAAATAAGTGAGTGCTGTTGGTAATGGCCCCTGATAAGAAATACTCAAATTCTGTAGAACTCAATAACACAAATTCTGTTTTAGGAGCTAAATTAATTCTAATTTATCTTCAAAGTCTTCAGAAACAGAAGAAAGCTGTGAAAAGGAAGTTAGAATTATAAATTAATTATCTTTTAATATCAACTCACATAATATTTTCTCCCTAAGTACTTTACCCCATAAAGTTATTTCTCAACTGGTGTTCTACATTGGAAACTTAAATGTTTGGCCTTGTACAGCCCCATTTTCAATACACCAAACATTTTAACTTTGAGGAAAGGTTTTATTTCTGTCCCAGTATTCATTCAGACATCTCTCCTCAAAGATCTCATATATGATGCAGAATACTATGAAGAGATTATTTTTAGTGTTACAGTTATACACAAATTATGTCATATTCAGTGAAAACATTCTGCTTCTAAAAATCCAGTTTATGTCCTACAACACACTCTCACCACAACACAGCCCAAGTTCTACTCTCCTTTACTACCTAACAAATACAGTGCTGTCTTGTGCCCTGATCCAGCCCTGCATTTTAATACAAGGCTCTAAAATAAAAATGTTTAAGAAATACAAAAATAAACTCATTTGAACCAACTGCTAGAAGGTGCACTTTCCAAAGCCATCCCTAACCTAAATTCGACCTGATTTCCCACCAATGAAGAGCCTTGCAAGCAGTTCAGATGTCTATGACATCACTTTCCTGTTTTCAGTACTTTGCAAGAAGTAACAGAACTACAAATACCACAGACACTGTCTCATCCTACATCCTACAGTCAAGCTCACTTGAAGATTCAGCTTCATTCATTAGGAGTCATATGAAGAGTCTGGCTGTTAGGGAGACACACGAATCACCTCCTTGAAAATAACATGTAGTAAGTTGCCTTGAAGACTAAAATTACTTGAATTATTTTATTTTGAAACGGATGACAGACTCTAATTTCAAACAGATAAGACACAATAAATTTTCTTGGGTATGCAATAATGAACTTTGCCAACACAAAATATATGGAGAACCTGAAAGATTACAGTTTAACAAAGCTGCACTACTGTGTCTGCTGTGCATATCCAGGCAGCACTCAGGGATGGGTGTGTGCCAGGAAGTTTCACAGTTAGAACCCACTCCCCTTGCTGGCTATATCCAAATAAGCTCTTTATTTACTTTCTTAGGACAAGCTACTTCAGTCAACGGCCATGAACCAAATTCCATTCACTTTGGTAACAGAATTGGAGAAAAATTTAAAGGCTAAGAACTGTACATAAAGCTTGCAGAGGTGGGTAGGTGGGTGGAAGAAGGTAGGGAAGATTTCGAAGTGAGGAGGAAATACCAATACAGTATGTGCTGACCTTTTGAACTACAATCTGAAAGTGAGAATCTGCAAGAGCCACTGGCTTCAACTCCTACACAATCCGTATCAAAGGAACAGATAATTTCAAAATAAATGGATATCAAAAATAAATCATTATGGGGGGAGACAGCAGGATTAAGCAAACACTGTAAGAGCTGCCTAGAAGGTTTTATCGGTTTCTACACGAGGCACAAAACTAATGCCCACAGAGGCTATACCGAAACGCCTTTTCACCAGAGTCAGGATTGAGACACTACAGCTCCCTGCAGCTACCGAAAATCGGCCATTATACGGCAGTTCTTACGCCGCTGGTGCTGCACACACAGGCTTTGTCACATCCTGCTGGCGGAGCCGCAGTGCCGGGGCAAGAGGGCACGGCCGGGCGCGGGGACACCGGCCCTACCCGGCCGCAATCCCATCTTTGTTCCGCGCACGGCCCGCCGCAGGTGCGGGAACGGGGCTCGGCCCGGCCCTGCCCGGCGGGACCGGGGGGCGGCGGGCGAGGCAGGGAGGGAACGTGCACACAGCGGGAGAAAAGGAAGGGCAAATACAGCCGATCCGCACCCCCTCCCTTCCCCGCCGCTCTCCCAATGCCCCCCTCCCAGCCCGTGGGACGGGCACAGCGCGGTATCCGCGCCCCGCAGCCCGGGACGGGGCGATGCCCCCGCCGGGACCCGCGGCCCGCCCCGCGGCCTCCCCCTCCCCCGGCCGGCGGGGCTCCGCAGTGGCCCTCACCCATAAGGATGCGCATCTGCTTCTTGCCGAAGAGGCGCGAGAAGAGCGAGGAGATGGTGAGGCCCATGGCGGCTCCGGCGGCTCTGGGCGGCGGCAGGGGAGCGCTGAGGGAAGGAGGACGGGAGGGAGCGCGGCCCGGCCGGTGTGCGCGCACGGATCCCTCCGCGCGCGACGGGAGGCCGGCGGCGGGTGCTCTGTGACCGGGGACCTCGCTCGGTCTCTGCCACGTCACGCTCGCCGCGGCCGCCCCGGCTCCAACGCGGACACGATCACGTCACGCTCGCCACATCCCCTGGCCGCGGCACCGCCCTTCGCCACACGGCCCCGGCGAGGCGGGGACTACGGCTCCCGCCATGCACCGCGTCGCTCTGGGCCCCGCGCTGATTAGCCGCCGCCGCGGGACACGCCGGGGGATGTAGGCGGACGCGCTCGCCCGCACCGCGCAGCTTCCGGGTCACGCGGGGCACGCCGGGCGCGGGCGGCCCCGCCCTGGCCGCGGGGTCAGCTGGCAGCCCCGGTAACGCTCCGCTCGCAGCCGCCGGGCAACAGGTCCCACTGCCGGCGGGTAGGGCCAAACTGGGGAAACAGAACCTTCCAGAGGCTTCAGATGCACCAGATAGCGACAAGGACATTGAATTAAAAAAGAAAAAAATCATCCCCACCAGAACCGCCCCCAAAACCCCCACCAAAAACCACAAAAACACCCCAATCCCGCCCCCCGACCCCTCCAAACTCTAAAAACCAAACCGAAACTAACCAACGAAAGGCAGCGCTATGACATATTACTATACTATTATTAATTGTGTAAACATATCCACTACGACAGCAATCATTAGGCACCCCGGTCCCAGCAGGGCCATGTTCCACCCTGCCCTGACCCTCCCCACAGTCCCTCGGCTGCAGCACCAAACTGCTCTCGGTTTACGAGGAAAGGGAGCACCACACACAGGGACGTAACAGTGGAGTAAAAGCTGAATGATGCTAAGGTCAGCGTTCTACTAAGATAAGGTATTTACTTATCCTTTACCAAAGAAAAGCATTGTTAATGTTTTTTATTACAATAGTCCGGATCCTAATATCTGGCTACTAAGCCAGACAACTGAGCCTGTTGTTTTCATAGGATCATAAAATGGTTTGAGTTGGAAGAGTTGCATCATCTCATTCCACGCCCCTGCCATGTGGAAGGACAAGGACCTAGACTACGTACTCAATGCCCTGCACAACCCTACCTTGAACCCTTCCAGCTATGGGGCATCCACAACTGCTCTTAGGTATCATGCTGAAAACCTTATTTTAATTCTAAATTATGTTCTTCTGAACCCAAAACCTGGTGTAAATTAAAACGGAAAGATGTATTTTTATAAAATAAATAAATCATACCTTCAATCTAGTTTGTGCCTAAGATGTTAATATGATCCTGATCAACCATGAAAACTGTCAGGAAGCTGTAATCTAAGGAGTCTAGTTCTACATTTCCAATACTTGCCTATCTTCTGTTCAGAGCATTCAGCATTCACGCTTCTTTGTCTTGGGCTAGGAAAGTTCAGCTTCCCTGTGCTTGAGTATATTTACTTTCTGGATCTCCAAGCTGGCCTATTCTTAGTGTATCTGGGTCATTAATGGATACCTTTCACTATGTCAGTTCTTTGAGTCACTTTTCTTTGAGTACAGTCTAGCAAACACTTGCTTTAGAATCCAGGCCCTGCCATTTGCTTTGCTGAGGATGCTGCAGCTCTGTCATATTCCGACCATGACGCATAATCAAACTACACCACCACTCCACACTTCTGGTCAGCTCAGGGGTAGAGTTTCATCAAGCAACGGTCTTTGCAAGCTGAACAGCTTTGCTTACACAGGAGAGGGGAAAAACCAAGCAAACCAAACACACCCGTCATCTAAGTCACATAACTTCCACAGAAAAAAAATAAAAATCAAACTCTTTATTTTTGCTTAAAAAAATATGTATTTGCAGTCATGTGCTAGTTATCATAGTTGTTACCAGTTTACATGGTTCCGAGAAGCGACACAGTGCTCCAGGTTAAATAGTTAAGGTAATTTAAGGTATGAAGGGCCACTGAATAATTTCTGGATTAGAAATGCTTCATCAAGGTGTGCAAAAAAAAATAAAATAAAATTGCAAGTTAGCAATTAATGCTGAAGTGGTATAGTTTAAGTAACCTAATAGATACATTAAACTTTTGCTAGTAATCGTATACAAAACATAACAGTATTAAAACACATTTTTTCATAAAAATACTGTTGTGAAACTCTGTATCTAAATAAGACATTTTTAGAAAGATGGTATGAAATATTTGTTATACAAAAGCATACTCTTATAGCAGGATTATGTCACAAGATTTTAAAAATTCTGTCCAAGCACTTAAAAGCAGAGTTGGTTTTTTTTAATAACTGTGATCCACTTGACATATAAAAGTATATGCTGTATGTACACTATAGCATTATGTTTACTCTACTTGAAACTGGTTGGAGTAGAACACTGCACCTGGAGCAGCCGAGTTCTTATATACCACTGAAACTTGTTCAAGAAGATAAAACATCCCATCCTTGTTGCTTAATATGCATGAGGAAATTACTCTGTATGCATGTCTGCTGTATGTACATACTGAGAATAATTTCATGCTACAATCTTTTTTTACCAGTCTGACCTGTTCAGAGGCTTTTTTCAGTTGAAGCCAACATTTTCTCCCTCCAGCCTCATCACCACCTCAAACACCTGACTGGGTAAGCCAAAAATAATAAAGTTTAAAATTATAACAGGAGCTGACTGGTATGATCTCCAACTGAAACAGATTGTGTATCAGCTAACTGAACCGAAATCACCAATTTTAAAATCCCTATTAGAACACCAAAGTGTTTATTTCCTGTGATGAATACTGCATGCTTACATTTACAAGAGTGATGTAATTGAAATCCTGGATGTCAGCAGTTTAAAACCACGAATCAGTATATAATTACTTTAAGGCATGTAAGAGCACCCTGATAACTGACACTGAGTGGAAGAGACTTCCCTTCAGGATTTTTTTGTCAGCTGCCTTCTCTTCTTTAAAGATGCTAAATCAGTATCCTTTTGGAAAGATGGTAAGAAGGAGAAATGCAGAAAGTTAAGAATGGAACTAATAATTTCAGTTGTTCCTGAAACAGTTTTAAAAGCCATGATTTACCAGTAAAATACCTCAATTATAAGGCATTCTGGACAAATCACCAATACGTCAGTTGGACTTACCACTAGCTAAAAACTATAAGTAAAAAACAAAGAAAAATAATCAGATACTACATCAACAGGACAGTACAGGATCAATATGGCCCTGAGTAGGACTGGGTATAGCAGCACCAATGGGAAAACATTCTGCAATGCCAGCACTGCACTGTAGTCCTATTGTGGCACAGCTTCATATGCCCACAGATTATTCTTTAAGAGCACTTATTTCAAATAATATTACACACAAGGATCCCTTTAGTTGCATTGATATTGAAGTGGAAAAAACAGTGAAAATGATACAGTGGGCTATACTATTAGTACAGTCCATTTGTAGTGTTAATGTACTGTTTAGAGCTGTGTTCCAAACTTGGTAAGCCACTGTCCTCTGTGACTACTTGCCTTTTGGTTTTCTGCACCAAGAAAGCCCAGCAGAAATCATGTTGTGCCAGTTTTGAGCAAGATGTCCTGTAAGTCATCTGGCAGTGCCAGTATAATATCATTGATATGCGTCTGCAGCTTTTTCAGTGTGTCAGTTTTCACAGGAAGATGTTCTCTGTCAACCTGCAACTGCAAAGGTACCAGAAAAACATGATTTGTACTAAAAATGCAAGTTTGCCTTAAGAAATATCAAAGTAAAGTAATAGGAAATCTGGAAAACTAATTCCTCATTTGCTGACTGAGTAGGAATTAGGACACAGCAGGTTTCCTCAGCAACCACACAACAGTGAGAACAACACTGATTTGGACTTTCAGAAATAACAAAATTAGAGTTTCTTCCCTGGGGATTCAGATCAGTTCACAGAGTTCCAACTAATCAAAAACAAACAAACAAACAAAACAAAACAACAACAAAAAACCCCAAACAAACAAACAAACCAACCCCACAAACAACAACAACAACAATCCAGCAATACAATGCTTCCAGCATAGCTGGGTGATACTGGGAAGCCAAATAACTTTTCAGACATGGCTGAAATTGACTGTTTTTGTTTTTAAAGCCTAAATTTGAAATGAATCACTGACTCTTTAAACTACCTAGCTCATGAAGAATATTTTCATTCATGTACTTGCAAAACCAAGTATATAATGCTTTTATGTAGCTAAGTCATGTTCAATTCAGTTACTTACCAGTTTATTTTTTAACTTTAAGACAAGATCCACTGTTTCTACCTCAGTATGCTTCTGACACCAGAAAACCAAGTTCTAAAATACAAAAAGTTAGGCATTGAATTATTTATGGTTATACATGTAATTTTCAAAAGAGATTTACACCTAATGTTCAGAATGGGTATTTTCCTTATTCTTATGCTATTTGCCAATCTCATTTTACTCATGCACTGTCTTTACTGTGAACTGCAAAATCTGCTTTATTTGCACATTTGCCCAGTACTTCACGTAAGAGCGAACTTGGACATAAACACAATAAAAATCAATTAAAGGGGGAAAAAATCCTGCCAAACAGGCTTAGTTTGAGAAAGAGCATCTACAATGCAGAATGGTGGTGAATGATTACCAAATCAGAACTGCCAGCACAATGCAGTATTAAAGCAGTTCAGGGCAGTGCTTACCCTGTTTCTAGGGCATCAAAGGAGATCACAGTTGATAACTAGTAAGATACAATCAGGTAAATTTTCTTATGGACGTTCTGCTCCCCTACCCCCTTATGACTCACTTAAGAAAGACATTTGTTCACATACAAAGAAACATTTCTTTTGTGGATCAAAAGAAAAAACAATGAAGGAGCAGAATTGGTAATAAATTTGTAACACATTTTTCTTTTTCTTTAAGTTAATATCAAATACAGTTGGAAAAAAATCTAAGTTGTATAACTGACCTGCAAATTATTTGGTCTGCTCTATTTGAATAATCTGTTTGGATTTGCTACATTTGAGAATTGACAAGGCAAGGAATAAAAACAAATGGCTTTTGAGAAATAACCAGACCAATTCTGTTTGTTTGTTTTAAAGCTGTGGTATTTGCCTTACTTTGTTTTTGTTCTTCCTCTTCCCTCTCTGGCTGTACAGCATCTTCTCTTGCAATTCCTTTCTCTATCGCTTGTTCCAACTTAAATTATACTGATACCCACTTCGGCTTCTTAATTAAGGAATGGATCTTACAACATCAGAATAGTTATGTGGCATTTTGTTATATGTTAACAGACTTAACTTCTAAGCTTTCCATTGCTATGGATCAGCTGTAGGCTTATTTACTAAATATATCTAGTTAGCTGTCAATTAGAATGTCAAATTCGCTGAAGTTTTACCTTTAAAGCTACAAACTATGTCATAACTGAAAATATCTTGCCAAGGATGGAAGCTGAATAAAATAATATTGCCAAGTAAGAGGAAAAAGCTTTGGGGGGGGGGGGCATGTGTGTGTCTGTGTACTTCATTTTAAAATACACAACCAAACAAAAAGTACTACCTAAAGGTAGGTTTTAAAAATGATGACAGTTGTTATGACAAGTGAAGTGTGTATTTCATATTGTTCTCTTGCTGTGTCAGTTCTAGCTTGTACTTGTTTAACAAAATCATGTTTTGCTAGATCAGGATTCACAAAACTGTCAAAAATTTCATGCTCGACCTATGAAAAGAGGATTAAAACTGACTTGTGGGAGAATATTTTTATTACAAGATGACAAATATAATTGTAAGCACACATTTTTCTAACCTCATTACAGAGTGCTTCTAAATGAAGGGCCTCTAACTTCTGTGTCATTTCCTTCTGCCGGCTCCTGAACCAACCGTCAAAGTTTGGCGATTTCAAAAAATGCCTGGTAAAACACCAAAGAAAAATACATTTTATATTTTAAGTACTATTTGGTAACAGTGTTTTCTACATCATCAAATGCAATTATGTTTGAGATTGAGTAAGATATTAGAACTCTTTCTCTATATACTTTCATAAAGATGTCATATTCTAAAGTAGAGATTAACAGGTGCTTATATTAATTAAGACAAGGCTTGAGAAAAGAATGTAAAGAACATAGGTCTGAAACACGAAGATTAGGGAATTTTAGAATAAAAGAAATCAATTATCTTTGTGTTTGATGGGAAGGAGGGATCAAGCTAGAACCAGAAATAAACCCACAAACAACACTGATCTACAGAAACCTGTAACATTAGCAGAGAGATTTAAGCAAGCAAAGTATACTTAGCACTATCAATTTCTTTTAAAGCATATATTCTAAAAGAAAGTCTTACTCAAATCAATCCTTGTAAGTTTCCTCAGGAAAAAACAGCATTAATATTATTGATCTGTTTTAATTTATATAATTTTTTATATCGATGAAAGAACTACCTGTAAAGTCCTATCCAATCTCCCTTTAACCCTGAGGTGAGCTGTGGTCCTGCTTTTTCCAATGTCTTCATGAAGTCATCTTGGCTAAACTGCCTCAGCTGTGGTGGACTCTATGGAAAGGAAAAAAGAAATGAGCAGACCTTAATTTCTCTAATTACCAATTGCCAGCTCATTCAAATGATACTTCCTTACCTTCCAGGGTGATATGCATTTCTGCAAAGGCATAAGGCTTGCCACGTAACGTTCCTGCGGAAAGGAAAGGTTGTTTGCATAATCAGTATTAAAGATACACAGTCCACACTGTGTGTTTACTTATTGCTTATGCCCACAGCATTTTCTCTTCCCAGTGTTAGTACAGGGTGGGGTTGTGCATATTTACCACATGAGAAGACAAGGAGCTTATCTTATACAGACTGTACTTCCCAACTCCAGAACTTTAAGCCAGGAAAGTTCAAGAAGGACATGAGGCGGAGAAGGACAAGAAGCAAATGTACACATAGAATATCTATATCCTGAACTTAAGCCACTGGTAAACAAGCCCTCTTTTCTTTGAAAACACTCCACAGGTACCTTCGTATCGTGGGTGATTCCAAACAGTAATCACACTTGGTATCGTGTTTGAAAGAGATTTTCTGAGTCCCTTACCCAAATATTAGAGTTAGTTCTAACTCACAGAAGACTGTCTGAGCTGTGGCCATCTCTGCCCTAGCAAGGCTTGGCACAGGCATGGCCAGAGCCTCAAGGTGTCCAAGGCACAGGAGTGGGACCACCACCAAGTGTCATGTGTGACAGCAGGAGGCAGCTGTGCCTCACCAGCTGGGCCCAGGGCTGGACCCAGGCTTGATTTCAGGAGTACAATCGAGAACTACTGGACTTAGAGTAACTCCAAAAAAACTACTCCTTAATACTTAATATAAAAACCCCATTAGTCTAAGAACTCACTAATGGAATAATGAAACTTTCTGTCAATTCCAAGAAATACCGCCGAAGTATGACACTCTGTGCTTCTGTAGGACGTTTCTGTTGTACTCCCTTAAAAAAACCCAAAACAACAAAACACAGTCAGTCTGTTACTCCAAAGTATGTAGGTAGTTTTGTTGGGTTTACTTTTTATGAACATTTATTATAAATCTGTATTCATTTGCCATACGCCGACACATAGCACTTCCTACCCCAAACCAGGGAAGGAAAGCAATAGCATCAAGTTCTTTTGTACAGATATTTGTCTTTGCAATTACTGATTTTATTTTCATGTAAAGAAACTCAAGGAAAGAAACGTTTCTATAAAGAAACCAGTGTTGGTTTTGGCAAACCAGTTAAAATCTGGAAGCTCTGATTCTTACACACCTCATGTGTGAGACTTTTAGACCAAAGAGACCAGAGTTGGGGTGGCAGAGGATGGAAAACCTCAACAGATGAACAGATAAAATACCATTAATTCTCTAAATTATTAAACTAACTTACTGAGGTCCACCATTCATATGGTTATAGAAGCTGCTAACAAGGGAACAGCCCTTCTACAATGAGGGTGTACATACATCTATTTTGTTATGAACTGGGGCAAAGGAACTAGAGTCCAGTTTCATTTCGATTACATAAAGTGCAGCCTTATATGAAACCACTGTACAAGAGTACACAAAATACACAAAACCAGTTGCCATTAAGAAGTGACCTAAACCATTACCTTTTGCAACTGCTTCACGATTTCTTCATCTTTATTCAAGTATGGCTTGTAAGAGGTATAAACACCTAAAGAAAAAAAGCATTGTATAAACAAAGGAGAAACAAGGTATGTCTTCTAAAATGACAACACTGAAGTTATTACCAGGTTTGGAGTCCAAAGTTTTTAGGTTCTTCAGTTTTTTTACTTTCACCTGCTTTGGAACTTCACCTGCCAAAACACATAAAGCCATCTTACTTGAAGACTACCTAATATTGTAAGAAACATTAGAAATATTGACAAGAATCCAAGTATATATCCAGAAACACCCAGCAAACACATGAATAACAGCAAATAGACTTTTCACTTCATATAAGCGTTCCTTGTTGAAAAGAAAAAAAACGCCAGATAGCTGAAAACCAACAAAAACCCAAACAAGTAAAAAGTGAACCAAAAAAACCCCACAAACAAAAACAGCCAAAGGATGACCTTCTGAATCCAAGCAGCCAATTAACATATGGGTATATAGCAGACAATAATTATTTTCTTAAGTTCACATTTTTATTCCATTTTCCTTTGTTCCCCTTAGTGTAAATGCTTTAAGGAACAAATCTTTGGTACCTTGGCATAACTAAAAGCTGTATAGAAGAAAATAAAATAGTACCTATGGATTAAGTGTTGTAAGAAAATGAATTTAAGTCCTCTTTGTCATAGGCCATATTAAGGGCTTTCATTTTGTTTTCCCAATTTATCTTGCTCCAACCAGGAGATCCTAAACCCTGCCAAGTCTTGCAGCCTAGCAGAACCTTCCTCCTAAATCTATTTGGATGCTCGACTTTAGAAACAGTAATGGTTAAATTGCTCTTAGATCTGCAGAGTGGGGGGGAAATGAAGAAAAAAAAAAAAAAAAACCCAGCAAAAAATAATCAGAACCCCCTCTTTGTCCCTAAAGAAATAAAATATAATTTTTTAAAGACAGGTTAGACAGATATATCTTTAGAACTTCCTGACTAAGCATTTCCCATAGCTACATCAAAACTAGAGTTTCATACTTGAAACTATGTATCACATTGAAGGCCACCTGTTTATATGGCTCTTCTGAGTTTAATAAGATTCTACTTTCCAAACATTAGCTCCACAGCAGCAAAGTAACTCTTCCCCACACTACCTGAAGCCCCCACAGGTTTTCTGACTGTAGACGGACATGGTATTTTAAAGTAAAGCAAAACCTTGCCTAATTATATTGAACACAGTACATAATCCTTAATTAATTCAGTGTACTCAGAAATTAAAATTAACTTTTACAAAAATTAAATTTATGGTGTTTTATCTTAATTGCATATTTATGCATTCCTGCTGGCAGAACAGCATAGTGAACCTGTAGCAGCAAACAGCTACAATCAAGAATTTCATACAAAAACTATTCAACAATTGAAGTGTTATCCAGACATTACAAGAAAATTCTACTCAATCACGTCAGGAAATCATCCAGACTGAACAATTAATAATTATTGGAATATTGCCAGATTAGAAATATATTATCAAAATATTGTCAACAGCTTTGTATTTTACTGTAACATTCAAAGATAGCTTTCATGCATGTCTTATGTTCTGTGCTGGGCTGTGACTGATTTATTACATTCTGCTCACACTAAAATTAACATCAGTAACATATTATGTCTCACTTTAACACCTTATTGGTAGAGATACAAAATCAGGACTCTGTGAAAGGCAGAACATTATTACTAATGAGTATTACCTACCTTTTACATTTAAGATACTAGATATGAAAAGACAAGACACAGAGCAGTGAAGATTCTAACTTCACTTGACAGATTTACATCCAGGAAAATTTAGTTAGCATTAAACTAAATAAATGGAACATAATTACATATGTTTGTAAATAAACAAGCACACAGTTAGATCCCTTTGCACAGGACTGTAAAAAATACTTCTATTTTACCTGGAAGTTTGATATCTCCAATTCGGATAATGTGAGGCCAGTGCTGAAGTGTTTTAGCAAAAAAGGGATTTGTCACTCCTAGAATGACTGATGGCCTAGAAAAGCAATAACAATGTTTAAAATATGACAGGAAGAGCTTCTGCCTTAACAAATACAAAAAGTCACCTTAAATTCTTAACTTGAAATTATTTTCCTTTGGTATTTAAGAGTTACATTTTAAATAGCACATAAGAGCACAAATGTTTATCAAAGTTTCAATGTTTCAGAAAATAAGACAGAGGCATCTTAAAGTAAAATAACAGTGAAGAATAAAAATTACATCATCTGCTTAGACTTGCCTAAATTCTGCCCACTTGCAATGGTGAGAACAGCACATTATCTGTTATTGAGGGTTTAGTGATTTATTGGTTTTATGTTTGGGTTTTCTATGAGTAGAAATTTGACCCATATTTGAAAGACAGATTGCTACTTTTCAATGTTTGATTATAACAAACTCTCAGTACTTGAATGTGCATGTCATTAAGAAAATGAGACATTTAATATCCTATTTGCTTTAAGCAGCAGTCACCAAGGGATGCAGTACAAGCACATTAAGAGCACTGTGCCCCTGCTCACACTCTGTCAGATTTTTCTGTCTGCTCTGTGCTTGGCATCTGGCTTGGAGGGTGCACAGGGGCACAAAGGGAACAAAAGGCGGCAAGAGCACAGTGCTGCTGCTACAGCACAGGCCTGCAAAATTCACAGAAGAGTGAATGGGATTTTGAAACATGGGTTACTAAAGTTTAACCAAATTCTTCCTGGAATGTTTTTTTAGCAACTAAATTACATTGTGTTCCATGGGAATGGTTATGCACTATTTAAAACACATTGCCTATGTTTATGTGTTTCTCCACTGCTCTATCTCTGGCAATACATTGAGATGAAAACTACAATAAAAAAAAACACCAAAGCAAACAAAAAAATCCAAATCAACAACCTCCGCCTGTTCTGACATTAGAAGAAATTTATCTATTAAAAATCAGTGAACCTAATGCATGCATTCCATTCCCAAATCAAGCTGCATTTAAATAATATATATTAAGAAATAATAGAGGTGTATGCTCTCAAAATAAGAGCAGAATTTTAAAAAAATAAAGGGGGAAAAACATTGCCTTAAAGCAGTTTCAAACATCACTGGTTTTGGACATTCACACTCTTAAAAAATAAGCCTAATTTCTGACTTGTTTACATTATTACCCTAATAAATTTAGTGAAGCTATATTTGATTTTTAAATTGTCTCAACTAGAACACCAACTGACTCAGCTTTACAAAATAGCTGTATGGATGTTGAATTCTACAAGTCACTTCGTCTAGCAGTTAATTAAAAATTAAAACAATTACAGTAGAATTTCCCAAGGAGCTACTCTGGAGCTGGTGTAGCACAGACAAACCCTCATGGAAAAGCAAGAATTTTTCTTGGTTTCACGCTTGCAGTTTCATTTATTCTGTAGAGAAGTATCCTATGAAACTCAAGCCCAGTTTAATTGTGGAATTGTTTTGTAACCTGTTAGTCATATCTAACTGGGATAAAAACTTAAATCAGCTAATTACTGTACTCTGCGAGATAAATCTTACCCCCAAAAAACCCCAAAAAACTAAACCTAATTCTCTAATGATAGAAATCTAGAGTAGTGAAACAGTATTTTAATACAAATTTATGGCTACAAGTGGCTTTGAGCAACATCTTTTCCGTAGAGTTTGATTCACTTACGGGGCTTGTGTGCGAGTTGTGTATTCTTTGAATTCACTGTCGTGGATTGTAAAGTATGGCCTGAAATCACTGCAGTACTTCAGTGGTGAAATACAGCTGCAAGGTACAAGGAGGATGAGCTGGTTTAGGCATTCAGTGCAAACTTTCATGAAAGACACAAGCAAATCTAAACTTTGGAACGCTTTGTCACACAGAGCAAATGAAGGTGCACTCAGCTAGAATCTTACATTGACTCCCTCAGTCATAGTTAGAAAGCTCTACTGCACTTACCTAACAAGGGCTAACACAGTTTCTGAAGACTCTGCTGGTGATGGTGCCATCACAACAAGTGGTTCCCCCAGCAGCACCAGCTCCCAAAGCATCTGAATGTGAAAGAACACCGGACAGAAACACCTAAAAACACATTGAGGTATTTTAATACATTTGACATCATAAAATACATATTTCTTCTGGTTAATAAAGGCATAAAAAGAAGTTTGTGGTAGTATTTTAATAGTAATTTGAAAATCATAAAATACTCTTGTAAAATGGAACATTTAATGAATTTCCTTATTTACTGCAGTGTCAGCCTGGATATTGTCCAAACTGTGTTGTAGCAAACTTTACAGAAAAAGAATATTAAAACCAACAGTAATAAATGTTAGCTAACAAGCCATGAGATGCGTTAAGTAACTGTCATAAATCAAAAAACATGTTCACAGCTAGGAACTAAGCAGTCCAAACTCCTACCTGAAAAGATCTACTTCATGAACAGTCGGTAAAGCCATGGAGACCTGAGCATCTGCCTAAAAGACATCGCAATGCTTGGTTTTTAGTCATCAGAACACCTAGGTATTAAATGAAATGGTTTCCCTTAAATGCTTCCGGACAGTACACAGTATATAATCTAATTATTTATGTGCTGCTGCAGTATATAGCATGCTATTTCCACAACTACCTTTGTGTTCTAAAAGTAAGACATCTCCTAAGACAACACACACCTCCACTTACAGGCATGTAGCTTTCAGTCCAGAAAATACATAAAATACTGAAGCTGTTTCGAACTGCACATGAAAACACAGATAGATTTGTTTTATAAATATCTGCTATGGCTAAAATTTTAATTCTGGATTCATCCTCAAAACAATCCAAACTATCCAAACAGTAAAAGGATGTTCAGGTTAGTAATTTTGTCCCCCCAGTATCTTCTTCCAGGACCTGGATATCTCTCCCTGCTCAGGGTAACTACATTAGAATATCCTTTCTGTGAAGAATCCAAATCTGGACTACTCCATTCGAAGTTGCAAAGATTTTGGATTTCATTATTATTGTGGTATATGATGATTTACTACTAATCTTTTCTAACAAGTTAAAACAATGAAAGATCTTTAGCTTTGTCTGGGGCTATATACAATATCAGTATCTAATGGCTACCTGGTGCATATTCTGTACTATCGGTGTTGTTCCAGGCTTGTCACGATATGTTGGAATCCGCAACTTGGAAAGAAAGAGAAAGATTTATTTTCCCTTGTATTGAATCCAGCAGACACTTAAAATGCTGACTAAGAGACAATCTGTAATACTTTGAGAGGATATACTGCAGCATGATGCTTATTTGCTCTACAGAACTTCCACCTACATAATTTCCAACTGCAAATTGAATAACAGAATATGAAAATAATATTCCAGTTTAAAAAGAGACTATTGCTAAAGTAAGTCAAAACTGTTACCGTAATTTCAATAAAAATACCTCTAAATGTTGGAAAGAATGATCTGAAATAAGGTCTTGGGAGTTTAAGATGGTAAAGAATTACTTTTAGAAAAAATTATCTTCTAAAAACATCAAGGTGTTCTGGCAAGTGAGGCAGAATCCAAATAGTCTGAACATAAGTATACTTCTCTGGCCTCACAGTTTGCATCTGTAAGTCTTGAGTACTAAAAATTTAATCATAATGGAAGCTGGTATGCACAAATTGATGTCATTTATACACAACACTTAAAACAGCTCAAGCACAGTAAAAACCCAGGGACAATATCACTGGGCAGTAAATTATGACTTTACTCAGTTTAGGAATACAATTTCAGTTCTCATGGGTAAGAATTATTGTTGAGGTAAATGCAGGTAATACCCAAACAAGACATATCTGACACTCCTCATCACTCAGCACCATTTTATTAAATTTCTGCTTTTAAAACAGCTTCAGAACTTCTTTCTCTCCCATGTCTTCCCATAAGCTTGAGAGTATATGTTTGAGAAGGTACTTCTGGCTGTAACCTCTAATTTAATCAAATTAACCTCTAATTTAATCAAATCCATTTAATTGTATTTCATATGGATTATGAAATTAATATGACTACAAGAGGCCCGGTTCTTAACTGCTGTTTAAACTCTACAGTTCTTCCCTATGTGCTAGACACAACTTCTTTAATTGCTTTCTTCAGACATATTTCAGTGCCATTCAAAAATATAAACAGCACAAGCAATTATTTCTGGTGTGCGGAACAAAAAAGATTTTTACTCATCAACTTTCAGGAATGAGAATGATTTTCATCAATATATTTAATTTGCTTGACTGGAATTTGCCTCTCAGTATTTTCAAGTGCTACTTTGTTTGATTTGACAAACATAATTAGCACTAAATTCTTCTAGAATGCAAATTCCAGAGGGATAATACAGACACTGCAATTAGTAGTTGTACTGAAACATCACTTTTTAGTAGCTACTAAAATTAAATATTAACCTAAGTACTATAAAAGATCCTCCCCTCCTCCCACCAATCAAAGCACCTAATCAAGATCTCCCAGACCTTCACTCTGAGTGCTGTCAACATCTACCCTGTTTGGAAGAATAAGACAATGAAAACAAGTCACAAGGCAGTGAGGAACTGTACAGTGAAAGGTGGACACCCTCAGCGAAGACAAGTGCAGGAGTCCTTACCTTCATTATAACACCCATAATAGGCAACTGCAGAACTTTCCCTGGAACTGGTGCTGGCCAACGATCAATGTCACTACAAACTGAAAGAAAAATACAACAGTTTCTGCAAGTTATAAACCATGATGACAGAGTCACCTTCGTGCACTGCAACTTTCAATTAGTACAAATAGATCACAGCAGTTCAATTTGTCTCTTGATCACAAACAAGTTTTAAAGCCCTTTGACCATTATGTATTATTCCACTAGAACTATAAAGACTTTCATTTCAAGAAAACAGTGTTCTCTGGTCATCCATTTTTTGTAGCAACAAGACTTACAATTAGTTGAAGAAATGTTATCTGAGAAACCATGAAAGTACATACTAAAAATATTTGGAAAGAACCCTCTATTTATGTGTATTGGCTACTGCAGAACCAATAAACACCAGCAGTTAAGGAAAAAGTTGGTTTGTAGCTCAGCTAGAAAGTTTTCCAGCATTTTCTTGTAAACCATTATGAATATA
Organism: Zosterops lateralis; assembly: GCF_965231275.1. NCBI lineage: Eukaryota > Metazoa > Chordata > Aves > Passeriformes > Zosteropidae > Zosterops > Zosterops lateralis. The sequence goes on from NC_139771.1 coordinate 9,739,960, forward strand.
ATACATAATTCTTATAGTTTCTGTAGAGCTTATACTGCTCATAATATAACCTCTCAAGAAAACATGTGATTGAAAAATGCAATTCTTTCATGGTTTACACAAATTTGCTCAATAAAAACAAAAAACATGAAAGTTGGTTGGGACAGGTACAGTACATAGAACTCTTCCAGACAAAGAGCAAGTAACTTTTCTACTTGCCCTTCTGCAGCTCTTTCAGCTCTGCAGTAAGGCTGAAGCACCTGTTACCAGTGCTGCTCTGTCACTTTTTCCATTTAGTCAAAAACAAACAAATGACACACAAAAAAAACACATCTCAAGCAAGACAACATTTGTACAGCTGCTTAGCAAAACTTGTCAGACTGCCCAAAAGGACTTGGATGGTGAAGAGTGTAAAACTAAGGATTGCCATCAGCTCCAGCTGCCATATGCCTAACAGCTGGTTCTGAAAACACATAACCCTAGATGTGTTTCAGGAGGAACCTCCAACTCTCCCAGGGAAGGATCCAGAATTCAATTAGCTCTGTTTAATGATCTAGAAGTCAAGCCAGTTTGCTAAAATTTCAACCCTCTACCCTGCAAGAAGACAAAACCATAAAATAGAACAACAGTGTTGTTTATTTCTCCAGAAGTTGCATGTGATAGTGTAAGAGCTCAACATTATAGAACCACTACCTGCTTCCAGGAAAGCTTCACTTTTTTCAAAATATTCTGGTGCTATTTGTTTAAGCATGGTACGAAAGAGATGGACATAAGGCAGCTTGCTGATGAGGACCAGCGACTGGAATAAAGAGTAACAAAACAGAATTGCAAGTCAACACTTCCCCTCAGTTTCTACTGCACCTGTTACTCTCAAACAACACCAAAGTGTGACTTTTCTCACACATTGCACACATGCAAGCCAACCACACATCTGACTACAGGCAAGCTGCAAACAACTCCCAAAACTTCCCAACTTTCTCTTTTTAAACACAGAGACAAAACTATTTCTTCTGACAGCACAGCTGGAACATAGCATAGCTGATGTAAAATTAAACCAATTCACTATAAATTAGCAACTAATTTAGTTAGAGAGCACGACAGTTTTCCTGTTCCTCTACAGTCAGTAAAAAATAATTCATTTCCAAATTAATATTTTCCTAAAAGAACTGAAATTACCTTCTGGAAATAGCCTCTTTTTAATGACTTGTCTCGAACTTGTCTGAAATACACATAGCCATAGTAATACGCTGCATCTTTCTGCAAAAGAAAGGAAACTATTCAATACAACCACCTGTTACTGCCATTCTTTTTGAAGCATTCAACATACAGTTTAAAACCCTATGCCCCTGCAAGCTCCAAAGTTGATTACATATAATAAACTAGAGGGATTACTGTGTTTATTAGCATTATTTTTTTTTAGTAAGTACTTCAAAGAGAAAACATCAGCATGGGGAAACAGGCTTTACCATTTTCATATCTACATTCTCTGGACACACTGTGAAACCAAAAATAGAAATAAGTTCTTGAGGAATAAATCAACTTTTATAATTCTAGAAAGTAGCACTTAGAAAGATTTTAGCAGATAAAACCTTAAAGCCCTGACTTGGAGATAAAACCCAGTCTTTCAATGTATTAGTTTTACAAAAGGTTCTTGGAATATTAAGGAAGTAGGCTCTCACATTTCAAAGACAAGACATCAGCTTCATTCTGCCTACAAACAGGAATTCAAGTATTTGACACATGAACAGAACTAAATTGAGTTTGAGGCTTCAATATTCCCTACAACTTTTGGCCTCTACCTATTTTAGGTAAGTGGTCCATCTTCAAAAAGTGAAAAGGTGGAAACTGAGACAGCCCAAGTTGCTTGGAATTTTTAAAACTAAGTTATAAAGCACTTCATGTTTCCACAACAGTAATGGTTCTTACAATTTGATCTACAGGTTTACAGTCAATAATGAAATAGATCTGGGCCTCAACTTAATTCCTTGTAATCCAAAATCCATACTAATAAACCAAAGAATAGATAATGAAACTAATTATTATTATAATTATAATAACATGCTACAACAAACGTGTTTTGACTTTCAGGACATCCAGTTCAGAGATTTTTCTTTTCAAATGCTATATTTAAAGGTGAAGACCCACAAATTAACATTACCCAAAAGAAATTTAACTTCATTTTTTCTCATTTCCAACCTTTAAGTAAACTGGTAGATCTCTATCAAATTGGTCCAGAAAACAACACAATGAGACCTTCCTTCCAGGAGACCGTCGGAACCTAAAACAAAATTGTGTGTCTCCAAGACAACCTACATGTGGGAAGAGATAAACAAACACAGTGTTCTGAGTTTGAGCCTTGTTTAACATGAGCACTTGCTTACAGCCAAAGAGGTATCTGAGTCTTGGTTCATTTATCTTGCATTACTCTTGTGAACATTTATAGATTTATAAGTGAAAAATTTGGCATCGTTGGCAACAGTAAATGTACTGTCTGCAACAAGGAAAAAAAAAATCACTGCCTCACAGTGACTATCATGTCCTCAAACAGGTGAAATAGCTGTTCATTTCACTGGCATTACACATTTCACTGGCATTTCTGTCTAGCTTTGATCATCTTAGCCACGTCATTCCTCTGCTACATGGCTGCACTTTGCCTCTTTTTTTGACACCATACAGTTCATACAAAAATCACACTGCAGGAGTGCATTATGCCGATCTGTATCTCTACAGGCAGGTCTAGGTCTAGCTGCAAAGCTAATTGCTGAAAACTGAGTGAAATTGAGTATGACTTCCCAGTAATATCCCCAAGGAGTGAAGTTTTCCTTCATTTCTATCAAAATTAATTTCTTAAAGAAAAATCTAACTAATTCTCCAAGGAACTGTTTTATCAGACTTCAAAGTTCCATTTCATCTTCTCTTTCAGTCATACACATTCTGCTACAGCAAGCACAGACAGCCCAACCCCTCAGTCAGATGCACTGGCTGTGCAAAGTAACACTGACGTGCCCTGAGCACCCAGGTCTGAGTCTCAGAACCCTCTGAAGCTGCAGTCAGAAACCCTCAATGCACCAAGACAAAACCAAAAGTAGCTAACTAAACATGGTGTGATGCGACCATTCAATTCCAACAGGTAACTAGTGCTCAGCAATACAGACACAATAAAAAAAAACACAGCACGTGCCAATAACACAGCACTAAATATTTGATTCAACTTTTCAAAGTGCATTCCCTTCATCCAAAGGAAAAAAGAAATCCTCACAAACTATTATAAAAAGCTACACATAGAAGACGTAATTACCCTTAATCATTAATATGCTGAAATAGCATTCAGAATACATCTCCTTATTTAACAAGCTCTTCCAGAAAAGATTGGTAGATGTCTTTTCTTCAATTTTCCATGCAGAGAAAATAAAAGCATTATTTTAAAGATAACTGTATTGTAAAACTCAGCTTAAAACCACCAGTGTTATGATCTAGCAGCTGATTAAATCCATTTTCTCCTCTAAATTCACAGCCACAAGTACTGGAATAATATCTCTTTGTAGTAATAAGAGAAAAAAGCTGAATTAACCTTTTGAGCCATGAAAATCTGGGATGGACTGACCTCAAATTCAGCTGCAAGCCAAAAACTTCCTTCACTGTCAATATTACATAAAGCTTTTCTTTTTATGTTAAGGCCTGTGACGAAAAAATAAATCCTAACAGACAGCATACACTTCTAGCCTTGTAGAAGGGAGGTTTTACACAGGTTATTCCTCTACATCATTTGAAACTTAAGCCTATCAAGAATGATCAAGAACAAGCAGATCTTAATAGGGACATTATAAAAAGCAAAAAAGTGGAATTTTTCCCTGCTGAAAGCAAAACCTCCTTACATATACATATTCTGCCTGAAGCAGCTTTACTACACTCTTATTTGAAAAAAATACACAAAAAAATTTTAAAATTTTCATTAAAATCTTAAGAAAGCAACCTTTGCCCCTAACACATGATTTTGTACCTTCAAGATATCTTTTAAAAACTGAAGATATTTATAACCATTAACAATAAGAGTAATTAAAAGATACAGTTAACTCATATTTCAGCAACAGAAAGAAGCTGTCCCTCTATTTACATACAAGAATAGCAAGAACAGAGAAAATTTATTAATTTTAGTGACATTTAGACAAAGGAGAAAAGCTAGCCAAAATACTTTGTAAAATTACATAATAGAGCTCACACACATTAAAAGCCCACATCAGCATCACCCCCATCTCAGCTGTCATACTGCAGAGCATTCAAAAGCACAGAGCCAATGCAGTTAACAGGCACAATGCTGGTCCTGCATGTTTGGACTTTTGTATGGAAATAAATGTGAAAGGAACGGTCTGAACTTGTGCCACTTCTTTTTGCAGGTGGTCCAACCCATCAGCCACATGTCCCAATTTCTCTTTGGCAGCAGAAGAGCAGAAATTTAGATTCAAGAATAATTTAACAAGCAGGACCACACACAGCTACAGGCACAGCAAGAATGGAGAAGATAGCTGAAGTTTTCCCTTCACAACTGTTTTTATCAAAATGCTTTTAAATTTAAAAGTCAGGTTCACTGTTATGAACTTAGAAAATACACATTTAGTCCTTTATGAGAAGAGGGTTCCATATACTTCCATCTGCTTTATTAAATCCTTCAAATTCCATGCCTAGTCTCCTCTCTACAGTGACAATACTATTATTTTGTTTAAAGAGCAAGATTAAGATGTTAATTCTTTATTTGCCAAGTGTTCTGAAACGTCTGCACAAATGTCATCTGGAAGGTCTTACACACTTACATAAAGCAGAGAAGAATCCTCAGACTTTACTGCAATGCAGACAGTTGCAGCTTTATAGTTAACCTTAACTGCAACATTTCTGTATTGCAATATTAATTAAGATATATAAATACGTATTTGATCTAAAGCCCAGAATACATCCTGTCAAATTCTTTTTTAACACAGTTTGGTCCAACAACAGATGACAACAGAGTGAAGAAAGCACTTACCTGAATTAGAATCTGGAAAAGACAAATAGCAAATATTGGTTTTCTAAAGGGTAGGGAAAAGAAAAGAGAGCTGTTATATTTCCTGAAATATAATATATTTATATATTTCCTAAGCTAAAACCAAATTATATACAGCAACTATGACTTACTTCTTTATCTGTGAGTTTGGAATGTGGAGGATATATCACCTACAGGAAAAAAAACCAGCATTATTTTATTTGAAAATAATGTGGGTATAAGCAGTAAGTTGACATCAAATATTTTAACAATACAACCCTCAAACTCCTTCCTAGCTTTAGGACATTTTCAATTTTAAGTTATTAATATTATATCTCAGTTCTTATCTTCACATGCTTTTAAGCTTTCTTGATCACCCATCTTTACAAGATATTTTGAATGCCAGTTAGAGACCACACACATTCATTTAAAAAGTTATATTCAGAGTGTACATTCAGAGTACTTGAGATTTTTGGTGCAAAAGGCCTCAAAGGAGAGCAAGATTACATCTTTTAGATTAATTGCATACATGCAAAATGCAGTAGATGATTACATTTAAAGCACATTATTGTCTGAAATCCGTTAGGCTGGAGTAACCAAAATTCAACCACAAAACATGATCTATATTATTACCAGCTCTTGAAGGATGAACATTAGTCCCTAATGACAATTGTGAAAGCTCAAGGAATAAACTCAAAGTCATGGCTTTTTGTACTTACAGAAAAAATAGATCATGTAGTAAGTTTTTACAACACAAAAATCAAAAACGATGCAACACAACCTAAGATGCAGAAGTACCATTATTTCAAACAAGAGGATGTATGAAATCAGTGATTATGCAAGCAAGTGGAAACAGAATATACAGGAAAGAGGACAAACCTCAGACACCTAAATTTCACCTAAAAGGTCCTCAAAGCAACACACAACCCACTCCAAAACTCCTGAAATGGGTGGCTATCTTATAAGCCAAGGAAATTTGACAAAAATTCCAGGATTATATTTCAGAGAAGGATTCAGGACTTCCAAAGATGGGATTTAGTCAAAGAACAGAAGTTCAATGCAGGAACAGTAGCTTCATGCAGAGTCCTCATCTGACCACACAGTTAACATCCCATTATCTCATTTAATCTTGTTCTACTAAATGTATGTAAATTTATCTCCTGATAAGATAACACTATCCTACTCTAGAGAAAACAACAAATATACCCACTGGCTGATATCTGACTAAGCACCTTTCTGTCCTCCAGCCTCCAAAATCTTCTGGCCATTTCTTCCCCTCAGTCTCCTATTAAATGATGTCCAGCTGTGTAAGACATTATTAGTACGACTGAAGCAGAAAGCATATACAGGTGGAACACCTGCATTCTGCATGTAGTAAACCCATCACCGTCTCTTTGCCAACTCTTAATACTTCCCTTTGCTATCTTATGCTAAGCAGCTGTACACCGAATGTTACTCTTTCAGTAGCTGAATGATGCTGAAATTATCCACATTTAGTCAGAAGATTAGCATGAATTCATATTCATTCTGCTCACTAGCAGGTGTTTCGTCTCAGCATTCCTATATAAATTAAAGCAAATTAGTCTTCCTGCAGCTACATACTGGGAGAAAAAAAAAAAAAACCAACCAAACAACAACCAAACCACACCACCACAAAAAAACCCAAACAACCCACAACAAAAAAAGTCCACCAGGCCTTAGCTCTGTAGACATTTTAAGTCTCATTTTATGCATCCAGTTAAATTAACATGACTCCTGTCAGCTTAGGAGTCTGCAGCCAGGACAGAGGCTGTGGTTCACTCATCCACTGAGCACAACAGCTGCCCAAGTCACAGGTTAGACAGAAACACTTGTCTTTGTTGTTAACACCACCTTATAACATCAAAGGAAGAAAACTCAGATAATTAGCACAGTATGCTGGGGTTTTATCTGCATTTCTCTGTGGACATCCATTACGAATTTACACATTATAATAGTTGGACTGGCTGAATTTTAGGCCAGTCTGCCACGCATTTATGCTGGCACCCCTTTAAGGCAAGAGAAAGAAAAGACACTTTCCCTAAAGACCAACAGTTTGCTGCACAGTCACAGGGTGAACAGGGTGAAATAGGATGTGAAACTGCCCCGAAGGCTAATTCTCCTCTCCATTTCCCAGCCCTGTGAGCTCCCCGTGCCCTCCCAAAGCAGTGCCACAGCTGTCCCCGCCTGTCGCACACAGGGCACAGCTGGGAGCCGCAGCTGTAGCTGTGACACTGCCACGGCCCGGCATCCAGCTCGGGCTGACGGAAAACGCTTCAAACCCGCAGAGTACCTTTGGGCACACCTCAGCGACCTGGAAGACGCTGTTAATTATGAAGACCACTCTCATTCCCCTTATTATCACACTTTTTAACACCTAGATGCCGTAGAAATCAGCGCTATTTGTACGCAAAGAAAGCCGACGACGTGCTTCATACAAATCTCGTGACGGGATGCAAACTATTTGAAAGCGCCCACCGACAGCACAAGCAGCACCACGAGAAGAGCTGCCCGAAAACCACCGGCCTCACCCGGGACAGCCGAGCGGGTTCCGGAGCGCAGCCCCGCTCGCCGCTCTGGGGCTCCGCACAACCACGTTTCCTCAAGCACGGCCGAGCTTTCCCGGCCTCTGTGCAACACCGGGACCAGAGGAAGCGCCCGATTCCGGCGGGCCCCCGCCGCAGCCCGCAGGCCCCGGGGCGAGCCGTGCCCCCCGCCCGCCGCCGCACGCACCTCCACGGCCTGGCCCAGCTCCAGGTCGAAGCCCACCACGCACACACAGTGCAGCCAGGCTGAGAAGCGGTCCCAGGGCAGCAGCGACAGGCACTGGTCAGGACTCTCCGGCTCCGCAGGCTCCGCATCCTCTACAGCAGCCTCGGCGCCGCCCGGCCCCGGCTCCAGGCCCCGCTCCCGCCGCGACATGGCCCCGACCCCGGCCCCGTCGCGCGAAGTCAGGTGACCCGCTCGCCCCGCCCGCTCCCCCCGGAGCCGCTCCGAGTGGGCGGCGCCAGGCGGGCACCGAGCGGAGGCCAAACCATTCCTGCGGAGAGCGGGGGGGGCCGGCAGGGAGAGAGCGCCCCCCCGCGGCCCGCCGGGGAAGCGCTGCGGTGCGCCCGAGCCGGCCCGGCCCCTCCAAACGGGCCCCGGGCGGGCGGAGCCGGGCGGGCGGGGAAAGCGGCGTCTCTGCCGGGGCTGCAGACACCGCGCCCGGCTCGGGGAGCCCGCCCCATCTGTGCTTAGCAGGGTGCTCGCGAGGGCAACTCTGCAGGCAACGGATCGATCAGCTTTCTTTTCCTCTTTGCCGCGTCAGGGCCGGCACCTGCCGGGGACCGATATGGCCGCCGAGGAATTGACAGGCGTGTCCCCGCCGTGCCCTGTGCAACCCTGAGCGCGGCACAGGAGGAGATAGAAACACCGCTCTGGCTGAGGGCTGGACAGATTCACTCCCACAGGAAACGGGGATAATAATAAAAGCGTTCAAATCTCTTAAACCCTCTTTTAGTGCCTTAGCCAAAGCCTGAGCTCTTTAATAATTTAAGAGCTTTCAAATATTTTAGCACGGTCCAACAGCTATTTATATTTCATTATGAAACATTTTGTAGAGTTAAAAGTTAATAGCTACTGTATTTAACAAAAAAAAAAAAAAAAAAAAAAAAAAAAAAACCAAAAAAAAAAAAAAAAAAAAAGAGAGAGAGAAATATGCATGATATGCATGCAGCCCTCCAAACTCCTGACCTCCTAGTTTTTCACACTAGAATTTGGGTTGAGGCTGCTAGAACAGCTTCAGCTGCAGTAGGTGTAGATGTGCTGTTACCTGAATCACTACATGCCACTTTTTTCTCCAGAACAGGAGTTGCAAATATTAAAACCAAGATAATAAATCTATACACACTTAAAACAAAATGTATAACTCCTTAGATGCACTGTTTCCTCAAGGCCCATTAACAACATTTGTTTATCTATCAAAAGCAAACTGCTAGAAATCAAAGCATGCTTTGATCATTAGAGTAATTTTCTAGACAAAAGATGAACAAACATATAACTCAGACAAAACTGCAACACACAAAATTATCATGGTAATAATTTGAGATACAGTGGCTTTCTGGCTTACCAGAAACCATTAGTAGCAAAGTGAATGTTAGATACAAACTGAGATGGGAATGGGGTTCTGCCATGTGCAGCCTCGGGCAGGGCTCTATGGGAAGGTTATTGCTGTCTCCAGCTCCTTCAGGTATTTTACACTGATACCATCAAGACTCATAGATTTTTCAAGTAGTTAACTCCTGAATTCTGTAAAAGATTACTCTCCACAAAAAGACATAACTAAGCCTAAGCTTAACCAAGTTCAACTCAGCACAATAAGTCTCAATGGCATTTCATTTGCTGTTTCAATTTAAGAACTGAAATGGCCTGGCCAAAAGCTTTTATTACTTGGTTTAAGAAAAGATTGCATGTCACTGCTTCTTATAAGCCTTCCCTTGTATATATTCTTGCTGTCATGGGCAAACCAAAAGTTTTAGCTATTATCATCATGCATGTCCTTCTAGTTTTTGCTGGCCCCTATTTTTAAGTTTTCATGTGAATAAGAAGTGTATCTATGTGAAATAATAAGAATAAAGTACTTAGAGTGATATGCTCTGCTCATTTTATTAAACAGTAAATTAATTCCTCTGGATGCTTAACAAGTAATCTTTTGGCAGGAGAAAGTTAAGAGAATAGACACGTGATCTCTGATAAAAAAGTGCAGAAGAAACGATTCTTACCCACTGGAGATATTCCTAGTAAGTAGGGAAACACTGCTTCAGAAAGGTTTTCACTTAGTCACTTTAAATATATTTTCATTTTGATAAAATGTGATTATCTTCAATTGAGAAAGAAAAATATTTCTGCATGTATTGTAACCTTTAGAAACATCTGAGACTACTTTCTTCTTCAAGAAGTATCAATGCAGGACAAAAAGACAGACTTCAGAGTTGGGAACCTACTAACTGAGAGCATTTTGCTACAATTTGCAATAAAGCCTCATAAAACACTAGAGCTCTGCATATGGAATGTGCCCTTACAAATCTCCAGGAACTCTGCCTCGTTTTGCAGAAATACAGCCTCTGTTAATATCTGAAAGGGTTTGAACAAGAGAGACTTATAGAAAAAGCATGCCCTGTGATGTCAGTTGCTGGAATAAATGAGAAAAGGCCTATGTGGGACAGCTGGGTTCAAAAGATGCACAGCTGTTCAGTGTTTGAGCCTGCCTTGCTTTCTGCCATGCTCTATCTTGCTCCTACAGCTGTGATCTCCATGGCTCTCTCCCGTGTCTCTCAGCAGGACGGTTTCTATCAGGTAGCAGCAAATTGTTGTGTTGGCTGCAGGCTGGCCAGGTTCCATCAGCTTCAGCAGGGAGTGACTCTGCAGACTGCTCACATCCACAGTGTAACACCACAGAACTGCATGAACATCATCTGCTCATCTCACCTTCCCCTCCATCCCCCACCTCGAGATTTCAGTTTAAAGCAGTATTTTATTTGTATTTGAAAGTTAGATTTGGTAGAATAAATACATTCATTTAAAACAAATAAACACACACAAAAAAGTTGTAATTATTTTTAAAGCATCTCTTCTGTTTTTTAAACAGCCACAGAAAACATCAAACATTTCAAAAAGTCAACATTAATATTGATTGTTAAATTGATATATTAATAGAAAAGCAAATAAGAGCTGGTCACATGATGACTATATTCTGCTAAAATGACAAAACAGTGAAAATGTCAGATACTTCAACTTGCCTGATTTAATTTGAAATGAAAAAACACCACATGTAAAATTAGCTACATATTAGCATAACGTATTAATGGTATGCATGTTACGTTATGCTTATGTATATATACCAAATACATGTATTACCAACATACTATGCAATTTACATTGTATATATAAACAAATAGGATATATAGTACATCATAAATATTTTAAATCATTGTATAAAACATATTTATTCATTGTATAAAACATATTCATATTTATTACATTCAGTATATGCTTACTACATATATTACATTAATGTAAATGTTATGTTAGTAAGACACTTATTTGTATACTGGATACAACTATCTTTTTAAAATGCAAACCAGAAAGGGGAGCGAGGAAGGATCTGAAAGAAAATGGAATAAATGGAGAACCTACCTGACAAAAGAGGATTAAACTGGTAGAGTTGCTTATTCTTTCAAAATTAATGCTAAAAAAGATAATGGAATTGTTTTTTATATAACCAGTCAGAGAGTTAAACGATCGTGAACAGAAATTAAGAATGAAACTAAAGAACAATAATGGCGCTAAAATAAAAAAATGTGACCCCTTCACTAAATCCAGGGTGATTATTAGAATCAATCTTTTTAACACTGGAGAAAACTTCTCTAAAACAGTTCCTTACTTTTTCACAGCTTTGTTCAGAGTGTTTTAGAAGCTACTTCTGAGGCAAGTTTGTTTTGCAAAAGATACATAACGATGTAAGTAACAGTTCAAACTTTGCTTTACATTTCCACACTGCTCTATACAACAGTAAATACCTTCTTACACTATCATATTTTTAAACTCGATATGGCAATTATACATGGAATTTGTTGTATTTCTAAAAATCAATACAAAACTGATTGGATAAATTGCTGATTAATGAGTTTCAGGGATGAGAACTCAGTAGAAAACTGCATGTCCAACTTTCTCCTTACCTGTTTATTCTGCTTTCATTATCAGCTTTGCATCTTTGTTTTTACACTAGAAACCGAACTTTTGCTATACAGCATGCCTCAGTCATTTTAAATTTAGCAATTTCTCTGCAATCAGCATCTAAACAACTGGTTCATACCTCTGCACTGAAAACTCAGTCTGATATATGTTAATTATTTTGGAAGCCTTTTCGATCATCACTGCACAGTAGTCAGAAATCGGGCACTGAGTTGCCCATAATGCTGCTCGGTGTTTTTCTATCTGAGCTGGTTATAGATAGCCCAGAATTCACGATAGGCTTCCTTCATCAAAAGACCTGATTTTTCATCAAGTCATTAAGACTTCGACACACTCAAGCCCAAATCCAGATGTTTTTCAGGTCTGCACATGAACTATCTCAGCTGCATTTCATCCTCCTGGAACAGACCCCAGCTCTCCAGGGGACAATGTGACAGTCCCTCCGCCGCCTTTCCCTTACCCAAGATGGCTCTGGAGCAGGCTCTCTCTGCCCTCAGCTGGGATGGCTAGCACAACATTTCCATGGATTCCTGCCCAGAAAAAGGACGGACACAGTGACTCCTGCTGCCCTTAGCTAACATGGCTGCGAGGTGCTCTGCCCGCCTCACTGTGTACCAGCGTTTGCAGACACTGAACAGGAGCTGACACCTCCTCCTCTTTCCCCTCCTCTCCTCCGAGCACAGCACAGCGGCCGGAGTTCACACCGCACTCCTCATCCACCTGTTGCTTTCCATAGCTCTGGAATGGGCACTTTCTGGTAAGCATGAAATACCCATACATGAGATACCCATACAGTTTGTATTCTCATTTCAGAATGCAACTGCTTTCTGTATTTTCATCTTAGCCTATGGCTCTGCCCCGGATAACTTCTGAACTTATCAGCCAATTTGAAATGGGAGTTAAAAAGCCTGAGGGATAACTACACTCCCTCATGCAGAGAAGGGTGGGTCAAATTAACGTCCTCAATGAGCAGTAGATACAGCTTAGCTGTTACATGAGCCATTTGGCAGCGCCAAAGAGAACTAGAAAGGCAGCTGGCACATACCATTGCTTCCCCATGAGACTGTCAGAGTGGGATTTCTCCAGCAGATGAAGAAGGGTTCAGGAAAATGCAACATACCAGTGGCTTACACTTTAAATGACACAGTTACATTTTATTATTATTATTATGTTATTATAAATACTTAAAAAGTCAGAAAAAGGTATCCACTACTCAGTTTATTATTTTACCTGATTCTCTTAGGCCCTATAGATGGCAATGGATCTTTTTCATCTCTAATTTTACTTTTAGTCTCCTTTCTCCATTAAACACACACAGAAAAACATTAAAAATGCTCTCAGAAACATTATTTTAATTCCAAAGGGTACCTGTAGTGCCCTTTGTCCCCAGTTTTTACACTTTGCAAAGTGCTCTCAATTATTTCTACTTTCACAACTCATTCCCTCAAATGGACCTAAATTTATTCTCACTTTCTCCATCTTCTTTTAATATCTTTCCTTCTCCCTTTGATTAGTTATGGCACCTTATGTGCTGTAAGCAACAGCCACACTGGATTTCCACTTATTAAAAAAATCAGTAAAAGCAAATTATGATTATATTTATCAGAGTAGTACAATCTCATAAGCTGATGAAAGCTGTGAAGTGACGTGCCAGATTTTTTTTTTTCCCCTGTCAGGAGAATTAAAACTACAGATAAATAGTTCTAAGGGTTCCACTGATCAGTTTGTTCTGGTCTTCACAAAATCAAACTTGCCTTTAATCTTGGATTTCATTTCTGTCTTTCAAACACAGATGTCACAGCCTGGTTTTGCTGTCTTTTACTCACTCAGTTGTTGGAAGAAAACTAGTCTTGTTACGAATCAATCTCCCTTCCCCAAATCACAGTGTGGTCAAAAAGAAAAGGAAAAAAAATGAAGACAGCCCCGAGATTTTACTGTGCTACAACTAAGAAGGCACCAATCATGCTTTGTCTCATCCACTGCACTGCCTTACCTTGGTCGCTGCCACTGCTGAAGTGCCTGGCCCAGCTCTGCTCCTGCCCTCCATGGCTTCCAGCTCCTTCTGCCATCTCCCACATACCTAATCCTAACACCCTGTCACAGGGTAATTATAGTGCTGGCATGACCCCAACATCTATCTTATATCAACAATTTCCACTTGTTTGCTTTACAGGGAATGACGGAATTAAAAATGTATTTGGACTGGAGAGACTCGTCCAGCACCAGCCTACCACATGACCTTGACAAGTGACCTTTCCTCGGCTTGTAGAAAACAGGCATAAACGTGACCTTGGATGATGCTCTGTGCCCTACTGAAGGAAGACACAGCACCAGTGACCCCATCTCGGTCCTGTCCCTGCAGCCGCTGCTCCAAGAGTTCCCGCTGCTCCAGCTGCCAACCTGCAACGAGATATGACAAACACGGGCAGCGTTCCTCCTGCCCCAGGACACACCAAACCACACTGCGGCTCCCTGGGTTTTTAATCTGGGGTCATGAAACGACCAGACGGGCACAGGGAAAGCAGGAGGACGTTCAGGAGACTCCTGCAGTTTCTCATGCAAGCTCTGTTGTCACCTCAGATCCTCCTCTGAGCTCTTCACTGTCACAGAATCACAGAGTGTTCTGAGTCGAGTAAGATCACCGACTCCAGCTCCTGGGCCTGCACAGGGAGCCCCGAGAATCCCGCCGTGTGCCTGGGAGCCTTGTCCAAAAGGTGTGTGAACTGGCAGTCTTGGGACCATGACCACTTCCCCGGGGAGCCTATTCCATTGCTCGACCGCTCTCTGGGTGAAAACCCTAAAGTTCAATCTAAACATCGCCTGACACAACTTCGGGCCATTCTCTCCCCCACATTTATAAGGACTGACGGGCCCCGCTCGCCCCCTCCCTCCCAGAGCTGAGACCGGCGAGGGCAAAGCGACGGCCCGGAGCCGGGGTCACTCACCTCAGGGACCTGCCCCCGCTGACCCGTCCAGCGGTGCCGTTCCCGGCGGAGCAGCCCTCCCTGTCCCCTCCCTGTCCCCTCCCGGCCCGGCCCGCCGTCCCCACCCCGCGCGCCCGGAGCGGGGCGGGGCCCGCCCGTGCCGCAGCCTCACCGCGCGCACGGCGCATGCGCGGGGCCCGCCGGTGCGCACGCTGCCCGCTCCCGGCCCCGCCCTGCCCCGGCCCCGCCGCCGCGGCCACACCGGGAAGGGCTCCAGGCGCTATGGCGGCGGTTGCGCGCAAGGTAAGGGGGGAGCGGGGCGCGCCCCGTGCCGCCCGCGGGGCCGAGGAGATGTGGAGGACGCTCTGAGGGACGCGGCTGACCCGGTTTGTTTTGGGCCCCGCAGGTTGGAGGAAACTTCCCGCGGCCGGTGGCCGCCTGAGCGGCAGAGCGACCGAGCGAGAGCGCCCGGGCCCGGCCGCCGGGCCTCTCCCGCCGTCGGGACAGCGGAGCCGCGCTGGGCGGGCGGAGAGCGCGGGGGTGCGCAGCGGGCCTGCCTCATGCGCAGTCACCTGCGGAGGTGCTGAGCGGAGCCGCCGCCGCCGCGCCGGGGGCTCCTGGCGGGGACTTCCCGGGGCAGCCGCCGCTGGCCGCCCCTGCGGAGCCGCCGCCGAGGGACGCGCACCGGCCCCGCCGCCTCCCAGAGCCGTCGCCGGGGAGCGACCTGTCAGGGCGACTCGCAGGCCGGCCCCAAGAACCCTTCCCACGCCTTGGTTTGTCCCCGGGAGGAGAGTTGGGAGCCTCTCCATGCCTTATCAAGTTCCTTATCTGAGCGGCTCCCTGAAGCTGTAGACCAGTTCAGTTCTGTCTGGTGTAGGGGAGAAAAACAGTGTAGCTCTCGCACTACATCCTAAATCGAGGACCACCTATTCTGCCGGGGTTTAACGCACGAAGATGATGAAATGCGGATTGCTGAGTGAACCAGTAGGTCCCCGTTGTGGAGCGAGGGCTTTGTATTCACCTTCCAGTTCCTGATCTGTGCCGTTTGTG
Source organism: Zosterops lateralis (assembly GCF_965231275.1). Classification (NCBI taxonomy): domain Eukaryota; kingdom Metazoa; phylum Chordata; class Aves; order Passeriformes; family Zosteropidae; genus Zosterops; species Zosterops lateralis. The sequence goes on from NC_139771.1 coordinate 9,755,680, forward strand.
AGAGGACGCTAATCTTTCTCCTTCATCCCCCTTCCCTAAACCTCTCCTTTTGCTTCCATGTTGCATTGGTCAGACTGTTGGTCAGAGTTGTTTACGAAAGGGGGGTGGAAAAGAAGGCAGTTGAGATTACAAACAAAAGTATTTGTATGACTCACCTACTTGGATTTAAGACGTTGTATCCTTCTTTCACGGGGCCTTTGCTTCTCTCTGAAGGAATCAGATGCTTATTCATATTCTTCCAGAGAAGGATGGATTGAAAGTTGTACGTTTTAGACTTTTTTTGGGTCACTGCTGATATTATTAAAAGACATAATGGGACTTTTTCACTGGATTATTGCCAGAATTAGTTTACACACTGAAACAATGAGTTGTTAGGCCTCTCATACGATAATATTTGTCCTGCTTTAATATAAAGTTGCTGTGAAGGTGTTTTAAAAAAATTGTGGAGGACAGCCTGCGTCAGAAGAGGCTCTGTTCATCTCTGGTTGGTGTGGCAACCACAATCTGTCCTCGATGCCTTCAGCCTTGGCCATCTTCACTTGCCGGCCGAACTCCCACCCGTTTCAGGAGCGTCATGTCTACCTGGACGAGCCTGTTAAGATCGGCCGCTCTGTGGCTCGTTGCCGGCCAGCCCAGAACAATGCCACCTTTGACTGCAAGGTGCTGTCCAGGAACCACGCGCTTGTCTGGTTTGATCACAAGACAGGCAAGGTAAGATGTTTGTTTAAAAACACTGACGCTGCACATTTGTTCTAGCGAGTCCCTGTAGATTGCGAATCGCTCTGGTTTTGCTGTAGTAAATATGGTTGTGTAGGGCAGGAGTAAGATTTGTTTTAAAGTGGTGACTTTCCAGGTAAGTTGGTAATTTCTTACTAAGCAGAAAGCTTGGATATTATGAGAAGTATATAAAACTAACAGTTGAAAATGGTTAGAGCGCTGAAAGGCTTGCGTGTGTCTTATTTATTACTGGAAGTAGGTGATTTTGAGGTGAGTCATACAAATGTGAAAGCACACTGTATTGATATAGTGGTGTAATAGTATTTCTTTCAAATGTGGAGAAATTACTGTTTTGTCGGTGTATGAAAATTGATTGTTAGGATCATTGAAAAATGGATTTAAAAAACATACTGTGCTTATTTGGCACTCTTCTTACCTGCCCTTCTGAAATTTTGTGGAGTATTTTATTTGGTTCTGCTAGAATGTTTATTACTAGCAACAGGAGTGTGGCGAGTGGCATTCATGATATAGTCTTATTGTTAGTGAAAATGGTTTTATAATACATCCTGTGTTCTCAACTGTTCCTCTCACAAGTCTGACTGTCTTGTTAAGCCAAATTAAGGGGTCCTGTAGTGCGTGTTTTGTCCACTAGGGATTGAACTGGGACAAGTAAAGTTGTTTTACTTAGGAACTGTCAAGTTAATTTTAAATATTCAGCAAAATATTAACAAGGGGCAGACTACAGTTGCTCAGCACTGTATTTTTTTTTCCAAATACATTGATACTATGCCCTAGAACTTAACATATTCTGCGTCAACTGGTTTTTAGCTTCACACCAAGCCCTTCTATGAAACGCAGTCAGTGTAACTTTGGATTTTAAGAATAATGTGGTCTGTAATTCATATAGATTTTTTCAGTAGTATGACACAGCAGGAGGAGCAGTACAACGCAGTCAAAGTTCTTAAACCTTCCATTGTTAACTATCTTACGTTATGCAATACTTAGACATGATGGGACAAGACAGGCATTTAATTTCTTAAGGCTGGATTATGGCATGATTTTCAAGTTACCTGCAGGTAATTGTGCGAACTGTTGTCTGTATTAAATGTTTTGTCAAGCATCCTGCTTTGGCTGTATTGTGTATGTGATGTGTATTCTTGGATTCTAGAAAATTTAGGTGATTGAAATACTTCAAGTTGAGTCTTTAATCTTTCTTGTTTGACTGAACAAAGTAAAATGTTCCAATTTATCGTGCTGTCTTTAAATTAGAAATTATTATGGAAATAGCTTTTTATCAGCATTTCTTATGACTTCTTATAAAGATTTCAAGACCCTCACATGCTCTATTATGGTTACAAATAGTCTATCATATTCAGGATGGTTAATTTGACAAAGCACTAAGTGTTGAGCAAGTCTGCTAACTGATACACAAGCTTCACAAACCATCAGCTGTGGGGATTTTTGTTTGTTTTTAAATTTCAGTTTGCTTTGCTTTCTTCAAAATAGGTAAAAAATTTATATGCTCACTCATTTTATTTATCTGTTTGAAAATAGCAACTTAGTAGTAAATAAGAGGATTGTATTTGATAGTTCCTGAGATAACACCGTGTGATGATTTGACAGAGGTTTGTTGAAATTTTCCAAGGTGGGCATTTGTAGCCATGGTAAACAACTAATGAATGGGTTTGGGATCATGCCCTGCAATCCACTCCTATTGCGTGTTAGATGTGGTGTTGTAAAAGGTTTAAAGCACGGGTACAAACAATGTGGACAATTTCAGGTTCTGTGCTTGATTGTTGGCTACATGGACTGGCTTTTCATCTGGTGGAGTATCTGAATGGTAAATGGTGAGACAGTTGGCCAGGAGGGGAAAATGCACCATTAGAGATAATAGGTATCAAATGCAGTTGTGGAATGGTAGGTGGAACATACTGATAAACACAAGCTTGATCTTGAGTCACAAGAACTACTTAAAAAAACTCCGTGGTGTTTTCAAAATACAAACAAATCCAGAATATTTACAAGCAGGAGCATCTGTTATCATTGTTTACGTAAGTGCTAATAAGCATAGCTCATTTAGGAAATTGTCATTATCCTATCAATGACCTATATTTAAACCTGCACAAATTCTCTTTGTCAGAGTATTTGTAAACATTTCTTGGAAGCTTATATATAGGACATTTATCAATTCTGGGTTTTTCAAAAGATAAAAGACCTACAAATGTTAATTTAGTAATGAGAGAAACCTTCAGATATTTCAAAATAGTTCATGAATGATCTGGGACTCAAGTTTCATGGTTGTAGACTTTGGCAATACCAGTTTCGGGAATTACCAGTCACTCAGTCCAGTCTCTGTGCTGCCTCTTGAGCTGCCTTTCAGTCATACTGTAATACTTGTTTTTGTTTTATGAGGGCTTGGTTTTTTATTTTGTTTAGTGACTTATGTGAGTGATCCTGTTTACTGCATAGTCTGTAAACAATATTGTCAGTAGTATCTGTAAATAGGCGTAGAATCTGAAGAGAGGGAGCATCAATAAGCAATGCCAAGGAAAGTAGTATGGAATTTTTTTCCTAAGGCAAAGGAAGGTATAAGCTGAAATATGTTGAATAGGTAGACCAAGCTGGAGATAACATGTTATTTACAGTTGAAAGATGTGAATGTTTACTTTGTATAAAGGTACTTTAATTATGCATGGAAAAAGTTATTTGCCCAGAGAGATAATGTCTGTGTAACACCAGCATTTTTAAGGATGAAAATCGAATGAACTTTCAAGATCACCATTATGTAGTAATTAAAAGAAGGTACATAAAGTTGGATTTGCTTTTTAGAATATTTTAAGCATAATATATAAGCCTAAATATGTGTATGATAAAGGTGGCAGGAGATTATCTGTACTTGGACTTTTTCTGTGTGTAGTAATATTTTTATAGACAACCAGTGCAATGCCTCTTCCTGCCTGTGTTTGTAGATACAGCGTAATAACTCCTAGTTAACTAGTGGATTTTTCATGCAGTGATAACATTAGAATATTATAATTAGAATTCTTTTTTTTTTCTTTTTTTTTTTAGTAATTGAAAGTTAATGAATCTGGATTTTTTTAGAGATGCCTGAAAAAGTGACTCACTAGATATGTGGGAAGTAGGTGTGCTGAGCATGGAATGTTCCAAAGAGTGTGAATCAAAGCAAAAGGAAAAGTGGGCTATAGTTCAGAAAATGTAAATGTGTTCAGCTCAAATCACTGCATATGGGAAGAAGCTCTTAAAAATTGTGTAACTGAAATAATCTTCAACTTTTTTTTTTTGGGTTTTGTTTTCATTTCTAAAAATAAGTAAGTGGAAGACCTTTGAGAATTTGTGTGTGACTTCCAGGCTGAGATGCTTCTGACAGATGTTGTAGAAGCTTTTAGTAGAAACCTGAAGCTTCCAACAGATATCCAGACTTTCAAAATCTGGAATTATTCAGTGCCTGAGATTGTTGTGAGTTGCTATTATAAGTATCTTTTACAGAGAGTTCATTGTCACAGTTTACCAAAGGCTCTGAGAAACTGTGAAAAATAAAGTATTTTCTTAGATTAAAAGCATGCCAAAGAACTGGTCATTTTTAATAACTGGAAAAAAAAGTGTAGGCACAAGGTGATGTGTTAATGGTAGCTAATGCTATTGTTTTAATTTAATTCAAAGTGGATATGAATTGAGCACATTCATATCCTGGTGACAGAAATGCTGACTAGTATATTGAAATCCATAGTCCTCGTAATAGTAAATGAAATTCATTAAAGCTGTACATTGTAGCTTCTAGACTTAAAATACGTGAGGTAAAAATACTGCAAAATGCTTCCTGCAGGGAGCACCCTCTTTAAAAAAAACAAACGCAGAAGAGATTCCCTGCCCTCCCCCCGTAAAGCCTTCAAAAACCAAACTCCAGAAGAGCCAACTGAAAATCCAACAAGGAAACCCAAACCCAGTCAATCATACCAAACCCCAACAACTCAAAACAACCAGGCCAAAGGTGCAGCCATTTTAGGGTGATGTGAAGGACACAGTGAGGTTTACTCTGTTCGTGTTTGGGATGCATCAAGGCTGTGAATGTTGTTGTGGCGGAGGTGAGCTGATCTGCTCCAGGGCAGGGACCTGGCTGTGCTGAGTGGAGAGCAGACAGGAGCCTCAGGATGAACACAGGTGCTGCACTTGGAAAGGAAGAGCCCCTTGCAGCTTATTAGATCATCCAGCATACTACATCTAATTTTGGACCACTAATGCAAGAAATACACTGACAAACAGGAGTTGATATTAGATAGTCTTTTTTTGCTGTATTGTCTAGGGATAAAACTAATTTGATATGAAAGAATGCAAACATATTTTGTAAAGAGGAAATATGTTACTTAACTTTATATAAAACGTTTTGTGGGTATCAAGAACTTGCATGATTCAGGAAAGTACAGAACATTTTCTTTGGACGTTCTGTTTGTTCAGAATTATTTTAGTAATTTTATCTTAAAAAACTAAGTGGGATATGAAATACAGTATTTGGAATTGCAGGGTTTTGCTGGGAGATTTTTTCGTGCTGCTTCCAGTAGAGAATCCTTTGTGATACTCTGGCCTATTTAGTGTTGATCTATGTAAAGGATGTTTAGTTTCCCATGTATCCGTAGCACTTATTTTGATAGATAACCATGTCTGTTATTTTTTTTCCCCTCTACTTTATATTTTAAACTTTCTGTTAGAATTTTTGTCTGAGAGATGAACAGATGTTTTATTTTTCAGTACTCCTGATGTTGCTGTATGCTTAGTCTGCAGTGGAGACATTATCTTCCAAATGTTGAATGTTTGTTCCAAGAGCCCTGGGGGACTGACCTGGGATTTGCTGTAATGCACTGGGGTGAAACTCCAGTGCTTAGGTGCTTCTGGTAAGAGGATGATGTCAGGAAGCCCTTGCATACACCTGTTAATATTTTTATGTAAGTGCTCTTCACCCTGAATGAACCATCCAATTTTATACTGATATGATCATGAGAATAGTATGGGGTAGGGAGCTCTTGCTTTTGACAACCTTCAGCACCGTGGTTTTGGGAGCCAGTGTAGGAGTGCGGGCAGCCATTTATAGTAGAGGTAAGTCAGTGCTGATGAGTTTTCCCTGCAGAGATACCATCTACAGCCACTGCTGCAGAGTTAATACTGTAATTCTTGGAACTGATCCATTGCAGTCATGATGCATCTGTCCTGAGCCAGGAACACCAACACATTGATTAGGCTTTGAAAACAAACAGAAGCCCCTTTTGTATTTGCAATGAATTTTTACAATCCTCAAATGAATCAAGTTACTTAGCCAGAATGAAGGCCAGTAAATGTGTTTTCCTTAGATCTCTTATGGGATGGTTTTGGTTTGCTCCTGCTCCCAGGCTTATAAATGCAAAACCTTGTTTCCCTACACTTTGATTATAAAGTTGTTCTTAATTTTTACTTTTTTATATGTTAGTTGAGCAATCCAGTGATTGTTTGCAGGTGGATTTAAATGGCACTGGAGAAATACTTTGATTTAGTTTTATCTTCTCCTTTTTCTTAATAAATATGACAGCTTCATTTGCTTATTTATCTAATGAAAGTAATTGAATTTATGTATGATGCAGAGGGCCATGTGGATGAGGAGTGTCTGTCCCTGTGCTACTTTGGTTTTGTTGACTTGAGTCTAATCTAGCTAGAATTCTGCAAAATGCGTCAGTACGTACTCAGCTGTTGTGTTGAATTTTGGATTTTGTAATTTCTTTTAATAGATAATATAAAGTGAAAGTGATTAGTGTTTGTGGAACCAGGACAGTGAAAAGGAAGGAAGAATGCTGTCTCCATCCCTTTAGCTAGCAATTTTACAGCCTATTGCTGCTAAATTATATGACTATTTGTTGTCTCTGGATTTTCTTTTGAATCACATCAATACTTGCTTCCTGTTAATTTTACTCACTTGCTGAGAGTTTGGATTATCCAAGAGCTCTGAATTTTGCTAGATCTTGCTGTGACCATGCCTTAATGTTCCCAACTTGTCTGTCTTTCCAGAAATGTTTCTGCTTGTGGCAGAATTGTTGGAAGAAGGCTCAGCATTGTCACGTTTTTTAGGCATCTGATTATAGGCAACTGTTTTTTCAGTCTGGTCTAGAAGTGGGAACATCAGGCAGAGAGATGGATTGGACTGTACCATCTTGCAGGAAGACATCTCTCTCTGCCAGCAGCCCAGAACAGTTTCCTCCTTGAAAAGGAAAATCATTGTACTGGAGCCAGACAATTAATTGGATACAATTTTCCTGTTGTGTTGTACCAGACTTGTGTGTGATTGAGCAATGTCTTAGACTTTTTTTCAGTCTTGAGAAAGTATAAATAAATTATGAACTTCCAGCAGGCTTATAATAGGAAGTCCAAAATCCTGTAGTAACACTAGTTCAGTGGAAAAACAGAGTAAAAGCTAGGAGAAGTTTGATTTTTTTTTTTTAACTTTTGTAGAAAATAAACATTAAAAGTACAGGGCTTAGTCAAAGGTAGTTTAGGGCATGAGGGATTTATAAGATCTTTGCAGAGCTAAGGAACATTACAGTATTGATAGTTGAGCTGTGGTGTGTAGTGAAGGGAAATAGATGCTATTCATAGTACTTTTAGATTAAAATAACATTAACCAAGCATTGGAAAGACTGAAGAATTGCCAGTGAAATGGGCTCAATTGCAAATGTCCTAATAGTGTAAAATAGGAGAACTTGTAACTAAATACAAAAAAACCTGACAGTATTGTGCTACTATTAAAATAAGTTTTTCCCCAGTAGGAATATCTTGTTTAGTTTTAGTATTCACATGATAATTCAAATGTGTTGAAAATATTTATTACAGAAAATCTTCAATACAGTGAAAGCATACAATGTCTCTTATGTGTATAAAACCTATGTAAGAACAGGTGACCTTTTACTCTTGTGTTAAGAGAGTATTGAATAGAAACCTAAGAATTAAGTTATTAGTGCTGCATATTCTCATAATTACACTTGTAGTATTTCTTCCATAAAAATAAAATAAAGAGCTTAAGATAGAAAATGCTTGTAACCATGTATTGAGTAATACATGGTTCCTTTTTAAAGGAAGGGTTAGAAATGTTATGTTTCAAATCCAGGATGAAAAGCTCTGCAGTGGGCCAGATAGATATTTGTACAGCAAGTTCTTTTGAAGACATTTGGTACTGGCTGCTGCTATCTGCATATGTCATTAGTCTTGTCTGATATGGAAGATTTTGCTCATAAATGGAACTTTTCCAAAGTTGGGGTTTTTTTGGAAGTTGTGTGAAATGAAGTTTAAACCTTGATTTGTCTAAAACTTAAGTCTTTGCCGTAGTATCCATGTTCTGTAAGTGTTTTTTTTTTTTCTTGTTTAACCCCATCTCAGCAGAGTTTGATGATTATACCTTGCTTTCTGGAGTGTTTTTTGATTGGTTTTCTTGAAGTGCAATGCTTAATTACATAGGTTAGAAGCCAGATCTCTTGGTTCTGCAAAGCTGGGCATTTAGCCCGCCTACCTTTTTTCCTTTTAATATCCTGGTGACCTTTCCTGGTAACTCGTGGCACAGTTAACTGCCGTTCTCCTTTTTTTTTTTTTTTCTTTTCTTTTCTTTTCATTATTAGCTGTGATAGTTATGCCAGAACTTACAGGCAAGAGAATTGTGAATCAGTTTCTGTAGTATTACTTGTGGGTTTATTCTGCCATTGCTGGGTTTTTCACTTACACCTACTGTTTCCAGATGCTTGAAGAATCTGAAAACTTTCAGGAGGCATAATGAATTGTTTGTAATTCTTCATGTTTTGAACTCTGTTATTAAAAAAATAAGCTTTGGTTTTTATATCTGATTGTGAAAGAATCCATTCTGCAGCTAAGTTACCTTTGCAGGTTTGTGGTCTCTGTAGGTAACTCCTTGTTGTTTTCTTATTATTACAGGGATTCCTCTTGCTGGATGCTGGAGGAATTTTAAGGTTATGTCAATATTAACACATACTTCTAAGGGACAAAGAATAAGTTTGATGAAATTTCTTAGTTTCTATGGATTCCAGAACTGTAGGTCATTAAGTAGTTAAGGGGTCATTAAGTAGTTATCTACTTTGGGGGAAGTTACAATACTGTGAACAAAGGTAGCAAATGCTAAGGCATGGATGAACTGGCAGAGGATACCTAAGGTTGGTGTGTCCCTCAGGAGATTGTCCAGTCCAGTCTGCTGGTCCACAGCAGGTCTAAGGAGTTGAGGTTGCTTGTGGACTTGGTGGAGGATTTTGTGTACAGAATTAATCCCTACCAGGAAATTGGCTTCCAAGGTCAGTGTCAGGCATATTAGCTGGTAGGTTAACCTGTGTTGCTGTTGTCTTAAGTTATGTTTCTAACTTCCAGTGTGTGTATGTATGTATAGTTAGAATTCAGTATTGTGCTTACCTGGAGTACTTCTTTTATAGTCTAACTTAAGATTACCACCAAAATGTGCCAGGTAAATTTTAAAAGAATTTCTGGAGAAAAAGAAGCACTAAATGAATGATGTAAGAATGTTCCTAGTTCCATTCCTAATTCCATAAGGGTGGAAATAATACCACACTTTCACTTACAGCTTTCAACTACTGCTTCTTTTTTTAAGAACTCACAGGAGAATTTTTTTTTTTTTTTTGGTCTTCCTCTTTGAGGACTTTTCATAGACTGCATATTCCAGTACTTGTAAGAGAAAGCCACGGATACAAATTGTCATGGAAAGGGTATATTTATTTTTGCCATCTCTGTAGCTATTCAACATTAGGTAAAGCTGCTGGTTGTACTGCTTAAGCAGAGCTTTGGTAGGTGTATAAATATTGTCAGTGACAGTGAAATCCAGTTATTTGGTTTACAAACAGAGCCCTTTCTCTGTAATTAAGGGAAGAAGTGATAACCTGCTATTTATATTAATAATATGCTACATATAACACAAAAAGGCATGTGGATGTTCTAAGTCCATTTGAATGCTCTTTACCCATGGCATCATTCTGATCTTTGGTTACATTTATGAATGTCTCTTAATTAGAAGGTTAAAAAGATGTGTGCTGTGTTTAGATAACTTCTAACTTCGATGTAAACAGAGAAGAAAATGTTTCTTGAGGTATTTGTACTTAACAAATGCATTGCATCAGCCCACAAGGACCACCCTTCCTTTCAAAATGCATGCTTTGATTTTCAGTCTCAGTGACATGCTGCCTCACTGACTGAGATCAGCACAGATTGTACATCTGTCCTGTTGCAGCATATTGCTTCCTGATCAATTTAATGCAGATCTACATTTTAGTTGCAGATTGACCTTCCCTCACCCTGTGTTCCAGAAGTGAGCTTGGGAAGGGTTAGTTTGGGAAAACACTGCGCTGACACAGTTGTCCTTTCTCTGAGCTACTCTGGGATATCCAGGTTGCATTCCTGGGGCTCCTTAGGTCACGGTGTTCTGGAATTTTGCCTGGTTCACAGGTCAGTGTAAATGTGCCTGCAGTTGAACAATTTTGTATGTAGATAAGTATGTACAGGTAAGAGGGGGTGTTTTTTTTGGTCTCCTCTGGTTATCAAATGTCGGTGTGCTCATATTCCTTCTTTCCTTTCCCCTGTAGCTTAATGTTGAGCTGTCCCAGGATAAGTGTTGCTGGATAAATTTTAGATGATGATCTGAGTTTTATAAACTAATATTAAAGGATCTTCATGACTACTATTTATTTTGAGATCTGTAACTTGTACTCTCTTTGATGTGTGTTATGGTTTAAACTTGCTATATGAATCTTCTTTTATAATTGCTGTTTTGTAAATAATTGTTTTGTAATATTCTTTAAAGACTTTAATGACGATATAATTTTGAGTCTAATGTTAGGGTACCTGTAATCTTGTAACATTATTTCAGTGACTGGATCTGCTTGCTGGTGTTATGCCTCAAATGTAGAAAGTATTTTAAACCATTCTGCTTTCAGTATTGCTTCAGACAATTATACAGGTAAGCAAAGCTCAGTGGAGATTATTCTGGTTTGTCCAGACCAAAACTTTTCAGACAATAGAAGTATTTAAGAAATAATAAGTGCTTAGTTATACTTGTAGACATTTGGAAGTGGTAATTGTTTTTCACCTCTACACTCATGCTGAGGTGTCCCAAGTATTTTTCATGAGACAGTTGTAGTGCAGGATTTGAAAATGTGAATTTATGATCATATATGGACAGAAAATGTTTTAACCTTGAAGTTTAATAGTGTTTACAGACACAGTCAAGATGCATTTTTATTTCAAAAGTGGTTACATTTAATATATAACATTATGTTTAATATTTTTATTTAATGGGTAAGATAGTGGAAACATAAAAAAAGAAAGAAGAGGCAAACCAGCTTTCTAGGTACAGTCTCTTCTATCTGAAAAGATGTTACTTCTGGAAAATTCTGCTTGAATTTATAAATAATGTGATAAAAAAAGTCACAAGAAAAATATTTTGGAACGTAGGAAGGGGCCAACTTTATTTTAATATTAGCAGTGACAGTATAATTGCTAGGACATGAAAAAGGGCTTTAGTGAGTGTACTGAGTGAAATATGAAAAATGGGCCAATTCAGTCTTTTTTGTTAGTTTTGACCCATGTAAGTCCTGCTCTGGGGTTTCCTTTCCAGAAAGATAGAGATGACACAGTGAATGGACAGGATCAACCTGCTACTGATCAGAGAATCACAGAATGGTTTGGGTTGGAAGGGACCTTAAAGATCATCTAATTGTAACACCCTTGCCGTGGGCAGGGACACCTCCCACTAGACCAGGTTGCTCAGAGTGCCATCCAACGTGGCCTTGAACAGTTCTAGGGATGGGGCATCTTCCACTTGTTTGGGTTTGGGGTTTTTTTCCCCGTCGTTGTTCCTTTCTTGGTGTTTTTTAACTTTATTGTGCTCATTAAGTACTAGCGTAGTAGTAGTAGTAGTAGTTGCTATTATTATTATATTCCAAAGCAGAAGAATTTCTGTCAGTAATAATTCTTGTCAGATAGTTGTCAGTAATAATTAATAATTCTTGATGAAATGTCCTATTTTGGTGGAAGAAAAGCACCCCAGAAATACATGACTACAAAATCAGATAGGTGTTAGGTACACTACATTTGCTCTAACAGCTGTCAGGAGTGCACTTCTATCAGTTGTGTCCATGAGCAGGTCTGAGAGCCATCTTAGCAGGGTTCTTTTGGTTTGTCCATATGTTGTGTAGACTTAGGCTGGTGGAGGTGAGCTCCTTATTTCCCTCATGCATTATATTTCTGAGCATTTGAAATAGTGTGAGCTGTACTTGTCTTTTGAATGCAGCCTTTGAAGTATGAGTGTTGTTTGTTGGCATCTTAAAAAAGGGAAGAGAAAGTTTATCTCCTTTGGTAAACAGCCTTTGGAAAGAGCTCTGTGACCTTGCTTGAAGAAGGATTATGATGAGAGGAATGTCTTGTATATTTATTTTATATAATCACAAGTGATAAGTTAAGTTAAATGTGGCTTGTTTACGGTGTAAAACACTTAAATACCTGCCTACACTTGAGGCATAGTGAGTGTCTGGATTATGATAATTTACATACTTGTTTAACATGCTAGCAGTGTACGAAGCCAAATTTAGAAGTTTTGAGAACATTATCATTTAAATAGCTTGAGTTGTTAAGTTTCTTTCAAGTATTAGGGCATTAGGTTCTGGAGAATAGACACGCATGACAGTTCTATATAAAGGTGTTAACAGGTTTTTTTTTCTGCTTGGGTAGAGCTATTAAAGATGTCCCATAGCAGAAAGGCTACATGTCTTGCACCTTCCCACAATGCTAATGAGAAATTGCATTTTGAAAACTGTGGTGGAATACAGAGTTTTTGTTACTTGCTGCAAAACTCAGAACTGCAATTCAGAGAGAACTCTCGTTTTTCAGTTTCAGTTCTACTCTTTTACAGGATTTTCTTCCCATTCAGAAGGTACTTTTTTCACTATCGATTTGTGTTCCTCTGTGCTTTCTAGTACCTTTGACAGAACAACTAAAGCAAATAGCATAGAAAAAATATTGTCAGCTTACACTGTGCAGTGAAAATGTATTTTAGAAAATCCAAGGTCACTGAACCTACATGTGTCTGAAAATGTTGGTGGTAACACTTATTTAGAGCATGATGCTCTAAATATTAAAAATATTATAATATAAATTAGGACAGTAATGTAATTGAACAGGAATAGTGAAATAGAATAGGCAGCAAAAGCACAGTGAACTCCAACATCAGAGTAGGGTGTTCCTTGTTTCAATTAGCTGATACTCTTCAGGCCTAAAGCCTCTGTAGCAGGGAGTTCCTCTCTGTATTGTGTTTTTGTCAATTGCTGAGTAGTAACTTCCTTTCATTTTTAAGGTATATATATTACCATTAGAAAACATGATTCTTCAGGTTAGAATTAAATTTCTTTATTTTTTCTAGTTGAGAAGGTAAAAAATAAAATGTTCTGCAAAATACTGATTCTTAGGAAGGTATTTGACAAAATTGAACAAATAAGAACAAATCTATCCAGAAAAGGTTATGGATGCACAGAATATTTCTAAACCAATTGTCAAATTCCAGGTGAGCCCTTCTGTCTTATCCTTCTTGTGTTGATTCTCACACTTGGGCCACTCTTAAAATAACTCAACTTCGACTTCAGCTCCCTTGTCTGTCCTCTGTATTGTTGGTGCTGTCTTCCTTCCAGTCTATAGGATGAAAAGAATTGCAGATTCTTAAGCTACCTGGTTTTTGCAATGCTTGCCCGCTGGAGTCTGTAAGTAATCCCAACTGCTTCCTTCCTCTTGCTGCTGTCCCTTTTTGCAAAGTGCAAACAACAGTGGTAAAATTCCAGCTTCATGCCCCTTGCCTTCCTTCTCGTGTCCAAGTGGGTTTGACTACCTACGGTGATAGAGCAGCCAGACATTAAGTCGATTTAGGGGCTGGAGAGAGGAAAATCAGGGGAAAGAGGAATGCAGTGAAAGGCTGGAAGAAACTTTTCTGCTTCTCTTTCTCATTCTTCCTAAATACAAGGAACCAGTTCTCAGGTCACTCTCTGTGGTTTAGCCTGGTAGCTGTGGAAGGTGGCCTTCAGGCGCTCAGATGCTGCGAGGACAGGAAGCACACCTGTTCAGTCAGTTTGGGGAACTATTGAGGTGAACTTCATACCAGCACTGAGGCTGTACTGGGGATAAACAATCGGGTGAGAAGAGCACTGAGCACTGGAGATACCAGGGAGTTTGCATGGGAAGTTATACAAAGAAGGGATAGAGACAAGGGGATCGTTGTTACAAGTGGATCGAGTGGTGCGGAAGGGAATATTGAAACTGAACAGCAATTGTAGTCACAATTGCTCACTCTAGATTGCAAGTTGCCCTTTAAAAAAAAAAAAAAAAAGAAAAAACAACAGGAAACATGTATTGCTACTTCTCCTTTTTGAATTTGCTTGTAGCATTAAGCACAGGTGTTGAGTTCCACGCTGTTGAAACATGACCATAAATGTTATAATTATCATTTAAGGTCACAAAGCTTTTTTACTGGCAATTTTCTGTGTTATGCTGTTTGAGTATTTAATTTTTAAAAATGTTTACTTCTCTCAGCTTAATTTCTCAGGTTCTATTAAAATATTCTTAGCATTTTGAAAAGAGCCATTGTTACGAGCAGTGCAGGAATGGCAGTTTTAAGGAGCTGTTTTCCTAGTGAAGTGTAGTATTTCCACAGTAGACAAATAATTTTTTTTTTTATTGAACTAGTCATGTAGTTGGAAGATGGGTCATCTTCCATGAAAGATTTTAGGAAAAATAGTTTCAGCTCTTCATATAAGACTGCTCTTAGTGAGGAAGGTGCTGTCTGCCCTATTTGAGACTTATTGTTGAGCACTTCACCTGTTTTTAATTATGACTTGCTGATGAGATCATTCTCTATTAGACTTCACTAGGTGGTTTTGGTTTACGTTGAAATAGCAGCATAGAAATACTTGTCATTTATATGCTTCTATCACAGCTAAAATAGTTTGTTTCATACTTAATGTAGTTTTGAATATGTTGCTTCACAAAGAAATCTACTTATTCAGTTTGCCTTTTAGTTGATACTGGGTAGAGATGAATGTTTTTATCCTTGAACTTACAATGATACCTTTGTATCTGCAGAATGTAAAAGCTCTAGTAGTTTTCTTTTAAAATTATTGGTAATTGGTTTTTTCTTTATTAAGTTCATTGTTTGGTTGAATAAAGTGACTTTGTGACTTCTTGTGGGTGTTTTGTTTGTTTTGGTTTTTTGCTTTTTGAAATTTTATTTCTGGGAGTTTATTTGTGTTCATGGCTTAGGGACTGAACCCCAACATGCATTGAATTTTTCGTTAAAATTATTCAGCACATAAATCTGAGAGAAGGCAACCAGTAACTTACTGCGGTTCAAGTGATATTGAGGTTCCAGAGGACTCATTGATTGTAGACACACTTCTTTCTGGGTCACTGACCAAAATCTTTGTCATTTACACACAGCTGGTAAGCTCTTAGAAGGAGAGGAATGAGAGACTGAAAGGTGTTAGCTGATCCTGTGTGAAGTTTTGTAGTTATTTTTGTCTGACTGGCAAAGAAGTAAATGTTTTGCATTCTACCAAAAAGTCCACTGCAAGAATACCTCTATTGTAATTTATTGTGGAAAATTAATGTCAAGTGACTTACTTTCTGTAAATGATTATTAATTTTCTCTTCAAGTAATAAGCAAAACATGGATTAATAATTTGCACATTAATTATTATATATATGAGTGACTGATAAAATCCACAAGGACCTTCTGAAATTTTAAGAATTTTAATCTCAAAATTAGTTTATTTAAAATATTTAGGTATCCATAGAATAATTAGGAATGAATAAAGATTTAACTTCAGTTGGTTGTAAATGCCTACCTTTTTTGCTTTTAGAATAAGAGCTGTGGGAGTTCTCTTGAGATTTTTCTCTGTTTTGTTACTCTGAGCTATTGATGTGGTTTGCACTATTTTGTTTAGTAGCTTGCTGTTTCTGGTATTTAAGTTTTCAAGCTAAACCTTTCAGAGGGAAGTGAAGAAGACATGAACGTTCCTGATACGCTTGTTAAAAAACACTGAGGTTGAGAAAAGATGGCAGAAAGTGCTGGGTGGTGGTTGATAGTAGTGTGAGATGCTTTGCATTAGTTCTGCTTGGCACTGGATGAGGGGATGGTATTAGAAGTCTGGAGACACTCAGCTGCTGAATCTGGGAGTTGGCAAGTCCATCCTGTTTGTGTAGTCAGGAGGTAGATAAGCTGCTGAAGTTGTCCAGTTTTGAATTAAGTGTGAAAAGTACAATGTAACAAGGTAAATGAGGCACCTTTGTTATTTTATCTGACTTGAACTAATTCAAGCAAGCCCTGAAATACATGTACTAAAAATGCACTTTGCTTGTCCCATGAGAGCTTGTTAAGAATTAAAGAATATACTTTAAGCTCAGAAGTTTAGCACTCCTTTGGTTTTAAGGTAACTTGTTGAAAGAGTACAGGATATTCTGTGATGTTTTTCCAGTCCCTTGTATGTTTTGCACGTCTCGCTGTTGTGTGGTGGGGGGGACTGGTCTACACTCAGTTCCACCGCGTATCTGTGAGGATTTTGTCTATTCCAAAAGAAACCATAAACAGGGAGGAAGCTGGAGGTGTCCTGTGGTGCAATTCCTGAAGCGGATGTTAGAGAGAGCACAGCGGCTCTGTGCTGCACAGGGTGTGTTTCCATAATTGCTGTGAAATGTTGCTGCTCCCAGCATAGACCTGGTGTGAATGGGGGAACTTGGTGGGATGAAAACTATTTGAAATACGGAGAGAAGAAAGCAGAGAGCTGAGTCCTGACACTTCCTTGGAAACCTAGATGGGAGATTCTGAGTGCAGTCAAGGGAAGTGCTGTGCAGTGAAGCCAAGAGATCTGTAAAGGCTTGATGTTGTGCGTATGGTACTTTCCTGCTGCAGTCTGTCATTTAAGAATGTCTAAAATACAGCTGGTTCCTCAGCCCCAAGGAGCTACTCAGGTGGCAACAGAGGCGGGAGGTAATTTTAAGATCAGTAGAAGGACTAGCTTATGTAGAAATCTTTCTAATTCCTGCCTACTAACCAGAGCACTGTGTAAAAGTTCTTTCATGTGAGAGGGCCTTGCCCTTAACTTCCTTTCCTGTATCTCTTAGATTTTGTAACTTCGGTGGATATTCACAAGAATTTGTGTATAACCAATCAGGGCAGCTCTTACTGATCTATATACACATTTCATATTCTGTTTCTATGGTAACAATAACATCTTAATTGTTTTAAGGCTGTCTGGGAAAACTTGTGAAGTCTCTTTTGTGGTAAACACTTGAAAATTCATCTAACAGAAGTGTCACAGATTTGTTTGGGATTCTTAAAATTTTTTCTTTTATGAAATAGTGCAGAGTTGTAATAATCCAGTGAAACATTCTACCAACCTCCATCATGTATTGTGTTTGATATGCCTACTATTTGCTTAAGAGTTCTACTTGACTGCAGAAGTAAATCTTTTTCCAAAAATTTTTAAAGGAAAAAATAGGGACACACATGTTTCTCTTAAACTTGTGTTTAACCGTGTTGGTCTTAATGCTGCCAATTCCCAGTGGCCCAACCTATTTTCCTTTGAAACAAGCTTTGGATAGCATCTAATTCTAATTAAAGTTTATTAAAACTTTGTACTAATAGTGGACTGATTATAGGTAGTGTAAAAGTCCTGCTGATTTTCCTTTAATCAAAGTGTAATCTTGTCTACAGCTGTATTAAATTTAAGCTTGGATGACAGACCTTGGTATGTCAAAGCTTATTACTTAAAACCAAGCATGTTTTTTGTGGGAAGGCTGTGTTTGTACTGGGAGTGCAATTTGAATGTTATGTGAGCTTAATTTGAGGGCTCATCTGTTTTGGTGATACACACTACAGATGATTTTTTTCCATGGAGTAGATGGACTGGCGTAGATGGGACTGATTTCATGCACAGTACCAGTGCATTGCCACTGTTATTAAGTGTCATCATTTTTAATGACAGGCTTGCTGAGCTTCTACATTCTGTTTGGACTATAGATTTTGAAATAATTCTTTAAACGTTTTTGGTTTGAGCTTCTAGTGTATGTCCTTCTGTCAGTTGGGGTTTTTTTTTCTTCTAGTAAATGACTCATTCTCCTGGTTTGCTTTAGTTTCTGGACCTTGTTTTCTGTTCTTCTAAGAGTATAGATAATGAATTGTAGCAAATGTCAAGAACACTTTTCAGCAAAGGGCTATCTTTGTACAGAAAAAGCCTAACTTCTCAAAACAGCAATTTTTTAAAATGCTGATTAGACACAGAAAAAACCTGCATGTTAATCCTGGTTCTTCTGGAGCATATAGCAAATTTCTAGCTAGATACTTTTTACCATTGATTAGGAAGTTCAATTTCCGTATTTAATGGGAAAAGCCTTTGACAGCATTCTAATTTTTACCTATGCTTGCTTATTCTGGGTAGAATTCCAGTACATTGCTTCCAGTAATTTCAGTGTCAGGAGCACTGAAGTTGAGAAACCTAATTTTGAAGTTTGAGAAGTACAATAATTATTAATGTGAATGTTGAAGTGTAGAAGTAGCTTGTCTGGGGGGCATTAGACTATAAAGATGGAATTAATATTTTAGGCAATCCACAGAATATGTGGGTATATTCTTATAATTAATGGAAAATTCAGTATTAAAACAAAACAACAGCCAACAAAACAAACAACACAAAATAAAACAACAACCAAATCTTCATAATATAAACAGTCTTCAGCTGTAGTTTCTGCACTGCTTTTTGTGACATTGGTTTTGCATTACCCAGCCCAGACAGCGTGTTGTGTATTGTGGCCTTGCCCTCTAGTGGCTGCAACTCAGCTTTAAATAGTGAACGGAACATTTTGGTGCTTATGGAAGGGATTTGGAAACATTTTTGGTGGTGGTTTAAAGAATTAAATCATCAGGAGAGACTATTTCTTCTTACACTGACAATCTAGAACCTCTGATGCTAGAAAGATGCTCTTTTTGTACTTTGAAGTTTTTGTCTCTGTTCTAGAGGGAAATACGGCACATTTAGCACAAAAAAAATTGTAAGGCTTGATAATGAATTTTTAGAGGTGTGGACAACCACTCGCTCAGGCTTTTCAGCTGAAAGAGTGTGGGATTGCCATCAGTACTTTGCAGTTCCCCTGGTTGTGGATGCCCACTGGCAGATTGATCACAGGCTAGTGTGTTCTGGGTGCATTTCTATTGACAAAGAGATTAAGAGATTTGGGTTATTGGTAGTTTTGTGTGTGTGTTGTTTTTTGTTTTTAGCTTGTTGGAAGAATTCACATTCATGGGCACAGGTGTTACCAGTGTAACATCCTCGATGCCCCTGATGGAAAATAGCTAGGAAGAAAGCCAGCAAAATACTTGTCTGTGTAGAAAGCTGTACCTTGGCAAGTTTTGCCATATTAACAACCTGTCTAACCTGTACCTTGTATGTGATTTTTTGCCCTTGGCTGTGGATGAATCATGAGTCACCATGTTTGGTACTGTAATTGATCCTGATCCTTGAATTCCTTATCTGCCCTCTGTCCATTCCGGTGGTTTGGACATGAACCTGTGAGAAGGTTGCCTCTTGTTGTGAAGCCGGTATGACACAGCTAAAGAGATGACTGATCAATATTCTGTAAGATTGCCTATCAAAAATCAGCTCATACAGTCTCTTCCGTTGCTGGCTGACCCATCTCTGTATGTGGATTTCTTAAGTTTAAAATAAGTAATATTTTTCTTTATTGTGAAAGTGTTGATCTCAAAGGAGCACCAGAATAAATCAGCCTTTGTTCATGAATACCAGTATTTAATTACTACTTTCTTTAAAAGTCCTGATCCAGGAATGCATTGCAAATAAATACAGGCTCCTCCCAGGGTATTTTCACTCTCACTTTGTTGGAGATATGGCTTGGCAGTGTCTTGAGTATAAATATTAAACTCCTAATTGTCAGATTTCTCCTCTGTGCTGGAAAATTAATTTTCCATCTTTGGATGGAGCCGCACCCTTCTCTTTTGGTGTTTGGTTTCCAGTTAATTGCATTTGTTCTGTGCATGGAATGCTGAAGGTCAAAACACAGAATGAAAATAAATTAAGTTTAGTATTTTTTTTTTTTAAGTTTTGGTCTGTCCTTGAGAAAAGCAAGGAGGAGCATATTGCTCTGGTCACCCGTTGTTTTCGGTATGAGGAACTGTTTAGTGAACTCTCACTACACTCTATTTGGGTAATATTTGTGGTTTGGAACTCTTACAAAAATATCTTGTTTGACATGATTAAAATTAGTGCAGTGTCATTTGTACTAAGGCAGCTCCCTTCAGTTAGGACTTGTACTTCTGCATCTTTATTGGCTGCCTTGAATTTATATCACAGTAGCTTTAAGTTTATCCTCAGTATGGGCATTTTAGCTATAGTTTAGTGATGTGCTGAACATTATTTTCCTCGTGACACTTGTGCTCTGTGAGTTAATAGTTCTGGAGCAGGTGATGGCAGAAAGCAAGTGAACATTGCTTTGTGCAAAGGAGAGGTGAATTAACTAGGCTTGCTGCAGATGTTTGTTAAAAAAAATACTGTAGTGACATTAGACAAGTCCTTTCAGATGGAATATACCCCTTTATTAAGGGAGAAACTTTCCTAATTTTTTCAGGATATTCTGAGAGGTTTTTTTTATATAAAGAGAGATAATACCAAACCACTGCTGTGTTGCATTTGGAGGTATCTGTGAAATCTGATGTGGATTTTTTTTTTTTTTGTTATATGAATGTGTGATCACTGGGAGTTTCTCTGCCATAAACCAGCAGCAGTATGGAATTAATGATAGTAGGCAAACAGTGCTTTGTGTGTCTACACCTTCCTTTGTGTGGAAGGAGTTAAAATGAGAAATAGTTTGAAATAGTTTCAACAACTCCCTTTACTCTCTAAGCAGTTGAAAAGTCAGCATGTGCGAAGAGATTCTTCTGTGCCAGGAGTAGAGGAGCTTTGATGTAATGATTAACTAATTTAGCAACTCAGCAGTGAATAACAAGACAATTAAGAAGCTTTTGCAGTTCTGCACCTGCCTTGAAATGTCTGGGGTTATGTTGGGAGTTGGAGTTTCCTGATAAACTAACGAGCTCCCTCATAACCTATTGCTTTTGTATAAGTAATTCTTCTCTTCTGGCGGAGTATCTGGTAATCTTGGCTTCTGTTGCGGGTTTTTCTCCAATTTGCTTGCAAATGAGAATGTAATTGCTTGCTGATAGAAGTTCAGTAGTGCAATTTTCTTAAGGAAAATTTCCCTTTCAATTAATTTTCACTACTTATTTAGTTACCTTGTTAGCTCAAGATTTTTGAAGAAGCAGAAACAATGGATAATGTTGGTGTTGGATTTCTCATTCTGAATATTTACTGACAGATGCTGATAGTATTTCAAGATTGCTTTTTTAAAAAAAAATTGGTTTCATTTGTTTTCTTCTTTTTCTGTCATTTCTGGTTATTTGTCAATATCTTGCCATAAAAGCAATTCATTTGGTTCCTTTAGTAGGTGCTACAGAAATTTGATTTTAGTTTTTATTTATGCAAGGTTGTAATAAGATCAGTTAAAATCTAAAGACCAGGAGAGAATTTATGCATTACCTCTGCTTTTACATTAGGGCAAACTCTGTCTAAACATGACAAACCTTTCTCTTTATGTCATACTTTTCATTGCAGTAGTCAAAGATAAAACCATACTTTATTTTAGTCTTGTGCTTCATTAGGTTGGCCACAGAATGTTAATTATCAAGTTTAAGAATAGAAATTTTTGTTTTCTGCATAGTCTGTGTTTTTCACTAGTGCAGAATATTTATGGGTGCTTTTGCCTCCTAAAGGGAAGAGTAAATTGCAATAATACATTACAAAACCTTTAGAAACATATATTTGAAAAGAAATTAAGATTATGTATGAGAACTTGCTCTTTGTAGAGCTTATTTATTTTATGTGGATATATGTGTCCTACAAATACAATCTTTGGGAATTTGTACATGTTGAAAGCAAGTTAACTTCACTTACTGCAGAGTTTGAATGTGCCATGTTGCCAAACTTTAATTACATTTATTAGAACAAATAATAATGTTTAGCTTTCAGTCTGGTTTTGTAGGAAAGTATTCCTATAAGGGCATCAGGATTATTGAGTATTTCAGCAGTATTTTACTCTCAGAAGTGATTAGCCTGAAGAAGCCTGGATTTCTGAATAATGGCCTATTAGGGTGTTTTATTTCTTTATTTTAAAGCTGCATTAATTTGCAGTATATTTCTGTAATTGATTAATATAAAGAACACAGTAGCATTAAGTGAGACCTCGGGAAGTCACCTTGGCCATATGTTTTCCCCAGGGTCCATGTTTGATGTAATGATAGAAGTTGAGATAAATTATACAAAGTAATCACTGGTGTCACAGAGATATATGATATGTAGCTGTACAAATGTCTTGTGTTACAAAAGGCTGAGCTTCTTTAATGAAATAAAGCAGAAAACTTCTTTACAAGAAAAACATTTTCCTTCTAGAAACCTGTTATTATCTACTTTTTACTGGTTTTATGAGTACATTGCACAAGTCAATGTTTTAATATGGAGCAGGAAAAGTTCTTTCAAAGACTCTGAATGTTACGTAAGATACTGTCACCTATGACAGCAGTAAAACAAAGTCTCTTCTTCATATTGTTTTAGTATTCTAATAAGTCAATTTAAGTATCTTGGGATGATGTGTGAGTAATCATTTCCTGGGAAGCTTTCTGTTGATTGTACTTTACTGATAATGTATTTTAGCTTTGCACTTAAAGCAGGGGTATCTTAAAATTCTCTCAGCATTTTCAGGATGGAATTAAAATACTTGAGAATTTTCATGTAGGCTGAAAATTCAATTTCCTCAAGAAGATTGCATATAACTAGTAGTGTGTTGGATAGTTTTTTTGTGGGAAACCTTTGTGCTTTGTCTATATTCAGAATGGAGTTGCATCTTTTCTGAAAGTGTTAATATTCTTCACCTTTTTTGTGATTCATGTACAAAAGTTTTAAAGCATGATGTACGTGAAGGGACAGACTTTCATTCTGCTGAGAAAAGAATAAATAGAAATTCTTCTAGCTATCCTGAAACCATCCAGCACTTGTAGCAGAAGGCTGATACTCAGAAATTTTTGTCAACTGTGAGGACAAAAGTTAAGTAAAAGAGACATTCTAAAGATTAGTAACTATAGTGACAAATGTCTCACTGCAGCAAGTCAGTCGGCTATATATAAACCAAATTACTTGTAAATTAGAACTCTTCTCTACATCTTTCTAAAAATAGCTTTTTGCATCAAAACTAGTGACACTGATGTGTAGAGAGGGATCTATTTTTGTATGGTAGTGTCGCATTTTGTGGTAAAACATTTAATCTTAAAGTTTTTGGTGAGTATCTACCTTGTCATTCTTCTCCTTTTGACAGTGAATGCCTTTTTGGATTATTTGGATAATCTATGGGTAGATTGGCATCAGGTACATGAGCGACTTCTACATTTTGCAGTCACTTTATTCCATACCTTGTGTTTTCTGCAGAAAATTTTATTTAGAAGACTAATGAATATTTTGTATCATGCCTGGGATTGCTTCTGCTCATATCCTTCATCATGTATCTTCTCCCAGAGTGTACTTACTACAGAATTTGGAGGAGGGGAGCATCCAGGACTTTTTAGGGAGTGTCCAAGAGTTGTTCTTCTGTGACTTGGTGTTGTACTACATTTTTCCATTATGGAATGTGATCGCTGGGAGTGGTAATTTCACGACTGTCAAGTTAGGCTTGAAATGTTTGTTTCTAGAAAACAGTTTGTGTTACTTGAATGCTACCAGTTCTGCTGAAGGAGAGTGATGGCAAATAGATCAGCAAGGAGAGCCATTCTTTGTGATAATGTTTCAATTCACATTGGTGGTGCACAATCATGGAGTAAAAGTTTGCTTTCAGTTTAATCTCTTACTTCAGTTTATACGATATATTTATGATCTTACATGAAGGATTCTTTCCCTGTATAAACTGCTATCACCACAACACTACTGGGTTTTTTTCCAGATATTTTCTTGTTTTAGGTGTTTGGAGCATTGATAGTTCCTTTCAAAACTAAAGTAAATAAACCCCATCTGCAAGTGAGTTAGTGCTGTTCATACAGTTCTGCACTGTCTGATGTTGAGGGATTCAGGAATTGTAATGCAATTTCTTTACTTGCTTACGTTTTCATAGAATGACAGAATCGTTCAGATTGGAAGGGACCACAGTGGGTTGTCTGGTCCAGTCTCCCTGATCAAGCAGGGTCATGAGAGAGCACGCAGCATGGGATTGTGTCCAGGTGGTTCTGGAATATCTCCAGTGAGGGAGACTCCACAGACTCTCTGGGCAATCTATTCCAGTGTGCGGTTACTGCAGAGTGAAGTTCTTCCTCATATTTAGGCAGAACTTCCTGGGCATCAGTTTCTGCCCATGGTCTCATGTCCCACTGCTTGGTACCACAGATTAGAGCCCAGCTCTATCCTCTGACACCTCCCAGCAGATACTGATAGACATCAGTGAGGTCCCTTCTCGAGGTGGAACAGCCCCAGCTCCCTCAGCCTGTCCTTGTAAGACACATGCTCCAGTCCCTTCATCATCTTTGTAACCTCTGCTGGACCTGCTCCAGAGGCTTTGTGTCTCTCTTGGACTGAGGAACCCAGAACTACACTTCATGAAAAAGCATGTATTTCATGAAAGCAAGGATGATGTAGGTCATGGTTTCCTTACTTTTCTTAATTCAGCTTGAGACAGTTGTCTCCTAATACAAAGAACTTCACATTCTGGTTGTGAACTGTACTTGTAAGTACTAATGTAATTTATGTACTGATTCTGACATATTACAATTGACAGAAGTCAGGTGGTTGTCACTGTTAATGCAGTGCTCTCTGCCCTTCTGTTCTTGACTGATGCTGCTGCTGTGGGGAGGTGTGAGTGTGTGGCTTAGGAACCAGCTCCTGGACTTTGCTCATTTTTAGCTCAGGTCATCATTACATACCAACCAAGTTAAGCAAACTGAAAGTGATAAGAGTTCTGAAATGGCACTGGGTTTTCAGCTGGCCCTGCCATCAAGCCAACTTTGCTGCTTTCTGTGATTGCTAAGGAGCACACAGCCCACCACCATCCTGGTCCAGCTGCCTCATTCCTGTTCCCATTATCACGTGTTAGTTGAAGAAACCAGTCTGGAACGGTGTAGTGGTTGTGAAAGGTGTGGGAGACTATGGGTTAAAGTTGAGGGCAGCAGTGCATAATCACACAAACTTTTGGACACAAGCAGTAGAAATTTTTCTCCTCGTTTTCATATACATGCACAAATTTTGAATTGTGAGCATGGGTTTTTGCTGTTGTTTTAAACTAGAGAACTTGGACTGTGATATAGTTTGAGGTCCTACACTTATACTTTTAGCCATCTTCTGCCATTCTCTTAAGTATGAATTACTTGGAAAAATGCAACAGTACTGCTTGGGAATTATATTTGATAAAAATAGCTCAAACCATTTAAATAGCATATTTTTAAGCTCTGTGGAGCTAGTTGTAAATAAATAGAATGTGAATAATTAGAAAGAATTTCTTAATATTTTTAGTAGCCTTTCTGTTAATAAAGACCACTTTCTAATACAAATCAAAAATCATTGTAAAATAAATGTCCGATAGCCTCTTTCTCAATTTTTGGATGTAAATTAGATTATCTGTTACTAGTTGAAGAATAGTATAGAGCTATTGACTAATAGTAATCCTGAGTCATGAGCTTTACACCTTCAGACTAGTAAGTTGAGTTGCAGCTACTAGCAAACCTGTGGATTGAATATTGATTTAGAAAGGAAATGACATGCTTAAATGGGCACAACATATAGGAGGTGGCATTAAGTCTGCAAACATGCTTTTTTGTGTTTGGTGGTTTTTTTTGCTAATAATTTTAATATGCCAGAATTTAAAGTTCTGATAGGTGCATCTGTAAAAGTCAGCAGTTAAAATAAGCATTGCGAAGTCATGCATATGTCAAAACAAGTCTGTGCTGAAATGTTCACGGGTACAACTTGAACATGTTTTTGCTTTGTTCTATTGAGAAAGGTGATATTTTAGTACTGAGAAAAGCACTAGAGCAACTCGGGGTTGTAGGCAAACACGTTTTATGGACAGTTAATCTGTTGGTACCTCTCAGTGCTGGGCATTACCTTTCTGCCTACTTAAAGTGCTTCCTCTTCCTCCCCACAAATCCATCCATCTTCCCTTCCCTGTCACAGTCCTTGTGTCCTTTTCAGGCAAAGTCTGCTGACCCCTCACACAAGAATTAAGCTGGGTGACAGGACCTATAGTGAACTTCAAAGCACTTGAACAACCAGGACTTGGCAAGGAACACAAGGATTAATATTTTATATCACCTCAAATAATGTCTCTAGAAAGGCCAAACTGTATTTATACCCACGCTCAGTTATGCTGGCATATAGCTGCTTTTACTGGCACAGTTTATTTTGCTTGACAGTAGGTATGAGCAGCCAGCAGGGTTGTCCTGGCAGTACAGACAACAAAACTTCAAGGTGTAAACAGACACAGGAACAACTTGGTCAGCAGACGAGCATATGCCCTGCTCTCCTTTCTCTTCTACCCCTTTGAACTACTGGCAAGTTTGGAAGGATAGTGTTGGATTCCTGGGGATAGCTGAAGATTTTAACCTTTTCTGATCAGTGTAGCTGGATTTACATTAGGCTTACACTTTGAGGTAAAAACACCTCAACTTTTTTTCTCCATTGCTATATCAAAGAATGTTAATTTTTTATCCTTTTTTTTATTATTATTACTCCATAGAAAAAGTGATTCAATTTTTTAGTTTTTAGAAAAGTTACTGAAAACTACTAGCAAGTTTTGCTTTACTTGAGAAACCCAATACTTATAGTCCCTGAAAAACCAACTACCACTCCCTCGCTCTGTTCAATCTGACTGGAAAATCCCTTTCTTCACAGCTGGTTGTTTTTAGTTTCATAGTGAGTGTCTGCCTGGAGTAGTTAGAATAATTTTTAAAAAGAGTTTTCATAAGAACTCAAAAGTTAATGCAATAGTTTTGTTTCTGAGTTGAAGGAGCAGGGGTTTAGTAAGCAAAGAGCTACTTAGATCTATGTGTTTAAGAAACAGAAAACTAAATAGAGAAGCAATTTTGCTTGATGTACCCCACCCTGTGAATTATGCTTGCTTATGGAGACAAATACTTCTACTTCCTTGATAGGTGGGTGGAGTTAGGCAAGTGAGAGGATAGGAATTTAGGATCTGTCTAAGCAGACCAGAATGAGGAACACAATCAGTTGGGTCTGGAGATAATTTAGCATTTGAACTTCTCTGTCTTACAGCCAAAAGACTGACCTGGAATTCAGTATGGTTTGCACAGTGTACTCTGCTAGCAGAGCTGCTCCAAAAATGAGAAAATTGTCAGTGTTAAGACTTCAAATAAGATAAAATAATCTTGTAATATTATGAGAGAAAAACATTTCTAGCCAGTGTGAGAAATGTTGGCGATGCTGGTTGGACCCTGGTAGAATTCTCATCATGCAATGAGTAAATAAAGTCTGTTGCATTTCTGCTTACTGAAGTATTACTCCAAATACTCCGATTTCTAGATCCCTATTTACTTGCTGCTTTTGAGTATTAGCTTTAGTATTCAGAGGATTGCATTTATAATGCCTGCATTAATTGTTCAATGATTAGTTAGTGTGAATAGGGGAGGAATCTTTCAGCGTTAAGTGCAGCATTTTATGGTTTAACTCCTCTGGCCAACAGCTTTGCTGCCCCTTTATGGCAGTAACCGTGGCAAAAATGAAGCTGCCATCTCCTTAGTGATTATAGTTCATACTTTGGCAAAATAATTTAAATCTTTCTGGTTCAAGCTAAGGCCACAAATGTATATAATAGGACCCTGAAGCTCATGGGAGTTGTGCATACTTCTTTCACAAAGGAATTAAGTGGTGGCAAAAAGAATGGTAAACCAGGAGATTCTGAAATTTGGGTTCATTTTCTTTGTTAGTTGTTTAGGCAGTGAAAATTTATTTAATAAATGAAATACATTAATTTTTGACTTTGCATAAAAGACAATAGCCTACATTTTGGTATTTATTTACTTCATGCTTAATTCAGCTATTGAATGAGGCTGAAATAGGTTTAATTATATGTGATGATTCCTTCTTCCTGCATTTTTTGATCTAGAAGTTATTCTCCTTCACATACTGAATCTCACATCTCTGTGTACAAACTGCCTCAGTTTTCCAGCAATTCTCCTTCACTGTAGTTCTCAGAATAATTGCCCTGAACTTCAATTTCAAGCTGGGTTAGATGGAGTAGCAGTAATGTGCTCTTGAAACGGCAAAGGATGGTTGTACATAGTAATAGCAAATATTAGAAGTATTAAAAAGCTGGTCAGTTGTTTGCTCCTGTAGTTCTACTGTAATTAAATCCAGGTAATCAAGTCACTGAAGAAGTGTCTACTTTCTTTTCAGGATTTTCTATACATCCGAGCCCATATTTTGGCTTCTCTGAGATCCTTCAGAAGTGTCTCATCCTGTATCAAGCCTGCATATGGCTTGGGAAAGAAAACACTTCATGTCTTTCTCACTTGTCAGGTTAATTAAGGAGTTCTCTTCAGCCTGCCTCCTGGAAGATGATACAATTGTGATCATTAAATAGAATGGGTTCGTTATTGCTAGTTGTTTTTATTACTTTGAAGAAAACAGTTTACCTATATTTTGTAAATTAGGTTAAAATCTGTTCTCCTGGAGCATAGCAGTTTGCAACTTTCTAATATCAGTTAGAATTAACATAATTTTTTGTGCTTAATTTTGATGTATTATGATTTGGGATCACTACAGAAGAATCTTCTATTTCTCTAGTCAGAATTTGTTGTAGGGAGAAAATCGTTGTGGTATCTAACTGCATGAAAATAACACATGAACTGATTTAGCAGGTTGTTGATGCTCTTCTGAGTCATTGACCTAGAAGAAGGAATGAGATTTTTATGTACCATAGGTCATGGCAGAGGAGGTACATTTGTTCCATTGTCAAAACTGAACAGTAACTTTAAGTATTATAAATACTAAATCTTTGAAATAAGTACATAATTCCTTGCAAAACAGGGAAACAAAAATCTGTAGTTTTTTGAAACTTCCATAATATAGTTTCTAAGGAAGATGAACTGTCCTGGAGAAGTTTGTGTGTACTGATGAACTGCAAGTTTTAGCTTAGAAGAAGCCTTCACAAATTTTGTGGAAGCAGCTTGGTGCAGCGTCTGCAGTTAACTGATCTTATTAACTCTTTGTAGGTGGGAAGGAATATAAACAGTAAATTACTAAAGAAGAAATACAGGCTAGGTGGTTTTTTTTGTTTTTTTTTTTTTTCTGTCTGGGCAGTTACTGTAATGGAGCATAAGCTTCCTGAACACTGTGTGTTACTTGTATTTTTTTAAGAAAGGAGGGAAACCAGCACTGGAGCAATATATGCAGCTAGCCGCTGAATTAAGGATGTGGTAATACTTTAACAGTTGTCAAAAGCTGAGTTGTTTTGAATGTGTGTGAGCTGCCATCTCTGCTCTACATTGGAGTTGTTAATATGAGGTACGAAAGAGCTGGGACTTTGCTCTGGAGAGTGAATCATATAATTAGGCCAGTAAACATGGCCATTTTTTCTGGCAGCACTGGCTTAAACACTTCCTTGTGTACCTTGCTTGCATCAACTCGAAACTGGTTTGCAGTGACTAAACAAGCTCCTGAGCCAGGCCAAGTAACGAGGTGGTGGCACAGCTTGGCAGTGAGAGCTGGGAAGGGCAGGATTCATTGCTGCTCTGTGGGCTGGCACTGGCTTGGGCTGCACTGGGATCAGGAAGGACAGGTGCTGGTGGATTCACAGAAGGTGCTGTATTGTGCAGCTGCTGTGTAAAAGGTGTTGGTTTGGGAATCAGAGAACCCTCTGTAATACCACATAATTAAATAGTACATTAAAAACTGGTATACTGCCGCAACTACTACTTAATTTAGAGATACATTTGTTTAAGGGTTTGCGCTTCATTTTATTTCCTGAAGATTGCTTCAGAAATTATGCAAAAAGGGATGGAGAGATTGACCTTTGAGAAAGATCATTTGAACTAGTGAAAACTAGCATGGAAGTAACATTTGGATTTGCTACCTGAAAGGGGACTGGCTCAGTGGATTTTTGAGGAATGGCTACATTAAAAATAACTGAATCCTTTATAGCAAGATTTGAAAGCAGTGAGTTTCCTCTTCTTTAGATATCAACTGTTAACATGTGGCTGCTATTGCTTCTTTACTAGATGCAGGAAGAAGAGTATTTACAAACAGGATGAAAAGGCTTGAAGAGCATCACTTTCTTAAAATTTATGTAATACAATTCAGTACTATACCCTTAAGCAGACATCAGTTACATAATATTAAATGTAATGTGTATTTTCTGTGGACATTTGTTTATAAATATTCTTTTGCGGTCTGAATTTTGTGTCTCCTGATATAAGTTTTGTGTGACTGATGCTCTGTTGCACTTCCTTTCCTGTAGTCAATGTCCTGTATTTCCTTGTGCTATCTTCTCTGAGTCCCACTTGCAGATTCTGCAAAAATGTGGGTGCAAGGGGCAATCATTAATCAAAATGTTGAGAGGGATAAAAGGCAGATATGCAAAAACAATTAAAGGGTGGGAAAGAGCAAATAAGCAGAGGCATGTTTGTTTCTCCTTCCCTGTGACTCACTTTTTCATAACTGAAGAACTTTCAAATGAAGAAGAAAGCTAATTCAAAACAAACAGGAAGCAAGAAATAATTACCTCTGCACTGAACCATAAGAGGGTTCGGGACTTGCAGGCTATTAAAATAACAGGCTAATTAATTTGATTGGCTTTTAAGCATATAACTTGTAAAAGCTATATTATATACTATTAAGTTAATAGGTAGTATTTCATAATATGGAGAGTATTATTTAGAGTAGAGTGGATTTGATTATGAACACAGTGACTGCAGTCATAATTTCTTGATCTATCCATAATTTATGTTTACCTTCATCTTTACCAGCTTATGACTGATGACTGTTTTCTTTTCCTTCAGTTGAAGAGCTAAGGCTTATCTGTTGGGGGGAGGAAAGTCTTTCACATACTGCTTTTCATTCTTTTCAGATACTGCATTTCTTTTCAAACACCTACCTGAGCTTTCCTGTGCTGGCATTCCCCTTGATTACTGAGTCCTGTGTGCTGGATGCAGTTGAATTCCAGCTCTGTGCTTAGGGCCACTCTGCTAAGTCATATAAGATCCATATCATACACGGTGCCATTTTCCAGTACAATATCTGAGGAGCCCTAGTGCTGTGCTCTCGCTCCATTTGAAACCCATTTTTCCCCTTGACACTGTGGTTTTCAGCTATGTATTATGTTTTTTTGAGGCATGCAATAATAGAGACAATTAAAAGCATGGAAAATTTTGCATGGAATGCTGAAAAAAAAAAGAAAGGTCAATTGCTTTTATAAGAAAAAGGTGGGAATACATTCATTTCTCTGAATACAACATGTTTTCCCCCAACATTATGCCTGCTTGGGGACTTCATGATACTCTTTATGAGTGCAGGAAGCCAGTGATTTCCACCATCCCAGCAGGTTCCTGTAGTAGCTATTGTTGTCTTGGAGTAGTGAGATTGACTCATTCCAGTAGCTACACCTGGCTGTCAGTAACATTCTGGTCCTTTCTTTTGTGCTGTCACTGCTCAGGTCGTAGCCAGTCACTCTGGTCTTCTGCTAGGTGATTAATTTGTAACCTCTTCTCAGATGAAGCAGTTTTGACTTGTGTCATAAAAGCAGTCTTGTGTCATAAAAGCAGTTTCAGATTCAGTAAGTTGCAATTAACATTTAATTAATTCTGCAGATGGGTATTTACAAAAATACTTGAAATTAAGTTAATGTTGTGAACTGGTATTACTGAGAAGTAAAAGCATCCTATTGGTTTTAAGTTTCACCATGGTCTTTATTGCAGTTCCTGAATTCTGTCTTCCAGAGGTTTTCCTTGTGCCTTCAGTACTAACCTTCCCTGCAGCATGTTTGTCATGCAATACTGTTACCTTAAATGTATGAGCAGTTAGAATTTTTCTGTGTTGACCAACTTAAATATGAATTGTTATATGTATGTGGCACAAGGTGTTGCTAATACACGAGATCCTGTACTGCAGGCAGTGGTTCGGGCACACTTTGTAGCAATTATTTGCATTGTGTATGTGCTAGAATTCAATAATTCGTTAACTCAAAATCAAATACAAATACTTCTTAATAATGGGAAGGTGTTGCATCTTGATGAGATGTGTTTAGAGTTTGATACATTTCTTATCTTCTAGAAATAAATTTTATATAAATAAAATTTTACTTCTGCTTGTATTTTTTGTCTTATTTTTCATGATTCATTCAGGATTGTTCTTTCGTTTTTTTTCAGTTCTATCTTCAAGACACTAAAAGTAGTAATGGTACCTTTATTAATAGTCAGAGACTGAGCAGAGGATCCGAGGAAAGCCCACCATGTGAAATTATGTCAGGTGACGTCATCCAGTTTGGTGTAGATGTGACGGAGAACACACGGAAAGGTAAGGGTGTGGATCATTCTTTGGTTTCTTTTCAAGTATATTTATTCAGAACATCTTACTGCAATCCAGTCTTTAAAACTAAATGGCATTCCCGTTGTAAGAAAACAGTTTTGTTTGTTCTTTTCTTACCGCTTCTCTCCTTTGTGCTGGCAGTGAGCCCTGTGCCCATGTGGTACCTTGATCAAGAAACTTTTCTGCTGAAAACACAGACTCTTATTTCTACCTCCACGCCCCTAGATGGACTTTACTGGGTTGTTCGCATGGCCTGCTTTCTTCCCTGGCTGTGTAGGTGCTACTGTGTGCAGGGGAGGTGGAGATCTGGAAAAGGAGGCTCAACTTGGGGCCACGTGTTCATCTATTGCCTCCCTTAAAATGACAGCAGCAGTTTTAAAAGTGCAACACGAGCATGTGTGTGTAATGCTGTATTGGGCTTTTTGTGTTTGGATTTTATTATAATAATTGTAATTACCTTTCTTTCAAGGCCTTTGAACCCTAAGGTTTCAGGTAATAGTGTGGCAGAAGTATGAACCTGAAATTTCTTGATCAAGTAGTCAGTGTAGATTTGAAACAGGCTAACTTAATTCTTTGTTTCTTATTTTGTAAAGATACAGATTCTAAATTTGTATCTTTAACAGATATCCACTGTTTCTTTCTGTGACGGCTACTGATTTTGATTTCTACATGTAATTTAAAATGAAAATAGAAAAAGTTGCTAGCTGACAAATGAGGTGATGGCATTTTTGTTTGGTTTGTTTTTCATACTGTCTTCTTCGCAATATGCACGCTCAGGAGATCTTGTGTTATGGCAATAGCTCTGTATCTGTGTTAATTAAAATGCAGCTTCTATCTCTTTTCTTTTGAAAATACATAGTATATTTCAGGAACCATTTCTTTATCTATCTGGAGACTGGTCTGTATGGGGATTTTAAGACGGTAATCAGTTTTGTCAAGACTTTAAAGTTCCCAAATAGGTTTGCTGCTTTCTGTAAACATTGAATATCTGGCCATATTCTGTAGAATCTTAACTACCCACACTCAGTAGCACACAAATTTGGCAATAAAATGTCAGTTGCCATCACCCCTTTGCTACTGTTCTGAATAAGACCTTCATAGACCTTATCCTTAAAGAGAAGTTTATTAGAGAAGAATGAAATTGAATTGGAAGGCTGATAAAGTTCTTTTAAACAAGCAAATAAATGAAATGTCCATCAAAGGAAACCTCTCTCAAATCAACCCCCCCAAAAGCCCAACAAACCAAAACATGGTACAACAGGAGAAATTCTTAAAGTGCATTAAGTGAACAAAATGAATAAATGAACAAAGTGAATAAAAATGACACCTGCTCTGTTACTCATTAATTTTGTCTTTAGCCTGACCAGGTTGTAATCTCAGATCTGAAGTATCAGAGGAAGGAAGGTTAATGAATGTCTTTAAAGAAAACATTGTTAAGTAATAGTGGTGGTGGTATTTTGTCATGAAGAATCTGCTAGAGCTGTAGGACTTTTGAGTGATTCATTGTAGTGAAGGTCTCATCACCTTGTTTTACTCTTCTCAAAAATGATTATAATTGACTATAGTTGCAAAGATTCACCTCCAGGATGCCTAGCTGAAACTGCCTGGAAGTTATTTAAAGTGTTCCCATGTGAAGTGATTGCAAACATTTATGAATACTAGCAGTATACATGAAAGAAGTCAAAGGAATACACTGCATCTAATGAACTTGGAGCTATTAATTTGATGAGATGCTGTCCTTGCTAAGCAAAGCTGAATTTCTTCAAGTGTATTTAGACTAAAAGAATTTTATTATAAGATTTAGTTGGAAGAAAAATTGGACTCGACTTGTTTTTTTCAGCACATTGTAGTTAGTTCATGGAAACTTGTGCAGAAAGTTCATAGTAAGCAAATTCTTGCCATGAATTATTGCCAGTAGTAGTTATTTGCTGTGGTTTATGTTAGTTTTACAAAGCACAATGCATTACACAAGTGCAGGTGACCTGGCACTTGTGTAATGAGTGATCAGATTATGCAGCCTTCCTTGTCCTTTTCTCTGGCTTTGAACAGGGATGCTGTGATCCATGTTCAACCTCATGAATGTGTTGAGCTCGCTAATGAGAAAGAGGATACAAGTTTGCTTTCCTCCCTTTCTCCTCCCCCAAGTAGAGAATGAAGATTGTATCATCACAGGGTGTTTACCTATGAATGCAGTTGGAATGCATATAAACATGGGTTTTTCACCAGTTCATTTCAGTAATCTTAGATGTTAATGTTAATCTAATCTAGTCATGAAACGGGCAGGAAAGTAGTTTTTAAGTTGGTGATTCCCTTTAAAAACACTTTGCCCTCTGATATTTACATAATGCCTTACTTGCTCAAATCATTTCAGCAATCTGCTGTGTGTAATTATAAGGTAATGACAGGACAGAACAAGTGTAGTTGCTCATGTAAATTCTGAATTCTGTCAGTATTGCTAGAATACATTTATTTTATTGTTCAGGCCGTGTTTTATTAAGTGATTTCCTTGCAAATGTGATCTGGATTTGGTTCATTAAAATAGTGGCATGTTCAGTATGTGATTTTTCAGGTTATCAAGTATAAGCACCAATTCCTCAGTTTTCCTGCTGCTGAGCCACAGTTAGTAACAGGTCCTGGAGAACTGTTTGCATCCCTCCTGCTTCCTTATTTGTCCACTTGCTGTAATACTGATAAGTACAGGGGCCTGGCCATTACCCCCTCCTTAATACAGTACTTACTTATTAACATCTCATTGTGCTTTTCTCTGTGTTAGTGTGGTTTATCTTCTTTTAGTACTTTCTAAATTTCCCACTTGGTGCCAGAACATTCCAAGTTAACTGGTGATACTTACCTGCATGGAAAGGAGCAGCAGCATTGCGAAGCAAGGTCAAATAATACCAGCATGATTTAGTTCAAATGCAGTTTGTGCACTTTTTTTCTAGTCAGGTTTGGAGCTCTGGTATATCTGTTCTGTCATGGGGTGTTTGAGGGAGGTCATGCAAGTGGGAAGCCCAGTGTCTGCTGCAGGGCCGTGCACAGACCCCCGAGGGGTGTGGGGGGCTCCTCAGGGCTGGGTACCACATTAATGAGTGAAAATAAAAACGAGAGCATCATTGGCGAATTGTCTCTCTAGGAAGCAAAAACTGAGACAAATGGTTTCTGTGTGCCCATTGTGCTCTAGTGCAGCAGAACCTGTCTCAGGGGTTTTGGAGCTGTGAAATGTGGGGCAGCTCCGTGTTTTGGAGGTGACCAAGTTCGTGACTGAAGTGTGGAACAGCAAATGGAGCAGGGTTTTACTCTGTGGAGAGAGCTATGGACGTGGGGCAGTTGTTTCACGCTTTGGAGGGAGCAGTGGCTGTGGAGAGGCTGTTTTTACCCTTGGAGGGAGCGATGGATGTGGGGCCGCTGTTTGACCTGTGGAGGGAGCGGTGTCTGTGGAGGGAGCGGTGTCTGTGGGGCCGCTATTTGACCCGTGGAGGGAGCGATGGATGTGGGGCCGCTGTTTGACCCGCAGAGGGAGCGGTGTCTGTGGAGGGAGCGGTGTCTGTGGGGCCGCTGTTTGACCTGTGGAGGGAGCGGTGTCTGTGGGGCCGCTGTTTGACCCGTGGAGGGAGCAGTGGATGTGGGGGGAGCGGTGTCTGTGGGGCCGCTGTTTGACCCGCAGAGGGAGCGGTGTCTGTGGAGGGAGCGGAGTCTGTGGGGCCGCTGTTTGACCCGTGGAGGGAGCGGTGTCTGTGGAGGGAGCGGAGTCTGTGGGGCCGCTGTTTGACCCGTGGAGGGAGCGGTGTCTGTGGAGGGAGCGGAGTCTGTGGGGCCGCTGTTTGACCCGCAGAGGGAGCGGTGTCTGTGGAGGGAGCGGAGTCTGTGGGGCCGCTGTTTGACCCGTGGAGGGAGCGGTGTCTGTGGAGGGAGCGGAGTCTGTGGGGCCGCTGTTTGACCCGCAGAGGGAGCGGTGTCTGTGGAGGGAGCGGTGTCTGTGGAGGGAGCGGTGTCTGTGGAGGGAGCGGTGTCTGTGGGGCCGCTGTTCCCGCTGCGAAGGGCGCGCGGGGCGGGGCGGGGCGGGCTCGGCGGCCGCGGTGGGCGGCGCTGGGGCGCCCCCTGGCGGCAGCGCTGGGCCATGGCGCTGTGCCGCCGGCAGGGCGGGAGCGGCGGCCCCGCGGAGCGCCCGGAGGTGAGCGGGATGGGGAGGGGGAAAAGCTGTAGGGACAGGGGCTGCCTCAGCTCCACGGGGAAGCCAGGGATTGCTTTACTGCCTTTTCTTGTTAATTCTTCAAAAGAAATACTATAGACCTGAATTTAAACCATTGCTGCTGTTCCGTGCGGTTAGTACTGTATTCATGTTTTCTGTGTTGCTTTACCTCAGACTTTCTCCTTATTTTTCCAATTGCAATGAACTGATAGCTAAAGGTCAGAAGGCAGCGTTTGGATATTTTTTCCTTTCTTACTGTTTTAATTTTATAAGTTTGTCAAAATGCTTGGTACCTTTTTCCAGTCACTGTCTATTTGAGACCTTTTGTGAGATGCCCGTTATATCTTAATTTGAGACAAAAAAAAGCTCCTGCAGATTTTAGGAGATTTTTGTCAGTCTAGATGTTGACAGAGAAACTTCAGAATTATGTAATCTTACAGCAGACCTACCTGATATGTGACCCAAAGGCAAAGCTGTCTGTTGGTATTTAATGTCAGGTATCCTAATGTTTTCTTATTAAAATCACTGCTTTCCTCTTAAAGAAATAATTCTGCCAAAGTACAGCTAGTATTGCTAATGTATTTTTAAAGTGTTTTTGTAAACTGGATTTATTCCATTAGAAATAAAGACCCCAAACCCTGCAGTTTTATCTGTTCTGCCCTGGCATATAAATTTAATACTTTGTCAGGTCAGCTTGAAAAAACAAGGTGCTCTAGCCAGGAAAATACATCTCCAAAGCATTAGCTAACTAAAAGTTAAAACCAGCTTGTCTTTGTTAGATCATTTCTCCTGTATTTTTAGATTCTATTGAGGTAGCTTCCTTAAAGACCTGTTTCATTTCCCTGGAGTATTACCAGTGTCCTAAAATGCCCATTGCCCTTTTTTTCAAAGCCAGATTAACTGTTTTACAGGTATTAATAACCGAGAAAGGAGAGCAGCTATTTGCATGTAGTGAGTGCTGGAGGTATGGTGGTACATGATGGTGGCCACATACTCGTTTGTATTTCACTTGTGGTAGTGTTTTGGGAACAATGTACAGCTATTTTAGCTATCTTTCCATGTATCTGGAAATAGTTTTACTTTCCAATTCATAGAACCGTTCAAGGAAAAAAAATCAACCAAGACTCACACATAATTTGACTGTTCGCAAAGGCATTGAAAACGGTATCAGTAACATTTTATAACATTCTGTAGAAAGTTTGAACTTGATGTAAGAATCAAGTCTTGCATTTCCTCTTCTTGTTCCTTAGGATCTTTCTCAAGTTGAAAGAATCTTGAATTTAGTCCTCAAGGAGCAAATCCTCTTCTGAATGAAAGGCCACTTGTCTAGGGCTATGCAGTAGATGTGCACTACAAGCATTCCAAAAGAGAAATGTGTTGTATTGAATAATGCTGCTTATGGTATTCGAAAGAATATGCTTCTCAGTGATTCCTACACACTTCCTCTGCATTTCCTTTTTGATCCTTGTTTGTAAGTAATAATCGCTTGGCAAGTTCCAGATCTTGAAGTAAGTGTTGGTGACACAAATTGGATGTGTTACCTTTTAAGTCCCTGGATATGCTTGTTGGGATCTTGTCAAAAAGGCAGCTCATTGTTTTGTTTATGCCTCTGCATTTTTGTTACCTGGTGGAGGTAAAATGCATTCCTCTTAACTAATTTTATGATCAAAACATTGACCTTTTTTTAACTTACTATAGTAAAGACAAATTCAGGTATTGCTGCATGTGGAAGAGTTGGAACTGGAACTGCTCCACAGCCAGGACTGAGTACACAGTATAATCTCTTCAAGTGTGTAATGACTCTTCCTGTGTCCAGAGGAGGTTTGAGAAGGCAGACTCAGGCACTGGTGCTTGAAGGTGTTCATGCCTCCTCCTCTTTGCCTGTCTGAAAGTTTCTTAAGAAAGTTTGCTTGGTTACTTTAACATTAAGCACTGAACTTAAAATTAGGTAATAATGGATCATGATGACTTAGTATTTTTTCTTTTCAGTTACCCATGGATGTATAGTCTCCACAATCAAACTGTTCCTTCCAGATGGAATGGAAGCTCGGTTCCGATCAGAGTAAGAATATGTATTCACATGTACCAAAATTCAACTACTGTATGATGAGAATATGATGGATATATTTTTTAAAATCATAATGGGAGCAGTTTCTTTTCCTGTGATCCTGCAGAACGAGTAACTGAGTGTATGGTTCTTTTGCAGGCATTATGTGAGGAAAAAAAAAAACCCCTCATTTGCTTGTTGTTTTTAGTAATTAAGACAACTATGAAGAATAAAGAAGTTCTCTAAAAGAAGAAAAACATTCTTATGTAGTTGGGCTTTTCTGACTGTGGTTTACTCTGCTGAAATGGGTATTAGAAACAGAAGAACATAGAAACAAAGAAAGCAAATTAGCAATTTCTCCTGGCCTCTTTCTTTATTTGTGGTTATTATTTTGGCTGTTTTGAATGCACATAGACTTCACTGAAGTGAAGCTAGTGGAAACTCAGCTGAATATTGGCAGCATGTTCTGTGTATATGCTCATTTTTGAGAAATCTTCCAAGAGTAGTAGAAACCAAAAACTTTAACATTTTGTTTGCACTAAGTGCTAATCAAAAATGGTGTAATTTTAGTCATCTTTCATGATCAACAATTTTGTGGGGTTTATTGCTAATTTAAACATCTTTTTATCATTAGTATCCAGAAATACTTGCATGAAGTTTTATGGTGTCTTTGCTTGCCTAGTGAGGAGATAAGTAAAATAAAAGTAAATTACTACAGAAGATTTTCCATTTAATTTCATGTCCAAATAAGAAATAGTAAAAATATATGGTGTTATATTTTTATAGTTTTGATGACAATGTCCAAGTACAACATTTATGTGTCTGCTTCTTTTTTTTTATTTTTTAGTGTTATCCATGCTCCATTACCAAGTCCTGTTGACAAGGTAATTCAGTAATTTGCTAGTTTATACCTTATTCAGACACATGCTGTTTCAGACTTGTTTTAAAGATTAAGAAATAGTGAAGTCTGTCCAGTAACATTTTGATGTGTTTTCCACTGACTGTTTTTACCTAGGTTAATATTTTGAGTTACATTTAAGGTAGAGAAGTAATGCAGTATTAGAGTGTATATTTGAAGGTAAGTTGACTTGTTACATTGTGGCACCTGAAACATGGCTTTGGAACAAAACCGTTGATGTTAAGATGGTTAATTTCCAGGTACAGATTGATGGACTAACAGGTCTTGCATAATTTAATACTTGATATTCTGTGGGACCCAAGAGTAGCTCATGATTGGTGTTTGGATGAGGTCCGTTTTCTTTATGTCATGTTTCTTATGGAGGAGAAGCTGCACTGCACAGTCTGGAAAGCACCGTTGTGTTCCCAAGGAAGACCGAGACCAAACCTCTCTGCCTCTCTTGTTTATAGCCAGAGTTGCTCGCTGTAGAGTCACGGAGTCAGTATTGTCAAGTGTAATTTAAATAATTCTTAAACTCTGTTTTGCTAATGTGAGGGACTTGTAGAAAACCTGTTAATATATACTGCCATGAGAGAAGTGATCAGGAGTTGATTATTTCTCTAGTCTCTAAAAAGAAGGATTAACTTAAATAGGTTCTGATCTGAGTTTTATGCACAAAGAACAAAATTTCAAGAGACTGTGAAAACTTATTTGTGAAACCAGCAGCCTGAAGAACTTAATAGACTATGTTTAAGTTGAGATTTCAAAACAATGTGTGGCTTGAATCCAGGGCAAGGGTAGAAATCCTGAGGAGGGATTGCAGGTATAAATGTGGGAAAACAGTTAAAAATTATTCCAGTGTAGGAAGCCTACAAGAATTAGTAAATAAATAAGTTGGCTGAAATAAATCCACAGGACAACACCCCCCCCCCCCCCCCCCCCCCCCCCCCCCCCACTGCTTCTCTCCAAGTGAAGAACAGTCTGTTCCTATTCTCAGATAATACAGATATTCCTTAATTCTGAAATAGATATTTATAAAGGGAGATAATGATAACTCATAGGTCAGCAGGAAATGTGCAATCGTAATGTGTGATGACATCAAGTTGGATTCAATGGCTTCACCTTTGTGCCCCTTTTTGTCAATTTGGTCTCAACTGTACCAGAAGCTTTAAACTCATTAGTGTGTTGGGTGGTTCAAGAAATTGTGCAGGAAAACACAGTGGGGCCTAAGTCCCAAGTTGGGAAGTTCTGTGATTAAAAAAAGTATAAATAGTAGCAGAACAAGAAATGAAGCAAAATGCTATTGTTAGATAATCTGAAATATACCTTTGTGATTAGATTTAAGTGAATTTTGCATTATTTGTGTTTAATGAAAAATCAAAATCATTCTGATTCTTACTTATCTTCTTTTTCAGGTTGCTGCTAACACGCCCAGTATGTATTCTCAGGAACTGTTTCAGCTTTCACAGTATCTACAAGTAAGCTTTTTTTTTTTAAGGGCATTTAGTTTGGCTGAATATTTTTGTTCAAAACACACATCTTATCCTGTAGTTTGTATCTATTGGAAACTACAAAGGAAGGGACAGTGCTGGCAGCTCTTTTTCCCCACTGGCATCAGCAGCCTTTCTGTGCCTGCTTCTGTGTCAGTTTAATAGATGTGCTTTTCCCAAGATGTCATGTCACAAAAGAGGTACACTGTGAAATGGCAGCACATTAAACTGTGTGCTGATAGGTAAAAGTAAACTCTTCAGAAAGGATGATCAGCTTTCTGGGGAAAAAAATGAAAGCTTTTTTGCTGGTAAATTCTGTCCAGGTTTGAATGTGTATAAGTTCTACTGATTTATTTTTCCTGGTTTTGTTTGATAGTGGTGATTTTTATTGGTTCACATCAAGGCTTTTGAGATAAATACTATCTTTATATGTATTTGCTGACATAGCAGGAAGGAGTTCATCCAGATGAACTCCTTTTCTTTAGAAGCCAAATACATATTCACTCACCAATCTGTTCACTCTCCATATCCTGGAGTTGACAAAGACACTCTTCTATCTTCCTGTCATAAACCAAAAATCAAACAAAAATAGTAGTTCTTGCTTGGCATTTCTCTTTTGTGACCTCATTTGAGGATAAACAGCTCATTGCATGGAAGCTGCCAAGCTGTCTTCTGGTGTCTGCAGTTTTGTTACTCAAATTATTGACAAGGTGAAGTGTCCTTAAGTCTTGGGAGGAATAAGAGTGTGTCCTCAGCATGTGCCACATAGCATGAAAAATTAAGAGTTTAGGAACCTGAGGTTATAGGATAGCATTTTCTAATTAAACCATCCAAATAAATTTGTGGATGGATACAATGGAATGGGCTTATTATGGTTTTGACTAAGTTGACGGTGTTTGCTACTCGCATTTCCTTTCTTTGTTGCATTTTTTGGGATCTCTTCTGTTACTTCTGATTTCTTGAGTTGTTCTAGCTGAACTGACTGGTGCCCTGCTCTCTTCACAGGAAGCCTTACATCGGGAACAAATGTTGGAGCAGAAGCTGGCAACCCTTCAGCGATTACTTGCTGTCACACAAGAGGCTTCAGATACTAGTTGGCAGGTATCTGCAGGCATCCTTTCCTTATGGACTGAACTATGCACTGCCATATAAATTTTAGCTGTTAATGGGGGAAAAAGCAGCAGAAATAATAAGAACTGTATGGTGGCTCCCTAAAACTGTGCAAAAGACAATGTTTAATAAATTTAGTGGTTGTGTACCTTTTGAAATAGCTATTAGCAGTAAGTACTCCAACAAAATTCAGATCTTTAAAGCAGAACTCTACTGGCACTACATTAAGCATGCGATAATTCCAAGGTGATACTTCTTTTCTTCTAGGCTTTAATAGATGAAGACAGGCTGCTATCAAGACTAGAGGTTATGGGAAATCAGTTACAGGCTTGTTCAAAGGTAAGTAGTTCACTTGAAGTAAAATATTAGGAATGCTGAAAGGCAGCTCTTTTCAAGTGTTTTGAAAGTAGCTAATTGTAGGAAAGCATTTGGAACATAAACTTTCCAAAATGAGCCTATGCAACTTTGATAATCTGAGTAGCACAAAAACTGTACATCTGCTCTGTATTTCAAGGCATCTCAGTAAATGGCTGTTGTTTTCATTGCTCTTGTCCTGTCTGATATTCGGAGTTACAAGTATTTGCTGCCCTGATTATTGTTGATGCCACCTATGCCTGCCTTGGATTTTAATTTTTATTTTATTTCTATTTCCTCTCAACTATCTACATTGTAAAAACTTTTTATGCGGGTCCTGTTTAAGGTCTTTCCTCTGGGACATGGTTTGTCCAGGTCTATGTCTCCTAGGCTTGACATTGT
Source organism: Zosterops lateralis (assembly GCF_965231275.1). Taxonomy (NCBI): domain Eukaryota; kingdom Metazoa; phylum Chordata; class Aves; order Passeriformes; family Zosteropidae; genus Zosterops; species Zosterops lateralis. The sequence goes on from NC_139771.1 coordinate 9,798,596, forward strand.
CTTAACAGTGCCCAAAAAAAGTGCCATAATTTTCCTGGGATCAAAGTTGACCATTGAATGTGTGCTGCTATACATACACTTCAAAAAAACTTACTTATACCCAGTCATGTCAAGAATCTTTCATCACTGATTTGAACATAACATTTTTTCATCTATCAGAGATTATGAAACATTTTTCATAGAACAGGCTTTATCACAATCTAATCTAAATCTAATTTATTTAATGAGCAAAACAGTAATTATTCTATTCTTGAATTATTTTGTGTGTACAGAATCAAACAGAAGACAGTATACGAAAAGAGCTTATAGCATTACAGGAAGACAAACACAACTATGAGACAACAGCCAAAGAGTCCCTGAGGCGGGTCCTTCAGGAGAAAATTGAAGTGGTCAGAAAATTGTCTGAAGTGGAGGTACTGAAGTTTCATTTCTGGTCTTCTGGAAGTGCTGAAATAGCTGTAACTGCTGCTATTTAGATTCCTGCTTTGTTGCTGTAATATGTCAGTGTTCATTGTACTCTGACACTTGCAGGACTAAGATTGTTAAACCTTTAATAGGAAACTATTCTTCCAGCTCTTCCTCTTTCTCCCTGCTTTCAAAATTCATGATGCTGTCTTACAGAAGTTACTGTGTGTGGGACATATGCAGGGAAAATGACATACATGCATTAAAATAAAAAGCTATATAAGACCTTGTCTAAACTGCAGCAGTTATGAAAACATACACTTAATTACTTGTAAAAAGTATGCTTAAAGGGATCTTTTACAGTGAGCTTTTACAGTTAAACTGTTAGACAGTCTTTTGAAGTAAGATTTCTGCCTCTGTAATATCTCTTATCATTCTCTTTTCCTTTATCATTATTTGCTATATTTCCTTGGTCAAGAACTCTCATAAGACTAGTTGGTATCCTGTGTATATATAGTGCTTGGAAAAAGTAGATTATCTGCAGTGTTTGTTAGTTTGTCTGTCTTTTGTTACTATTTATTGCATAATAACTCTGTCTTACAGCGGAGTTTAAGTAATACAGAAGATGAATGTACGCACCTGAAAGAAATGAATGAGCGGACTCAGGAAGAATTAAGGGAATTAGCTAATAAGTACAATGGAGCTGTAAACGAAATTAAAGATCTTTCTGACAAGCTAAAGGTAATGACAGAATTTCATCTGACTTAGGATAGAACTGTGATTAATGGAACAAATAAATACAGTTTAATTTTTAATGCAGCAAACAAAAACGTTAAGAAATTTGTTAAACAACAGTTAACAATAGAAAGATGCATATCATCTACATGTTCTCTAGGTTCTATTTTAATGTAATTGAAACTGCCATCAATTAAGTAAATTCCTAAAAAGATTCCCTCTTCATTCACTTCGAAAGTTAATATTTTTGGGGCTGAAATTGATTATACTGTAAAATTATGTGTAGTATAAAACTTCATATCCAGCTGCTTTTATTTGGACTAAAAACTTTCAAGCTAAACATCTGAAAGGTAAGAGGAAAAAAATCTAGAATTAGAAATAAATTTGCATTTCATGCAGTTCAGTGCCTCTTCATGCAGTTACAACAAACATAACTAGTCCACCACATTGTAATAATATGGATCATCTTCCATCTTGCTATCAAGTTTAATATTAAACTAAATATCTAAGTATATGAAGTTTTAAGAATCTTCTCCTTTATGCTGGAGAAAAAAATAATCACTTTATGATAAAGCCTGCTCTTCAAGAGTCTCCAATATAGATAAGTAGGAGTTGTAGAGGAGGAAGGTAATGGTGTTATCTCTGGAGACCTGAGACAGTTGTTGCATTTATCTTGGATAAATACTGGAATTGGAACCTAGGGTCCTAGTTTGGAAATCTTTCTTTCCAAACTAAAATGTCAAATCACTGGTCTTAAGACAGTTGGTTTCCCAGTAGTGGGTTGATCACTGGTGATGATGAGTATACCCAGAAGGATCAAAATTGAAACTTACTATCTTGTTTTAAGGGAGGAGACTGTTTAGAACTTATTTTCTTGAGATCCAGTAAGGAAAAAGTTGTGGCTTTCAATCAAGGTGGTGTGCTCAGTGTACATTCAGTTCAGAAGGGTTCTTGAGTTTTGATGGAATTGAGGTGCTGGAGACTTGGGGCATTTCTTAATTCTAGGGCCCTTTACTGTTGCTCTAAAATTAATGTTCCTCAGTCAAAAAGTTAGTTAAGATATTTTGATATTTTTCTTAGTCTACTTGAAGTGAAATTTGTATAAAGGTAATAGATTTTGCTTTTTTTTTTTTCATTTTCTTTGTCTGATTAGCAAAGAAAGTTACTCACGTACATTTAGTTACATAAAAATCAAGAAGATCTATTCTTCCACATGTTAATTTTGATTTTTGGGGGGATTTTAAAAATCTTTTTGAGCAGGTAGCAGAAGGAAGACAAGAAGAAATCCAGCAAAAAGGACTGGCTGAGAAAAAGGAATTGCAGCATAAAATAGATGAAATGGAAGAAAGAGAGCAAGAGCTTCAAGCAAAAATAGAAGCTTTGCAGGCTGATAATGACTTCACCAATGAGCGGCTGACTGCTTTACAAGGTTAGTCAATAGCACGGAAGAAACTTTGATTATTTGTTTTTTCTTTTAATCTGTGAAATACCTTTTTCTTGGACTTCTGTTTACAGTACGGTTAGAACACCTTCAAGAGAAAACTCTTAAAGAACACAACAGCTTAGGTAGGTGTGATCAATTTCTCATTTCAAGCTGGTTTCCGGGTTTGCTGTTCCGTTACTTTTGTTATGATAATCTTGCAGTCTCAGTGTCTGGCAGAAGAATTCTGATTCCCAGTTATCCCAGTAGGGAGCTCTCCTGGACTGGTGGGTCCGTGTTGGGGCAGGGCCAGCAGAGGGTGCTGCTGCTGCGGGTTTCACTCTGGCCCAGGGCCCAAGGCTTGGAGGGGCCTTTGAGCCATTAGATTTAAAATACTTTTATATATACATATATACACACACACACGTATATGTATGTAATAGGCAGTAATTCTTTGGAGTTAGTAACCTCTTAGACGTTTGAACAAACAGCAATGTGATGTGTAGTAGGAAACATATCAAACTTTGCCTGGTTTGTCTGAAAAGGTACTTGTGAGGAGGTGGTATGAAAAGCCAGGTACATTTCAAAATACTGTGTTCATAAAGAAACAAAACCCAAAACATTTTTCTTGATTCCAAAAATAATGCCCTTTCTTAATCCTAGGCATACAAGTTGACGACTTCATACCTAAAATTAATGGGAGCACAGAGAAAGGTAGTGTATCTGAGGGCTACCTTTTGTCTTACGGGTGATGTGTGAAAATGAACAAATTCAAAATCTTCTCTAAAGTTTTGCTTGGAATTTTTTCTCTTGCAAATGAATTTGTCCACTCTTGACCAGCTTTTTTTTTTAATTTTTATTTTTTTATTACTTTTTTTTTTTCATTCCTGTCACAGTGTTTTTAGAAAGTTCTGTAAAATACAACAAAACCACTTGGAGGGTGTCTTTTTTTTTGTTGGGTTGTCTTTTTGTTTGTGGTGGGCTGTCACTGGAATCAGGAGGAATGTACTGATTGAATGGTGTCAGGGTTGTGACACAAGAAAGTGGAGAACTCATTGATTGTTTTCTCTTTTTATTTCCCTTGCAACACATAGACATACAGTGTTTTTCTAGTAAAGTTGGGTATGCTAAATAAAGTCAGCAGAACCTATTTTTTTATAATTTTAATATGAAAAATGTGAGTATATAAAATTTATAAACAGTGGAAACTAAGTTTTTAAAACTAAGGAGTATCTTATGTGAAACAGGAATTAATACAGATTAAACTAAGTGATAGGGTTTTTTAAAGGCTAGTTAGTTAAAGCCAAATATTTTAGCTCATGTGTCTTAACATACACAAAGTTTTTTGAGTTAAATTGTCCAATATTACATATAGCAAAAAATATTTCAGTTATGATTCCGGATTGTTTAACTGGCTGAGATACATTTGTCGTCTTATGTAAATTTAATTTTCCTTGATGTAGCCAGCTTCTACAATCTGAGGAATGGTGGTAGCATTGGTTTGAAGGTTCAGGGACCTATATAGAGAACTTGTGGTTTTAACCAGTATTCACAGTGTTTAAGGCTTCCTGTATTTATATATTTTTGAAACAGAACTTTAAAGTTCCATATGCATATTTGTAAATTGTGAGGTTCTTAACTAGGGAGACCAATAGCAAAATTGAAAGGTAATTATGAGAACCTCATGGCTGGTCCTTACTGGGAGCAGGAGGAGATATCTGTTAAACACCTACAGGAACTGCACCAAAACCTCCCCTAAAGCTAAGAGTCCTGGTTGCCCCTAAGTGTCTCAGCATTTTAGGTGCTTGGCCGTGGTGCATACTGAGGTTAACAAACAGAACATTCAATGCTTGTGGTCACTTCCCTCCACTGCCATGAGATTTTATTTTTATATAGGTTGATCCATCTTACTGATCCATGATTTTAGGTTGGTAATAGCTTAATATTTGATAGAATGGTTAAGAAATAGATCTGCTTTTCTCTTTTTAAACTAGAGCTAATTTGAAACATTAGTAGAAGCTGTTGAGCTTTAACTTTAAATATAGATTATTTTATAGAGGAATAATTTATAACGTAATACTAGATTTGACTTTTTGTTAAAAGAAACACTTTTTGTTTGTTTTAAAAATGTTGTTAGGAATGTCATGTGAGATTTTGAAATACTGATACCTTTTACGAGTCCAAATTTTAATACTGCCCATTTAAAATCATTGTGATTATAATAAATATCATTATATCAGTGAAACTCACTTTTTTGGTCAAAGGTCAAGAAGCAATCCCTTTTGGACTTATTTTGGATTGTATAAGAGTCAGTGTCATCTGAATTGAGGCATGACAAGATAGATTCCTCCATCCTATGAGTTACAGTGGAACTTGTGCTTAAACCTGAAAGTTTTAGGAAACTATTTTCTGGGTTATTTTTCTTTGAGTACAGACAACATATAAATGCTGATTCAAGTTCTCTTTCTGTATGTTTATATCATTTTTTTTGTCATGCACATACCATACTGTTTTATTATTCTGCATTTTAGCGTAGTTTTTCATTATTCTGTTGTACATTTTTCTACATCTCTGTCATACCCAACCCACCCCCATTTTTCTGGCATTTTACAGCTTGCTGCCCTGTGCTCTCTTCATGACAGTCTGTGCCTTTTTGCTTCTTCCAGTCCCTTACATAGCCCTTGTACAACAGATGGGAAGTTATGTGTTCTGCCAGATTTTGGATTTTGTTCCCTTTAAAGCAGCAGGAAGCAGTTACTGCTGGGCTTTTTCTTGGGGTTTTTGTTTGATTTTTTTTTTTCCCCCCACTATGTATTTTTGCATTATTTTAGAAGAGCTAAGAATTTTGGGTTTATAATTCAGATTGAGCAATTTAGGGAATGAGAGAGGAAAACTGTAAAACCTATGTAAAATTAGTATGCTTTAAAAAATTCCTTTTGTATCTCTTTCTCTCAAAGTGTGTGCACAGGCACACTACCTGGCCATGACAAGAATAATGGGTTTTTTTCATTACTTTTTTCTGTGGCTGTAGCAGTCAAGAGCTATATTCAGAGTTGAGGAACTAAGAACTCATAGCCTCTCCAGGGGCTTTTAATTAAAAAATTGTATTAGAGGATGATGGTTAGGCATTTATTTTCTCCCATTGTACATACAGGAAAGCTGGTGCAGAAAAGAGCAACTTGTTTGTACAGCAAGTCCCTGATAAAAGTTGTATAGAACTAAGTTGTTTCAAAATGTAGTATTTTTCTCAGTGTGTTGCACCACACCTGGCTTTCATCTTTAAATTTTGTGAACCATATATTGCACAAAGAAAGGTACGAGATAGAGAACCGGTAAAAATGAAAAGAAAATGAAAAAGGAAGCTTAAATATGGAAAATAAAGTTTACAGCCATCTTGTTTTTTAAATGCTCTGTCCTTCTGGGTTGAAAAAAATATTGGCTTTTGAGATTAACCTTGAAATATAGTAAAGCTTAGTATTGCAGTTGAGCATCTGATGTCAGAGCTAATGGTTTAACAATTTTGTTAGAATGTACCACATTCTGCAGGTTTGTACTAATGACAGCCTTTTCCTACTGCTGGACTCTTGGCCAAAGGATTTTTGGGGTTCTTAGAAAGAAGTGTTTGCACCCTGAAGAGGTGCAGGATTCTGATGGATCTGGGAACTAAACAAGGAGTTGAGTAAACTTGGGAAATGAGGCCAGTTTTAGGAACTCTGCTGCAGAGCTGTCTTTTCAAAGTGAAACTGTTCAAAAAGTATAGGTATATATTCATATATTCAGTGACATTTTTAAAATAGAGGATGTTAGATATGAAGAATCAACATGAAGATTAATGAAAAACTTTGAAAATACCCTTTTAAAGCTAATAAAAATGCTGAAGAATATAGGTTAAAAACATGTTTCTTTTGAAACTGCAGCCAAAGTGCTTATTTCTTCTGACTGATTCAAGAGAGTAATTTGTTTCCTACTATCACTCAGACATCATTTCAACTTCATGTCTTGTCTGCTTGCATATTAACTCAGATTTGACTCCAAAGTCCGTTGAGACTACACTGACAAATATTGTTAATATGCCTTTCAAAATTTTTGTTGCCTCTATTGGAAAATTATAAGAAGATGTAAACTGAAGTGTTTCTTTCTCTACTAGAGCACTTTCTTTCAAAGAATGGAGGGGACTGCACTTTTATTCATCAGTTCATAGAATGTCAGAGTGAGTACAAGAGTGTTCACATTTGCTTTAAAAACAACAGAAAACACAGAAAAGGTGGATGAAACAGAATTTGTCACTAATGTTTAATATTTCTGTAATAGCAGAAATTTTCTAATTATAGAATTGTGACATTGTGGTATTAAAGCAGATGTCTAGTAGATGCAGTAGTAGGATATCTTTGCTCTTGCAAAGTGATGGTCACATTGTCTCTTCTCAGTTCATCCATTATTCTCAGTTCATCACCAACAAAAGGGTGGTGATATTGCCACATGGTGTTTAAAACTGAGTGTAATTTTTCACCTGTTAAAAATTAGGTTGAAATCTGTCAGTTTAAGCAAACATCACAAGCAGCAGCAGGACAGATATGTGCCTTTTCACATATCTATAATTTATCTGAAAATTAAAGACGTTACATAGTCTCCAAATTAGTTGTACCAAAAGGTAGTTTGTATGTGGAAATCCAAGAGACTGTTTTAAGAAAAACAGAAAATTGCAATACCAGTCTTTAGAAAGATGTATTATTCAGAATATGAAATGTGTTTTTCAAAGCAAATGCTTTTGAAAATGAGTAATGAAACAGTGCTGTCTGCACATCTCTAATTAAGGAAAAACTGAAGAGGTTAATACTTTTTGCCTACTGAAAGAAAAATATCAATAGAATGAAGAGAAGCAAAGTGCTATTAAACTTCAAGAAAATATGCTGCTTTTTTTCCTTCAGAGTTTATAGAAATTATATACCTAAAATTGAGCAGAGAAGCATTTAGAAGCAGAAATAAGAGAGGTTAATTTTTGGCATAATGTCCATTGGACCCTTTCCTCTCGAATTTTCATGAGGAAGTGTAGTGTACTTGTTTGATTTTACAGCTTGTGATCCAGATTGCAGTGCTATGAACCAAATGACGTGATATTGCTAATGTTTGTCTAAGAAAATTCAAATTTTATTTATTTGAAAAATGTTTATTTTAAAAAATTAATGACTCATAGCTGTCTTCTGTCAGGCTGCAGTTTAAAATAATTCTAAATTTTGCAAAGATCTTGTATGAATCTTCTTTTTTCAGTATATAAAAATGAAGTTAAATGCTTGAGGAAACATTTTTTTTTGCCTAGAACATGAAGAGCAGCACACTGTGTGATGTTCAAATACAAGTTGGTTGCCTGTTTTCATTGCTTGGATGTTAGCATAACCTATTTTGGCAAAACTTAGGTTAATATCACTTCTGCAAACTAAATGTGACCAGTCCTGTCCCTATTGAGAAGGAAAAGTGATCAACAATATCTAGTAAAATATTCTAAGATGTAAAAGAAGTACTAATAAGAGTAAAATTAAGATCAGTGGATTTATGCCTACCCTTTCTCAAGACACTGAAAGCTACAGAGTGAAGACACTGCAAGGCTTCAACTGCTTCAGTTTTAAAGGAATGAATATGACTTCAAAAGAGTTCAGTATTTTGCGTTTTTTTTAAGACAGTCTAAGTTTTGATTCTCACATCAAGAAAAATTTCAAATCATTGACCCTTTTATTTTTTCTTAGACAAAAAGTTTGCCTTTCCCACATTCAAATACGTTTAGTCAGGCCTCACAATATCATGAGGTTAAAAACTCCAAACTGTAGGATCTGTTCTTTTTCTTTTGTATATAAATGCTACCCTTCAGTCCTACTCCTGTTCTTTGCTCTGTGTAGCATCAAGGGTTGGGGACTCCTGAAGAGAAAAATTATAGTTCCAGAGATTGTCAGAAAGTCAAGTTTGAAGGCACGCAGCAGATAGTGTAGAACAATATGCTAAAGATTGGTAATACAGAGCAAGAATATCTAGTTCATTATGTTGTAGTATGTTGGGGTTTTGTCCAGAGGTTTAAATTCTGAGAGAGGAGCAGGTTTATTACTTAAGCAATAATGGTATAATAAAAATCCCAGAAAACATATGGTTTGTAAAATCCAGCTTCTGTAGATTTTGAAAGATATTATGTAATTATTTTTATTTTTTTAAGCACAATGCTCTCACAATATCATCTGGCAACGTGTCCTGATCTCTTAACATCTGTTGAATGTTATGGATCTGGCTCTGAATGATCTGGAAAGTCTCTTACTTTCTGATCATTGCATCCAGTTCACGTGTTGCTCATTCTATAGCTTCTTTTTAGTAATCACTGGTGAAAATCAGTGATATCAAGAGCAGAAGTCATGGTGCTTCTTTTTGATCATTACATGATACTTATTATTAGCAAAAAATGAGATTATTTACAGACCAAAGCGATATTTGTTGCCCTGCTGGTTTCCTGTCTTTCACTCCAGTCTAACCCTTCTTTATTTGTGTCCTTCTTTTTTCCCTTACTTTGTGATTTTGCATTTGATTTTAAATGCGAGTCAACTTTTTTTTCACCAACCTGATTTTTGCAAATTTATTAAGTAATAGTTTTTGCATGGATTGAATGGTTATTTTTAACTTTTCCTTTGACCTGCAGCTGTCAAGTAAAGTTTAAGCTGTTTAGTATCATTTTTTTCAGATGGTTGGAAATCTGTGCACTGAGGGACAGTTTTTTTATTAGTTTTCAAGCCTGGCTTACTTCAAAGATTGTTTTGCTGCCAAAATATAAATGTAGAGGGATCATGTTACTTAAGTGATAATTGCAATGTTAACAGATCTTAGTTATTCTATTGCACAGAGTGATAAGCAACCTAAATGTAAAATAGAGTTCTTAGACTGAAAATATAGGAAATGCCTAAAAACCTAAAGGAAAGCTGGCTTTAAGCTGTAAAAGGAAATACTAATTATCTTAAAGAAGAACTGAGAGCTAACTTCACAGGAGATTGTGTTAGTAAAAACATTAGTTTTGTGTACCTCTCTGCTGTCTGCTAAATAGGGACTGGATAGCATGAAAGCTAAAGGTCTCTTGTGCCAGAAATTACAGCCAGGATCCTCACCCTATTTTATATTTTGGTAGCCAAGATTGCATGTCTTGATTCAGGGAAAACACAAATTGGTTTAAAAACAAACAGGTTTATGAAGTTTTCTGAAATAGTAAAATAAAAAAATGCAGAGATTTGAAAGAGATGCTTTAAAGAAGGTGTGTCTTTATCTTTTCTTTTTCATTGTTGTCTGGATTCTGCCATTTTTTAGTGACTAGGGTGGTAAGAACAAAAAATAAGATTCTATGGAGTTCAGAGATACCAACATCCAATTTTCTGTGTATTATCTAAATACCAACATGCTGAAATAAACTATTTTTTGTTGGCTTATGCCATATATTAACCATAGAATTCTTGAAACAAAGAGAATGTTCACTTGTTCTGAAAGTTAGGAGAGGTGTCAGTCACCAAATGCAAAACTCTGACTTGTGCCAGCTTTGGGTCAGACAGGACAGACTCGAGGTCTTGGTTGAAGAAACAGTGCCAAGGAAACACCTTTTGTACAAATGGTGAAATCAAGAAAACAACAAGTCACCACGGAAATGAAAAAAAAGCCAAAAAAACCATGCCTGCAGTTTCTTTTAGTTGTGGAAACAAAGTGTAAAGAACTGCTGCAGAAGTTTCAGTTTGGAAAACATGTCAAGAAGGGTAGTTTCGGTTTTGTATCAAAATTATTTGGGGTTTAGCAGTTACTGAAATTGTGAAAGCTAAAAGATGCATCAATTCATAATGCTAAATTTAACTCTGTAAGCTGATTATAGAAACCTATTTTAAGCCAGCAGTCTAGCATGGTTGAGGTGTTACCCCTTCAGATCAAGCAGTTAAAAGCTACTTTATTTGCTTTCGGCTGTTTTATTCAGATCTACAAGAAGAATTTCTCAGCTTTTTTCCTGCTGCCTTCCCTTCCATCCCTCCTCTATCCACAACTGAGTCCTGGAATAATCATATCTGAAGACTTTAGTTTATTTTATTTTAAAATGGAGGAGGACTCATGATATGACTCAAACTACTGACTTGTGGCTGCGAGTAACTTGAGTCCTCCACAGTGTTTTCTTCAGTCTAGGCACAGTCATTCTCACCAGCTCTGAGGAACTCAAGGCTCTTCTGAATTTGGATGATGAGTGATCTCCTACACTTGCTTGAGACCTAAAGCCAGTCCTGAAAATGCAGTGTCCTGTTCCATGTGTTTTTGAAGCGATATTAGTAAAACGTTACACTAATGCAGGATAATATTTGTTGATAAAAGTAGGTGGTGGGAACATCTCTTTTAGACTGGTTTATCTGTGTGTGGGGGGGAGGGCAGAGGACAGGACAGCCTTTTGGCAATGAAAACTCTTCTTCAGACTTCAGGGCTTTTTGTCTAAAAGCTTGTCTGCCATCTAGGGTTGTAAGATCTTGTCCTACATTTGTCCTTAAATTGTCATAGTTACAGCAACATGCCATCAGAGGAGTAGAGGGATGAGTTAATCTTCAGAGATACCTGCAGCTGGAAATGCTGACTGTTTTTTTTAAAATTTATTATTATTATTATTATTATTTCTTTTAAATTTGAGAAGGATTTACTGTCATCCAGCTTCTTTAGTCTGAACTCTCTTGTTTGTGCTGTTCATTCACCCTTCTCTATGTCTCAGTTACCTGTTGACAGCACATAAAGTATCCGGCAAACTGCATTCCCTGCCTGGTTATCAGGCCTCTGAGAGGGAGAGCATGGAGGGGAAGCAGAGGCAGCTTCAAGCCTGATATTTCAGGGACTAACAGGTTTCAACATGGACTAAACTGCAAAATCTACTGCACAGAAATTGAGGATGTGATCTGTAGGAAGGGATCCTCAATACTTCTGTGTTGTCATTGCTTCTTAAGGAACTAGAAATAATAACATTTCACCTGCAAAAAGAAATGAATTATTGAATAGTTTTTTTAGTGTCTCTGATTTAATCCAGTCGTGTTCTTCCCTTGGTGTTCTTGTTTACCTTCATGTCCTAGCAGGAGTTAGGATGAAGTTAGCAATCTAGTCTCAAATTCCACTTCTAAGGTTTTATCCACCTCCCATATATGAGTAGACTTCCCTAAAGTAGACCTTGTAAAAAACTCTATTTTTCATGGACCTGAACGTAATGCATTCCTAGTTTTTTGGAGGTTTGTGCAGCTGTCTTGAAAGGTTTAAACGAAGAAAGGCTGTTTCTGTGTACCTTTCACAGGTGCAATTAAGAGCAATTGTGATGTTGAGGGGACTTCTCTATTGCTTTTAGTGTGCTGCATTTGTAGATTCCTGCTGTGTTAGGTGAATGTCTATTTCATGCAACTGGCTCTTCGAATTCCTTTTTTGATAACTAAACTTGAGAAATGTGTTGATTATTTGTTGCTTCCAATTAGATTTTTTTAAGTACATAAAATTAATTTTTCTAAATTCTCATTAGTGAACTGCAGCATTATGTAAGTTAATAAAGAGAAATAATTATGCACTGTATCACAAAGTTCTGGTAGGCTTGTGTGCTCTGTTTCATTATTCTGTCCCAGAATAAAGTTTTTGTTCAAGCCTGAGTAGGAAGTAATATTAGCAGCTTTTAATTTGGTCATGGAATGTACTCTATGTAGATGCATGCAGGGAAAATTTGAGCTTGGAAAGTAACACTTATTTTGTTTGGCAGACAAGATCATAGATGAAGGACATCTAACCAAAGAGGAAGAAACAAAGCTTTTGAAAGGTTAGACTTCTGGATTATTTAACTGTTTCTGAAGCATGCTTTTTCTGTCACTCAGTGCATGTTCTTTGTTAAGCCAGCAGTTTGAGTTTTGACAGAATACGCATTTGAGGAGAAATTCAGTAAAGGGGAGGGAAATTGTTTGCTAAAGTGTACTCCAAATACCATTGTAGGCTAAAAAGATGAAATGGAAACCATTTTTGAAGATTGAGTGCATGAAATGTTAATACTGACTGAATTCTTCCTTGAATATGCATTTTTTAAAAAAATTTTTTTGTACAGTCATTTGAAGTTTTAGTGCCTGCATGAATTCCAAACAGGATTTTGGTTTTATTATAGTGCTACACAGAAATAATGTTTGGTGTCATTTTAAGTTTTAAATAAAAGTGTATTTTAATTTGACTATTTTCATTCTTACACCCTCATGACTTTAAAATAAGCATTAACCTCCTAAATGTGTCTTTTCCAAGTAAAATATATCTGTGCCTTTCTAACTCTTTTCTCTAATGTATAAAGCAAGTTAAATTAAAGGAGCTAATTACAAAAGACTTGTCTAGAACAGTCATCCTTACCTTACAATGCCAAGTTCAGGACTGCAATCAAGTGTGCAGGTCAATATTTCTCAAGTGCCTCATAATGTAAGATTGTTTGGACTTGCAGGCTCACTCCTCTCTTGCAACTTTTTAATACACATTAATAATAAATGTTAGTTTGTTAAAAGATACCGCGTTTTAGAGACTTTTTAATTTAACTTCTCTTCCTTCAGTGCATGGAATGGCACCTTTAACTCCTTTCTCTATGTGAGGAAGCTATAGACAAGGTGCCATATTTGGCAAAAGAATCCATACTACAACTGTAATGTAACACTTGCATGCCCCTTCCATTGCAAAGCTCTGAGCTAGTTTTAGTGTTTGGTAATATATTCTAACTCATCAACTATGATGTCAACACATTTTAATACACTTTATCACTTCAGCTATATTTATTCAGCACGGTTTTATTATGGGAAATGGGAACAACTGCTGTGATATAATATAGTGCAGGAAAGAGTTTGTGCTTACTACTGGTTCCAGAATAGGGAACTGGTTTCTAGTAATTTGTCTATTTTCTGTTGTTTCACATGTAGAACTGGTACATCTTTCCTCTGATGCCTCATCTTTTGTGCCTTGTTTCAGAGAGGGAGGACACGAGGTGGGGAGAAGCTGGTTACCAAGAGTGGGTGGGAGGGAAGTATATAAGGGGATGCTGTGGGAGAGAGAATTAATTCAGCTCAGAGGAACTCGCACTGTTCCTCCCATTTTGCACAGGGCAGGAAAGCAGTATTTCCATGGATGCCCAGATATGGTAAAGTTAGTTGGATATGGATCTTGCTCAGCTTAGTGCTTCTGGATCGGCCACTAATAAACGTGACATGGGTGAGGTTTTTAGGTTATACTTTTCTTAATAGTTTAAAAAAATAATGTATTACTTGGTCTAGTAATTATTACAGCTTTAGTGACAATCCTGTGAGCTTGGTTCTGTGTGATAATGCAAAATGTTTTGATTTTTAACAACTTTAGATACTGGTTAAAAACCTTATTCCTAAAAAAAAGAAAAAACCCTTTTTGTTTTAGCAAAGAACCACCCACCCCCAAAGATTAAGTTTTTAACTACAGTAACCATTATGAATTTTGAAATCTGCTAAAATTGGAGTTGTGTTTGGAATACCTGGCAGGTCTGAACCTCTTGTGTGCTTTTAACTGTACAAGTTATTTTCCTCTTCTCCAGCGATTTCAGTTCCATTAGGATGGGAAGAGTCTTGCTCTTCAGCAGCTGCTTTGCTTCTACTTGCCGCCTTCTGTTTCATGTACAAGTGAATGTTAATCTGTTTTATAGAAACAGTTTTATAGAAAACTTTTCATGTTAGATTAAGAAAACTTGGTGGTTTTTTTTCTCTTAACCTGTCTGTGTTCTGCTGTGTTGATTTCCTCATGTAGCTGCACAGGTTGTGTCCAGTTTCCACTTCTTTTGTTTTGAGGGAAGTTAGTTCTGTGTATTCTTTTGTTATTTGGAAAGGTGTCTTATTATTCCCTTGGTTTATACATATTTTCATACACTAACCCTGTTGTATAACATGATTATACAACATGATTTATTTATTGGTGTGCTTCTTTCTTCCATGTCCTGGTACTTCATTGTTGCATGCACGCAATAATATATATGTGGTGATATTATTTGTGTTCGCTGTGCTTTTCTCCATGAGTGGTAGAAGTCTGTGTACTGGGAATGCTGTATTGACCCCTTTTCATACAGTATCTCTGCCTGGAACTTGAGACTCAGAGGAAATCTGTTAACCTGCAGGTGGGCAGCCGTGCTGTCAAAGCAAGGCTCTGACTAGGCAGCCAAGAAAGATTTTGTTTTGCATAACCTCACCTGCATGTTGGTGACAGTCCCTTGCTGACAGACCTGCTGGGTTAGCCCACACCAGAGATGGTGTGTCCTCTTTTAATGGACCCACCAGAACTAAACCAAAATTGTTATTTAAGATTTATTTTTTTAAAGTATATTTCAGTCACGTATAATATTTAGACTTGGAGTCAGGGGTGATTCTGTGTGGACAAAGATGCACTGGTGCAATTAAATCCCCTTATCTTTTGAAAATATGTGGTCTCCACTGAAAATATGGAACTGATGAAAAAAAAGCCCCAACAACAAAAAATCCAGCAAACAAAAAAAAAACCAAACCAAAACTAACTGTGTGGCTTCACTAGGCTGCATGTACTAAAGTGTTCAATTATATATGAATAGATATTTCACGAAGATAATTTTTTTTGTGGAAACAATCTACACTGCTTCTCTTAATACAATTTGAACTGAAAATTCTTTCTAGAAAATAGCGTATTAATTTATATTGCTGTGATTCTTTAATGGTTCATACCACACTTCTTTTGAGACAGTATGTACAAGATTTGCTATTATTTTATTTGTCCAAAATACTGAAGCAAAGTTTTATTCCTAACAGCAATTTCTTTCTGACTTGCTACAGTACCTGCATTGTTCTAGTTTTCTTTTGTTATTTGTTTGCTGATTGAATCAGCTTTTCCACAGTTCCAGCTGGCAAGAACACAGCTTTAACCCAAATTCAAGCTGTGCACGAGGTAATTACATCCTTTATTAGAGGCCAGGCTGGGTTAATGACTCCAGGGATGCAGAATCCATTTCAGCCCAGACTTGCAAAGAAATAAGCACGCAGCAGGTTTTTAACTGTTTCTTGAACCAGATTGTTTTCTATTGATATTTAGCAGTAGTTTAGTGTATAGGAGAAATTATGAACAAAGCATTTATTGATTGCAGTTGCTTTTCCTTGTCTCTTGCAGAGAACCAAGCACAAGTCAAAGAATCGAATGATTTGTCTGACACCCTTAGCCCAAGCAAAGAAAAAAGCAGCGACGACACTACAGGTAAGAGTTTAACTGAGAGTTCTGTAACCTATAATTAGCTTGAATTGTGTCTAGGTAATCATGAGTATTTTCTTAAAAGAATGGAGTGTATTATGGAGAGTTAGAGACAACCTTACAGCAGTATTATTTATTTTACCACTTCGTAATTTGACTCTTGTAAATTGAGAAGAACATAAAATCTTCCCTCCATGTAAAGAATGTGTATATGAGAACTGTCTGCAGTCTGCCTGCTCTCTGAAAGTGTGGGATTTTTTTTTTTAGATGCTCAAATGGATGACCAAGATCTAAATGAACCTATTGTCAAAGTAGCTCTTCTAAAAGGTAAACAAATTTACTTTTGCAAATTTAGATGTGTGCTCTGTATACGTAATCTTTTTATCTACCTAGTTTTAATCAAATATGCATTAAAATAGAATGCTGGGATTTAAAGATGTTAATCATGTAGTATGGAAGAGTTAAATTTAAATATCAGCAATGACTCCTTTGAGTGATATAAAAGCACACTTTTGAGTGTTGCTATAGAAATAATCCGTGTATAAAGGTAATCTCTGTACTCACCAGTGCTGTTCTAGGAATTTACATGTTATAACTTTGACTTGAGAAGTAGAGTCAGCACACGTTTAAGACTGTAGCTGTGGAGAGGAGGGATTCTTCCATCACTGACATTTTTCAAGCACTGTCAAATTTTACTTGCATAGCTTCCATCACTGTCAGAAATGCTTCTCTTAGTTTGCAGCTGATGGGTTAATCAAAACAGGATTTTAGATTTTCTCTTTAACACAATCAAGATTGGAAGTTTGTGTTACAACTGTATTTGAGATGATTGCTGAGGCTTAGCTTTGATCTTTGTTTCTATAAAGTAACATTTTTATTGTTTTGTTTTTTTTTTTTTTGCATTGAAGGCATATATTTAATTAGGAAGCTGATATTTACATATTCATTAGCTGAGGAATTTTGTGGCTTATTAATTAGTTACTACATTTAGCCTACTGAAAATCTTTTACACTTCTTTAACAATTAGACACTTGATAAGATCTGTAAAATTATGGGATCACAAGTAAAGGTATGTCATAGTTCTTCGTGATTCAGAAAGAAAGGAAACCGTAATGGAATGTAGGAGATCTGTAAAAGAGCTTTTCTCTGCAATTGTTTACACTCCCTAATTTTACAACAGAAAGGCTTGCGCAAATTACTTTTGCTGTTTGGCAATGTATAATACTGAGTTAGATATTTCCCAGTGGACATCAACTCAGCAGAGCAATTTAGAAAGGAGTGTTTGAGATACCAGGCATGTTCTGTTTGGAGTTTCCTCTCTAATATCTACAACTAATAACAACTATGTTTGGTGGCTTTCTGTGCTAGAAGGTAGAATATGATAATGTTTGTAGTGATTATAATGGTCTTATTTTTGGTTATAAAACTGAGGTTGGCAGCAACTTTTCCTCTTGAGGCTATTTATTGGCATTCCTATTTTGCTCTCATGAGACCATTACAAAATATCTATGCAATGAATCATTTGCCCTTTTAATTTTTAGGAAGAGCCTATAAACCCACAGTTTTGTTTGAGTTTTTTTTCAGAGAGCTACTTCATGTGCCCGACTTTGGCCTAAAAAGGATCTTATTTGCCTCAGAAAGGTTTTCAAGTAGATTTGTTATGCAGCCATATAATTAAGGAGGAGTGAGAACATTTTTGGTCTGGCATCAGTTTGGAATGCAGAAATGGCTGCTGGAAAAGGCAGTGGTCTTGTTGAAATTTACAAAACAAATTAACAGAACAAGAAAATTATGAGACTCTTGATTGCTATAGTTTCCTCCAAACATTTTCCATCAAAATTTTTGAGTCCGTTCAGAATTTGATTCAAGTTTCTACAAGTCAGAATCTGGCAAGGAGGGGAAGGGGGGAAGCTGTGACAGATTAGTTCGCTTTGTTTTTTCCCCCACAAGATAAATTACTTTATTAATCATTCGTAATAGTTCCCTGGACACTTCTGTTGGAACAGGCTGTTTGTGACTACTTATTGCAAAGTTAAGGACAGGTGAATGTTCAACAGATGGAAAGAAGCAATAAATGTCATTGAAGAAGATTGGTAATCTTCTAACCAACGTCCCTGTGTTTTCATAGTAATTACAAGACTGATCCATGGAATGTTAGTAGGAGATGTTTTCAGTTGTGTGTTTGCTGAATAGTGATAATTTACCTAAGAAATTTTGGAAATCAGCAGTGGTCTGTCAGCTCAGAAAGTTTTGGAACCATTGTTTTATGTCAGAATTACCAGTTGCTTAATTTTAAATGTATGTTACAGTTTCCTTCATGTGGACCTTATGACATTAAAAAAGACTCAGGGTTGTAATGTTGTGTCTGACTTCACCAGAGTACCCTGAAAATTGTCTTCTGAATAATCTCAGAAATCCTGCAGTATTCTGAAAGTGAATTTTCAGAAGTGAGGCTTGAAGAAATACCAGGCTGTTCATAAAGTTGCTTCCACAGGCCAGGCATATGCAGATAAGGGACCAGTTCAAACCACAACCTGTGTGTGCTTCTGCATTATCTCTGTTATCAAAAAATTTTTTAAATTAAAATAGTTCTAAAAATAGTTTTTTGAACAATTTAAAAATTAACATTAGATTCAATGTTAAGGGACACCTCACTGTACTTGCGTGGGAAACAAAGTGGTATAAATTGAGAACATTTCTTAAAATATGGCAAAAAAAATGATCACAGATAAAAGTTTTCCATGAAGTAGAAAAAATGAATGAGGTAGAAAATATGCTGTATTTGACATTTTATTTTTTATTTAATTCTTTCTGTCACCTTGTTGTAATTAATGGTAACTCCTTAGCCTTCTCTGAGGACAGTTGGTCATGATGTGAATTTGCTTCTTAAGGGACCTGATTCTAAGCATGATGATATTTATTAGTTTTATTATTTGTGAATAGGGCAATGTTACTCACTGAGGAAGTACTTTTCAAAACTAGAATTAGCACAAAATTTGTATTTGCTTTGAACTAAAAGACATTTAATGTTCAGTTTGGGTGAGACTAAAAAGCTAGTATTTTCTTGTGCTTATATTTCTTGGTGTTTGATTTAGAAGCATGTCAGACACATGGAAATTCCCCTTTTGTATTGATGTAGGAAAGAGCTTACCTTGATTGTGCCATTGCTAAACAGATTAAGTTGTCCCTTAAACTGAGCCTCTCATCTCTTTTGGAGCAGTACTGCTTTTTATGATGTGTGCTTTCATTGACCAGAAAACACTGCCACCATAAAGTTCATTTAGGGTGTCTGTTGTTGGATATGGGACATTGCTTCTTTATCAGGAGTGATTTGAGCATAATTTGTCAACTTCCTCATCCATTTCTTCTGAAAAGTCTCATTAAGGAGGGTTGAAAGTCTAATTGCCCTAAATCTTTATTCATGAGAAGCTAAGAACAAAACATGCTCAGTAAAGAGAATTGGGTTTAGAACTAATAAACTGTAAAACAAAGTATTTGGATGAAATATCTGGTCCCCTCTGTTCTTTCTGCTCTCATAATTTTGTTCTGAGAAAGTCTAAAAACACGTGTGTTCTCAGCTCTGCTCAAACCCACTAGTTCATTACTGTGAGAGCAGGAAAAACAGCCCCTTAGAGAGATACAGTATGAAGACTTTTAGCAAGATTTGTTAAACAATTTTCTTAATTAAGAGAACAAGAAAAAAAATCTATAATTACTTTATTGATAATATATACAGCTAAATATGAATGTCAAAATTATAATGAAGAGCTAAATTATGGTTTCTTTTAATTTTTTCCTTTTTAATGAAACGTCCAGACAAACCAAAGTATTTTTTCTAAGCCTTTATCTTAAATCCATATGGTCTATAGTTGCAGATGTTTATTGACCAGGTAATTGTCCTAACCCTTTTCTATCTACTCTCTCCCACGATACACAGTTGGAATTCTTTCATCAATTTCCTTCCTTCACCTTTCTCACCAAACAAACGTTATATAAAAGTTTTAGCCCTCTACCTCTATAGGGTTTATTAGTGCTGTTTGTGCCTGTTGAAAGATCAGTTTGCGCACAGACACTGCTAAAGGAAAATCTAGTAAATGAGAGTTTTCTGGATGCTGTTCCTGGCTTTGCAGATTCCTGCAGACTGGAGTGTTCCTGAATCTAATTTCCAGATGTGTGCCTATTAGAGGACACTGCTCTTAGTAACAAATACTTAGTTTTCCTCTTTTAAATTCCTCCAAAACTTCAGCTGTAAAAGTGTTTGTCTGTGACTGCGAGTCATCTCTTGTAATACCAAGAGGCATTTAATATGCATTTTAGCTAATAGAAAACTTATGGGGAAGAGCAGATGTTTTTATTTAGAGTTTAAATAATGTGCATAGATTTATGATAATATTAAAGATACACCTAATATTTTAAGATATAATTTTTTAAAAAATAAAGTGCAATATTTATCTTAATATTCAGTGAATGAAATAAGGAGGCTGGAATTTTTTCTTTTTCTTAATTTTGTTTTAGGAAATTTCCCAAAATTTATTCTTTCCTTGCTGATCCCCAGAGGGAGAGGGGAAGGCTGAGCCTGGTAATGTGGTGGGTGGGTGGCAGTAGTGAAACATGGAATAGCAGCTCTTGCCTCTGAGCCTGTGCACTGAGACAGGCTTAGAGCAGCTTCTGTTAAAAAGATACAAGTTGTAAACACAGTCAAGGATTGTCTTAAGCTTATTGTTCCTTATTTTTGTCGATCCAGAAGTCCTTGCCAGTTTATACAGTGTTTTTAAAAACTCTCTAAATCTTCCTTGTTAATTTTTGTTTCATATTGCATGTTATGTGTAGTGAATGTTTTAAAGTTTGCATATGTTTTACTACTTCAAAAAGTATATTAATATTTTTGCTAATATTTGCCTAATCCAATTTTGAGTTTACTTTAACTAACTTTGGAAGATTTGAGTAAACTGTTGCCAATCATCACATGGCAATGCAAATTAAGGTGTTGTACAAACTTATGATTCAAAGAAAATGTTCTTTTATCAGATGAATTGCAGGGTGCACAGTCAGAGACTGAGGCTAAGCAAGAAATTCAGCAACTGCACAAGGAGCTGATTGAAGCCCAAGAGCTAGCTAGGACAAGTAAACAAAAATGCTTTGAACTTCAAGGTGAGACCCAGATAAACTTGGTTCTGTAGGATATTAATTGAAATTGTATATATCAGGTAGTTCAAGATAAACCAACATGTTCTTATAGTATTGAATACAGACTTGAACTCTGTATATGTCATCCTTATTTCAGTCAGATAATGGATGTAACTGAATGTCTTCAGTGGTAGCTCTTTGTTAGATCATCCTATCAGCTATGTAGCTCTGTTGTTTTGAGAGGAAAGAGTATAGTCCAGTTTAATTGTATATTGTTCAGTGTTCATTAAGGTTATATTTACAGCCTTTTTTTCCCTTCCTTCCACACCAGTTTGCATTTAGCGCACCTAGAGTTTTCAGATGAGGCAACAGATTATATCAATTTCAAATTAATTGTAATACTATCACAATAATGGAATGATGTCTTAGTATTAACTTTTATTAAACTACTTACACAGTTACTACCTTTGATAACTTCCTGAAGTAATATGTTAGTTTAATCTTTTCATTTAAGGAGAGGTTGTGACTAAAATTAATTACACAGGTGAAATAAATGTTACTAACAAAAACTCTTGGGCACATATTCACTTTTATTTGTAGCTCTCTTGGAGGAAGAGAGAAAAGCATATCGAGTGCAAGTTGAAGAATCCAACAAGCAAATAAATGCTCTGCAAGGTAGGAATTTTTTTCCCTCACTCTTTAGGGAAACTATATAGTTTTGACTGTTTCTGTGGCATCATAGTCACTAATAAAGGAAAAGTTGAGTCTATGTTTTAAATCTGATTTCTTTCACCGTATCTGTAAATGTTGTTGTGGAATCATTCCTTTCAATTCCTATGGTTCGAAGAGTAACTTAGAAAATGCAAAAGATGAAATCTGTCATAGGTACCTCTTCATCATCTCCCATTAGTCTTTCTCAGTTCTGAATGATCCAGTGGTTCTTACTGTGACTGCCTTCAGAGCACTCAGAAGCTTCAGGTGGTTTTGTGCTACTCACACTCTTCACTTCAGTATAGGATACTCTTGAAGAAGTTTTTCATCCAGATCCACATCCAACATCAGAGCATGCAGTAAAGTTGCTGCAACAGAGACCCTGTCCATGCCTTTTTGAAAACTGATATAATCAATTATGCTCTTTTCAGCCCAAAATGTGTACAGCAGGATGTAATCCCATGATTTACATAATTCTGAGTCACATGTTCTGTATCACGTTAACTTCTCATCCATTCATGTGAGTGAGCTCATTGATCAAGAGTCTGTCCATCTGTCCAGCCTTAAGGACAAAAAAGGTTATATTACATTGTAATTTCCTCAGAGCAAGCATTACTTTGAAGAGCTACTCAGCCTCTGATTATCACCAAACTCAGGATTTTCATCCCTTGGGATCTTTGTCATCATATCATTTGCTTTGGATCCAGAAATGTCTGGAAGGCAGATGAGCAGACAGGCAGGTGGACTGACAGTCCTGACTTTCTTAGGAAGTCAAAATAGCCCTAGAAATTTTTTTTCTGGGCAGTAGTTTTTTGGATAATGTAGTACTTGTCATATACTAGTTACACTGAAAAACTTCTGTAATTGCTCTGTTTTATGTGACTGTCAGCAAAGAATCTTTACGTTTTCTGCCATTGGTCTTGTAAGAAAGAGTGGCTTACAGAATGCTTATCTTTAGAACAAGAGGAGCAATTTAATTTTCAGTGTTACCTTGCTAAGAATGAAAATTCTCTAAGTAGTAAATGCTGTAACAAAAATTAGAAAATATTTGATAGTTATTTCTATGCACAAAAAAAGGTAAATAATTTTTTTCCTCCTAAAAAGAGAGAATGAAAGTAGAAACTTGGCTGAGCCAAACTTAATTGCAGGATTCTGCTTCTCAATTCTGTACTTTCTTGTTTTCTTGATCTGTCTCAAGAGAAGTCTTGCTAATGTTTCCTCCACTCTCTGTTGTAGTTCAGAATGTTCAGATGTCCACTGTATGCTTTGCTGCTTCCCAAACTTTTAGGGTGTGACATATCTCGCAGTTTGGGAAAAGTTGTCAGGATTGTCCCTTGGCAGCCCCTGTGAACTGCAGGGGAGGAAAAAAAACCACAACTGGCAGCATGAAATAACATTTCTAGAAGTATTTTTGGGGAATCAATGTTTTAGCCCAGCCAGTGTTGTTGGCTGTGTTTGTGGTAGAGAAGAGAAAGTGCCAGAGAAACAACTGAGGTTGTACCTCTACATGTCAGGTTCATTAGATGAACACATAGGTAGAGAAAGGAAATTCAAGTAGCTCGTTGCACCTTACTTAAAAAAAGTGAAAGAAGTAAAGCATTCAGTTTAGATGAGGTAATGGCTTACATAAACAAGAGATGTAATGGAAATTTTCTTTCTAATTGTCCTCTCAGATGATACCCAATGCTTCAGAAACCCTTCTCATATCGTTAGTAGTAATTTTCCTGTGTAAGTTATTTCTACAACTCCACAAACTTAGAATTTGTGTGTGTCTTTGAATTTTCACTCCAAGACTCTTTTCAGGCCTGAACATCTAAAAGGAGAGTTGTTCATCAACAGCGTGCACGGATAAAAAACCATAGTTCTTTGAATTGTTGCCAGCACCAAGAAGTAGGAGTTTAGCTTGGCTTGATGAAGAAAATACTATCAGGAAGATATGGTTTGCGTTCCTTTGCTCAGGCACCTGCTGTATTAGCAAGTCGTAGTTCTTTGTGTTTTAGTGCATATTGTTTTGGTAGGTTCAAGACTTCTAATATAAGGCTACGTGGAAAGGCAGTTGTTGATACATCGTGTTGTCTTATTGTCAGCTTCTTATCATCCAGTGCTTCATTTGCTTTCTGTTAGTATAAGCCTGTAGAAATTTTCAAATGAGGTTGTAGTAAGCCTGATTTTGCTCATATATATTTCAAAATCCATCGTGTTACAAATATTTCTGTTATGGAACAGATAGACTGTTTCATCTTACACATAATTGCCATGAAATTAATTTACTATTGTCTATAATAGCTCTTAGGTATTACAATATATAATAACTACCATATTTTTTCCCATTGTGTCTTTTTCCTTCCAAGTGGGAAATTAAGTAGTTCATAGGTTCTTTAGTGTATTTAATGAGATTAATGTCTTGCTGGAGCCTGTTTAGAGGAGGGCACAAAAAAGGTGAATTTTTCTTCTTCATTGCAGATCAACTAAATTACATCAACAAAGTTTCTAGATTGTACCAGTATATTAATTCTTTCTGTGTTGCTGCATATGTAGCTACTAAAAAACATCAAATGTAATTGTCATGGAGGTGCAAGTCTCCTTTGAGTAGCTCTGATGCTCTGTCAGTTTACAGCAAGACAACTACGTTCTTCCTATTAATGTTCTATAATGGATTGAGATGACAAAAATAAATACAAGTAACCTAGGAAGGTTACTCAGCCTTGGTTATCCTCCCTGTGCTTTTCACTGTCCTTGTTTTGTCCTTTGGTTCTGAAACATACTACTTTAAATCTGTAATTCTGACCCTCTGCAGTATCTTACATGAGGTTTTCAATTCCTCTTAAGAATTTTACCTTTTCTTCTCAGAGTAATTCTTCATTAATTTAATAATTGCTTTTTTTCACATGTTGAAATAAGTGAAGTACATTAAAAAAAAACAACAAACTAAATAGAACAAAAGGAAATTAAATACTTTGCTCCCATCGGTATTATAATTGTAGTTCTCTTGTTCTTTCATACTTACCTTTCCTCCATACTGTACTTTTTTTTAAACTGTTTGCACTGGATTCTACTCACATGTATGTTTATGAAAAATTGTGCTCAGAGATATCTTTAGTAATGAAAGGATTTTAGATGGGAATAACTTAAAAGGTTTGCTTCATGCAGAAATATCAAGTAGCCTTGTGTATGTGGCTGCTGCACATTTACAGTAAGCTGTAAATGCTAAAGGACATTCTTATAGCTCAGTATACATGGTGCAGCTGTCCCTTTCAATTTAAAATTCGTCTTGTGCTTTGAAGAACGCTTTTTGCAAATAAATAAATTGTATTTCCTCTATTGCATGTTTAGAACAGAGTAGAAATTATTAAATATTTATAGATGTTATAAGTTAACTGCTGAACAGGCAAATATTTCCAGTGTAGCTTTGCAATTGTTTGGCTTGTGACAGGAGCTTTCTTGCTTTTTCTGTTGTCTCTGAAAGCCCTAATGTCTTTGTCCTCTAATAGTTGTTTTGCTTACAGTGATGTTGGATCTAAATCTTGTTTTCAGATTTTGGAAAGTTGCTTTGGTATCACATACACAGCACAGTATTGTCTAAGACAGCTTTGTCCAGACATAATTGCTGTTTCTTTTGACTCTCTGTATTACATGGCCTACATACTTGCCTCTTTAAGGTGCAGCATTTGGCAGGATAAATATATTTTTTTCAATTGCATTAGCCTTCTTTAATCCTGTTAAATATCAGTGTGTTGAGAAAGGGAGGGAAGATTTTTTTAGGTTTTTTGTAAATACAGTTTGAAAAAAATATTAACATGAATGTCTACTTTCCAGCTCAGTTGCGAAGGTTACAAGAAGAAATTGAGAATCTTCGCAAGGAAAAGGAGAATGAAATTTCATGCACTCGAAATGAACTAGTCAGTGCCCAAAATGAGATTCTGTCACTTCAAAAAGTAGCAGAAAAAGCAGCATCAGAACGAGACACAGATATTTCTACATTGCAAGCTGAGCTGCAGATGGTGCGAATGGAGCTTGAACGGTGGAGGAAAGATGCCTCAGATTATGAAAAAGAAATTGTTGATCTGCAAGCCAGTTTTCAGCTCAAATGCCAGCAGTGTGAGGAGCAGCAGAAGGAGGAGGCCTCTCGCCTAAAAGGTACTTGTTTGAAAGGATGTCACAGGATGGCTACCAGAGCATCCTGCTCATTGTGGTGAATACCAGTTACTCAAATCACTGTTTGTCTGTCCCTTTTAGCCATTTGCTGCTCTGTGTGTGTGTATATGTATGTGCATGTGTATATACATGTGTGTACATGTGTATGTATTGATGTGTGTGCACCAAGGCTCGTGGTGTTACAAAAGACGTTTTGCATGGTTCATTAAACAGTTAGTGTCAGTTATGCCTAAATTAACTTAGGTACTCTTTGATATCAGTAGACAAGTGTAATTCCACTTAGAAAGATGGAAAACTTCTGCAGTTTGAGGGATTCATACTGCCAAAAAATTTCCAGGACTTGTGTAACTTCTCTATTATTTAAGCCCATTAAGGGGGAGCTCCTGAATTTTTAATTCTAACAAAGTTTCACCAAAGCTTATTGCTTTAAACATTCTTTCCCTTGTAACAGAGGCATGATATCTAGTGATTCTCTTGCTATTTTCAAGCCTTGGAAATTATTTTCTTCAAATATGCTTTTCTACTAGTGTTTCTAAAATACTAGACTTGACCCATAAAAAGATTTTCTAATTCTTAGTACCCTAGAAAAAGCTTTAATGAAAAAAGTAACTTGCCTGGCACTGGATTTAATAAACCTCATAACACTAGAAGATACTGTAATGTTTTACAGGTGCTCATGAGAGAATTCATGTGACATGTTTACAAACAGGTATATTTGAGATTTATGGCTGATACCAGCTTTTCCTCCATTTATTAGCTGGTGTTCCTTGAGAAGCAGTCATGAAATAATTTTACATACTTGAATTAACTTACACATTGCAGGTGAACTTGAAAAGTTGAAGGCAGAGTGGATTGCTCTGGAAGCTGAATGTGTTAAACTGAGGAAGGAAAATACTTCACTTACATCTGAACTTCAGCGACAAGAGAAGGAGCTTTCCAGGTAAGGGCACAGTGGTTTGTCTAGGAGGTACCACAGCAGCTGAAGAGTTTTGGTGGTGGTAGTTTAACTTCCCAAAAGAGATACTGAATGTTAGTTATACACAGCAAGCTGTGCACATATTTTTAAAAGCAAGACCATGGCCAGCCTTTTGTATCAGCACTCTGTAAAGGGAAACAATAATGGTCTATACTTCTGTGATTGCTCTAAGCTGATATTTACATATCAAAACCAATGTGTTAAGCTTTCAAGGGTGAAAAGTGCCTGTTTGTGTAAATCTAAAATGCATAAGGAAGCAATTGGATTTTGTTTTTCAGTTCTCAGAAGCAGAGTTTAGCACTAACCAGCGATATAAGTGTTCTTGAAATGTCTCGAAAGGAGCTTGAAAATCAGATGGGATCTTTGAGAGAAAAACATCAACGGGATGCAGCCAGTCTGAAAACTCAACTCAGTGAAGCTGAGAGTCAAGCAAAAGATTTTCAGAAAGAGGTAACATGAAATATTTCCATTTTGCAAGAATGTAATGCCCAATGGCTGACCTTTTTAAGCTAAAAGAAAAGGGAAAGTTTTCTAGTAAAGAATTTTTTTATGTTTATTGCAGTTTAAATGGTAGCTAAGAAAATATGAACTGGGAGTCAAAGCTAAAAAGGAAGACTGCAGGCAAATACACGTGTTCTTTGAGAACTTCCTAAACTTTACTTATGTGCATATTACTGTAGTGAATTTACTTTTAAGATGTTCAGACAGGTAAATCATTTTTCAGAGTCTTCATGGACATGATGGTCCAGAGTTCTTTAGCTGTTGTGAATCAAATTCTATTTTTTTTTTTACAGTCTCATCTTCCCAGTTAGATTTGAACTCTTTTATTTGGCAATGGAACTACATATTCTTTACAAAGATCTCCTTTTATCTTAGTGGATTTCTAAGCGCATAAGGAAGAGGCAGCATTCTGAGCATGTGTTTAATCTGCCTGGACTGTAAAGACTATGTCTGGAAGGCCATAGTCTCCAACAACTTACTTGCTTCCTCTTATGAGCATTTTGAATGTTTCCCTAGTAACTGCTCTTAGTTTCTTTTGCAGTCCTTTTGTTTGCTGTGTGGTTAATTCATCCATGTCACATTCCTTACAGTTCTCAGAATCTGAAAATCCCAGTTGTCTTAATCTCTGTTTTGTAATCAGATCAGTATTTGTAAAGATGCCTCATCTTCTAAATTTGTGGTGAATTTGTGGCCAGTACTGAAGGTCATTGGTTCTGTCCTTACTAAGCCCCATCAAGAGGACTGCTAGAATAGAAAAAGTGGAATGAGGGTTTGAAAAAGGAAAAGCTACTCATTCTGCAGGAACATGTCATATTCATCCAGTACTGTTTGTACCTGATCCGCACTGAGGATTATGGCATGACAGTAACAAGGCCTGCTTTACTCTTACATTTGAATTTGCTGTGTGGGAAGAAGGTTTGATTTACTTCATACAGAGTGTTGAATTTTGCACCTATTAGAGGGGAGTAGGTGGTAAGCTGCAGCCTAGATGTAAGACCACTATTCAAATGCAAAGGACTCTTTGTTCCCCTGTTTCTTGTTTTAGCTTTGTAGTTTTTACAGTCCTTTCCAATACGATGATAATAATTGGTATGAGAGATTAATTAAGGCTTTGCATTTGCTTTGTATTTCCTTGGGTTTAGTAGTCCTAGCCCTGCCAAGCTGGGTAAAAAAAAAAAAAAAATTAGAAAAAAAGCAAATCTTAATTCTTCCCTGCTTTTATGTAAAGAGAATGCACTGATGCGAGTTAGTCTAGGCAGATGACAGAAAAGGGAGCTGTGTGCTAAGCAGATCTCAGCATGTGTTGGGTGTCCAGAGGTCCACAGATTGTTCTTTCTTTGTCTTTAGTACGAAAGAACACAGACTGTGCTCTCGGAGCTGAAGGCAAAGTATGAGGTGGCTGAACAACAAAACCAGTCACTCGCAGAAGAGCTCAAACAATGTAAAGAAAACCTGAAGCTGCTACAAGAAAAAGGAAACAATGTAAGTCTGTACCAAATGTGTGGGGAAGTCAGGTTATTACACTGGCAATCCTGTTGATTGAAGGAACATAGAAGAGTCAAATAGAAAAGGATCCATATTATACAAAATTTCATTCTGGTCCTACCTGTGCAGATTTGCAGATCAATACACTGTTACAATTACACATGAAAGTTAAATTTACAGTTGCTTGACAGTTTTAAGTATGTCCTTAGATACCTGCTCTCCTGCAAACATGTGGCTTAAGTACTAGTGAACCAGAACTAAGTAACATTTTCTGATTTTAAAGAATGATACAGGGGTAAAAGCTGACAAACCTGTATCTGAATGAATTGAGTAAACCTTTTCAAGCTGCTCTCATTTTATTAGTATTTATTTCAATGGATGGTCCCTCTTTACTCTTGCATATGCTTCTTAACCATGGTTCTTTGTGATGGGCTCATGCTTTAAACACTACAGTTGAACTGTCCTTTATATTCACTAATGAAAATAGTAGGTTTTGTTTTTCAATTTGTTTGAGAGGTTGTGTCATTAGAACTGAGTTCCCAGCTAGAGACAGCTTTTTATTTTACTGAGATTCCGAAATTGTCCAAACGTTAAGGGTGTGGCAGACACATTATACAGTAATCACAGCCTTATTTTAGGTCCCCTACTCCCCTGGGAGGGCTGGTTTTGTCTTCCCGTACTGCCTCTGTGGTCAGTGCAGGGTGAGCAGCTCCTGTAATGCACAGTACAACACAGGAGGATGATGGATGCTCTTTAACAGACTTTAGCAAACTGTGTCTCTGACTACAAAGAAAGTTGTACAGGTCCCATCCTCTAAATCAGCTGGCTGCTGGATGCCTAAAGTTTGTATGGGTATCCTTGCCATAATCTATTCTTGAATATAAACCTTGAACATCATGGAGCTGTCCAAGATGTGAAGAATTCAAAGCCTTTCTCACTTTTTTCAGCCATATTTTCAGGAATATGATTTCATAATTCTCTTGGAACCTGATTCTTGTTTAGAATTTTTCTGCAGTGCTCAAATAATGCTGAGTTACTTGACTTATTTAAGCAGAAGTCACAAACAACCAGACTAAAACCTCACCCCATTTTAATAGAAGAGATCACACTGAATAAATAATTGTGAATGTGAGATTTTCTGCTCTGATAGAAACGTTAACCTCAGAATCAAAACGATCAGTGGAAAAGGGGAGATAGTAAAGGGTTGAAATACTGTGAAGGAAGTTGGAGCACCTGATGAAAGTGAAAAAACTGAAAGGAAACTTTAGGGGAGAATTAGAGGTGAGTATTTAAATGAAAGCAGAAACCACAGCAGTTGCCAAAGTCTGCTTGCAGAAGAGGAGTTAATTGTGACAGTTGAAACCTGGAGGTCAGGCTGTGATGAAGAGCATCCTCCATATAAGGGCAAACTCACTGCTCACCAAACATTACTCACAGTCAGTAATGTAAAACATATCCATCTTGGGGATTGTTTCAAACATCATGGATACCTGGCTGTGTTCCAAGGTCAAATTTTTCAAGTACCATTGCCCCCTTATGCTGGAATCATTATCTGCTACTTCATTTCTGAGGACAGAAAGTGACTTCCCACTGTGGGATTTGTTCCCTTTTGCAGCCCATCTGTGTCTGAGTTTGCATATCTTCATACTCTAATAAAAGATGCACAATTTTGTTAAAGCACCTAGTTAAATGCTATTTGACAATAGGGAGATTTGTTATATATTGATAAGTTTGTGAGGGGAAAATCTGATTATTTGGAGGTGATCTCATTGAACATGATGGACATTTATCATTTGTTTCATTTGCCAAGAATGTGTGTAACTTATAAAAAAATCTCTAGAATTGTTCAGTGAACCAGCAAATGTTAGAAAAGATAAGGCTTCTGTACTCCATTTGGGATATCATTTAAATATTAAGTTTTTAATATTTAAGTTTTACTTTTAAAAAAGATTGCAGTGTTGTGTTGTTGAAATGCTTAGCAGTGTGGTGTACCACTTGTTGTTTGCATGCTTGTAGTCACTGGTTACTTCCTGATGCGCTTTATACAACAGATTTGATGATCTGAATGCTTTGAGAACATTAGCTGCTCTGGTTTGATTTAAATCTCTGGCACTTTTTTGACCACTGCTGTGATTATTTCTGCCAACAGGCTTTCTGTGGGAAGGTGGCACTGTGATTCTTGGCACTCGTGACACAAAAATAATCTTGCATGAAAAAGTCTTCAATAGTTACACATAATTTTTTGTTAAGTATTTGCCTTAATTGAAAAAAAAAATTAATTGAACAGGACTGGAATACCTTCTAATATTTCTGTGTTTTGAACCATACTGGAGGTTCTGTGAATAAGTGATTCCTACAAATTTGTAACAGGGTGAGATTTTACTTACTAATCACAATGTTTTAGAAAAACATGAATTTATCATTGGATTATTTATTTGACTGAACAAAATTGAGGTAATTTCAGCACAAACAGTTTTAAAAATATTTGGCATGGTTCAGCCTTAACCTCTGTGTGTCTTTGCGTGTGCACAAATATATAGAGTAGGATAAAAAGAAGGTAGATGTCTTCCAAGGACAGCTTAAAAAGCATTTAGGTCCATTTTTGCTTTTAATTTTTCATATCACAGATAAAGACTGTTCCATCCAGAATGTGCAGTAGTTTCCATAAATCAAACATAGCTGAGAAAGTGTGGATGGTTCTGAGGAGGCCATAAGCTGGATGAACCCTGCAGTCTGGCCAGCTGCTGGTTTGGCCCAGCTGCACCATTTGATCAATTTTCAGAATTGCATTTGATCACAAGGCTGCTGACCTGGTGGAGATGCTGAACTTTATGGTATCTCTGATAAAAATGTGCTTCTCTGCTTTTTAGTAACTGGGTGTGGATTGTACAGTCATGTTACAATCTCACAGAAATGTCTGAACTACTGGGTTTGCCTGTGGACATAGCTGTAATTGATTCACTAACTGAGGAAAAAAGATTGTTTTTCCGGAGGCTGGTGATGGAAAATGGAAAAGGCTAACTAGCAAGGAATGAAGAAATAGCTGAAAAATCCAGTATTTGGTGTGAGTCCCTCTCTCAAGAAATCCAAATAGGATTTCCTCTTACTTATGAAAACTAAAACAAACTATAAATAAGATACAGGCAAATCAGTTTAACATTCATATTGTTTTCAAGTGCTAAATTCCAAGTTGTGACAAGAGGTTTCTTGGAATATTTTCTGCCTACTTCCCTTTGTTTTTAAACATCCCTGTTCATTTGAGTAGAATGGTATACTAACTTAGTATACCAGATTAGATAATGCTGCAATGTGTTAGATGTCTTTAATACATTTCAATTAAAACAAAACCTACTGACTTATATTCCCCTCTCTAAATCATCTTTACCTGATTGATTTATAGCACTAAGTGATTTTTAATATCCCTTCCCTTCTTTAGCCTTCCATATTACAACCCGTCCCAGCCGTATTCATCGGCCTAATCCTGGCTTTCCTGTATTGGTGTTACGGCCCATTGTGGTAGCGAAAGGTACAAGCACTACTGTTCAGTCAATGTATGTTTGTCCCTCTCACCTGTTTGTGCCATCTCTGTATCAAATAGTGCATGGTGAAATGCTCCCAGGTATTTCTTTACCTGAAGCAAACCCTTCATTTAATATGCCGTTGACACTGATGAGCTGAGCACTCCGCTAATCATATAACATCTCTGTGATTTCTTTAATTCTTTAATAATTAACAATTAATTTTGTTCTAACTGGTGCTTGATCATGCCTCTTCTAACTCGGTCTCAGTTTGTCTTTAGCAAATGGGCTGCCTTTTGCACAATGCTGTGATGTTAGGTCTTGTAAGAAAACTTAATTGCTTAATTAACTATAAAAAAATGAAGAGTTTGCCTCTAATAATAAAATTCAACAAGCTTTGGTTCCTATCAATGGACTAAGAAATTCATCTCTGGCTCTAAACACTTTAATTTTTCTCACTATTGCTGATGGAAAGATGGAAAAAAAAGACAAGAAGTAGGTGGTTGGTTTGTATTCTGAACTCTCAGCTTGCATTTTCTCTTGTCTCTCAGTGTGTCCTCCTCTTAAAATGCCTTTGTTGTCATGCAGTGTTGTGACAGTCCGTTAAAAATGGTGTTGTTAGGATCTGCTACAAATAAGTCACAGATCTTGATTTAAATGGTAAAAAGTTAAAGATGTGCATAAAGCTCTGTCTAGCATTGACTTGGCATGAGCAATGTTTTAAACATCTCATGCTTTCGCATGTTCAGTGGCACATTTCTCTGAGATGTGTACAGTAACAAACCTGGAAATACGGAGCTGCCAAAAGTCCTCTAGATGATCCTCAGTCACGAAGAGGCGTGGAATTCCCTGTGCTAGAGGAACGTGGTTTGCTGTGGTGCTCCAAATCAGGACTAGCCTTCAGCAGGGCTCATGGGTAGCATTGTAGTGATGCCTATCAACAGGTACTCAGGACTTGCAGGAACCACGAGGTAAACTGATTAGTATGAATTAGAACAAATATGATATTGATTTCTTTTTTCTCTCCACACAGAGACAATGGCCTTGGATGCCTGTGATGGCAGCTTTGGTTGCTGTAACAGCCGTGGTGCTGTACCCAGGCCTAACCAGAGCTTCTCCATGAGAACTGTTGTTGAATCCATACACCGTCCTCCCTTTAGAAGCTGGCAACATTCATATACTGAGGGAAAACAGATTAATTCTCTTCCTTTTTACCTCTTAATACAGCACAGCTCTGCGTGAGAACAGCAGTAGGGTCATTTGCTTTAAACTGTATAAAATGTATCTGTCTATAAAGAGGGAATAAAATTGTGATTCATCATACTGTGAGCAATATTTTTGCTTACAACTTCATGCAAGTTGTAAATTAGTATGTTGGGATTCTGAATACTATAATGGTGGCCTAAAGCAGGCTTCTTGGTACCAAATTATTTATAATGGCTAGGGTTGTGGACACTGACTTTAGAATCTGATTTCTAGACGTAAGAGAAAAATACTGATTTGGACATCCAAGCCAAGTAACCTTGCAGATACTCGGGAAACAGATGCAGTGTGCTCAGTGCCTTTCAGTATGATCTATTTTTTTTTTTTAAACTAGTGTATCATTTTACTTGCTGTTAGTCACTGAGCTGTTGGGAACAAGACTTAAGAAAATTTCTTCTACCACGTCTTTCAAAGGAAGCATATTTTTCTTTCATAAGGATTGCTTTATTAATGGGTTTTGGAAATAAACACAATTCATGTCCAGCCTTAAAGAGATGGAGATACTGATGGTGAAGACCAGCCTAAAGTATTTAGTGTGTGTGTGTGCGAGTGTAAGCATGTGTGTGTTCTTGAGTGAACTAAAGTGTTTCTGGGAGCAAGTCCTTGGTCATTTGATGGACATAGTGCAGTGATTCAACTCACGTTAACTTTAGTTTGAATGTAATTTATTAAATTTCATATATTTAAAGAGATACGTTCTTTAAAAGTATGAATACCTGCTCACATATCACATGTATCAGTTTATTTTTTCAGTCATTTGATACTTTTTGACTTGAGCTGGAGAAGCTCTTTAGAATAAGCTTTTGTGGACATAACTTTATTAAGAGAACTGCTACAGTATGTCTGTGATCAGCTGAGAAAATCTAGATACATAAAATACTACGAAATCGAAATCATATACCTGATTAAGTATTGTCAGGTGAAGGTGATTTTAATTTGGTAGTAAAATTTTATGGCTCCTTACCACACGGCTGTAAGAATGATGCAGTGGTCCCCATTACAAAGTTTATTTTCCTTATCTAAGTACTATAACTATTGCTATTTGCTGACTTTTGGTGGGAATCACTGTAGTTAGTGCTGAATTAAATGTTGACCGTAATTGTCTTGTTCAGCTCAACAGGTCTGTCAAAAAATTTATTAAAGACGGATTTTAAATAATATGTTAAAGAATGGTAAAGTAAAATGGCTCTGCTAAAAGAAACTTCAAAATAGGGAGGTAATCTCAGCAATTCAATTGGCTTTAAAGAATGTTATGGCAATCAACAGATAGTTTAAATATTTAAATAGAGATTTAGTATATAATTTACTTTGTGAGGTTTTAAGGGTCATTGTCCTTTAATTAAAGGTTCTATCTTAAGTTACATGGGATTTCCTAATGGGAGGATTATTAGTTGGCGAAAATAGTCCACAAGTGACTTGTAGAAAATAACTATTGTCATTTACTTCATTTCATCCTTTTCAGTTGCAGGAAGCCACCCAACCACAGAACACTCGTATGCCAGTGGTACTTAGTACCTCTTGTATATAGGTTATTGCAAATATTGTTCTGAAATGCTTAACTTCAGAATTACATTTTTTAAAGTAATAATTGTTTTAAATCTATTTTGTAAAGATATAAAAATACAATAGAATTTCTGGAGTACAGATTAAACTATTTGCACTAACACATGTGATGTGCATGATTTAATAAAATAATACTCTCCCTATGCATGTTTGAGTTGAATGTCATTTGAAAACGAGAGATTCATGCTAAATTTCTTTTGCACTAGATATTGCCACAGTTACTAGGCACAATGTCTGCAGCATGTCCAGTAAGAGCAAAAGACTTTTTTTTTTTTTTTTTTTTTTTACCTTTTATTTTGCATTTGCATAGGTTTAAGTTTTGGTCTAGGTGATCCCTCTGTCAGTGGTTTTCAGAAGGAAGTGGGGTAGCAGAGGATCATGGAGGGCTTGGGAGCATGTTGCCATAGAGGAGGAAAAGGTGTCCAAGCTGCAAGGTGGATGTGCCCATGGCAGGAGTGGTGAGACCAGAGGAGCAGTGGCTGCAGGTGCTGGGCAATAGAGAAAAGCCCTGCTGGGGAAAGGGAGCCTGATGCTGCCTCCTCACCTCTTAAGCATCTCAAATTCCCTGTTTGTCCCTCTTTCAGCTACTGTTTCTTTTGCAGCGGATTCCTCCCTTCCTTCCTCCCTGCTGGTAGCCTGTGGCATGAGGAGGTGGAGCCTGGTGGAGCCAGGGGTCCCTCCCCGCTGGCAGCAGGGAAGGTGCCAAGTTCCCTGGGGGCAGCAGGGGAGCCCTGCACCACAGCAGTTCTGCCTGGGGCTTAATTTTGTCCATGTATTAAAGACAAATGTGTTTTCAGAAATCGCTAGCCTACCTGAGAGCTGCAGTGTGAGGCCCAACGTGGGTGAATTCAAGGAGAAATATTTCTAATTTCATTATGTGCGTGTATGCATATGTATATTATATACACAGGTGCATAGTACACATTGCATGGGGGTTTGTGCTTACAAGTATACCTGTGGTTCCCTAATACAGTGCCTTTTCCAGGATTCTTGACACTTGCATGTTCAAAATGACAAGGAATGGGCTAAAATGCACAGTTCACTCTTCTTGTGAGAATCCCTGGAGAAGGGTTGGGTAACTGGGAAGTTGCTGTTCTTCAATGCTTCGATACTAAAACCCCAAGTGGAGTTATTTTGTAAGGACTCCTTGCACAAACCTTTCTGGTTTTTAATTGCTTTTTTTTAAATTGTAAATGTATGTGTGCTCTTTTACATTCATATTTAGGTTCTTTGTTTTGTGAGGCGTCATTAGCTAAGCCTTGGAGTTACTATACCAAGCAGCTTTTCACATGTAAAACAAGTCCTCTGAGCTTGCACTGAAGTTTGAGGCTTTAAAAAGGTTTCTCATACTAGCAGAGTTAGTCAGAGAGTTGTTTTAGCAGTTGCTAGTTCAATTTGGAAGATTTAGTATAAATCTTAGAATATCTGAACATTTCTTCAGATTTGTCCTGGTGGCTTGAATGAGGCACCTTTTTTAAATTCTAAAAGAATTTACCTACATGGGGACTACAATAGCAGGCCTTTTATTTAAAAATATAAATATGTGAAAAATATAGTGTGATTTTCCTGTTCCTTGTAGCTGAATTAAATGCGTTCTTCCAGAGTCTTTGCCTCATCCTTATTGCAGAATGTCCGGATTTTTTGGTGCTAAATGGAGAGTTGTGAGCCTGCACAATATATTGCAAGAGTTCTCATAAAACAGTGAGAATTAGTATCAGATGACTGATAGCTGAAGCAAAGGTAATCAATCACCTGTGCATGTATTTTGGGGTATATCCCTAAGTTATTTTTCTAATCAAGTCTTCTGAAGTATGTTACCTGTTCCAGATATCTGTGTGCTTTATGTAAGATTTTGAATGTCTCCTGCCTTAATCCACAGGGTTCTGCCACTTGCAGGAATCATTTCTTCAGCTTGAATCTTTTCCATAACAAATCCACTGCTGAATTCATTCCACCAGCAGCATCTGAGTGCTTTAAAACACCAGGTCACCACTATGGCTTTTGGGAAGCCACGGTCCTTTGCACTGGCCCTGCAAGAGGAGCTGGCAGTGTTTCACCAGGGGCCTTTTCTCCCCTCTGGCTCTTCATCCGCCATTAGTGTTTTGTTAGCAACTGTCTCAAAATTGAGTCTCCATTAATAACAGCAATTGATCATAAAACAGAATTAGAAGCCATATTCTTTCCTTCTCTCTTGCATATACCTCTGGGTCTGTTTGAAGTGATTGCTTCCTGTAAACAGCTGCATTGAATCCCCCAGATCCAACTGATTTGCTCATCCCAGTCCCTTTTTGCGTGTTCTTATGAACACAGAATTCTTTCTTCTCTGGTGGGGAGTAGGGGATTATTTTCTGGCCTTCCTGGGTTTTTACTTTGGACCAACTTGTTGAAAGTGAGCAGAGGTTTGTCCAACAGAGCCAATTTCTGCTTGGAAGAGAGGGGCTGCGCCCATTCCTGCTTAAGAGCTGGGTGCTACCAGTGTCCAACAAAAGGCTCCCAGCAGTAGAAGGTGAATCAGCAATTGAAACACAAGTTTTGATGGGAAGGGACATTACAGGCTCAAGTTCCCATTTGTAAAGGTAAGGGGAATTCATCTGATCACTGATCTGGTTTTCGCAGTCATGAAACTTCAGTCTGATTTCATCATCAGCAGCAGAATGTCAAGAAGTTCAGCATTTGTTAGAAAAAAAGTTCTTGCTCTAAGAACTTCAGAAAAAGGATCATTTGCCTCTGTAGATCAGGTATGTGAGAAACTTCTCTCAAAAAAAAAAACCCAAGCCAATCCCCAACCTGTGTTTGAGTTCATCTTGCTTTGGCTTCCAAAAGTTGAACTCCAGTACATCTCTCTTGGAGGATGTTCTTTTGTTGCAAATGTTGTCCTGATCCAGGGATTTGACATACCATGATCATACCTTCCAGTCTTACTTTATATGAATTGATTGAATTTCTCTATTTTTTTCTTCATCCCTCTAGTTTTTGTCAGCTTTTTAAACAATTTTTTATTTTCCAAATGTTCTCTTTTGAAGAGTAGATGCCAGAATAGAACATGTCCTTACAGTTATTACCTTACTAACATCATATGAATAGACAATAAGCTTTATATCCTGTTCTGGTATTCTTTGATTATCTACCAGAACTTTTTTTGAGGGGATTCACTGACTTCTAGCTTCTAGATTTTAACCTTGTCAATCAAATCAGTGTACTCCTCACATCACCCCAGTATGAGGTGCACCCTGTGGTATCTGACTTTGCAATATTGTTTGGGAAAAACCACTATAAGCAGCAGGCCCAAGCAGCAGCCTGTTCCCATGACTGTTCAGCACAGCATTGAAGAGGTTTTTTTTTTCCCCTTCAGGTTTTATAGGGATGACTCTTGAAGCTTTATTCTAGACTATTGATCATACAGTGTTGAACAGTAATCAGAGAAAAACTGATCCCTGAAGCACAATAGGGAAAATATTAATAGAATAATCCCTTCACTTAGTTTTTACAAACTGACAGCTGTTCTGTAAACTGCGTTATTAGTTACAGTGATAGTAGTGTAGTGATCACTTTTATTGGAATGTCATTATTTACAGAAGTCTTGGTTTAATAACACTAATAAATTCGTTTTTAAAAAAACTTTGAGAAGGGGAATTTTATTTTCTAAATGCTTAGGTATGAATTATTTTACGTTCTTGAATTTTTTGCTGACTTCTTCCCATAGATTGTTTTATGATTTGCTCACATCTTAGAGTGAAGCAAAGCCAGTCCTTTTCCCAGGATCAGACATTTTGCTCTCTTCCCTCAGCCACATCATGCTGTTTGCACATTACTGACACTTCCCTCTCCAAGCATTTCAAATTCAAGGTTGTTCACATGACCGAGTTTCTTAGTGTACTCAGTGAGCATCATTCCCAGAGCTGGTTGTGTCTCAGCTCCAAGGCACCGAGGGATGCGGATGTGTGTCCGTGCTGTTCTGGGATTGCGCTTGCATGTGGTGGGCCAGGACATGGTCACTGGTGTTCAGCAGCCGTGAGAGAGAGTGGGGGTGTAATTGAGATTCTTGGGTAAATGGTTCTGGAGCTGTGGGAATGAAGATGTTGGCAGGGAGAGGTAATTCCTGTGTTATGTCAGGTGAAACACTGAAAATGTCAATGTGCTGCCAAAGTGTGTCATCCCTTCATTGTGTCTGATGAACAAATCCAAAGCCTGGGTTAAACTAAAGGCAGTGTTTTATTACCTGATCATATTAGTCAGTAAATTGAGACAAAAGAGTGAAGTCATCAATTCATGCTGTTCTATTGGAATAAAATGTAACCAAAAGCTTACCTATATTTGTTTCAGTACCCATTGTTGGGACATGGATTTTTTTTAGACACACTGTATACACACTATGAGTGGTAAAGTACTGCCTTCAGTATGGAATGAATTTGCTATTTTAATCTTTTCATGCTAGATCATTTATGAAGTTTATATTCTATTTATATTTCTTGTAAGGAGTTCTTGCTCTGGAAAATAATTCTATTGAGTATGTCATCAGTTTTGATGTGACAAAACTAGTTCTTGTCTTGAATACAGTGGCTCTTACTTTAAAAATGTTCCAAATATGCAATATGTCTTTTGGGATGAATAAATGGTAAAAATT
This sequence comes from Zosterops lateralis, assembly GCF_965231275.1. Taxonomy (NCBI): domain Eukaryota; kingdom Metazoa; phylum Chordata; class Aves; order Passeriformes; family Zosteropidae; genus Zosterops; species Zosterops lateralis. The sequence continues at coordinate 9,838,333 of NC_139771.1, forward strand.
ATGAGAATAAATTTACATCACAACAGAAAGCTGATTTGTATTGTACATAGTCTTTCATTCAGCCTAACTCCAAATTTCAGCACTCCACAACTTCTGAACCTGCTACGCTCTGCTTTACTGTGTTAGAAGACAAGTTACTAATTAATTAATTGATTAAAATTGATCTCAAAATTGGAATCTATTTTCCTGTTTACTTTTTGCAAATGGGATTTGCAGCCACATGACCTTCCCTCCCCTCTGTGACATGGTAAAGTTGGGCTCCAGCATGTCTGAACCCAGGGAGAGAAGGGCTGGAGTACGGGGTAGGAATGCAGCCTTGGTTTGTGCAAGAGTTATGTGGGTGTAGTGGTGAGACATCCTCAGGGCATCAGTCACGGATCATCCTTTGAGAAAACCAACAATCCTACAGTCTTTTATCTGCACTGTAAATCAGTGGGAATTCTGGAGCTCTCTTTCAATGCTGACTCAAGAGAAGGACATGAATGAGTCACTCACGCAGTTTTCAGCAAGTTTCGAGGAAGTAAAGTCTCTTCCCTATTTGGAGACTGTGTGCTTTGGATCCACCCCAGGGTGCAGTTTAGGTACACATGGTTTCATTCCAGGCAAGCAGTAAGTCCTGGTGTAAGACCCAGGTAACTTGTCTCTTCTATTTTTCAATTTAAAAATTGAAAGTCAGAGTTAGCATTAAAACATTCTTCCAGATGCAGTAGATGTTTAAGGGGGGAAGGAAGCCTAAAATGGTGATAAATATATCTGTTGCTCTTCATGGGACATTGCTGGTAGCACTTAATGTGTTACAACTTTGCCTTGAATTCATGTGTCCCAACACGAGCGCAGAGTGCTCTTCCTTAGACCCTGAGTGAGTTTATTTCTGAGTAATGCTGCAGGCAAAAGGTGGTAATAAGGTTTGCTCATTTTTAAAGGTTCAATGTCAGTTTTCCAGGGTCAGTAGTTACGATATTCAAGGCATTTGGTGTTTCTGTTGTAAGTGTAGCAGCCACAGCTGACGGGCAGTTTTTCTGTTGCATAACCTGACTGGAATCCACCTGTAGCTGGCCATTGTAAGAGACATTTATTGTTCTTTTTTTTTTCCACTTCATAATTATTGCAGTGGCACATAAGCAAAGACAGCCTGAGGCAGCTTCACGGTCATTTTTTAATTGCAGTTCTAGCCTTGGGTTGGCCAGGTGTTGGTGTGCCTGTGGTACATATTGCAGCAATAGTACATCCTTCTTTTGGAGACTTCTCTGAACTGTATTCTTTAGAAGAATTATGTTCTAGCCAATAATAAATTATTAACAATCTCCGTTATCACTTTACATGATTGCCTTTGCAGCAAGTGAGGGTGTACCTTAGCACATCCATGTCCCTGTTCAGGAAGATGTTTAGTAGACAAAAAATTTTGGTGTCTTATATGGTGTGTCTCATTTGAAATCTAGAGAGAGTGGTAAAAGAATTATTTACCCCACAAGACGTTTCTTCCAGTAATTGAAAAACAAATACTGGAATCATTCCATCTGAATGAGCACTTCCGGGATATTTCTTTGGTGAGAACTGAATTGCTTTGTCAGATGTGTAGGATGTTGCATCTGTTTGGAATGTGAGTCTGTGAGACATCCCTGCTACTGAATGACTGCCTTAGATGGGCAGGCAAATGTATCGGGGAAACCTTTGTTGTAAAGTGTCAAGGATGGAAGATAAGCCACAGTATTGGCAGAGATAATTCTCAGCTGAGGCACCTCAGTTCTGCTCATGTGCATGTGGACTCATTAATAGTGTTAATTTGGTTCATTTAATGTAAATTGTTTCCAGTTCCCATGAAATCCATTTCACTGGAGATTATTCAAACATGGTTAAGTTTTCAGCTGTAAAATACAGGGCAATAATTCCATATTTAGTCATGTTCTGCAGCTGTATGGCTTAATGCTTTAATTTCTTGGACTTAAGTAAGACCTCAGTGCAATCCTGCTAGCTCAGACACTTAATCAGAAAACTGCTGTATTAATCATTAGATTTTTAGCACATTTTGGAGTTCTTCAGTCCTTTTGGTTGTGAAGATACTCTGAAAATACAAAGTTCTAATTGTGTGATGTGAAGGTTGCTTCCTGCAGCCTCTGGAGTGCAAGCTTGGGAAGCAGTGGGTTTGTCCTGATGAGTATGGCCATAGGTGTCCACGACCCAGGTGTGAGCAGCCATCTCCACTCTAGAAAGAGGATGATGACTCAGGGCAGAGTCACATCCTGTTAACACTGCCTGGGGATACCCCCAATTCAGTCTTCCTGCTTCTCACTAATGAAACCTGAGAAGCCATAAAAAGAAGCCTCTTGAAGTGTTGAAAAGCTTGAAAGCCCAGTCCTTCAGCGATCTGTGGCTGCTCAAATCTTGCATGCAGGTATCTCGCTTGTTCAAAAGCAGCTCAGGCTCAGCACTGCAGTTATGGAGGTCTTGGGGTCAGGTGGGGCTCTTTCCAGGGCTGGTGACTGCAGGCACAGATAATGGCCTTGCTTTCCTCCAGCTGAGAACCCTGTGCTTTTCTCTGCAGTCCCAGGCTGAGGTGATTTGCTGTGATGTGGGTTCTGCTTTACAGGTGATTACACCTGCTCCAGTGTCTGCCAGTCCAGAGTGGGAGAGAGTTGAACCCCAGCAGTTGGCAATGCCCATTTGAGGAGTCTGTGAATGCCCATCAGTGAAAAGCAATGTCTGGCTTTTGCAGCTCAGTGTGCTGTGCTCTGCCATGTGGTGTTGACATTCAGCTGGAGCCCAGCATATATGTTAACAGATGGATTTAGGTTGGATATTGGGAATAAATTCTTTACTGTGAGGGTGGTGAGGCCCTGGCACAGGTTGTCCAGAGAAGCTGTGGATGTCCTATCCCTGAAGTATTTGAGGCCAGGCTGGATGGGGCTTTGAGCAACCTGGTCTAATGGCAGGTGTCCCTGCTTGTGGCAGGAGGTTGAAATGAAATGATCTTTATGGTCCCTTTCAGTCCAAACTGTCCCAATGATTCTGGGACAGATCAGCTGGGCTGGTCAGAGCAGGTGCTAGTTACAGCAAGGTTGTGGGTTTGATCCCTGTATGGATCAGGAGTTGGATATTGAGTTGGACTCAGCGATCCTTGTGGTTCCTTCCAACTCAGTTTCTGTTTTACAGTGCACATTCAATGGACTAGCAAAGCTGGTTTGCATGGCTTCTGAATCAAATGATCATGGAACAGAAACAAGCTGGTGTAGCAGAGCATGAAACTCCACTTATCTATACATTCTGTTTTAGTGTAATGAAGCTTTATGCTTCTCAGTGCAGCAGTTTTAATGGGATAGAAGTTTAGATAAAGGTATTTTCAGCTTTTAAAATTCAGTGCATTAGAAGGATGAAGTTGGAGTTGTGATTTGTGGTGTGTACTGTGTGCACCGATCTCTGCTGAGGCATCTTAGTTTGAAAGAGGTATGTTTGAAAACCTTCCCCAAATATATTGGCTGCCTCCCAATAACTTTTAAACTGGCATTGAAGCTGGAGAGGAATTATCTTTTGTTTCTGTGCTGCATTGCTTAATGCATGCAAAACTGACTCGTTTAACCAAGGAGTTTACTAACAGCTTGAGACAAATTTCAAATACATTTCAAAACATGTTTTGTGGTGGAAAATACTTCCTCTACAGCCTTCTTGGGGGTGTCCTTGCTGGTCATTGCTGCTTCTGTTTTTCCTCAAATATGTCAGGGTGGTTTTGATGAAATAAATTGTCATCCTCGGTACACAAAGGCCCTGGTAGCTGTGTGAGCATGTTGCCCTAGCAGCCCCATGGTGGAGTTTTGGTTGTTTCGGTTTCCTGGACAATAAACCAGTGGCCTGGGAAGCCTGACCTGGCCTGTATCACCATGAGGAGTGCCAGGAGCCTGCAGAAGGAAGTTCCAGGTGTCCTGAGAGGAAGGAAATGAGGGGAAAACTGCATGTTTTGGGGAATGTTCCCACACAAGGCAAGGGAGAGGCATGGGGTAGGGGGCACATCAGGAAGGGAAGGGTCAAATGAGTCTGGGAAGGATGTTCCTGGGTTTTACCACAGAGGAAAAAAGTACTCTTCCAGCCTTGAAAGAGCATCTGCATCCTCTGCTTGTGTCTGCTGCCTGCCTCCCTGAGCCAGCCTGGTGGTGGAGAGCTGCTGCCTGGGGCAGGGGTGGCTGCCCTGGGAGACCTTGGGAGCAGCTGGGGAAGGGAGGTGCTGTTTAATGTTTAACTCACTGTGTGAAAGAGGGGCCTCACGGACAATATCTGCCTTCCTGCCCTATGCCTGAACCTCCTGGGAAGCCTGCTCCATTCTTATCCCCTTCCTGGCATTGACCCGTGGGTCCGCTGTGACCTGAGGCTTCCTGCCACCCATGCAGGGCCAGCACCTTCCACCACTGCATAGAGCCAGGTCCATGGGCTTCCCTTGCCCTGAATGCTGGAGATTTCTCCTTCCTTTTACAACAGGGAGGTGACCTGGGGCTGTGTTTGCAGCATAAAGCAGGTGAACAATAAAATGGCTACCAGGGAATTTTAACTGGAGACACCCTTCTAGTCACTAAGGTGTCCAGGAAGCAAAGTCTTTGGTCTGGGCAGTTACAGCTGCAGGAAACATGGTGGGATGGGATTTGGTGAGATCTCATTGCAGAACGCGGCTGGTTTTGCTGCCATGGGGGCACAGTGCCACTGCAGGGTGGGCAGAGCCCCTGGTAAAAGCAGCTTTGCTGGCCCAAGTGCCAGGACTTGTGTAGGGCACAGTGAAGGGTTCACCTGAGCCTGGCTACATCAGGAGAAGGTAAGAGCTGGGAACGTCTTTTCTGCTGTAGCAAGAATGACGTTGGTGCCAGTACATCCCCTGTGTGGTCTGAGTCTTGCCTTGGCTAAACTGTACTACAAGATGTGAGATGCCTTTGATGCATCTGATGCCTCATTTGTTGCCTCATCCATGGAGCTTGGCTTGAGCCATCCATATGGCTGAGAGACAAAGATCCTTTTAAATTTTAAAAGAATCTTTGTTCTACTTTTGTTTGTCTAATTCTCACTTGTATACAATAATGCACATAATATATATGGAAAAATTGTCTTCCCTGAAATGTTTTTTTCTCTATTCATATGCCAGTGGAAAATGCCTCATCGATACTTCCTACAATCCTGCAGACCCAGACAATGCAGTTCTCTGTACTGTTTCAATCTACATTTACTGACAAATAAAATAGTTTGTCAATTTTATCAGAAGCAGATGTCAACTTTCTAGACTCAAAGCAAAAAAAACTCACAAACCAACAAAGCCCCCCAAACAAAAGGAAAAAACCCTTTAGACTCAATGTGTGGCCTAAATGCAACCGTCCCTATGCCAGTGCTGCTAATTGGGCCCTGCCTGTCACTCTCATTAGCCTTTGGGCTTTTGGGCTCTGCTGAGAAGGAACAGCCCCATGACAGGGCATTGAAAGTGTTGTTACATGATGTCTCTCTGTGAGAACAAAAATTCAGTTCACACCCTGTAAGTCCAAACTATAAGGTAAAAATAATCCCTTTCTATTCTCTCCTAAACAGAACTGCTCCTGGAAAGCAGAAACAAACCCTAGTAATTGCTCTATGTCCCTGGAGTCCTTAACAGAGCATCTGCAGACATGACAGGAACAAGACCTGCTCCAGGATCCCTGCAGTTTTCCGCAATGGCAGAGATCAGTTCACGCATTACTGTTTCAGTGCTCTGTGTGTGCTCAGTACTGTGACATTACAAAGAAGATGACTTTATTTTCCTGCTGCAAGGAGGTTGAAATCTTAACATCCTGAACATATGGAAGGAGAGTTTTCTCTGACTGTCAAAAATCTCATAAAATGTAAGCTGGGGGAGAGGGGAGGCCACGTGCATGCTCAATGTTCAAGATAAAGCTATTTGTGTTCAGTGCAATGGCAATATTCTTCAGTTGCAACTCTCCTGTGCAGAAGTTTAATCTCCCCACTGTGGACAGAGTGAGAACAATGAGAGCTACATCACTTTTATCATGGCCAGCTTTCTAAGAACAAAAGGAGTCTGTGTAAAGTATGTGATTTGGGTCACCTTCGCACCTTTTTTTTTTGTCTGTGCTTCTATTTATGCCCAGGCCAGTTCTTACACCCCCAGCCTTGTAAGAAAGTAGAGATGGTTAATAACTTTAAGAGGAAAGAGACTGGTTTCCTAGATTTGATCTGAGCACCATTGCCTTTATTTATGTAAACAGTGACATCATGTTCTGTTGCAGAGCAGGAACCCTAAACAGTTACGGGAGAGCAAATTTTAGGAAGTGATATTATGAGACAAGTGTGATTCATCTTCAAGTGTGTATATAAAAGATGCTGTATCCTGAGTCAGATAAGTTCTGTGAATCTGACTTCAGTTCAAACTGTTATATATTAGCAAATATTAATCTTTTTTTTTCCTTTTAAACTGTGTGAAAATTGGTGTTTGCAGCCTGCTGGGGAGTGTGAAGAGCAGCAGAGCAAGCTTTTTTTTGTCCCCTTTCAGCTTTCTCCAGAAATCTGCTTTTGCACTCCTCCAAAAGCCTTTTGTATGTGATGCCTGACCCATCCAGTGACGGTAACTACTGCCTTGTTCCCGGGATTCAGTGTTAGTCATCCTGGGGATGGTGTTCAGGGCATTGCTGAACTGCCAGTAAAGCACTCGGTTTCCTACTGGGGGAGTTTGCTGATGTCTGTTAGAAAATATCATCACACCCATGTTCAGTCTTTTCTCCGTCAGACAGTGTGGAGGAAATGTGCATCCTTTTTGGCCAGAGCTGAAAAAACAAATCTATACACCACAGTATGGCTGAGTCATTGCCAAGGGTGAACATCTGCTCTACAGCTTGTCATTCAGCCCTTAAAGACATCCTGCGAGCAGCCAAGAGCACTGGCCTGGCTGGGTTCTTGCATCTGTTTTGTACCTGAAAGGGAATTCATTCTCCAAAGGGGATGATTCCAGACTGGCAGGCTCCACCTCTGCACCTGTGCCGCAACACGTGGACCTACCTGCTGGAGAGAGAAAACCCTGGTTTCTCCTCGCTTGGATTTTCTGTGTCGTATTTACTGAAAAGAATTGCTCCTATAGTGAATTATGATGGGGAAAGTAGACAAAAGCTCCCCATTTCCTAACACCTGCCTTGCTGCAGGGACATGTCTCCGTGCCTCTTCTTGCTGTCAGGAAGTGACTATATCTGTGCTGGTCAGGCAGGGACAGAAGTCTGAAAGTTCTTTGGGTTGGTTGGTTGGTTGGTTTGTTTTGTTTGAAAAGCCAGCAAGTGTTTAGCAAGCATTAGTGATTGCTTCCAGTGAGTTTGCTTTCAAACCTGGCCTCATGCCATGGGCTGGCATTAAGTGCTCTTGGACATTCGGAGCTTCCATAGCTCAATGTCCTCCAGCTGTGCCCTAAACCAGAGAACCTTCTGTCCTCTCTGAACTGTTTCCTCCATGAATGAAGGTAAATGTTTCATTATACTAAGGGCAGAACAGCATCTCCCCAACCTTCCTTTTGTAGTATCTGCTGCCACTTCTCCTTGCTTTAAGCCAGGGCTGGCTCAGCAAACCTTTGGGTCAGATTCTTGATTTCTCTCATCTGAGAATTAGCCCATTAGCCTGGGCTGGCCCTGTGAAAGGCTCCAGTACCGAGTTGATTTGGGGGAGATCACCAACTTGCTTTTCATGGCTCCTGCCAGGTTTCACTTGCCCTAGTGCCTGTGTTTCACATTTAAACCTGAGGAAGATCACATCTGAAGGTTTTATGTATCTCCAGCTCCCTGTGGGAGGGGTAACTCCCTGATGGCACTTTGTGCTTTGTTTTGAGCTTACCAAGTGTCTTCACCCTCATCTCAAAACAGCAGCCTTATAAAAGCAGATGAACCCAGCTGGTGTGAGGGCAGAAGTGAGATGGTTTGGGGCATCTCACAAACATACTCCAGTTCCTCACTGGGGCGAGATTACAGCCGTGCCCCAAACAGGTCCTCAGTGTGTCCCTCACTAGTGTGAGTTTGCCCAGGGCTAAGGGCTGGTGTCCTGGCTGCCATGTAGGGCAAGAAGCAGTTTTCACTCCTGCTTTGAGGAAGGTGAGGAGATTTGAACCAGTTTTGGAGAAACTGATCCTCATTTGAAGAAGATTTTGGGTGCCCCCATCATGTGGCGATTCTTAGGAGTATCCTTGAGATACCATTTATCCAGAAGATTTACTGTGCCTGGTAACTTTAGGGATGTGTGTTTCTTCCCTGGTCTTACTGAAATCCTGGTGAGCCATCTAGAAATTTCATCGTAGGATCTGGAAGACCTTTTGTAACTACTAATCCCAGAAACAGATTTTTTCTTCATCCTGTCTGTCAACACAGCCTTTAACTTATTTTTATGGGCTTCAGCACATGTTTGAAGCATCACTGCCTTAGAATACAATTTATTTTTTCTGGACTATCTCAGTGCTCCTTATATCTACATATAGCACTTTTGGACAAATGGCTGTTTCATGGGTATTTATTGGGATCTTTTGTGTCCTTCAAAACTTGACACTTCTCTATTTGCATACCTAGAACAGGAATCAGTGTGATTTAGCATGCCATGAGCATGAGATCCTGGGAAATTATTCTTTTTGTGTTGTCACCTATTTTGCTGCAAAAAAATTGAGTAATGTTTTCATTAGTAAGACGTGATCAATTTTTCATTAAAAAATATTGATCCAACTAAAGCAAGGGCGTAAAGCAAAAAGACTAAGATAACTGGTGCCATGCTAGATTCTTGATATTTTGCCCCTTCTAATTGTGCCTTGCCCTCTGGCTCTTGTTCACCCACCAAAATAACTTTGGGGATGAAGTTTGCTGTATGTGTCTTAACTGCTCTCTGGAGGGAGTGGGATATGGCAGGCAGGAATCCTGTGTGCAGGAAAAGTTGTTTAGTAGAGTGCCATCAGTGTTGGGGGAGTTTGGGAAGGTCTGTGTTGTCATCTTGCCTGGAACCATGGCCCTGTTCCTGCAAGAACATAAGGCCTCAGGCAGAGGTTCAGAGAAGCTCCCTGGAGGAGCCTGCAGGACACATTTCCTGTGGCTGGAGCCTGGCAGAGTGATGGAGAGGCAGGAAGAGTCTGTGTGTGTGCACAGTGAGGGGCTTGCTGCAAGTCCCTGGGTTTGTTGTGTGCCTGTGTGTAGGAGTGGACCCCAGAGCACACAAACTCCTTGTGCACTTGTGGAGCATCATGTAGAGCCACCCTCTGCAAGTCAGGAGCAGGGCAGGGAGAGCTGCCTCCTTTTTCTCTCTTGTTAAGCAAGAATTCTCAAAAAATGTTTTTACATTTCTTGGGAACAACAGAAAAGCTTGACGTAATTGCTGTTCTAAATGTATGCCCATGGCTTCTGAAAGGCCCAGCAGGATATAAAACCACCAGTTACCAGTTCTGATTTTTGCCAGAACTTCAAAGTGTTTCCTTTTATGCAGTAATCCTAAAACTAGTCCAAGAAAACACTCACACCATTACTTAGATATTCCAGTTGTGCCACCAATATGGAAACTTAAATTATTATATTTCCTACAGGCAAAGCTTCCATTGTTAGTTAAACTTGATGGTCATCTACTTGCTTGTAGGAAAGATACAACCTCCTTTCCATGGTCTGAAAAATGGTTGGAGCTCAAAGCTGAGCCAAGAGTGACGATTGATGGACTAAAAAAATAGGACCTTAACATGGTAACCAAAGTCCTATTTAGACTTTAAATGTTTTTTGATCAGTCATATCCTTCTCTAGAAAAGAAGCTGCACATGGATGAGCCATTACTCGTTTATTTCTTTATTATTTTACTGCTTGAGATTAAAGTTCCCATCTTTATTACTTGAATCAAGCCCAAACTTTATCAGTAGAGATAAAAGGTTGTGTAAAAGCAAAACTAGTCAAGTAGGACCCAGTCCTATCCCCTAAGTCTTAGTCACTTCTTGAAAGCTTTGTAAGCTGTGGTTCAGCTTCTTGTGCTGGTGGGGCCCTGTGTGATCTGGCAAAGTGTTTTGTGAGCGAGGCCGTTGCACAGGGTTCATTCACGTGTGCTGAACAAGCCATGGCTGCTCTGCTCCAGAGATTGTGACTTCACAATATCAATACATTATAAAATTGAGAGGGACATGGGGTTTTTTGCTCAGGTTGTATTGGGACTTTCTTGATAATTGCAGTTATGTGGGCAGAGTCTGAGGTATTTACTTTTTCTGCTGGAGTGACCTCATGGTAGCACTTGACCTGGCAGTCAAGCCAAGGTAGGTTTGTCCCTTGGCCCCTGAGATCAGGAGAGCCCCAGCAGATGCATCAGGTCCTGGTCAGGAGGAAGTCCTGTAACACCCAACAGCAGCCACCAGGGCCAGCAGAGTCCTGTCATGCTCCAAGTGGTTTCAATCACTACAGGATGAGTGGTCAGAAATGAAGAGGTTGTTCAAGAATCATTTAGATGTAAAGAAATCCTCCTGCTTAAGCAAATATCCTGCTGAGTTTCTCCTGGAAAATAATTTGACGTGTAAAGCTGTATCTTTTCCAGGTTATGAGGGATGGGATTTAAGAGAGAAGTGTCTAATTCACCAAACTTAGAAAGCGTATGGGCCTCAAACTCTTTTCCCAGTTGGAAAATTTTCTGTTAAGAAAAGGAAATAGATTTTTATAAGCAATATTTAATTCAAGTATTTGGCTAATTCTCCTGCTGCAAAGCTTTTAGGTCAAATTCTGATTCATCAGTGTGGTCTAGAATTAAAGGGATTAGGAGAAGTGGACTCTGAAGTTAGGAAAACTATGGTTTCTTGTTCACTTTTTCCTACTCATCAAATGTATATTTGACCTATGTTTCTATTTTAAGTGTTATAGGGAAACTTACTCCTACGTGTCTGCCTTTGCTCTTTTTCTGCCCATTGTCTTCAGTTCTGCCATGGGTGTGTTCCATGTTACTGTTGCAGAAAGGGATTCTGATCATTCTGGACATGATGATGTACAAATGCTGGGAATTCTACATTTATTCCATTAGGTTAGAGAATGGAAAATGGGTGGTTTATTATTCTTATTACTCATAAAAAGTATGTGTTAAAACAGTGCCCTGTTTCACAATGTGATGTTCTGCAGTAGCTCAGGGCCTGAGGGAAGCCATGGCCAGTACCTTCCTTTTGTTGCTGTGTGTTGTGTGTATTCACTGAAGTGTGTGTTGTGTTCAGGAATCCTACAGGGATCACTCTGGGGATCCATCTGAAAACTTTTCATCTGGCATTTAGGTCAGTGTCCCTCTGTCTGTCCTTGCCATTTCTCTGTTGTGTGTGTTACTCTCAGCTCCTGTTGTCCACAGTCCCACTCTCTCCCAGCTTCCAAAAACTTCCCATTTCCGACTGTGAGTACTCCTATTCCTAGGTCTCAGAGACCTCTCACAGCCATCAATCCAATGTCATTTACAGTATCCTGTAACACCATGAATGATGGTTGTGAGTGCTTTTTGCTTGCTGTGTTCATAAAGCAGCTACAAAGAGACTGTTGGAGGAGCCAGGTCTGCATCCCACCCTGGCTCTGGTACTGTGGAGTTGTGATGGATTTACTGCTTTCATAAATGTAGCAAACAGCATTGCCAAACCCAGTGGTTTATCTGGGGCCATCCATGTGCTCTGGAAAAAATAGCTCATCCTGGGAGAAAATAATGATGGGGGGTTCCCCTCCATTTTCCAGTAATTACTTTGGGAGTAATTATGTTGCTCAAAAGAAAGAGCTGCTGCTTGTCTTGTGAGAAAAAGGAGAAAAGAACAAGGGGGTTAAATGTGACAGCTCCTTGGGATACCAGCCCTGCCAGTGCTCCAGAGAGAGGAGAGCACAGTTGTGATGAGCCAAATTCACCTTGGGGCCAGTAATTACTCAGGTGGGAGCTTCCCACTAGATTGAGGGTGTCCTGGGAAGTCTCCTGGAATAGGGAGAAAAGAAGTGGCTTGGCAAAGCAGAGGATCTTACCCTTTTTCTCCCAGTTTTCACCATGTAATTCATACTTTGCTCTGTAAAGCACTGTGATATAGTTTGTATACATTATGTAAAATAAGCTGTATTCTATTATATTGAAGAAATACAAATATAAAATAAAGATTAAGGATGGAGTAAAGTAGCTGTGTAGTAACTGGATCCCCAGTCGCACTGGTTGTCCAATTCCCCAAGACTGTGGTTGCAGGTCTCTGCCATCCCTGGGATTATTTAGGCATTTTCCACGTGATGATGCAATGTTGAATACAGACTGTCCTGGATGAAAAGGGGAGCTACAGATGAAATCCTGTTGCACATCACTCTCCAGGAGAGCCTGTCTCCACCATGCCCTGCTCTCCTACTGTTTGTGGCATTGTGGAGCTCTTCTGTCTCAGGAGTTTTAAGAAACAATTTTTAACTGTGCTTCACTTTTTTGAAGTTGGGAAAGCTCTAATACATCTCGAGGCACAACTGACACGTGGGCCCCTTAGGAGTAGTGCCTGTTGGGAATGGGACAGCACCTGGCAATTTGTGATGTGGGGAAAGCAAAACCCCAACTGTGCAGAGTGTGAGTGGAGGAGGGGAGGCTGGGAGGGAGGGGAGGACGGCTGTAAGCACTTCAGGTGGGCAACTTGCTATTGCAGAAGTTGGAATGTGCCAAAAAATGCCAAGGAGAACCTTCCATGGGAACAAATATGTGGTTGTGAGCTGCCCGGCAGCAGGACGAGGTCCTGCCTCTGCCTTCCATCCCGGCGGCAGGAGCCGCACCCCGCGGGCGCTGCGGGACCCGCATCCTCCCGGGGCAGCCGCGGGGGAGAGGCCGAAATCCCAGCGGCTCCCGAGCCCCGCCGCTGGGGCCGAGCAGTTGGACTTTTTTGGTTCTGCAAGGGCTGCCAAGGAGGTCAGCACAGGGGGCTCCCAGCACAAATCCTTCTGCTCTGTGGCAGTTTCTCTCTTGAGCGACTGCTGCATTTTTTAACCCGAAGATTAATGGAAGGGGGCCGTGGAAAGGGCCCGGAGTGCCTGAATTAGTTCATTAGTCTCCAAGCAAGCATGCAGCCTGTGAGTCACCGGCACCGCTTCCTGCAGGCTGATGCTCCGCCTGGAGCTTTCCCAGCGCCCCGGCCCGGCCCTGCGAAGGCTGGGAACTCGCGGGACCAGATCACCGCATGCTGCCACCGCGGGCTGTTAATGCTATAAAATAAAAACTAATCTAGATTAATTACAATGCACATGTTGTTCAGTTATAATGCTGCTCCTTGGCCTCTTTCCCTCCCAGCATAGCTCCCTATTGTTTTCTGTTCCTCTCTTAAGGTGTCTTTGACTTCCTTTGGGTTTCTCCATTTTTTCCAAGGGCTGGGATGACAAAGGTGCCTGGTTGGCAGCAGCAGCAGTGCCAGCTCTGCCCGTTTACCTGGGGCAAACCTATGTCTGTTTATGTGGAAGAATAAACAGACAATCAGAGCTGGCTTTGATGGGTTACCAGCAGTGAGCTGTGATGGCAGTGAGGTGCTGCAGCGCAGCAGGGTGGGTGGCTGGATGTGCTCCCGGGCGTAGGATCATAGAATATCATGACTTGGAAGGGACTTGCTGAGTCTAGCTCCTGGCCCTGCACAGGACAACCTCATGATGCCAGAAGGGATGGTCCTGGTAGTGGATGCGCACAGGATGTGTCTGTTTCCATGATGTTACAAAGGTTTGTTGCTACATCCAACAGAAATGGGTTGACAATTAAATCCGTCCATGCAAGGGACTGGCCTGTAGCTGCAACCAGTTATTTCTCTGAAATAGAACATCGTGTCAAACCAGTTGTCTTTCTCACATGGAAGTGGTGGTGTTTATGTGCAAACTTGTGTGCAGTTCTAGCTGCAGTGCTCTGACACAGCCCCTCACTGCGCTGCAAGGACCTGGAGGGAGAGCAGGGCCAAAATGCCAGACTTTTCATTCCTAGGACATATCTCTCCCCTGCGTTGCTGACCTGTGGCCAGGGAGGAGAAGCCCCAACCACAGTTTCAGGCCTGGAGGGCTGAGGGTATTCAGATGCCCCCTCCAGCTCATCCTCCACCACAGGGATCCTGGCACAGGTTTGTTTAGCTGTAGGACTGGGGGTTGAGCTCGGAGGGACCTGCAGCTTCATGACTGAGTGTCATTGCCTGCCTGGGCAGCTGCAGGAGGCTGGTGTCTGTCCCACTGCTCTGCCTGGAGACTGTCCACCTCTGGTAAATCTATTGCTGCCACGGGGGCTGAGAGATGAAAAGGTGTCAGCTCGACAGGGCAGCCTGTAGGATAAGGTCTGGTTGCCATCTGGAGCCTGTGGCAACATTCCCAATGATTTGGGTGGGAGAAGCACCAGGACCCTGATCCCCTGAGATAATTAAAGATCTAAGACTTGCTAAATCTGGACAAAATAAGCTGTACTTTTGTTTTGCTGTGAGTTGTTTCATGCAAGAAGAGATTTTGAAATGATCTTAATACCTCACAGAGGATTGTTGCACTTTCATGTGATGCCAGTGGGATCAGTGGATGCTCCGGTGGGGTCCCAGGGCGCAGTGCCTGGAGGTCTCCAGCCCTCTCAGCAGCAGCAGTGGATTATGCACATGATTCAGGTATTTTCCAAAATGTTCTGAACAATTTTTTGCTGCAGTCACTTCGAGCAGGTGTTTTTAAATGTGGTGACCATTTGTTTTTTCTCCAGCCTGTGCTTTTCTTTCCTGTTCACCTGTTTGAACACTGTTGCCACAGGGAAAAAGATTCAGAGGGTTCAACCACTGGCTGGATATTTTTCCTTTTATTCTTTGCCTTTTTTTTCTTTTTACAACTGCATTTTTAAATGGCATGTGTGGACCTCGATTTCAAAACAAAGCATTTTGAAACTAATTTTGCAAACAGCTATTACAAAGGACAGCCCAGACCAGAGACCTTTCACACCTGTATCTCTGACTGTATCCCTGCAAAAGCAGTGTCAGCCTGGAGGGTTCTGGGGTAGGTATGAGAGGGGCTCATGACCCCCCACAGGGCAGTAAAACAGTTGTTTTGAACTCTTGGTCTGTCCCAGTGTCCTCTCAAGCTCTTCCACCAGCTCAGGCATCCCCAGCACCACTCCTCCTCAAGAAAATATGCAATTTCTTAAGTGATTTAAATACAGTAACTTGGGGAATCTGCATGTTGGTGAAACAGACCTCAGCCACACCTGAACCTCTTTCTCCTGCACCTGCTCCCTGTGATCACCAGCCTTGGGAACCTGTGGCCTGTACCAGCAAAACCAACCCCTCTGTGGGTATGTTTTCAGGGGCACTTTGTGCATCTGCTTTAGATTGCTTTAAATTACAGCAAGGGGCCAGCTATGCCTGGACTTAGAGGTGAGACCAAAGAAATGAGGCTTAAAATTCCAAGCAATCCAACCTGCCCTGCCATGGCATAATGGTCTGAGTAAGGGCTGGTGCAGAGCCATCTCCCTGATTCCTGTGAGAGATGCTTTTAAAACTCCTCACATGGGCAGTTCAAATGATGTACACATGGGGAAAAAGAAAATAGTGTTTAATTGAAACTTTGTACATGTATATATGTTTTTAAGATAAACAAAACAGATTGGGCAAATATTTACTTCTGCCCCTACTGCTACAAAGCAAACTTTCCCACAGCTTTTGACAGAAATAATCTGGTTTTTAGCCATGATGGTGAATTTGTAATGACAAGGTTTCATTCTGAATGTTTCAGGATTTCCTGATTGGTTCTTATGCAATTATTTTGATTAACAATGAGGTTTTTAGGCCAACTTGAAAGGATCTCAGAGCCTTAGGAATAATCTGGCTCTTGGTTGTTCCTCTCACTGGGATTATTTTCTGTGGCTTTCTAGCACTGGAATCAAATTCTTTGGAAATCAAAGAAAACTACATCTTAAAAATATTTCATGTTTCCACCCCCCACTGAGAAGGCTTTAAGTTTAGAAAAATGTTTGTACCCATGCCAAAAAAAAAAAAAAAAAAAAAAAAAAAAAAAAAAAAAAAAAAAGAGAAAAGCATAGAATTGGAATAAGAATGAAATTCCAATGTAATTTTTTAATGAAAATATGTATTTTTAATAAAAAGATGAATGCTTTAGGTGGTCATTTCTGTGAGAAGGCAACATCTGAAAACAGAAACTGAGAAATATTCAGGGTATTTCTGATTAAAAAAAAAGATCTCATACTCGTAACCTCTGGATGTTTTCTCTTTCATTTATAAACATTGGAGGGAGCTTAATGAGGGTCATTAGTGCTATTTACTCAGATTTCATTGTTCTGTTCTTATCACTTAGATTTTTTTACCCTTCTTTAAAGATTATGTGGAAATCTCAGACTGGCTTTAGAGTGTGCATGTCAGCAGATCCCTTCCTTACTGCCTGTCTCTATACTGCAGGTAATGGCATCTTTCTGCAGATGGGAACAGTCCTCAGGAGTTCCCATTCTCGGCAGAAAATGCCATCAGAGGCAAGTATCCTTAATTAAAAGCAATGCATAATGTGCTTGGACCCAGTGCATCCTAGGCAAGGTCCAAATCAGTGGGGACTGCACCTTCTTGAACTGTACACACAACTGCCCACAGCACACTGGGCTCCTGCTCACGGGCAGGTGAGAAATGAGACCTGGCTCCTGCTCACGAGAGATGCATGTGGGATAACCCACCCTCTCTAATTTCAGCCGAGAATGCACCAGCATTTTATGCAGCTGCTTACCTGACACGGGAAGGGCTGCGGCAGGAGTGCTGAAGCTGCCTTGCCCCAGGGGGAGGGGAGGGAAGGGAAGGGAAGGGAAGGGAAGGGAAGGGAAGGGAAGGGAAGGGAAGGGAAGGGAAGGGAAGGGAAGGGAAGGGAAGGGAAGGGAAGGGAAGGGAAGGGAAGGGAAAGCCAGCGCAGCTCCACAGTGCCCACCCTGGCCCTGCTGCCCCACACTGAACTCTCCGGGAAGGTGGAAGGCTGATGTCAACCAAGGGAGCCTAAACATCTGCAATGTAACAGTATGAGATGTCTGCTGCATCAGGTCTTGCATTCACCAGG
Organism: Zosterops lateralis; assembly: GCF_965231275.1. Classification (NCBI taxonomy): domain Eukaryota; kingdom Metazoa; phylum Chordata; class Aves; order Passeriformes; family Zosteropidae; genus Zosterops; species Zosterops lateralis. The sequence continues at coordinate 9,855,327 of NC_139771.1, forward strand.
TTAATTTGTCACCTTATAACAATTGAAATAGAATAATGGATTTAAGTGTCATAGTGGCAAAACCCAGTGAAGATGGAGAGGGGTGGTTTTGATACAAGCTGAGAAGCCTGTAAATTAAAAAGAAACAAAAACAAAAACAGTTTTTGCTTTCTGTCAAAGTGAAGCTTTCTGAGTTCAAGCAATTACCCAACCAAACTGTCCAAGTTAAGCAAACACACAAGCTAAAGGTAAGTATGTGTAGCAGCGTATTTTCTTTCACACCACCAAAAGTAGAAACATAAGCCGTGCATCTGATGTCATCTCCATACAGATGGGTTTGAAATGCTGGCATCTGAAACATCATTACTTTTACAGTGAACTTTTAAAAACTCTATTATTGTTGCTAATATTATATGTATATATTTTAGAAGTAATTTCCCCAGACTCAAATAAAATGTTCTAACAGAGTTTTGTTCTCTAAACAATTTTAACCTGTGTTTTGCCTTTTGAGGAGTACTTTTGGCCCCTAGGCAACACAGAAGAAAAATTGCTGGCTAAGTAACACCAGATGCAGGAGTGACTGCTGGCCACTAGAGAGCTCCCAGATGAGGTGGCCTTACAGGTTGAAATACAAATATGTTTTGCAATGAAAGCAGAAACCCTCTTTTACTTTAGGGCACAGGGACCAGCCATGAAACACAGAAAGGTTTTTTTGCTTGGGTTACAGCAAGAGGCATCTTTATCCATAATTACATTTTTCATACCTGAAATCAAAAACCCCAAAGCTATCCTCCCTTCAGAGCAAGGTTTGGAAAATTATCTTAAATGTTGGTGTTTGCTGATCTAAGAGATGAATGAAAAGCTGCAGGTCCTTGATAAGGGTGTCTGCATGGGAATTATGTGTCAGTCATCATCTCATGCCCCATCAGTGGTGCAGTCTCAGAGATGCCACGTGTTGCCTGGAATGACAGCACTGCATTCACAGCCTCCTGTTCTGCAGAAAAAGGGCAAGGGGCCACCTCTCCCTGTCCTCTCCCTCACTCAGGCTCCTATTATTGGGGACAAAAATCACCTTTTGCGTAACTCAGAGTGCCTGAGAGCTGAAAGGGTCTGGCTGTGGTATGCGCTGATGGTCCTTTGGGAATCACCTTTGGCATAGGAAGAGGCTCTGCCAGGTGCACCCCATCTGGAGAGACTGGATGAGGGTCATGTTATTTATATTGGGCTGGATTGACTTAAGGGTCTCAGCAAAGCCTCTTCCTGGGCAGCTTACAAGTGAAGCCCAGCCACAGGGTGCAGGATGGGATGTGCTGGCATCAGAGCTGTGGGTTACTAGAGCCTTGTGTTGGTTGTTTGCTGTGAGCACTTTTTCGTGCTCACATATGGGTTCCTGTGGATGCATGGGCTGGTGCACTGGAGAGGACACAAAGGTTGAGCAGGGGTGGGCAGCAGCTGGGCTCAGCATGGTGAGTGCCAGTGCACCTGGGCCAGAGAGTGCTGTGCCCACAGGGCACTGCAACACCCTGGGGAGAAGATCTCCAACACAGCTTTGACCTGCTGCCTTCCTGCTGGCCCCATGAAATGCTCCTGTCTCTGCCATGTGGCCTTCCCTGTGACAGCCTGCAGCCTGCCTGCCTGGCACATCCTCCTTTGGAGAAGGATGGTAAGTTCACAACTGTCCGTTTCCTGTGACTGCCACCACAGCTGGGCAAGAGGGCAGCCTGGTTGTGGCAACAAGAGTGGGCTTTTGTACTGAACCATGATTTTATGCCTAGCAACTGTTGTTTAAAGAAGCCTTGCATGGGGCCATATTTCAGTTTCCTGGGGTGGGGCAGGAGCCTTCCCATCTGCCAGATCTGAACAGGCTGCAGAGGACAGTGTGGTGGCTGAGGGTGAGAGTGAGCCCACAGCCAGGGACTGGGGGACAGGACTCTGTGCCTTGAAACCCAAGAAGTGTTTCCATTGCTCAACAGTCACACAGCAGAGGGCTGCAAGAGGAACATGGAGGTCAGGCTTGACATCATCATGTAACCATTTTAAATATCTTGCTGGAAAAAGTAGCACTTTGAGTTCCTGATGGCTGCCACTACTCTGTCCTATACATTTTGGTAGTACCACATACAGGGCCTAGGGCTGGTGTGCAGAGAGCTGGAAACCCAGTGGGCCGTGGGGGCAAAGCAGGGACAACTTCTTACCCATGCTCTTGCACAGGCATCTTGAGCTGGACCACAAAACACCATCACCAGGAACCCCTCTGTGATCAAAGCAAGGAGGAACATGGGTGCCCAGGGATAGGCATGGCCAGGCTAGGGCTGGCTGGGGTTTCCTGGCAGCAAGGATGGGGCTGGGAGTTTTTGGGGCCCCTTCCCAGTGTGCGCTTTCAGATCTGATTATCTCCTCCGCCAGAAGCAATTTCCACCCCCTTCAATTTCCCAGGGGCTTGGTGAGATAGGGAAAAAAGTGCTGTCAAAGGTTTTCCCCTTCCCTTCCAAAGTGTAAGCCCCTGGGGTCCCCAGCAGGAATTTGGCAGCTGCAGGAATGTGTGGGAATACAGGAGACTTCAGGACAGGGCTTAGGGGTGTACTTTGTTAAGAGGAATATGTAATTGAGGACTTCTTTGCATCACATTCACCCCGAAGTCTCAGAGCAAAACTGCCCATGCTGACCCCCCATATCCTGGTTTCTCTCAGGTGCATGTCCTTGTTCTCAGCAGCCTGGAAAAAGGTTGTGCCCAGAGTCCTGGCAAGGGATGAGCACAGCGCCCAAGTATTTGCTGATACTGTGCCTTTCAGGGCGTGAAGGAGTTAAACTTTTCAGATGGAAAGCAAACTGAAGATCAGACCAGCAGCCTAGTGACCTCCTGCTGCTGGGACAGCAGCAGCTCCCGGCCAAACCCGACAGTTCCATCCATCTCTCGGCGCGGTGGGGCCGCGGGGAGCAGTGCTCGGTAGGTGCGAGGGGCAGCGTGGCCGGGCACCATGTGGGACCTGCCCTCGGCTCCGGCGGGACCCCGGGGCTGGGGCTGGAGGGGATGGCAGGGAGAGAGGGTCTGTGAGATGGAGGGAGTGCCCGGAGAGCTGTCCATGCTCTGCTTTCAGAAAAGGAGTTGCTCAAAGGGAGCTTGTCCCGACATTGCCTGGGGAATTGTGATTTCTTGCCTTTTGGGACACCCAGTCAGCAGATACTGAGAGTTTGGGAAAAGCGTATTTTTGTAGCTGAAGTCCTTGCATGCAGCAAGGGAGGACACGGTGGGTTTATTTCTCCCTGATGAGGAAGGAATGACAGCTGCATTATTTAATCCTGTCCTCCGATGATGATCAGAGATTTACCAATGAATGCAAAAAGCAGCTGATGTCAGTTTGCAGTTTCTAAACAATGAAAGGTTTTGGTAGAAGTGGAAATTGGATTTTTTTCCCCTTGAACTGAAAACATTGTGGTCTAAGTATTATCAGGCATAGCTTGTTGTGCTAAATTGTCTCCCTGGCTCTTTAGTTTATTGAGCCATAGCAGACTCTCCAATTCAAAGACAAAGTGTCAGTAATCTGAAAGTTTATTTTGCAGTAATAAAATGTTATTGTTTTACCTAAGGATTTGCATAAACAGTTCTCATATAATTTACATTGTAATGTAATCATTTTGCATTATATAATTCTCTTGTTCAGAAAGCATGGCTAAATCAAAAGTCATTATAATTTCTGAAGAAAAAAAGCTTACTTAACATAGTTAAAAGAAAAACAAGTAGAACCACAATCCTATACAACTAAACCCAAAGTAGTATTATGTTCCCTTCACTGCAAGAATATCCTCAACCCTTATGGCATTTTATGTTTTTCCTTAGAAAGAAATTAGAAGACATATTTCCCTAAAATTTGAGACTTTTTTTAATACTGAAATGCTCTTGGGATGGTGTTTGAAGGAGGTTGCCAGGCTGCTAAGCGGTAGTTTCTGCCTAGGCAAAAGGAAGTGTAATCACCGCATTTCAGTCAGAAAAGCTCAAATTGCTCTTTACTGGCCTCCCAGACACTCGAACTCAATTCCCCCAAGGTACTTTCTGGCCAGGGATGAGGCTCTTGATTATAGAAATGCAGATCTCCTGGTAATTGCATTTGATTTATTCTTCTGTATCACAGAGAACAAGTCAGCGTTATTCTTTGGAATATGAACTCTCCCAAATGCTAACGTGTGGGAAGAAAGAAAGCAGTAATTTTTATTATCTTCTTAACAACAGCTCACAGGAATGTGCTTTGCAGTGAGTGCAGCTTAGCTCCCCTGCCTCAGCTCTGGCCTTTCCTGAGGGCTGCTGGCACAGCCGGGAAGTCCTCTGCTGACTGGCCAAAAATCCATCAGGGGAAGCAATAATCCAAGAGGGGGGAGAGGACGCCATAGGATACATCAAGAAAGGAGCTCTGAAAAGTTATTGGTAGAAATGCAGTGGGGAACCCCACTCCTGAAGGTACCCCAGAGACAGCCTGTGGCTGCTCAGTAAGATCCGTGGGGGATCTGGAGCATCTCTTGGGGCCAGGTAGCACCTGATGTAGGTGACATCACATTGTTCCCTGGTGATTTGTCTCTTAGGACTACTGGGAAGGGATGCTGGATGCTGTAGCTTTTGTCACTGACATGATGCCTTTCCTCAATGGTGGGGTTTGCCCTGCAGACATCCCCATCTGCCCCTCTCTCTATAACTGATATCACAGAGAAAGTGTCCTTAGGCAGGTGGGAATTTGTCTGAGGGGAGCAGAACCTGCCTAGGCCGGTGAGGTTTATTCAGCAGGGACTTGATACTACTCTTATTCAAGTGGATAATAAAACTCCCATTGATATTTTTCAAACACTGATGACTTTCTGTGGACTCTCCCATACCCAGAGTGTGCGAGTGTGCGGAGGGAGGGAGGTGGAGAGGGTGCACAGCGTAGAGAAGTCTGCTGCATCCTGTTTTTGTAAAGGGCTTTTCCTCTTAGTAGTTGTAGTGAAAACAAACATGTGGAAGAACAATGGGACTTTTTTTTCTGTTTTCCTCTAGATTTTTAAAGACAACAAAAAGGCTATTAGAAATTAAATAAAATGTGTTAACAAAAAAGGGATTCCTATATGTTAACGAGGAAACTGAGCATAGCTATGTGAACATACAATCACAAGCACAAAGGTCATTTGCCTTCTTGATCTCTGCCTCTGTTTTTCCAGTTGAAAGCCTATTCATTAAATACCTCTGAAAACAGGGGCCTGGTAAGGAACAATGCCTGTGCCATAAAGCTGTTATCTGTAGGAGGGTTCACACCCCAGAGAAACACCCTTGCATGCTGCTGGGCACTCTGCAGGCTTTGGAGTCGGCAACTCAGCAGGGACCAAAGGGGAGTCTGCAGAAAGGATTTCCTTTCTTCAGATAAACCCAGAGGTATTTGTTATGTCTAAAATATTTTTCAATGAGCAAACAAGGATAATTCTAGCTGCTGTAAAAATGGAAGTAATATTAAGATGTTAATGCTTTCTAGGAGTAAAACTTGGAATTGCTGTTCATAGGATGAATTGCTCCCAAGAAAACAGGAACTAGGATGAAGTACAGTATTGTAAGGTGGGACAACTGCCTTCAACTGTTCCTATTTAAAGTACATGTATTTTAGAGAAAAATCTGACATTGTTTCTTCCTTTCATATGAGAGGTGGAGGATCTACTGTAAGAGATAGTTAAGGGTAGAGATAGCTGTTCACAAGGTCAAGTCACTCCTGTTTGAACATATATTTCCCTAGTGTGTGGATGCTTAGCTGCAGCTTTCCGCCATGAGTCACTTTTCCCCTGGGAAGTGGAAACCCCTTGCCTCTGACATTGCTCTTTCCATCCAGGTGCTGCAGCTCGTGACCTCATTTGGCCTTCTTCTCAGCAGCAGATCAGGATCCTGAAACCATTCACCACAAGGTGGGTTTCCTGTGCCATAGTCATCATCCTCCTTGCTGCTCTCCTTTTTCTTATTGTCTTTTCTGAGTGGCAAAGATCATACTGGGATGCAGTTTTCAAGTGTGCTTACATGGAATGAGATTATTCATGCTACTGACAAAGTCCAGTACTCTTCTGACAGAGTAACTTGCACTTGACTTTTGAAAAATATAATATCCTGGGCTTTCTAGGTATCACAGACTTAGTTTTGCTTTATCGCCAGTTTATTAAACTGGTTTATTAAAGAAGGGCTGCTTTTTGTTGTTGCTTGAAGTGCAGCTGTGTGTGGACACCAAGGTAGGGACACCTTCCAGACCCCATCCATCAGTGGGCAGGTGAGAAAGGCTGAGAAATATTGGTAGGACCAGATTTCATCCCAATGTGTTTTGTTTCTGCTGCGGTCAAAGTGCTTTGTGAAATCGATATGAATTTGAAGGGATTATTTTAAGAATGGGAGAAAGGGATAAGGTGCAATAATATCAAAGTACCACATTGAACATTATTTGGAGTGTAAGATTCTGGATTTATTTTGAAACAACATATCCTTTCAATAATTGATTTGCTCTTATTCAGTTCTAACACATAATACAAAGTCAAAAAGAACAATTTAGAAGTGCCTGAAACCAAGGGGAATGGCTTTTTGCCATCATTTTCCTGAGAACTGTATGCATCAGAGCTTTGGCTCCCCGGCATAGTGATGCTAAATTTAAAAATTCTTTCAAAACAGGGCTCAACCTTTCTCACAACTCTCTCCATAAAAAGCTCAATGTTGAAGTGATAATGTTTGGAACAAATGAATATTTAGTATAAACACTTAGCTTGTACTAAATAAATTACACTTGGTCTTACAGTCACGTTACTAGTGACAGCTTGTACAGCCTGCACTCTTCCCCTGTAATTCACCAGAATGAAGCAAATATACATTGTTGGGAAAAAATTCTTGACTTTTGTAAAAGGGCCCAACTGCTGTCAGCAAATATATTGTGGGAATACGAATCTGGAAACAAACAGATCATTAGAGAGTGAATTAAGGTTTTGTGATTTAATTCTAAACTTGTTGAGTGAGTGAACCGGAGATGTGCAATGCCAGAAAAACTGCACATCAAAAGGTGGTTGTTTTTTTTTTTTTTTTTTTTTTCTTCTTCTTCTTCTTTGGGTGACAAAGATGGTTACATATGGAAAATATGAAGTTCTGCTTTTCTGGAGAATTATGAAGATCACTTGATTAGAAGTAATGTTGTGCCAATGCAAGTTTAACATTCTTTCCTTGTGGAAATTATTCATCCATTTACAGAACTTTATTAAAGTACAATAATTTTCCAGTGTTAAAAAGAGAATGTATACAGAGGATCTCTGCTTGGACACCAAGTAGTGATCTGGGCTTGTGCAGTCACATCTCTGGTTGGATACTATCTGGGCTTTGCCCTGTTACAACTGTACCAAGGGTTGAGAAAATGAAACAACTTCCTTGATCAGAGCATCTTTTTTGGGAAAAGCCTGAGCTAAGGCTGTGGTACTGCCCAGCCTGCTCTGATTGCCAGAGCCACTTGATCAAGGACCATCAGGAAGGCAAGGAGCCAGAGGAGCTCTTTGGATGCCTCCTGAGAGGACTTGTAAACCATCTGTGGAATCCTGAGAGGGCACAACTGTTCTCAGCCTTTTAAAGAAATGCAGTCATGTCAGGGCAGGAAGGAGGAAGGGACCCAGGCTCGATTTCCCATCATGAGACCCTGCGTCCCTTGAGATGGACTGAGTGCCTGTGACCAGGCTTGGGTCTCTTCAGGGCTTTCATTCTTGTGACTCATCTTGAAGCCCTCCCCCCTGTCTGGACACATCACTGTAGAACAGATATCCCCATCTGCCCCAGCCTCTATTCTGCAGGGACAGCCACAAGGCAGTCTGTGTCCTTGTGTACTTTGGCAGATGCTGGAGCTTTGCTCTCTCAGGGAAAAGCTGCTTTGGTCTCTTCCCTTCCTATAGCCAGACAGCTACTGTCTTGGCCTCACTGCTATCTGAAAGGCAGCCTGAGCTGCTCTACTGTATTTGAGAGGAGAAGGCTACAGTAAGGAAGCAGCAGTACATCTCCACTTCCGAGTGTATCACAAAGCCCAATCATACCTGGAAGACTTCAAACCTGGCTCCTCTGTCAGGCATCTATCCCTAGGGCACTTTCTTCAGGCAATAGCAGCTCTGCCATTAATTGTTACCTGTTACCTGCACAGTGTCAGTATAATGAAAACATCCTTTGAGATTGTCAACCTTGTGTACCCTCTAGCACATCCAGCTACACCCTGGATTTCCTTAAAATTTAAGGATTTGCTTCCTGTGATCTTCTTTGTATCCCACTGGCACCACTAACCTGAATACAAACAGGAAATTTTAAGACATTTCCCAGAGTCTTTGACAAGATAGCAAAACACTTCTCTTTCTCAGGAGCAGAAAGATGTTTTTTATTGGAGTAAATGCAAACTGGCTGCAGCCCCATGAGCTGCTTGTGGTCAGGACGCTCGAGTGGCAGTGGAGCTCAGACTTGGAGGTGGCTTCAGCTGCCCTTGCTGCAGAAGGATCCCTTTATGACCATGTGTTAGTCTTTCTCAGTGCCATCAACACACCTTCTCTTGCCTGGCCCTTCTACTGGGCTGTCTGCAGTGTGGTCAGGCTTCCAGTTATTTCAATAGTGTGTTTTATATGCTCTTAATTTTATAATAAGATAGAGGTTGATCAATACTTTCTGCTATTTCCTGCCTTCTCTCACAACACCTGTTCAAATAGTTATGAAATCAAAAACTCCAGCCAGCTCTGTGAATCCAGCCTAGCACACAGGTTATGGTTATGAGAGATGCACAGGATGTACAGATGCTCATTTCAGGGTGAAGGAACAGCTTTTTGCTGCCCTTCATTTCCCTCTAGGAGAGAGCGCTGATGAAGGAGCAGGCTGCAAGAACATGAGAGCACTGCCTGGAGATTTTGGAAATTTTCTGTTGTGAGAAGATACAAGACAATAATTTCAGAAAATCTGCCCATTGGAATCTGAGGTTCAGAAGTGCTAATGGCCAAGACAATGCGTTATTTATTGCAAACAAGCATCTGCAGTGGCCTCAAAGGCCTGGATGTCCGACTGCCCTGCTACACACATCAAAACCCCTTAAGAGCCTCAGTCCCAAATTCAGTCTCCAAAGCCAAGCAGTGATGGTATCACATTCGCTTTTTATTTCTGTGTGGGCACTGTGCCCATGCAGTTATAACACAGCTGAGTCTGATTTTCATATAGTTCATTGTTTACTTAGGACTTACTATAAAGTTGAGCTTGTCTTATTTATGAGCAGCCATGAAGATATGGGATTTCATCCACTGGGTGATGACTCATTCATTGGGCTGGACTGTTCAGCTCCTAATACATGACATGTTTTGGATATTGGATGAACAGCATTTCTGCATAAGCCCAAATTAAATGAAGTGAATGGAAATAATTAGTTGTTTGTTTTTAAAATCATATTTGTAGCTGGGTTTGTGCTGGTTCAGCTCTGGGCTCGTTCAAGCAACGTGCACAAGGGCAGGATGAGTTGCTGTACGCTGTGGTGGAGAGGTGATGAACAGCATTTCTGAGTCAGACTTCTAAACCTGCCAGGGGTGACTTTACTTTGTTTCTGTTGCACAAGGAAAAGCTTTGCGGTGATGGAGCATTTGATACTTTCTATGAACTTTAATGACTGCAACATTTGTTGTGCTGCTGCAAACAATTTGAGAAATTAATTTGTAAAATCACTCATAAAAATCTCATGTTCTTTTTGTAATAATGAAGCTCCTCAGCTGGAAAAAGAAATACAAATCCTCAGAAAGAGCAGCTCAGCAGGAGCGTACTTCAGCTGCTCTTGTCTTGGGCATGCTCTCCCCTCCTGTGGGTGCGTCATGCCCCATGAGTTCAGCAGGAAGGATTCGTGCACAGGCAGAAATATCGCCCCCGGTAACGCTCAACTACATAAGGAAAATGAAAAGTTTTTAAAACCTTTTCCCCCTCTTCCTGCCCCCAGCTCTGAAGGGCGGGACCGGAGCCATGGGAAATGTCAGAATAACTTTGTCGCAGTGAGCGGTTGTTGCTTACAAGTTTTCACAGCCAGGAGCCCTGCCAGCAGAAATTTATGCCTCCATTTCAGCAGTAATGATGCTTCCCCCGGCAGTGGGCTGGGAGGCAGCAGCAGGGCGTGTGGAGGACTCGCCATGACATAACCACATTCCTGTGGCATGAGAAGATACTCCCAGACCGAAGCAGGGGCAGCACAGCCCCTTCCCTGCTCCCACCCCGCCACTGCAGTTCTGAAGGCCTGGGAATGCGAATGAACCCATCAGCTGCACAGGCTCTGGGTGATTTTGGGGCAGAGTGGCTGGAAAGTTGCCGACTGGAAGTGGATCTGGGGATGTTGGTTGACATGAGCAGCTGAACAGGAGCCCAGGTGTGCGCAGGTGGCCAAGGCCAGTGGCATCCTGGCTGTATCAGCAGTAGTGTGGCCAGCAGGCCCAGGGCAGTGACTGTCCCCTTGTACTGGGCACTGTTGAGGCCACAGCTCAAATCCTGGGTTCAGTTTTGGGTCCCTCACTACACAAAAGACATTGAGATGCTGGAGTGTGTCCAGAGAAGGGCAACAGAGCTGGGGAAGGGGCTGGAGCACAAGGCTCCTTGGGAGTAGCTGGGGGTGTTTAGCCTGGAGAAGAGGCTCAGAGGGGCCTTATGGCTCTACAACACCTGAAAGGAGATTGTAGCCAGACGGGGGTCAGTCTCTTCTCCCGGGTGTAACAAGTGACAGGACAAGAGGAAGCAACCTCAAGGTGCACCTGGGAAGGTTTAGATTGGATATTAAGGAAATTTTCTTCACTAAAAGCACTGTCAAGCACTGGAATGGGCTGCCCAGTGCAGTGATGGAATCACCATCCCTGGAGGTGTTTAAAAGCCATGTAGTTGTGGCACTGAGGGCCATGAGTTAGTGGTAGCTTGGCAGTGCTGGGCTAATGGTTGGATGGTTGGACTTAGTGATCTTAGAGGGATTTTCCAGCCTAAGCTATTCTATGGCTGTATCATGTATTATTTCGGCGGCGGGGCCGGCGTGAGGGGAGGGCCAGGCGGGGCCCGGCAGGGGGCAGCAGTGCCAAGGGCTGTGTGGGGCGGTTAGCCCTCATGGCGGCTGGAGCCGCGGGCATGGGGCCGGGCTGTGCCCTCAGGGACGCCTTGCCCATTTCATCAGTGTTTTAGGAGCTGTCAGAGCGGCTGGATCTGCCGCAAAGGGAAAGGGTCTACCCCCCCTCAGACAACGAAGCCATTCTCCAGTTGTACTTGACCAGTTTTGCAACCGCTTCGTTACCCCCCTGCCGCTTCACTACTGGAACTTTGCTGCTGTCAAGGAACCTGTGACAGGATTTCTGGTTTGCAGAAGGAATGTTTGCAATTGCTGTGAGAACTGCAGAAAACTCAGCACACCACTGCCAAGGCTGGTGAAAGAGCAGGAGGAAGTTTATTTTGGGGCCAAACCAGACTGTCACAGGACAGGGAATTGCTCATCAGTGTGCATGGAGCTCCCAGGCTCTGGGCTGTGGCTGTGCCATGGTACCTGTGCCACCTGAGCACCAGCAGCACCAGTGTGTTAACAGCCAGACTGCTGCTCTTCCCACAGAATCGAAGCCTTTCACTGTGGAGTGTTCCGACCTACTTCTCCCAGAGAGACAGACAACACAGGTGTGCTGGCATGTGCCCCACTCAGCCCCATGCTTTAAGACACAGTCATATCAGCTGCTGCCAACCAGCGATGGATGTGCCAAGGGAACCAAAGTCCGTGCAGAACAGAGGAAGAATTTTACATACAAAGTTCAACAAAAACGACATATATCCAGAAGATAACTGCTGTGCAGAGAGCAGGACAAGGAGACTTCTTGTGGGCACACCTGGCCCTCCTGGTGCATCTTGCAATCTGGGGCTGTTTCTAGTTCCTAAAGGAGCTGCTGCCATCTCCCTCCACAGGCTTGAGCCTCGGAGAAGCCAAAAGCAAATAAGGGCCCCCAGAGGCACCTGGGTAGGTGTCATGCTGTGCCCGTGCAAACATCCAGTGCCCCTGAGAGGGCAGTGGTGAGAATCCAGAGCTTTCTAGAGCTCCTGCAGCCCTGCACTGGAGACATGCTCACTGCCAGGCCCCTGTGGAGCTTCCACATAGCCCAACTGGCCCCAGCTGGATTGGATCACCCCCATCCTGCTGCAAACCATGTTATCACCAGGGCTGTAAAGATAAAATGTACCATTTACCTGGGGCTGCTCTACATATAACTTCCCTCACCCTTCTCTAAAATCACTATTGCAGCAAAGAGGCAGCTGGAACTAAGGCACAGCAGCCACCCTCAAAAAGGGTTCTCAAACCATGCCCCAACCGTGTTCCCCTTTTACATTTGGCTCTTGCTCACTCTGGTTAGTAGGACGGGGCTTGCCAGGGCTCTGTTTTTCCTCCTTTGTGTCATACCAGGCTCTTAGTTGGTGTTTTAACTTAGAGAAGTGACAATACTTTAAAAGGCAAGGTTCCGTGCTTGGAGTGCCATAGCAGATGGCTGATGTGAAGTGCAGTGCCAGATGCTACAGTGGCTGAACTGTCCTTTGAAATACACAGTTCCTTGATTGAAAAGGGTCTATTTTTACTGTTTGCTTCTTTTAGACAGCTTGTGACTGGGCTGAATCTCAGTATTACCTCTCATTTCACTACTGCCAGGCACACAAGGAGAAAGAGGTGCCAGCTGCCCAGCCAGATCCACCAGTAACATCTTTCTGATGCCATCTTCTCTCATTAGTATACCCTTTAGTCATTTTATTTTATTTTATTTTATTTTATTTTATTTTATTTTATTTTATTTTATTTTATTAATTTAGCTGGTGATTTTGGACCTGCTTCACAAAATCCAGGAATCATCATTTTTAGAAAAGCAGGAACCTGAGAATTGCAGGTTTTGCCCAACAAGCCAAAGGTTGAGCCAGAGCAGAGTGAGAATCCCCCCAGAAGAATCTCGTAATTTTTAGTGAAAGTATCAGCCAGAGAAGATACTAGCAATTGATAAGGCATTGACTGTACCATGGGGTGGGCGATCTATTCAGCCTTCTTCCTCCCATCTGAGAACTTCAGTTTCTTTGGACAAACCCTTGCTGAGTTGTCCCCAGACACTCAGCCCCCTAGTTAAAGCCCCCCAGTTCAAGCCCCCCAGTTCATGCAGCTCACACAGTTAAGGGTTTTCCAAAATGCCACCTTCCTCTTGCCCACCTTGGGGGGTGTCTTCCATTTGTTCCGGCAACACCCTGCCTTTTTCCCCTATGCTAGTGCTTCTTGCACCCGCACACCCGCCTTTCCTCTTCGAGGGCGTTGCTGGGCAGAGCTCAGCAGCAGGGCATTGTTATGCTGCAATATACTCACTAATAGCAGAACTGACTAACAACCACGCAGGGGGAAGGGTGACTTGAGGCTGGTGACTGCTGCCTTTTTATTATTCTGCCTTTTATTATTCCTAATTCTCACCCTAATCAATGTGATGTTGTCCACAGAGGCCTCTGCCATTCCTTCTGCTTCTGCAACACCTTTAAAAACTTAGATTCCTTTCAAGTAGAGGAATGCCCCCAAACACATGGCCTCACACATACAAGCATTTATGGAGGAAGTTAAATTCTCTAATTGCATGACTGGATCAAGCCCAGGCTGCCAGCACTGTGCTGAGCGGAGCAGCCAAACAATGTACAGCCCTTGTGTCCTAATGCACCAGGCAAGGCTTATCAGCCCATGTAGGGGCTAATAAAGCAGCTTTCAAATCAGTCAGTAGACTTAAGGCTTCTTTTATACAAGATTTCTGTCTGGGAATATTTTTGTGAGAATGTTTAAAAAAGAGAAAAGAGCATGACTTCAGCTTTTCACAGAAAGCAAATCCACTTAAAAGTGCTTTTGGGGTTGGTTATTTGGCGTCAAATAACACTGCTGTGGGGACTGTAGAAGTGAGCACCACAGTGTCATGCCTTTGCTGTGAAATAGCTGGGATGTTGTGTTTTCACTCACTCTATGTGCTGGCATTCTCACCCCACTGCTGCACCCTGGGGTCTGTGCCAGGAGAGCCAAACAAACTCCCCCTTTGGCTGGATATAGGTCAACAATTTTGTTTATGTCATACAGAAGAGTTTTGGGTTGTTTAAACAATATACACTGTTCCTCTGTTCCAGCTGTCCCAAGGAGGAGCTTGGCTACTCCTCTGAAGTCAAACAAAATTATTCATCTGTATCTCAGGTTACAACAGCTCCTGAAGAGTAACTGAGAAACACTTGGAATTCTGTGCAGTCCATGAGCTCTGGCAGATGTAAGATGCTTAATTCCAACTTTACACTGTCACTCCTGCAAACTCCAACTCATGGAGTGAAAGCACAAGAAAAGAAATTCAAACCCTGAGAAAAATGGGTGTATCATCTTAGGAAAAGAGCTCTGGTTAGCCTGCATGCAAACACAAGCAGTAAGTAAGGTTGGAAGTAAGCAGAGAAAATGCCTAATGAGGCCCATGCCTGTGGTATCTGCTAGGGGCAGGAAGCCCTGATTAGCTGCACACTGGAGCATTGTGTGGATCTGACTTCCCAGGTCATGAAATCAGATCCTGAGTTATTTTAAAAATGAGCTGCTATTTCAAATTATTTTTCAACTTTATGTTTGATATGTCAAGTCAAATTTATTTGAGTAAGCTGTGTTTCACTCGGACACCCACAGCGCGACCATCACCACATTCCTGGTGCTGGGGGGGAGGTTCTGACTGAGACCAGGCACTGCCGTGGGGACATTTGCACTGCCAGGCATTGTCCTCAGGTACCGACATAAATTTGTTTGGATTTTGGAAAGGGAGATGTTTATACATGGCTGTGAGTATGTGTTTTTTTCATTAAAAATCAACTTCACAAATCAGAAGGAAAATTAAACACCCTGCAGCAGTTTATCAGTCAGAAAAATAGATGAGCCAAGAAAAAGAGATGAACTTCATAACATTTCCATGGGAACAAGCAGCAAGGGTATTTTGGACAAATTAATTAGGTGAATTCCTGCATGAGACACTCCCAGGGAATGCCCTGTCCTTGCTCTTCTAGTATGCACTAGATGGATTTCAGTTTAGTTGTCTCCTCTGATTTCAGGATAGCAAAAAGCACAAACAGCCTTGCTCTTGGGCTGTTTACAGCCTGTGTCAAAAGCAGACCTTTAAATTCCAGCTGCAAGTCTCCCTGGGACCCAAGGCAAAAGCAGCGCTGAAAGTTCTGGCAAAACACTGTGTTTACCAGATGGATGGCTGCTTTTGGCACCATTTTCAGCTTCTGGATACATATATAATGCAGCAAGACCTGTACATACAAATATATAATGCAGCAAGAATTCCATGCAAAAGAAAAACCATGTTCTTCCAGACACAGAGAGATGAAAGTTGCCCCAGATTCAACTGTGACTAAAGGCAACTGTTGCCTGAATGGACTTTCCAAATATAAATTTCAATGCAAATTCTAGAACAAATATTTTTCAGCTCTGCCTACAGACATCCCTTTGTTCGATTTGGACTGAACTGCTGCTGCAGGCTCTTATATTGCTGTCTTCCTTGGATAACAGAGGAGGAAACAGAAGATGGAAAAACTCAGAACAAGTTGTATCAAAGGTCCTAGCCAATATCTGTATAATGCAGAGCTTCTTTGCCTTCCATAGAATTGCTGAATAAGGAAAATGCAATCCATATGATGCAATTCATTTGATTCATGCTTTGATTGAACAGCTTGTGTGTGTTTGGCTTCACTTGGTAGAGACCATGGTAACAGAAGGAGAGGTTTAATGACTACTTCATCAATTGAAAAGAAACACTTCTATTGTCTTTCAGAACCCAGTAAATAGATAACAGGTGAAGAAAATGTGCAATGTGTTTGGAAACCTTTGACACAGGAGGCTGGGAGGACCCGGCTGTGATGCTGAGCCAGGCTCAGTGCAGCAATGCCATTTACGGTCACTTAGCCATGAAATCCCTTCCAGTTATGCTGCCTGCGGCTTCTGAAAAGGCAAACCTTTAACTACTGTAAGCCTCAGCTGCTGGATCTTTAGGATTACTGGCTGGGTGCTGGGTTAGGGGATGAGCTGCCCTGTGGGGATGTGAGGATTAGCATCTGCACACTGGTTTGAATGTACTACAGTTTATTTTATGGCATTTGTTATGCATGGTTTTTGTTTTAATGCACAATGCTGTCCTGTGTTTGGATAAGGCTATTATGTGCCAAAAAATTATAAATATTTAAAATCTCCTGATAAATTTCTAAAGCTACCTGGGTGCTACAGCCCATGGCCCAGTTATTCTTTTTTCAAGCCTTTGCCCTGACAACTCACAAGTTTTGACAGCTCCAGGGCACAAACCTTCAGTGTGCTGCTGCTTTGACAGAAACCTTTGGAAAAGACGGAGGCATCCTGCTGGCTTTTCACCACACATGTCTGCTGAGATGATATGATACATCTTCAAAGTCCCTTGTGTGGGGTTAGTTGAAGTGTGGGGGAAAAAAAGTCTTGTGTATTAGCAGCATCACTGAAATCTTTAAAGGTGACATTTCTGTTGCACAGATCCTCAGGGAGGTGATAACTAAAGCACAACCTGTCAGGGGCAGAGAAAAGTCCTACCTGCAAAGATTCAGCCTAAATGCTCAGCCATGGCTCACTCCTGCTCTAAGCAAAGTATGCAGATGTTGGATTAACAATTGAGATGAATTCCGATTCTTGTCCTCTTACAATCAAAGCAAGCTGTTGCTGAACAATGTGTCAAGCAGAGAGCATGTACAGTGTCCCAAATGGCTGGTCTCTCTCATGTATGGCCCATGACTTGGAGGAATCCAAGAACATATCATCACATGAGACTGTGATAAGTTGATTATCCTGAAACAGACCTGACTTCATTAGTCACCCCATCATGTGCTGTTCACTGATGTCAGCGAGGGCCCATGCTGCCGCTCCCCACACCCTTCTGCTTTTGCAAAACCAGGCTTCAACAGACTTTTCCTCAATGAAACAGCCAGTGTTAGAGCTGCCATATCCCTCTACTCTTACTATGCTCCAAAAACTAATAGCAAGTGTCCACTGTGGAGCCACGTGGTACCATTCCAGGGCCCCAGGGATACGATAAATTAGATTAAATTTCCATTAAGGATTGTCAATGATCCCAAAAAGAACAGCAACAGACCTGCAAAGGCCAGCCAACTTTTATTTACCTTTACAGTTTAAACTGTGCTCCTAATTTCTTTTAATCCTGCTAGCAAAGAAACTCCCTACAAATTCAGAGATCTTAATGCCATATTCTGGTTTGAGGGACATTCTGCAGTGACTTTTTGCTAAAAATAGAGCATGCCATAATGAATTGCTCTTACAGCTTATTCCATTTGTCAAAGCTGTATTTTCAAACACAAAATATTCTGAGCAGTTCCATGATAAAACAGTGAGTATGTGGCAGAGGAAGCCCTCTGCTGCTGAATTAAACAGGATCTTATACATACATCCACACAAATATCTACCCATATAAATATGCACATAAGGTATTTCTGCAAGGCATACATTAGTTCATTTGTAATAATATACAGTACCAAGATGGTATTCCAGCAAGTACAGATTCATGGGTTAGCTTGTTTTTATTTCTCTGTCTGCTGATGAAACTTGAAACACAGGTTCACTTGTGTTAAACTGTCTCCCAACTTCATTTCAAAGGAAATACAGTTTTTCAGGTCAAATGTGACCCCAAAAAGAATGCAATCATAGAGCAGTACAGAGGGACTCTCTCATCAGTAGATGAGACCAGGCATTGATGCCCAGCCCTGCAGTTGCTGCCACAGCTGGATATCACATTTGTGGCCAGGCAGGTCCCAGACAGGGCACCTCTCCTGATCTCAGTCACCCATGCAGGCAATGGGGTGTCATGCAGGGAGGGGCTGCCCCTCTTCGCTTCCTGTCAACCAGAAATCTTGATCAGATCATAGCTGTGAGGGTCATCTGTGACTGGGAAGAAAGAAACGAAACAAGATCTGTTCCTCAGAGCAGAAATTATTTTGCTTTTTTCATTCTCTTTTCATAAAGCAGTCTTTGTTTCCCAATAATCATGAAAGCAGTCAGGATGCAAAAGGCTGAATTCTGATCAAAAGCCCTATGATGTGCAGGGAAGGGCAGCTGTGACACAGGCTGCTGCATCCAGACCACCAGCACCCCACCAACCCTGCATGGTCTCAACAGCAACAGCCACTGCCCTTGTCCTGAGTCTGACAGGGTGAGCTGGGCTTGAATGTCTGTGCCAGGGCTTTGCTGAGCACTTCACATCTGGTTTTGTGCCTCAGTACTTCTGATGGGATAGAGGGATGGATGGATGGATGGATGGATGGATGGATGGATGGATGGATGGATGGATGGATGGAGTGGTGGAAAACCACTCAAAGAAACCGCTGTCCTTATGTGTGCAGAGCATGTCATTGTACAGTATATCCTTGGGATGAGAATTTTCTTTGCTGGGTCTATGGAAAAAATTACTTTTATTGAAAAATATGCAAATTAAAAATAGAGGTCCTTATACTAATTCTGCCTTTTTCCTGTGTAATTCCTATTCATTGCCTTTGTTACAGAAAAAACAATGTCTGAAGCTTCAACTTTCAGCATGGCACAGGCACAAAATGATAATAAAGAGTGTACATTACTAGGTGTGGGATTGAAAAGGAAGGGAAATTAAAACATTATAAGCAATCAGCTAATCCGGATGTGGAACAGTTGCTAAGGAGTCCAGGCCAAAGTCAATACGCAATTAGTATCTATTAAAAGATGAAGTATAGGAGGATGGGAGAAAAGTCCTTGAGAAAAGGCTCAGCTCCATGTTTCCAGGCTGCTTTCCCCTGGGCTCACAGCACAGAGCTGCTCACAGAGGCAGCATCTCTATGCTCTGTCTCTGTAAATTAAAGCTCTCACTTAATGTCAGTTTTTACTTTAATAATAAAAGCAGCTTCCTGCCAAGTGTTTGGCTCAGTAACTTGAGGAAAGGGCAGTGGCTGCTGTGCCATGAGAAACACCTCAACATTTCAGTATACTAAAACTGATCTCTGATTTCTTTGATAGTTTTTTTTTTTTGATAGTTTAAAAACAGGAGGCAATGCTGATTAGGGAACAATGGAAGTTTAGACGTAGCTCCCACTTTACCTCACCTTCATATTTTCTTCCTTCTTAATTTATTGTCAACAAATGCATCTAATATAAATTATTCTGGCAGAAGGATCTATTAGGTCACTGGAGAGAAACCATGGTTTTATGGTTTAGCAGAGGCATTAGAATAACACCCTTGAAAGAAAATAATTGGACATTTGTATTCCAATTTTCTGGCTGAGAATGACTATAGTAATTTAATTAAATAAGACTTTATTATAGATTGTGTTTTAATGGATTTGTCTCCTCTGAAAGACACCTACACCTTTCAGTGTGGCAGCCTTGATGTAAATAGGTAGACAGGCACACACTTCACTTAATCAGTGGAGCAGCTCCTGGTAGCAAAGCCAAGACAGTAAGTGCGTGCTGGATTGGACCCAAGGGGAGGATGAGTGGGTGGGCAAAGGCTTCCCTCGGATAGGGACACCTCGCCACAGCTTTCAGTGACCCAGAAAGTGTCGTGAGATGTCTCGGTGACCTGCAAAAATTCAGTATATGCAGCAAGGCAGCTGAAGTAGTTCTATTGACTCTGCTGTCATCAAATGAGTCAGCGGCAAGTCATAGTCCTGTATGTCAGCAGGGAGTGGCGCGCCAGGAAATCAGTCACAAAAGTAGGGGGAAAAAGCAAAGAACTTCTCAAGAACTCGAACTGTAATTGACTGTTTTTAGAAGTTTCTATTATTTTCAAATGGCCGATAAAATCGTGCGTGTCGGCACAGAGGTTGCTGACCCTTTGCCCCATCGCATCTCGGGTGAGCGCCCTGAGCGTCTCCCGGCGCGGGCTGTGCAGGATTGAATCCCTCCAGCCCCGAGCCTCGGCTCTGCCGGCCCCCTGCACAGCTCTGCAGGCCCGCAGAGGGGTCACCCACCACACGGCTAACGGCCTGGCCTGTATCGCCTGAGTGGGGCTGTGCTGGGGGTGTGCGGGTGGGTCGGGGGCCCTGCTCCTGTTCCTACTGCGGGATTCATTTGTTTGTGGGGCGAGGGGTCTGCACCCCGGCCGTGCACTGCGCTACTGCCCGTGCCCGGGGGTCACGCCCAGCCCCAGCCCCGCCCGGCACCTCGGCCAGGTGAGTGTCGGCCCGGCGCGGCCCCCGGTCCATCAAGAGCCGGGCCCCGCCAGGCCCGGCCCAGCCCGGCCCCCGCGAGCCGGTGCGGTGGGGCGCGGGCCGAGGCGGCGGAGGGCGTGCCGCTCCCGGAGGATAAAGCCCGGGCGGCGGCGCGGGGCCGCGCACAACGGGCGGGTCAGGCAGCGGTAGCGCAAGCGGGTGTGAGAGTAGGAAAGGAGAAGTGCCGGGACTCAGCGCAGCTCTCTTCACTCCCTTCACTCCCTTCCCGCAGGCGGCCGGGCGGGGCGCGGGCGGAGCGCAGCGCAGCGAGGAGGCGGAGCGGGGCTGGCCATGAGCACGCAGGCGCGGGGTCAGGGCGCGCAGAGAGCGGCCGATCCCGACGGAGAGATGCCCGCCACCGAGAAGGACCTGGCGGAGGACGCGCCTTGGAAGCGGATCCAGCAGAACACCTTCACCCGCTGGTGCAACGAGCACCTGCGCTGCGTCAACAAGCGCATCGGGAACCTGCAGCATGACCTGAGCGACGGGCTGCGGCTGATCGCTCTGCTGGAGGTGCTCAGCCAGAAGCGCATGTACCGCAAGTACCACCAGCGGCCCACCTTCCGCCAGATGCAGCTGGAGAACGTCTCGGTGGCCCTCGAGTTCCTGGAGCGGGAGAGCATCAAGCTGGTCTCCATCGGTGAGTACGTCTCCGGCGGGCCGTTTTGTTGTTTTCTCATTTTATTGTGTGGTGTGGTTTTTTTTTTGTTTGTTTGTTTTGTTGTTTTTTTTTTTTTTTTTTTTTTTCCTGCGCTGGACCTTTGCCTGGTGGAACCATGACGGGGCGCAGGGCAGTGGGGGCTGCGGGCTCGGAAGCCGAGGGGCTTCTGCTGCTTTTGTCTTTAAAGAGCTGTGTGTGCCGTGGGGCTGCCCCACAGCCCGGCTCTCGGAGCTGGCAGTGAGCTCCTGTCCTCAGCCTGTCCCTCTTGGTCGCTACCTCAGAGGTGAAGCTTTGCTTTCAGGTCTTTCCTGAAGAAACCGAGTGGCAGAGCGTGTTCTCTCCCTGTGCAGGCGCCGACCCCTCCGGCAGCCCGGCAGGAGTGTGCGGCAGGAGGATGGCGCTCTAGCTGGGCGTACCTGGGCTCCGGCGGGTGCTGGAGCCAGACTCTGCAGCTGGGCGGAATAGCTACAGCCCTAGGTTGTATTAAGAGTGGGGATATTTTTCTCACCACAGCCCAGTAGATGATGCCAGTGTTCAGGTTAGCACTGGTGCTTGCCTAAGCACAGTTGCAGCCTTTGAACACTTTTCTCTCAATCTTTTTCCTGCGGTAGGTCACAGCAGGAAATGCTCAAGGAACCCTGCTAAGCCCAGGCAATGAGTGCTTTGAGCTACTATCACCCAGGCTGGTATGAGATTTGTCTGCCCGTTCCATGCTGGAGCATGCAGTTGGTTGATAGCTGGTGGTTTGGAGGCCAAGGCTCCTGGCATGCACGTCGGATTGCGGATGATCCCTTAGGAATGCGTTCGGTGACCGTCTGGGGAATAGCTCAGGTGTGGCCACACGATGTAGTCTGTAAAGCAGTAATCTGAATGCTTGAGAGATCTCTGGGAAGGAATGTGCCTTTTCTGGCTCTTTGTCGGATAGCTATAACTACTGCTTCTTGAGGTCTCTGGCCTCGATGAATTGCACAGCTGAATTTAGGCGATTGTAGCTCTCCTCAGTTGTCTAAAATGGTTGGCCAAGGTAAAAGCTGTTTCTCTTCAAAGGCTTTAACTACAATAGCAAGAAATTAGAAACTTCTCCAGTTTGGGGGAGACCTGGCCCTCTCTGGAAACCTGTAGCTAGGTACCCTCTTCCTCTCTACTAATGTGTACAAGCAGCTTTGGACAAGAAGTGAAGACTGTTGGTCCTAAGTGGCTGATGGTCCTCCCTGGGTAGAACAGCTAATGTACTTGCAGCTGAGAGTGAAGCTGGTGCTAATTATTTACTTAGAGATGGATTCCCTTTGCACTCAGTGGGGTTTGCATTGCAGCTGCTGATTGCTCGGTTGTGCTTTTGCTAACATCAGAGCTCACCTTTCTGTGGCAGCTGCTGGACTAGCTCGAACACCAGGCTAGCACTCTCCTCCTATTTTATTGTTTTCCCTAGAAAAATGTTGTTGCTCCAGCTGCCTTCCTATTTGTCTGTGGAACTTCCCGAGTGTGGCGGGTTTGGGAGATCAAGGCTACTCCAGTCAGGTCTGGCTTTCAGTGACTTCCTTTTTAAAAAAGCTGCTGTGACTGTGCAGCTCCTTTACGTGGTTAGGCTGAGCTGCAGGGTGTCTGTAATCATTTAAGACATGTCTATTTGTTTTACAGCTTGCTTGCATTGTGTTGGCTATTTAAAAAGCCAAATAAAGTTTAAAAAACCCAAACCCTGCGAACTTGAAGCTTTCAGAAAATGGAATGACTATGACTTCTAATGCTTTTGCCATATCCCAGCCTCTGCATGAAAGAGTGTACAGCTCTGCCACCTGAGCTGGAGCCAAGGAGTGGCACAGGAGCCCTACTGTGCCTCCTGGATAAACTGAGCCTGTCCTGAAAAAACATTCTGAATGCCCTTTCCAGAAAAGACAATCTAAGTGAGCCTTGCAGTGTTCTGCTGGGTTGAAGGGCTGAAGCCCTCGGCGCCTTGTCCTGCAGGTGCAGTGTCCATGGGGTTCACTACCTTCCCCTCGTGCGTTTTTCCCTGCAGGTTCTGAAAAGCTTGGGGCTTCCTTTCTGTTTCTACTGTTTAGTCTCTTTTTATGTTGTTGAACAAAACCAGGGCCATTGCAGACCCTGGAGCTGAAGTGAAAAAAAGGAAACTAGTAAGGGCTCTTAGGTGGAGAGCACCAGGTTGGCCCTTAGTGCCTGGGGTGTTCAGGGCCAACTCTGAGCCAAATCAACTGGGAAAACCTGACAGCTGCGCCTCCTAGACTTCTGGCATTAATAATGCCATCAGACCTCTGCTAAGTGGATGCAGTGCCTGTTCCAGTTATTATTTAACTTCCAGGACCATTTTGGAAGCCATGTGTTACAGCTCAGCTACTGCTGCTGTACTACAACCACATTTTAAAACCTTTTCAGTAGCAAGGTTTTGGCATTCAGTGTTTGTCTATTTAAAATAAGTCTGCCTATACACAGTGTTTAACCACAACCCTTTCTGGATGCATGTTAGCAGCTCAGCCTCTCCTGCTGCTGTTACCCCTTGTTTAGTCCCTGCTCTAAGTCTTTTGCTAGTTTCAGGGAGCTTTTCTTCTAGGCATGAAGTGTCTTCACTTCAATGAAAAATTGACTGCATGAATAATCTGCTGTGAAAAAGGCCATGAAGCACATTGTGCTTTGTGCCATCCAGCAAAGATGGGAGTGAATGCTCTGAAAAAGCTGTTGTGGGAACAGGTAACTTCATGGAGCCTTCTGCTCAACATGAGGTGGCTGCTGGGCTGCTCAAGTGTTAACAAGTGTTAAGTCTAGCTTTTTTCCTTGTCTGCTAGACTGAGATAATTGCAAATTCCTGGGTGCTGAGTGGCATGCTGCATGACAGGCACTGGGAGTAGGATGCCAGGAATGTAGCGCATAAGGGCTTTGCTCTTGGCTGAAGGGGTTGAATTGACACTACAGAGTACTTACCAGAGAAGGAAGGGGAGTTGAAGCTAATTTGGCATTGAGCTTGTCTCTAGAAACTCTGGTAACTAGCAATAGGAGTCAACTAATATAGCTTAGAAACAGAGAAGTTGTGTGGCTGAAGCCTGGCAAATGGTCTTGGGGTGAGATCTGCTAAGTTGCACCCAGGCTTGCAGCTGGCAGGTCCTAGGTTCATACTCAGCTGCACAGTTCCTCTTGGCGTTGTTCTCATGGCCACTCCTCACCCAGCAGCCTCAGGTCAGTGGTAAAGGGAGGATAGTTGCCAAGCTGCCTTGTTGAGTAAAACTGCAGTCTTGGGCTGCTACAGTCAGATTGAGCAAACTGAAAAACGTGATTTCTCTGCCAGCCTGTACTTTCACCAGGTGAGTGAGCCGAGCTGGTTTGCCTCACAACGGCAGGATGTGAAGTGGCAATGCGAGTGAATGGATGGGCAGTGGCACGTCTGCTGCCATGGCAGTAGGATCCAGTGCTGGCCTTGGCTACAGTTGTGTGATTTGTTTACAGGCTTATCTTTGTGGTGGTCCTGTGTCCTGCTGCAGTGCCTTCAGGGAGTTAAGCTATTCCAGGAAGGAGATGGGTGAGAGGAGTATGGGGTTTTAATCATGGTCTGTTGGTACTTGCCTCATGAAGAGTTTGGTGGTGGCATATTCCAGCTGCAGGAGTACTGACCAAACCTAACCTGTACATTGGGTGGGGTTTTGGTTAATGACCAAGTACTTGATGCACACACTGTGGTCTATAGTGTGCTTAAGGTGAAAGTATCATGACCTATGAGTCTGAGGACATTATAGAAGTCTCATTTTAGGAAAACAGTTGAAAACCACCTTTCTTCCCTGTGCTGCTGATACATTTAAGATTGACAAAACAAACTACATTTCTAGAGGGAAAATTGCAAAACATTAAATGTGTTGTCTGTAACGCTTAGAGCTAAGTCTTTGAAAACTGAAAAAAGAATGTGTTTTCAGCCTGTGTACTTTTACGGGTTCTTCTGTCTCACTCAATGTTCTATTAACACATCATAAGGAGGTAGTCAAAATACTGTCTGCCACTTATCTGTGACTGGATGCTGCTTTCTGGAAAATATCCAGTGTGTCTTGGAAACAGATTTCTGCTTCTTGGAAATGTGACATTCCTTCCCCTTGAAAATAATTTTTGATAGATGGGTAGTGGACCTCTTTGCTGGAGGTGGCTTCAGCTTTGAAAGGTGCTTGGCCTCCTCAGGGCCTTCTGTTTTGGTAGTTGGACTGCTGGTCTAATGAAAAAATGCCTTTGCCTGAACTATGAGTTCCAAGTTACAGGAAACTTTAAGGTAGCTTACACAGACTGTTCTTGCATTCTTTTACATATGAGCGGAAACTTGTAAAGTGATCAAGCTTTGGTAAAATTACTTAGGGCCAGTTAGACTAATGTGCTAAACAGCTTTTTCATTTAAGGCACTGAAGGCTATGCCAGCTATTCAAGATGGACTGAAATCTTAACTGCTCCATATTCTAATTCCATGTCCTGTATTGACTTACATGGGGATATTTAAATCTAAATGGGTTAGGATAACTCTTTTCTACCCTACAACTGTAACTTAAGAATGTGATTAGCCTTGTGTGTGGTCATGCTGCTATGTTGCCAGCATTGTTCTGTGTCCGCTCCAAGCAATGCGAAGTAAAACAATGGTCTCTGAATCCCCTAGGCTGCAGAGGAATTCTGTTTTCTCTCTGCCCCTCAGAAAAAGACTTTGATGAGCAGCTAGTTGGATCCTGAACAAGAGTCTGCTAAGTTTAGACCACTAATGCATGTTTAGCAAGCACACCAGAGTGAAAGTGTGTTGCTGGTGATGCTGGAGTGAACAAACCTCTACTGTACTGTGATGTCTACCAGGTCCCTGCCACCAGCATCACGTAGCCCTGTCTTCTTTTATTGCCTGGCATGATAGTGAGCTCATGAATATGTTACCTGACTCATAAGTCCTTACAGTAAAAAAGACACAGAGCTCAGTGAAGTGGTGTTTGGCTCTGTAGTGCAGTACCAGTGTGCCTGAAGTGCTGTCACAGTGACTTGCTTATAAAGCACTGAACGTTACTCTGGCTGTTGGTGAGGTAGCCAGGCTTTCTGTAGACAAACTGTAGGTGCCTGTGGGATTTTCTTGCGCTTTTTTTTTTGTCCTTCGATAGTGCTGTGGGTCCTTTTCTAGAGTACCCACCCATGGGGAGAAGGAGTGCACCATGGTAGTGATGGGCACACATGGTAGGTGGAAGTAGGTGAGGATGGGTAGATGCAATCAACTTGGATGTGGCAAGAAAAACAGAATCGGATATACCAAGTGTGTCTCTGCCAGAGGAAGGAAATACTGGTGTAGCTAAATGTTAACTGCTGTGGGAAGAATCCAACCCAAAATATATGTAGAAAAGACTAGGGGAAAGCCCCACTTGTTAGGAGATTTGAGCAGTGTGCTACAGCCTACACTATATGGCATTGCTTAGCTTATTTCAGGGTGAATTCCTGCTAATGGTCAAAGGTGGCGGTGAAGGAACAATATGTGTCTTTAGGTGGTGTTTGGAGGAATGAGTAGCAGTTTCATGAAAATGCTGTGTCTGTGAAACTTGTGCTAGCTGCTTCTATATCATTTATTGATAGCTGTACTTGTCTGTCTGTGTGCTTGGTAAAACTGGACACTCACCCTTACCCTCTTGCAGCCTCCCACCGGCTGGAGTGAGTAGAGCTACCCTTGCTCTTCCTGGGAACTTGACCTCGGGTTCAGAGTTGAGTCAAGTGAGATCTGAGGTTCTGTGCAATGGGCTAAGCAAGCTCTGCCTGTTTATTTGGATTGGTGCAATGAAACTCTAGTGAGTTTTTTCCCCTAGGTTCTGCTTCTGAGGACTTGATGCAGATTTTCTCTCCCCACGAGGCAAAAGTTTGTGTTGTTGCACTCCTGCCTGTGTTTCTCCTAAGGAAGAACTAGTGCTCTGTAATCTAATAGGGAGGACTTTCTTCTAGGTCATCATTAGGAGATAAATCCCAGTTCTGTACTCAAAAGCCTTGCAGTAAGTGTATGCTGTATCTTAACCAGATGATTCTCTGGGCTCTGATGTGGTTTCTAACCTGTCTGTCAGCCTGCCTTGGCTCTCGGTCCCTCCTGCAACTAACCTTGAATTTTGATCATGCCTGCATAGTATCTGGTACATCACAGTTAGGATTGGATCTGCTGTGATGGGCTTTGGGTTCACCTAATGGATTGCAAATCCTTGTGTAAGCACTATTCTGCTGTAAGCAGTTGAAGTCTTAACATCCATAGTGAGATGTGTGCTATGTCTAGTTCCTACTGTGCTTGTACATGGCAACTGGATACAACCACTGCAAGAATAAACTGGATTTTTTGTGCTAGTGAAAACAAGCTAGGCCACTTCAAACAGCAGCCAGATAAAACTTTGCCCAAGTTCCTGGGGAAACAAGGGTTGCCTGGCACATCCTCTCTTGTGGTAAGTAAGGCAGCAGACCCTGCCCTGGGCTGCCTGGGAGTGGGCAGAGGGTGGAGTAGCTGAATCCTGCCTCCCCTGGTGTGATGGGTTGAAGTTGTTTGAACTTCCTGCTGATACAGTCCTTGAAAGAAAACAGCCACGTCTCTCTAAAATATCTGAAGAGAATGGCCACAGAAGCAGCTGAACTGTCTGGTTAACTAGCGGGATGCTTCCTCTGAGTCAGATGATGGCCCTTTACTGTTCCTTACAACCTGGAGAAGTAGGCAACTAAACTAATGGGAGGGAACCAGTAAATACAGAAGGCAGTCTCTTACTTTAAAGCCTAAATTCAGCAGGTACTTCAGAGTTACTTTGGCTGGGTCACTGAAATACAGCAAATTTTACTGATCAGGCTGGTGAGCTGGTAATGGCAGAGCTTTGATCATCCAGGCTGTGGCTTTTCTTGCGAAGTGACAAGCTGTTTTCATGTAACAGCAGCAGCAGGTTGCATGAACTCTCCTGCTAACATTGCCCAGTAACAGCACAAAAATGACTGTGGGCTACAATGACATCATGGGCTATGGCTCCTTCTCCCTTGCTTCAGGCCATGCTGTAAATCATGATGCATTTATTTGTCAGAGCATTGAATTACTCCGGCATGAGCTGGCCAGGCTGTATGGCAGCACAGTTCCCAAATGATGGGTCCTCTGAGGGTGAAGTGGGCACAGACTGCCATGCTGACACTCAGCCTGTCTGCTGAGAGGGGCAAATTGGGCAATGGCTGTTGCAGCACATCCCACTGTCACATTGCTGTGGTCGGTTCTGGCATGGTGTGCGTGCTGCGCTGAGCAGAGAGCCGCCCTCTGCTCTCCTCCTGCTGCTGGGGTGGCTCTTGCTGCCTCCTGCTTGCCTGGGTGGGGTGCAGGCATTTGCAACACTGACCACAGCCCTGTGCGTGGCTGCTCTGTTGCAGAGCAGTAGCTGAAAGCACTGGAGGCAACTGCTAGCCCATGGCTGGTGTGCTGCCACCCACTTTTTGTGCTGAAACCTGTGTGATGAGCTCTGGGCTGAGCTATTATATGCTGCTCTGAAATGCCAACTCCTATCCTTTGCATTAGTGCTGTGAGCATGTCTTGCCCTGGGGACTGCCCCAGCCTGACCTGGGAGTAGGAAGCTGGTGGCTGCTCTCCTCTGCAGTTCACAGCCCACAGCAATTTTGGGTTACCCTGTGTGCTTATGGCTGTCTACTGGTTTTGATTAGTCTGTGGCCTCTCTTGTAAGGAGACAATGCGTTCTGTATTTCTGAGCTTATATTAAAATGCACTGTTGTAGTTGGTGGGCCCAAAATGAGCAAGTGGTGAGCTATGTTGTGTATTTGTTTGCTCTGGGGCCCTGCAGCAGGAGGCACAGCATAGAGAACTGTGCTTAGCCAACACCTGTGATACGTGCATTTGAAGGCTATTCAAACACAGAAGAGGAAATACTGTCCCCCTTGGCTAGATACTAACTTGCTCTGTGTTTCCTTTAATTGGTGTAATTAAATGTTTTGCATTCCCTTTTCTCACAATAAGCTTGCAGTAGTAGGCGTAGCAGTTTTAGTGGACTTTCCATAGGCAAATACTGGCAATCCATGTCTTGGAACTAGTTGAAGTTTCAGTGCTAAACCACTGATGGGTACATCTTGGAGGTGAGCTTTACCTTTGCATAGATCCTCCCTTTTTTATAAGGCGAGTGGTAGGAGCAGGTTTCCCTGATCTCAGACTACAGGAGCAAAGAGCCTGACCCTGGGGTATATGTGCAGGGTCCTGCATTTGTCTTAAATGCATTTTCCATGCTGGGAACTGACAGTGTAATAAATACACTTTATATCTGTCATAGTGTGAGACACAAATCTTGGATTTATCTCTCTGCTTTTGATCCTTGCTATGGAACAGGAAATGCTGGCTTGCTAAACAAAACTGGTGTCTAACTTGCACCTTAATGGTGCTAGGTATCATATGTTGTCTCACCATCACAGCTAGACAGTTTCTGTAGGATTTCTCTGCAAAACTAGAAGTAATTCTGCTTGTTGATCTCCTGAATAATCCTGAAGTCTAGGCATCTTTGAGCCTCCTCTAGCGCTGGATGTTCCTGAAGGGCTGCTGTTTGCTGATATTGCTCTAGTTGCAATGACTGTCTGAGCAGTTGTCACTTGCTCAGACATGACTTGTTATCAAATTCCCTTGTGGGGGACAAGTTGGTGTCTGAGCAGACTTACAATAGTGTCTGTGGGAAGACTTGGGATGTTAATCGTGTTGTTTCAGCTTTGTTCCGGCTGTTGATTACCACTGTGGTTGCATGCAAATATCCTATAGCTTATGTAACCACTAGAGCAAGATCAATGATCTAATTAAAAGTGAAATAGAAACAGCTTCAGTTGTTTCTGAGGACTGTTTTTTTGGTAATTCTTTTAGGCATGCAGCTATGAAGAAGCAGAAAATCTAGGCTGGAAATTTGTGGTGACGCTTAAAAGGGCAGTGACTTCTGGTGCCACAGCCTGAGCTCACCAGTGCTGGACACTGCTGCTGTCATAAGTCAGGACAAAGACATGGAGGCTTTTAAATGAGGACTGCAGGACCCTCTATAGTGGTGCCACCTTAATGCTCTCAGCACTTTGTGGTTATGTATTCCTGTGCTATTTAGTGCTGAATTGTGGGAGTTAGATGCTCTTACAGAGGATGTCTTGGACAACTGAACAGTGACATTGAATGGGGTGGCCAGAGGGAGGAGGGTAACTTGCCACAGCCCAATGCAGCTGCTTTGGAGAAGACCCCAGCTTGCAGAGGTTGCTGCATGTTAATAAAACAGCTCCTGTACTAACTGTACTTCTGTAGCCTAACCTGAGTGCTGAGCAGGAGTAGGGATTGCCAGCTCAATCAAGATGCCAATGGCCGACTGAGTTGTCTACTTGGTGGGAGGTCACAAGGTGACCTGGGAGTGCCTGCAGATTCCCAAGCTGCAGTGTGCCCTGGGGCTCCCCAGAGCCATGTGGAAGCAGCTGCAGCTCCCAGGTGGCCAATTACATTTTTTGCATCCAAAAAACATAGAGGAGCCTGAGGTAGTCTTCTAGTGATCCAAGTTCTCTCCATAAATGTGGATGAAGTAACACTGATTGCATTCAGCTCACAGCCACTGTACAGCAGGGTGGCTCAGCACTGCCCTTGGTGCTGTCACACTGAATGATCTGTGGCTGCTCAGTGAGCATTGCTGAGCGTGCTAATGACTTGCAGACATCTGCAGTTATAGGGATAGAAGCATGTGCTACTCCTGGACAAGGATATTGCAAAGACCTTGTCTCAGAGAATTAACTGCATTGCCATTGGGATTCTCACTGGGGTATATCCCAATCTACTGCTTTCTGGAAGGAGGCAGTTTGGAGCTACTCTATGTGGATTGTCTCATGGAGGTTTGCTTTGCCGTGAAAGCACCATGAGCAGGAGACTTGAGTGAGGAGCTGGTGGTTCAGGCCCTGTAAACAGTGGGGATGTCTGGGTGGAAAGCTCTCCTGAATGACTCTTGACTCAAACAGGGAAGCCCTCTGAAGTTAGTGGCATAAAGCCCTACTTCAACACTTAAGATTTTGCTGTCATTTTGTAGCCTAGCTCTGAGTTTGGTGTTTGAGTAAAGAAATATTTCCTCTGATATAGATAAATAACTGAAGAAAACTCTGTTGCTTTGAAAGGTTTTAATTGCAAAGAGGAAAAAATGAGCTGCTTCACACATAGTGCTGCAGTTATTGGTTGAAAGCACTGCCTAAGGCAGAGGAAGTTCAGATATTTAAATTAACTAACTTTATTACTTAAACATAGGCTTTAACAAGCTGCAGAGTATTTCTTACTCTACCTGTAAGAAAAGTAACTCAAATTTCTGAAGCAATACCTGGTTAGCAGGAATATTTAAGCTCAAATGTAGAAGCTGAAAGCAGCAGCCCAGACTTCCTCTGGGAGTAAGATAAACACCCATGGGGCTCTTGTGTCTGGATGGAGGTAGTAGTATGCCAGTAAAAATTTTTCGTGGTGAAATGGAGGAATTTCTAAAAACCTATGTTGTCTAACGCTGCATCAAACCTGGTAGGTACCTGAAAGAAGTATGGGAGATCAGACAGAGCAGTGTAGCTTGTTGAGTTGCTACAACTATTCCAGCTCTAGAAAAGTTGCCCCTAGAGCCAGTGCTCTACATTTTTAGTGTTGTGTTAAAAATGTGAAATACAATAGGCTTGCAAATGTGAACAATGCGAAACTGCAGATTAAAATTGGGATCTTTGCAGCTGGTGAGGGTAAGTGTCTGCACCCTTCTTGATCAGCATGTGTGTGATGAAGTGCTGTCCCTGAGAGACCTGCAAGCTTGTGAAGTTTGGAGAGACTTGTGTGAAGCCTTTAGTTGGAGGGTTTAAAGTCCAGCTCTGGAGAGGAAAGGTAGTATCCCTCTGAGCACTGGCTAGTTTGGAAACTCTGTTGGCACCCAGAGCTAACAGGGTTAGCAGCTGAGCAGCTCCTGACTAAGTTGGATTAGGCCGATGGTGTCAGATGAGCAGATCTGCCTCAGGCTTTTGGTAGGAGAGTGAGAGGATGGCCCCCCTAAGCAGAGCCCTGGCATGGCACAGGCGGGCAGCTCTGGGGCCTGGGGCTGGCGAGCCCATGGCAGCTGGGGTGAGATGGGGACTTGGCCTATTCAGGGCCATGCAAAACCCACACAATTGAAGCAGAGCTTTGCTTTGCAGGGAGTGAGTTTGAGTGGGAGGTGGGGGGTGTGTGGTTTGCATGAGTGGGTGTCGCACAGCTGGGGCCAATGTGTGCTCAAGCTGTGCCATTAATCCCAGATGGTCCTCTTTAAGGTACTTGGAAACTACCTGTGCAGACTGTGCCTCTGCAGATTCAGCATCATGTTCCCAGTCATGAAAGCTCCTCTCAAAAGAAGTCTGTCTGATAGTGGCTGCCACAATAGGATGAATTACCTGGACCTCGAGCCAAGCATCTATTCCTTATGTTAGCAGCTTGTAGCTGAAACTGTATAAACACAGCGCTGTTGTGTGTGGAGTGTTAAACACACAGGGCTCAAATCGACACAGTGCAGGGGAGAGCCTTGTGTGATGTGCAGATGGAAGTGTGTTTACAGCTGCATTGCACAAGCATACAAAACTGTGTTGAAGCTTCATCATTTCCCCAGAAAGAGCAGAGAGCATTTTTCCTTCAAGATGCAGCGCACAATGTTCTTTACTTAAGAATTGGCATTCCAGGAAGAAAGCAACCCCATTCCTTCCTGGAGAGGGCTAGTCATGGTTTCCAGTGAAGGGTGAAGATAGATGTCTGTATGTGAGAGCTCATGGGGAATTAAGTTTACCTGGGTGACACACAGAAGCTTGAAGACAACTCCATAATGGTCATGGAGAAGGAGCAGTGCCTTCCAGGACATGAATGTCTTTGCAGTGACTGTGTCCTGCACATCCTTGCTTAGTGTGCAGCTGCAAAAAGCAGCTTGGCTGTGTCCCCCCTCCTGCTTGACACTCACATGGGCAATGCTATGGTGATGGCTGGAGCTTGAAGATAGGATGAGGGCTCACTTTGGGTGTTTCACATCATCACAGCAGTGCTGACGGGCAGTGGCCTGGTGAGACAGTTCTGGTGTTGGGGTGTGTGGGTGTTGGGCTACTTCTGGTGCTGTGTGTTTGCACTGAGTGAGTATTATGCCTGAATGTCAAAATGAACTGATGAAATTCAGATTTGGAGGGTAACTCCAAAGTGCTTATTCCAGTCTGCACTGAAAGTACAATTGCACGTGTCATAGTTTAAGCCCAGCCAGCAAATCAGCCCTACACAGCTGCTCACTCACTTCCCTGTGATGGGTGGGGGAGAGAATTGGAAGAGTAAAAGGGGGAAACTTGTGTGTTGAGATGAAGACAGTTTAATAAGCAAAACAAAACAAGGCATTTATTCACCACTTCCTAGGGGCAGGAAGGTGTTCAGCCATCTGTCACACGTAATGGTTACTGGAGAAGACAAGTGACATCCCTCCAAATGTCTCCTCTGCTTCCTTCTGGATTTTGCTGAGCATGACACCATACAGTATGGAGTATCCCTTGAGTCACTGAGGATCTGCTGTCCCCTCCCAGTTTCTTGTGCACCCCTAACTCAATGGTGGGGTGAGAGACAGAAAATGCCTTGATTCTGTGTAAACACTGCTCAGCAGTAACAAAAACATCCTTGTGTTATCAGCATGGTTTTCAGCACAAATCCAAAACCCAGCCCCATTCCAGTGACCATGAAGAAAATTCACTCTATTGCAGCCAAACTGAGCAGAGCACATTAGAGTTTAATTACCTTTCCTGTTGCTTCTCAGGGAAATGGTTGGACAGAGATAGCTGGAATAACTCTGTCATTAAGCTGCAGAGGGCTGCAGAGCATCTGTAGCATGGTACCTGGGCTTATATGCTTCAAAACAAGCCTGCATAGAGCAGTTCTGTTAGATGCTCAGAATCAGAGATGATCAAAACTGAGACAAACCACAAATCTTTTGCAAAGCTAAAGTAACTGGCAAGTTACTTTCTGATGTGTTACTAACCCCAGACCACAAAATGTGCTCCAATCCTCAGTACTTGGTGCTGCAGTGCAGAGTGGAGATGGGTTGTGCAGGGCTGCATGAATGGGGATTTCCTTTGAACAGCCCTATGCACAATGAATCACAGTCAGTGTAGCAATTGTGGTTTCAGATGGAAAAATTGAATCTTGGTGTATGTTGTGGCCAAGGATTTCCCCAAACAGTAATCACTTCTGATAATTTCAAATGTGTTGGTTTTGGCTTCACAAGTCCATCCCTTGCAGCTTTTGTGCCTGATGTCTGCTGCACAGAAGATGTTGGACAGCCCTATCTGAATAGGCTCATTTATCTCAGCAAGACTTTACATGTTGTTTCATATAACTATCTTGACCTATTCACTGTGTGAATAAACACGTTGTTAGTGTTAGTCACTTTGGTGCCTAGAAATCTCTGCATTATTTGTAGCTTGGTCTTGCTGAGGCATCTTTTTTCTGTAGCCTTGTCTCTTGCAATTCTTTCATCTCCAATGCCTGAGGGTGGACTTTTTTGTTGTCCCCTGCACTAAGATTGGTGGCATTCATTCAGTAATGTGAGATACAGCATAGTGCTAATAGCTTGTTAACTAATGCCTCTGCCAGCCCCTGGGAGGTCTTTGCAAGAACTAGACAGATTTTTGATCTTGATGAGACCTGAAGTAACCTGGGAGATTTAGGATTACCTAGATCCTAGAGATGGCTACAGCACTCTTGGGCTTCAGAGACAATTTGTAGCTTTGTTGTGTCACTTGCAGTATTCTGGCACTACATAATTTTTTTTCAGTTCAGCCTTTCTGATTGAGTCTTGGCTTTCTAGTTGTGTATGCACAGGTTGTGTTGTGAGGACGTTTTTTTTGTTTGCACGTGTGAATGAAACAACCTTGAGTTGATTAAACTCTTAGAGAAGTGTTTCTTGTGAGGTGTAGACAATGATACATTCAGCTAAAATTTTAATGTCTTGCTTAAACTGAAACTTGTTTGCTGTGAATTGACTATCGGTGTTGCTGACTCAGGTGTAGCTATCTGCTCTGATGGGAAGATGAAGCCTTCCTGTGCCATGGCAGTAAATGTACTGACTCCTGGGGAGCGCAGACCTGGTGTAGGGTCATTCCTTTTTCTCTTCTGTCTCATGACTGGAAAAGGGGGGTGTAGTTTGTCATGTCACTTGGTTTCGAAGGTTGAGCCAAATGTTTTTCAGCAGAGTCTGACAAAGGCAGAAGGATGCAGTCTTCCCCCTCCCTCCATCATTTAACAGAAATCCAGTTCTGGCATGTTCACTCCCCACTGCAGGGACTTTCCTTCTCAAGTTATTCCTGGATGATTAATTAGCACTTGGGTACCATGTGTCATGCTGTCCCTATGGCTTCCTGGAGCTTTCCTCCCACCCGGCTCTGAACCTGGGGCTGCTGGGTATGAGTGTCCATGTGGGTGCTATCCTGAAGTCCTTCTCTACAGCCCCATCCTGTGCTGTCCAGGGGCTTTCCCAATCCACCTGTTGTCTGTGAGGTTGATGCAGTTGGTCTTGGCATGCTGCCAGCTATGCTGTCCTGGAGGATGGGGTGCTGCTGAGTCAACTTGAGCCCCATGGGGAGCACAATTGTCCCATGCAGGCTTGGGCTTCCTTTGCATAGTGAAGCATGAAGACTGGCTGCTCTGCCACCCAACTTCCACTCATTCCTCCCTGGAAACGTGGATCTTTGCCATCAAAGGAGTTGAATGTCACCTGCTGGTTCGATGCTGGTGCAGGATGCCTACACTGTCTGTCCCCAGCACAGGCCTGTGGGAACCTCAGTGTCCCAGCCACTCCTGGGGCCGGTAGCAGCACCGAGGGGTGTTGGGATGAGCTCAGCAGCGGGGAATGTGCTTTGTGGTGCAGGGGCCGTGCTCACAGGGCCCATTGTGGGGTGGTTTTGGCAGCAATGCCATGGGCAGCGTCATGCTGTGGCAGGCCTAGAGCCTGCTGTGCCGCTGGCCATATATGGAGTGGGAGCTCAGGTAGAGCACAGGGGTTCCAGGACTGGGGAAACCCCTTTGTAATACCTTCTGTCCCCAGCTGCCAGGTGCTTGGCTGCACCAGTTCTCAGGACAAGGCAGGGTTTTGAGGTCAGTGTGGCATTGGCATGCTGCCCCGCCAGGCTGGTAAGGGGCTCACTAGCTGTGGACAAAGCAGCACTCATGGCAACTTGCTGCTCTACAAAGGCTGAACATTCCAACGCCTTCCTTTCTTCCCCCCTGCCCCAAAAGGATCTCAGATAATGGGCATTCCTGTATGCTGTTCAGCTGGGTATCTGTGCTGTAGTCTTGCAGCTGTGAGTGGGGACCTGCTTGGCAAGGATGCAGCTGGGTCTGAAATAACCACTGTGAATGGCAGCTCTTATTGTTCTGTATTGCATCCTTGCTCACTGCTAATCCCATCTCAGCAGTGTGGAGCCCTCCTGATGCTCACAGACAGTATTCACAGAATGGATGTGCACTAACACCTTCTGCAATCTTCCTGGATGTAAGAATCATGTGTTTACCTCCTCATATCCTAACTTGGGGTATGGCACTTAAGGCACCAAAAACCAAGGTGTGTTCAGACTGAAAGTATTAAAGAATTTGATCATAAACCAACTGCAGTTTGATTTTTATTTTTCCAGCTACCTTAACAATCCCTAATCTTGAAATTCTTGACTTCTCCTTCAAGCCCCCTTGGGTGATTTCAGTTTCTCTTGGAGAAGCTGGTTTGGTTGCTGTTGCTGTTATGCTGCTGGCCTTGTGTTATGCCTTTCTCTTCTGGATGTGAGACGTGAGTGGTCTCTGGGCACCTATTAAGAAGTTGGGCAGAGCTATTTTAATCTGTATTTTGCTCCTGAGAGCTCCTTTGGTTTGATTATTTTTATTCTTTACTGTATTAAATGTCTGTGTGATATTTTTTCCTTGCCAAACATACACTGAAAGGACTGAATTTGAACTTATTTTTTCAGTTGCCAGCTCCACCACATGCAATCCTTTCTAGAGGCCCAACAGGCACCAATAGGCAGTACAGGGTGGTGGATGCAACAGTGCCCTGAAGTTCTCTGACATAATTAGTTTCAAATCCAGTTGAAGTAAACGCTATTTTAAGAGTTGAAAACCCTCTGAAGTGTAACATTTAATATCTCAAATCTTGTCTCAAAAGTTTTGAGATATTAAAGATTTGTCTCACAAAGGAATCTTACTAGTGTTTTTTTTTTCTTTTCATAACCAGTCAGCCTGATAAACTAGAAGAAAATTGTTTCTGTCCCTTGCAAAAAAATAAAACTACATATTCTTTTCCATCCTCCTGCCCATGCCCAAATCACCACTCAGTTACTGTTCTTACAGCCCTCCAGTGAAAAGTCATTCCTCCTCTGGAAAACCTACCTTGTAAAAAGCTTAGTGGATCTCTGAGTTTACATGGTGTATCACTTAGAGTTCCTGAAGATACACTTCCTCAGGTGACAAAATCCCTAGTGCTCATCAGTGAAGCTGAGGAGTGGCTGTGCCTGAGCAGGGTATGGGAGCTCAGCTAGGAGCCAGTGAGCTGAAAGCCCGGGGAGACTCAGGTGAGCTGGATACTGTGGATCAGCTGTCCTGGAGGTCACAGCACCACCTGCAAATGTTGCTGAGAAGCAGAGATGCAGTGGGACTGGAGAATGTCACAGTTAGAGGCTGGCAGGTCAGAGCTCAGTGTCCACAAAACCGGTCCGAGTTCAGCCGGCTCTGTGCAATGGGCACAGCCCGTGGCTCTGTGGGGGGAGCAGCTGCAGGCAGCAGGGCACAAACCATGTGCTGACCCTCAGGAGCTGGGATGTGGACCTGGCCTTAAGGGACACTGGGAAGAAACGATTGCAGTATGTTCTCAAAGCACAGAGGAACCCCTGTAATTGATTTAAAGACATATTATCCCTACAGAGGATGTTGCTAATGTCTTTAGCAGGCACAATAAGCCTGTGAACACATACTGTATGCCTCAGCAAAGAATTTCCTTGAGCAGCTTGCTCAGCTCCATATCCTCTACATACTTCTGTTTGGCGTGCAGCTCTGCTCAGTGTGGTGTTTTCTCTGTTCCAGAAGATTAAGCCCTAATCATTGCTTAAATTTTCTGTCCCATAGCTATTTAACAAGAGGTGAGAATAATTAGAGGTGGGGAAATGCTCAGACACTTAAAGACACTAAGATCTAAAATTCCTGCAGTCTCTTTATAACTGATCCATAATTGAGATGAATTTTGTATGTGCTGTACAAAATTCCTTCCATGCCTGGAAATAAGGAGTAAGGGCTGTTGGTGAGACTTCTCCTTTTTTTTGTATTGAGAACCATGGATTTAGTTTCTCCCTACATGTAAGGCATAGAACAAAAGTTTAAATATGGAAGATGTAAAAAATTAAGAGGAAGACCACTTTTTAGAGAAGGTGGATGCGAAGATGTTTGCAACAGTGCTGGTTGTGGTTTAACTTCTCTGTGAAAATCAACAATCAACAGCAAGGCTTCTGAGATCGCTCTATGAGATAGTGAATAAACTGTGTTGATTGCAGCCTCAGCCATGAAACTATTTAAAAAAATAACATTCACTACTCAAAAGCTGCTTTTTCAGTCCTTCATTTGTTTTGCAATACTTCTACAATCTGTATGACTAGATTGATTTAGTAAGGAAGCTCTCTGCTTTGGCAGCTTGTTTCCACTAATTGTCCAGCAGAGAATGACTTGCAGCTCTCCTGTAGGGCAGAGTTTAAGGAGCATTGCCACAGTTTGGGTAGTACGTATGCTTGATCTGAATGCAGACCAGACTTAGACACGAGCAGAAGATACTAGTCACAAACTTGTTTTATAATGATTTTTTTTAAATTGTAGAATTATAAACCTAATAAAAGTCATATAGTTCAAGCCATGTGTTCCAAGTAGAATTTAGGGATTTCTACTGGAGTAGATAAATGTGCAAGCTTCAAACCAGTGCCAGGTTACAGTTTTGGTACTGGCTCCTGGGGCAGTTATAGGCACAAATAAGCAGAGGACCAAGCATTGGCAGTTGGGTTAGGAAGTTTATTGTGGCCCAAGCCATAAAAATGACACACATTTGTCTCAAAATAGTTGCATTGCTGGCTCAGACTAGTCACACTGCTAGCTGAAGCCCGGGCACTTTGACATCTTTCTTTTTGCTTTGAGGATTGTGATTTTAGCAGATCAAGTGTAACACATCATATTAGTATTTTAGTATAGAGCAACAGTTATTCAGTTTGAGCAGTTGAAAATTGATTCCTTTTCAGGACTGAGACGAGTGGTATGTACTGCTGCCTTATGGAATTGCCATAATCCATTTTTTGGGCTGGTTGCCACTTAGTTAATAGAATAATAAAAGTGGAAGAATTACAATCTAGACTCAGAATTGTGATGGGGGAAGCAAGTAAGCTCTGGTTGAGCCTGTTTTCCTCTTCATCCTACTAGGCAATAGCTTAATAGCTGACTAGGAAGCTGGATACTTCTACATAAATGTTGAAGGCTATATATAGGTGCTTTTTTTTTTTTTTTTTTTTTTTTTTTTTTTTTTTTACTTCTAAGGAAAGTGCGTGCTTGCTCATTCAATACTGTTGTTGATTCTGCAAAACAGCTTAAGTTTGGCTGGCAGATTTTGCCCAGCAGTCAGCATGTACGTCATATGGAGATGCACCCTGACAGTAGGACCATGGCAGTGGGCTGACAGCAGCCCTTCTCTGCAGACAGCTCCTGCCCGCCTGCAGCTGAATGGGGCTGTGTCTTGCTGGTGGCTGCTGCTATTTTGTTGATGTTGGATTGTCACTGGGTACTTCTAGAGGAGGAAAGCAAGCTG
Source organism: Zosterops lateralis (assembly GCF_965231275.1). Taxonomy (NCBI): domain Eukaryota; kingdom Metazoa; phylum Chordata; class Aves; order Passeriformes; family Zosteropidae; genus Zosterops; species Zosterops lateralis. The sequence continues at coordinate 9,895,060 of NC_139771.1, forward strand.
GAGATGGAGAGCTGAAGTTAAAATGCATGTTGAGCAGTGTAGGTGGGAAGGAGGGTCTGTGCTAAATCTGAACTTGAACGTTTCTGTGGTTTTTGCTTCTTGCTGGTTCAGGACAGCATGTCTAGCCCTAAGAACTTGCAGACTGTCTGAAAGTGGTCACCTTACATACAGCATTCAAAGTTTTGGAATCCACAGCAAGTGTGTCAGGAGAACTTGCTTATCACACCCACAAAATTCTTAGTTCTAATAATAATAAAAAAACCCCAAACCCATGAAAAGCAACACAAAATCCTCTTTCCAAGCCCTTCATCCATTGGCTCTTCTAGATGGCATCTCTAAAGTTGCCTGTTTCCAGTTGAGCTAAAGTCCTCCCAAGTACTAGTGTGGAGCAAGAGGGAGAGCCTGTGGCATGGCTTCCTGCTTCATGCCTGAGCTTCCCATAAAAATGTGCCCTTTGAAAGTAGAAGTCCAGTCAGTGGCTGTCAGCAGATGTGATTCAGCTGTGCAGGGACCTTGATCTCCAAAGCACACATGTCCTACTGGGAACCAGGGAACATTGCTCTTTGACACACCTGTAGGGGCATCTCTCGGGTGTTAACATAAGCACTGTGACATGACTAAAGCAAATTAAGTAGATGACCATGCCTTCTCTAAGAGAGGTTACGTTAAAGCTGTCTACAATGGTGCTGTAAAGAGTTGATTCAGCCCTGCTAAATGATCTTGGCAGATGAAATCAAATAGCTTGCTCCCTCCAAGCCACAGGAAGGCAGGGACCAGTGGCTGTCTCCTGTACGGAGTGGGCTCCTTTAATTGGTGGAAGCGTGGCTGGTGCTATGGAGTAGAAGTGCTCTTGCAGCTGAAAGCAGGCAGTTTGTTCCTGTCCACCTAATTCATTGAAGCTGAAAGCCAAATGCATCCCTTTGGACACCCTGGGACTCAAGGAAGGGGAGTTTGAATTGTGGACAGGGGAGTGTGGAGCCAGTCCAGGGGAGTTGGAGACCCTGGCACAGAGACCAGGAAGACACTGGCTTTGATTTTAGTCTGTGGGAGAGGCTTCCAACACTGAGAGAGGAATTACAAACCACAAAGGTGTGAAAACAGTAGTGTAGCTAATCACAGGGTGGAAAATTTTGTAGTTTTGGGTTTTTAGAATTGAGGTGAATGGGAAGCAAGATGGAGGATTTAGGGTGGTGCCCTGAGTTCTTCTTCTCCCTTGGCCTCCATCTCCTGCTGTGACAGTCGCACAAAGTAGTTCAATGAGATTGGGTCAGAGCAGAGATGACCCTTTTAGTAAAGGTAACAGGCATTGGCAAGGAATTGTAAATAATAGACATGTAATTATCTGTATAAGAAGGTAGTGACCACCCATTGAGGGGGGAGTCATCCTGTGTCTGAGCAGCAGAACAGACCTCAGCCAGGCAGAGAGAACATTGTAAGATAACAAATAATAAACAACACAAGAAACCTTGAAAAACAAGACCTTGAGGACTCAGTTTCATTCTTACATCTGGCTCAGGCCTCTCAGAGGGCAAAAGACTCTCAACCACCCAAATCTCGGGTGAGCAAAAACCCAAACCTGAGAAGTAATAAGTATGCATAAAAGTAAATTTTGTTATAGGAAAGCAGTAGTGGAAATCTGCTGTTTCTGTAATCTGTTTTCCAGCCCGAGATGGCCAGAAAGTGTCCTGAAGCAGACCAGGGAATGGAGGGAATTCAGTGGCAAGCCAGCTGAGCTGGGGTACAAGCAGGGCCTGCAGTAATGATTGGTGCTTAGGTGTCATTTGAATATATTGTTTTTTCCACTGTTCCAGCAGTATTACACTAGCAGTGTGCACTCAGAGCTGGTGGGGGATGCTTGCAAATTAGGTTGTACTAAGAGTATTCTCAGGGCTAGCTCTGTGCTTCCTGTACAGGACCTGAATGGATATGTGTCTTTCTGGTTGCCACTTTCATCTTAAAGCCAAGATGCGCTGAATATTTTTAGTCAATTAATGAAAAAGGCAGCACTAAAGTAGAGGCTCTTCTGGTGAGGCTGAATCCTCAGGTGGAGCTGAGCTTTACAGCAGTGCGTGGAAGATAAGCCTGCTGTGAGCTGGACTTTGGTCTTCTCTTCAACATGGAGAGTTCTTTTATGTAGGGATGAAGATTGTGAGCCAGTACTTGGGAGTGGGGTGCCTGTAAGAAAGGCATGTGGGCAGCTCTGCTGGGTGCTGATAAGGTCTGTCCTGTCCAAGAGTTCTTCCTCCCTACTTCCCACCCCAAATGAAAGCAGACAAGCTCTCCTCCTTAGCTTGGAAAAAATTACATCATGAGATCCCCATGCCTGTCAGGAAGCTGGAAGGCTGTTAGAGCTTGCTAACTTGCTAACAAAGTGCAGTTGTGGCAATGGCACCAACCCCAGAAAGGAAGAGCTGTCTCGTTCCTGTTATGACCTTTTCCTGTCATCAGGGCAACAGCCCTATGCCCAGCCTTTCTGGATGAGGCTGGTGAAATGGGATATTCTTGCTCTTGCTGTGAAGCCTGTACAGGCCTGTTTTTCCCCAGGCCAAGGACCATAGCCCAGCTGTGCCTTTTGGAGGAGGCAGTGGTGTGCTGGGGGAAACTCTGAAGACACAGCTGGTTGCTGCAGTAACCTCAGCACAACAACATATAGACTTTATTTATGTGCTATAAATATATGTGCTATTTATCTCAAGTAACATGTGTAGCATTTGTACTCAAGGTGGTTCTGTCCTGCTGGCATTCCTCCCTGGAAATGCTGAATAACTTTTTGAAATGAGCTTGCTTGTAGCTGTGTCCCTCTAGTAAAAATGCTGATGTTGATAAAAATCTGAAACTGAAGCTTGGAGGCATTTCTGGGGCAGAGATGAGTTGGCTATTGGTGTGCTCCAGCATGACAGTGTGACCTGGTGGTTGTGCCATGGGATGGGATGAAGGAGCTTCTGGCACAGAAGGGAGGGAGAGAAGGCACCGACCAGTTTGCAGCTCAGCTGGAAAGAGGACAGAAACGGATAACAGTAGGGCTTGTTTATTTGTTGCTAGGAGACCCACTGTTTATGTGATGTAAACTTTTACCTTGAAACCTGTAATTAAAACCCAGTAGGGCTTAATCACCCCATAGCTATCTATTGTGTACCTTGGACTGGATGTGCAATCAGCAGCCAGTAGTCAAGTAGCAGACACGTATCGTAATCCTGTAAGATTAGTCAAAACTGGTGTTAAAAAATCCCATACAAATAAAATCTGAGTAGAAACCAGATACAAACTCTATCCAGAAAGTCCGAATGCCATTCAAGGTCTGAAGTTACAGTATTATCTGTTTAGGACATACTGCTCTCTTGTGAAACCATGTAAATATTAACTACTTTGCTTGAGCATTGGGTTAAAGGGTGATTACTGGTTTTGGTCATGATTATGTATAATCGCTTATTTTGAAAGTTAGTAGATCTTTTTGCTTTGATAAGATGGTGCTGGATTGCTGCTGTGGTCTCTATAGCTGAAGGGGAAGAGGTAAGGCATGCCCAGTGGGTGTTGGGCACCCTGGAGGACTTTGGCTGTTGACACTCTGAATGTGAAGAATGCAATCCAGTTACAGAACACTTTTACTTTGCTAGCTAGGACTCTGTAAGATTCCTGTACAGTAATTCTGGTGGCATGAGAGGGAGTTTATACAGCTGTAATTGTCTTTACTACCGCGTCTGCTGCAGGAGCTGGAGAGGAAACAAAAGCTTCCAGGTCATTTGTAACTTCTGTTGACTGAAAAGGGATTTCTGTAACAGTTTGCACTTGAAATGGAGGAAAGAACCAAAAAATGCTGTGCTGTAACATTCTGCTGTGAATAAGAGGAACTGTCAGGCTGAGAGAATCCTGAAACATTGCAGAAGATCTCCGGTTTGGGTGAGCTTGAAAAAGCTGGAGCCGTTAGCAGTGTAATATAACCTGAGTAATGACTACAAGCTCAAAGGGAGGGAGTGCATGCAATCTGTGACTCATTAAAGCTAAAGTAACTTGAACAAGAATTTGCAGAACTGTAGTGGTCACTTCACAAGGCCAAACTGATGCAGAAAGGCATCCTGCCCCCCACAGGACTGCTTACAAAAATGTGATCTTGATACCCAGCAGCCTTAACCTTAGCTCCATAGTGTGTCTTAAAGCAGAGCAGCAGCATGGCTGCTCTGTTGATAAATTTTTCTTAAGCTGAAGCATGATACAGAAAAGCTAAAGCTGGCTCTTCCTTTCTGTAACTCTGAATTTGTAGTGTGAAGGGATGATGTCTTCTGTGATGGTGTGAAGGATTGTCCATGGATCTCCACTGCCCACTTTGCTGATCATACACAGGTCTTGATATATCCAGACCAATTCCAAACTCTGTATTTGCTTGTCTTCACTACATAGCAGCACTTTATTTTCTTCCATAGTATTTTTAAGGCAAATGATTGATGTGTGTGGGAGACATATCTCTGTGTATAAATGCTGTTTCCTAAATGATACTTTTATCTGTGCCCTGAAGTGTATTGTGCCTACTGGGATGCTGGTTTTGTGACCTTCATCACATGCTGTTAGGCCTTTTTCATAAAACACAAATGCCATTACAAAATACCAGGTGATACTTTCCAAATCAAAATACCTGAGATCTTAAACTGCCACTTCTCCTCAGCTAAGGTCATAAAGCTGAAGGGCAAGTGACAACTGGAGAGCACCGAATCCTTTGACTCCTCTTTTTGTCCTGTCTAATACTTCCTGTGAGGAATAGTTGTCTTTACCTGAAAAAAAAAAAGCCTGCAGTGGCCTGGGTCAGTTTTCCTGTCCTTGATTACCTGTGGAGGAGTGCAGGCACACTGTTTTAAAAACACACCTCTTTTCTTTAGAATGGCAAATAATCAGTTGTATGTCTTTTGTCTCCCAGATAGTAAAGCCATAGTTGATGGAAACCTGAAGCTGATCCTCGGCCTGATATGGACCCTTATCCTCCACTACTCCATTTCTATGCCAGTGTGGGAGGATGAAGGTGATGATGATGCAAAAAAGCAGACCCCTAAGCAGAGGCTGCTGGGCTGGATCCAGAACAAAATTCCTTACTTGCCAATCACGAACTTCAATCAGAACTGGCAGGATGGCAAAGCACTGGGTGCTCTTGTGGACAGCTGTGCTCCAGGTATGTCCTTTGTTCTGATGGCCAATGTTTTCCTTGCTTGTTATCCCGCGGGCTGCTCTTCCTATGGGAGGAGGTTTTCACTGCTGAGCTTAAGACTGGAGTGGGGCTTTCAAGAAAACCAGGAGTCCACAGAGACCAGCTGCAGGAAGCAGCAAGTTGTAAACTTCTTGGCCAGGAGAAATTCTGGCCTGTAGCATGCGTGATTGCATTATGGGAGGTGCCACAGCTAAGCTTTGTTTTGGGTGCGAGGGACAAAGGCACAAATGCTATTTCTAAATGGAAGAAAGGATTGTTCCCACAGCAAGTGCCAACAACCTTTCAGCTTCAGGGTGCAGTGGGAGACTTCATGTGTTCTCCTGAAATAGGATTGCAGAGGGAGCACAGAGCAGCCAGAAGCTGCACACTAACTGAAACTTCAGTGTTTAGCAAGGGCCTAAGAGACTGCGCTGCTTAAGGCAAATAATTTGATGAAGTATGAAAAAGGCAGAATTTCCTCACCTTCTTATAAAACAGCCTTGCTAATGGGACTGCTGGTGTTCATCTAATGCAATCTGGGCTGCTGTGGCAAGCAGTTGAAATTTTCTTTACCAAATATGCTGCAAGAGAACCAGCGAAACATAAAGAATGGTAGATGTATTTGTGCTAAATTTAGAGTGGTATCTTGCACAAGTTACCCAGAGAGATGGTAGATGTCCCATCCCTGAAAACATTCAAGGTCAGGTTGTACAGGGCTCCACTGAAGATGTCACTGCTCATTGTGGGGGGGAGTTCAGTCTAGATGACCTTTAGAGATTCTTTCCAGCCCAAAACCATTCTATGACTCTACACTGATTGTTGTCTTAGAGTTGTTTCAGTGAGCAGTATGTGCATGTCTTGTTTTGGTTACTTCTGCAAAGCTCTGAATGTCTTTCTGCAAAGCAGTGTAATGCAAGGGGATGTGGAGTTTAGACTTGGTTTCTTCAGCTAGGAAAGCAGGTTGGCAGATAACACACAATGACTGAAATGTGCTTGCAGGTTTGTGCCCTGACTGGGAGACCTGGGACCCAAAGAAGCCTGTGGACAACGCTCGGGAAGCCATGCAGCAGGCAGATGACTGGCTGGGTGTGCCACAGGTAAGGCCCCCAACACGTGGGGAGTGTAGGGGCCAGCTTTGGCCTTTTGACTGGAGATTAAATTGTGGAAAGTAGGTGAAGCTGCTTGGATGCTTCGAAATGTTACTGCGAACTCGTGTAGAGTTGCCTGAGAAAAGGGTGCATTCTGATGAAACACAGTATTACATTTCAGAGCTTTGGTTGTAAGATTTTGTGTAGGTGTCTCTGCTGAAGACAGTTGCTGTTGCAGCATGTAAGGTAGGAGGAAAGGGCCTGTGTGGTGGTGCCTGATCTGTTATTCTACAAGAGTCAGTTTGTTTTGCTGTATTGAATTCCACAGAAGAAAAACTTACTGACTTAGGAAATCACCAGTGATGATAATGTTCAAACAGAGAGCAGTGCATTTACAAACTGGATTATTTTTATGCTGTTAAAGTTGCACAGAATTCCAGAAGTTTCTGAAGCAGCTTGTATTGTGGAAGCAGGAGAAGAGATTGGTCACAAGTTTTACTTTGCAAGCCTTGCAGTTCAGAGCTGTAGCATACAGGATTATGAATTACTAACTTTTTTGTCATCCATTATCCCCATGTCCCTTTTCAAGGGGAACATAACTACTGTTGTCTTGCCTTGATACCATTAAGCTTGTTGCAGTCTCTTGTGAACCCCTAGTAATCAAGGTACAAAAAGCCCCCAAACCACACTGGGACAATAATAAGCTTCTTGATTTTCTTGCCTGAGAGACTAAATGTTGTTCTGTGTATCAAAGGGAAAATAAATGTAAGAAATCCCATTAGCATGTGGGAGTTTTGAAATCCAAGTCTGTGTCATAGTTCTGTTTCTGTGTTGACATGTGGTAACCAAGCACTGGTACAATATGCTTAATTGCACTGTCTTTCAGGTTATTACCCCTGAAGAAATTATCCACCCTGATGTGGATGAGCACTCTGTGATGACTTACCTGTCCCAGTTCCCCAAAGCCAAGCTGAAACCAGGAGCTCCTTTAAAACCCAAACTGAATCCAAAGAAAGCAAGGGCTTATGGCAGAGGTAAGGACTTGGTGAGCTGAGGCTGCACGGAGCAGTAACCTCAGTAGGATTTTCTGCTTATGTTGAACTTCAGACCTACTGTAACTGACTTCAAAGTTTCACTTGTATGCTTTTGGTGTGGTGCCTGGTTTCAGAATTACATGGATATAATCCAAAAGACACTCCTAGTTCTAACATGTAAATTCCCCAGTCTGAACCTGTTCTGCAAGCTTCCAGCCTCCTGTCCACAGCTGGAAGATGTAGCATGATATGGGGCTAAAACAGCCTTGGTGTGGTATTCAGGCCAGCAGTATTGCTGCTGATGGGTGATGATCTAGCAGTGAATACTTCTTGTGATAAAGCATTCCTTAAAAGAGAAAGACCTCATCACCTCACTGTCTCTCTGAGCAGGCTCTCTGTAGAGACAGTTTTCCATTCCCCAGGCTTGATGTCTGTTAGAGTGGGCTAATTCTGTTACTTACTTGAATTGATTGGTAGTATTAAATACTTTGCACATGTACAAAATGGGTTGGTAACCCATGAGACATTAAATAGTGAAGAGCTTTTGTTGGAAAAGCTGTATTTACTGATTGGAAGGACTGAAGGCTGAATTTGCTGATTGTCCATAGATGCTTATGCAACTGTAGATCTATGTAGGCATTTGTATTTTTAACTGACCTTTTAAGTTGATAATTTCATATAACTTATGATGAGGTTCTGTTCTAGATTGGTGCACAGTCACAACTGAATAAACAACAGATTTTTACCTTTAATATACTTGGTATGTTGGGAAGACTTGTATGGGAAGACTTCTCTTCAGCATTACACTTGGCTCTTTCTTCCATCTTGTTTTTTTTTTTGTATTTTTTACATCTGTGGGCTGCTGTTGGTCCTTCAAGATTTTTAGGATGAGTGCATTTCAGAATTGGGTGTACAAGAGTGAGATGGAAAGAAACAAAACTTCTTTTTTCTGGTTTTCTTATTTGTTTGGGTTATTCTAAACTCAATTTTCAGTTAAACTAGTTATTTATAAATAACTATATTCGAAACTAATTTTCCATTAACTAGTGGAATGAAGGGACATGGACTTTATTTATGCACTTAGAGCAGTTGTTACAGTTAGAGTGGGTTTAGCACCTATCCGACTTGGGGTTTATGTCCTTTGTTGATGCCTTCCACAGCAGACCACAATACACAGACACATTTTTGAGGCCCCAGATGGTAATTGGGGCTGATCAGCCTGCCTCAGTCTGTCAAGTCTGGCTTTAGTCATATTTTTATTAATTCAAAAACTAGAATTACTTTGTTGCCTGCTTTCATGTGTGTTCTGTCCTGGAGCCATTGTAATGGAGCTTACTTTAGAGTGAGTGGCTCTTCTTGAACAATTGATGTTTTCCTGAAGTTAATTGCCAAAACAGAGTCACTAAATATACTGATTGGTAATTCTGACCAAAATGTCAGAACTGGAAAGTGCCTCCTGCAGCAAGGGGCTCAGTCCTTGACTGAGCATGGTCTTTTGGGCAGGTGAGAAACAGGTTTTTTTGCTTTCAGAAGAAGATCACTGTCAAGTGTGAAGTGGGTCAGTCTTAGCTCTTTTTATTACCGTTTTTCATGTAAGCTCTTCATAACCTCCCAACAAGAGTCTTGGCTGTAGCACACCCTAAGCACTGTGGGGGTTTGTACCAAGGACAGCCATGTGTAGAGATGGTGTGAAATGAGCCTGCAGAGGAGATGTAGAGTTGTGCAGGTCATCAGTGGTGCACTAGCAGTTCTCATTTAACCATCCAAAGCAGACTACTGATGAGATAGTAAAATCTAAAAGATGAGGTGTAGGCTAAGAAAGTGTAACTAATGGTGCTCTGGCTAAAACTGTCTTCAGAGGAGGATAATCAATCCTTCTCCTTGTGGTTGCAGAAGGTGGCATACTTAACTTGAATACCATATCGTAATGTTTGTGGGGTGGACTGGAGAGACACAGAGCAAATTCTTAGCAATTTCAGCTAGATGATAATCTGGGGTTTAATTTGAGAGAATTAGTATGTCAACTGTTAACACCTTATCAGAATGCTCAGATTTCCTAGGAAAAACATGGTCTTCCTTGCATTACTCTCAAGTTACTGTTTTCTGAAGATAAACAATTTCAGGAATTCTGTTGTTCGCAACCACTTCCCTTATAACCTATCAGTTGCACTTTCCACTAATTGTGCTATGGAGCAGTAGTGCCCATGATTTTATGAATCAGCCAAGGAGTAATTGCCTTGGATGGAAGGGTACATGTGTTTGGGCTAGTTGGGAATCAGCAACTTTGGGAAGTTCTTCCACCCACTCAGTCTGACACCACCATGACAGATGTCATGACCTTGGACTGTGTACAGGGAGGTGATGAAACCCTGCTGGTAAATGCATGCTGTAGCAGGCCCTGTGCTGGGGAATAAGGAAACTGATTAAAAGTTAAGTGGAAACCACACTGAATAGCAAGATTTTTATGGTTTTAAGAGGTTCCTGCATGCCATTTGTACAGTGTACACTCTGGCCAGGTAGTCTGAGCAGATTTCAAAGAATATAATAGTAAATCTGAACAGTATTTATACAGCTGGGTTTTGAAAATGCAGTAAGATGGGGCAGTACAGGTAAAAATTATCTTGCCTAAAGTAAGTCTTTTACTCTTGGCTCTAGAGTAATGCCTTCACCTAAAAGGCTTCCCAAAATTTCTCTCCTGCCTCTTTAGTCACCCATCCTGTGGTGCAACACTCATTTAGCTGTGTGAAGCAGAGCAGCTCCTAAAGAGCAGCTCATGCACATATCCCTCTTGCTGTCAGCATCAGCCCTGCACTCACCAGCAGCAGGAGTGACCCTCAGTACCTGTCAGGGTAACTTAACTTGCTTTCACCAGAATGCAGATAGCAGCTGGGTTCCTGACTTGGTCAGAGATTTTAACTCGTTAAGATGAGTTGGGTGCTGATGATTCAACCAATTTTTAAAAATGCCTTTGTGGTAAGAGAAGGCCTTATTGTGAACATCATGCTCTGAGCAGAGGGTAAAGACATGATGTGCCAGGAGTCTGCAGAAACTGATTCTGATGGCTTACAAGGGAGAATGGGTTGGATAGCCTCTGCGTAGCCTCCAAACTGTCTTCTGGGTTTTGTGGCAGCAGCTAAAGAGCTGTTCTGTATCTGTCTCACAGGGATCGAGCCTCATGGAAATATGGTGAAGCAGCCTGCCATCTTCACAGTGGATACCATCAGTGCTGGGCAGGGTGACCTCATGGTCTTTGTAGAAGATCCAGAAGGAAACAGAGAGGAGGTATGTACGTTAAGTGTCTTGTATGGAAAAGTCAAATTGGTCTGGATGCTGTAGTTTTTGTGATAACCTTCATCTTTCACAAGTGAGTTCTTAACAAATAAGTAATTTAAAAAGAAATGGCAAAATACCGTTTATCTAAAGTGTGAGAAGCCTCAAGCTTTTCTTCATAATTGCCTTGGAAAAAAGTCACTACTTGCAACTAAGCAACACAGCTCCAATGTCCAGTAGTTGCAGAGCTTTAGCTTGACTGGCCAAATACACTCTGACCTGCTTTTAGATAACATACATCACTAAATCACTGTCTGCATTTACTCATTCTGCAAGAATGGCTAAAACAACTATTTAGATGCTATGAATCATTTTGAGCTAAAATGCTGGTTTTAATGTTTATAGAAACTTCTCATCCAAGTGCACCACTTGATCATGTTACAGCATTCCAGAAAAATACAGCTGTACATTGGACTCACTGTCTCCTCATTTTTGGCCTGCTTCAATAGAGCAATTAACAGCAAAGGAAGGGGCTGGGGTGCGGAGAAGGTGGCTTGCTTCCTCTCTTGTAAAGACAAAACCAATGGGATGTTTTTCCATGTGAGAAGAGGGGGATAGCAAGGATCCCTGCTCTCACAGCAATAACTGGCTAACATTGCTGATTCTGGAAATGGATTGGAGTATCAGAAAAGAGTTCAGCTGGCATGCGTAGGCACAGCTTGACAATGGATGTGTTTTCTCTCCTAGGCAAAGATAACGCCGTCCAGTGACAAAAACAAAACCTATTCTGTACAGTATGTTCCAAGGGTTACTGGACCTCACAAGGTGGGTTTCGTGTCAGTAACAAGTATTCTCTTGCTAGACATGCTGCTCTGCTGGTTGTTAACATGAGCCCCTAGGGGCTTCCTGTTCACTGATGGGTAAGAGCCATCCCAGTCATCCTGAAGAAAAGTTAAGTTGATGTGGCCTTAGTTCTCCATATGGCTTTTGGGCTGCTCGCTTCTCAAGAGGGAAAGAAGTGTGTGTTGGGAGGAAGTGCATTTGTGTGTGGGTATCAAGTGCTACAGCTGGACCACTTTGTGCAACTCACAAAGCCAGTTTTGTTGTTGTCACAGAGACGCAGATGAAAACAGTAGATTGTTTCTATAAGGTATCTCTTTGCTGATGGTACTGTACACTGCAGGCATTTTGCAGGGAAGCATTCCCTCCCTTTGTCCCTGGATGGCCATAGATGCAGGTTTATGATGGGTGATCCTATTGTTTTGACACTTCCTAGGGTGGCTGGCCCCCAGAGACAGCTTGAAAAGATAAAATGCTGCCACTTTATTGCTGGATGGAGATCCGCTTTGTTTGGCACATCCTGATTCAAGCTTCCATGCTGGTGTGCCTAGCTCTATAATCAATAGAACTTTAAGAAGGTGGACACCAGTCAGCGTGGATGTGATGAGGGTTATGGGATGGATGGTCCCTCACCTCTGAGGGAAAGAGTCTTTGTGTTAGGAATGCAGGTGCTTGACCCTGTGCTTGGCTTTCACTGGTGGTGATCTGAGCTCTGCCTCTGCCCAGTGGGTCTAAGCTGATGCTCTCTGTCTCTAGGTTTCAGTCCTGTTTGCTGGGCAGCACATCTCAAAGAGCCCATTTGAAGTGAATGTTGACAAAGCCCAGGGAGATGCAAGCAAAGTGACAGCAAAGGGACCGGGCCTGGAGGCTGCAGGGAACATTGCCAATAAGCCTACCTACTTTGACCTCTACACAGCAGGTAAGCAGGATGAGTGATGATGGAAATCCTGCATTTCCTCAAATGTGAGAACCTAAGGCCTTGGAGAAATAAAAAAGCTGAAGAGTGGATGAGGATTTGTAGCCCCATCAAGCTCATAGGTGAAATAACAGCCAGGCTGCTCAGAAGGCTTCAGCTGTGTATGAAATATTTGCAGTGCGGAGCTGAGCTGAGGCCATAGGTTGCTAAGCCTGACCCAGAAATTTGCCATGAATTTGCTGGATGGCAGCAGTCAAGTTCCTGCCTGGTTTCTTTCTTTCTCAATTTAAACAAGAATGTGACATGTTGAACATAAATGCGAAGGATAAACTGCGAGCAAACTGTAAGCACATAGTGTGTTCTATATTTAGATCTACAGAAAGAACCTGCTGCAGTGCTACTTTGAGTTCATACTTCAATGATGAACCAATTTCAACTTCTATTGTAATTATTAGAGGGCTACTATCTTCATTAGGGCATCTCCATCACATTATTTGTTACTGGCTATTAGGCCAATGCTGTAGCCTAGAGGAATGAGTCAATAAGATGCTACAAATGTTAATTCATTTAGAACAATGTGAAACTACTTAGGGCAGTTAGTTGTAGCATTTAAGCACCAAAATATGCTGAGTAGTATATTTGAAATTGCCTTCTGCCCTGAGGGAACTTAGGAATAAAATTAAATGTTATAGTGAGGAAAGTATTACGTTCAGCCTGTAATTGGGAGAGGGAGTGGTCTGAATCATGTAAAGACATGTCTGGCTTCTGAAACTATATAAAAAATTGTTTCTGTTGTATGATGAGTTGAATAAGATGTGAGAGGAACAGGTGTCTGAACAAAAGTGAATACATATAGTCCAGCAGAAAATGCTTGTCTGATTATCATTCATTTGTCCAGTCTCTTAATCTAAACCACTTCAAAGCTTGAGAGATTGAACTGACTGGTAAAGCTGTGGGCTGATCTGTGATAAAGGTGCTACAGGATAGTATCCATAGGGTAACCAGGTTGTATTTATATTCAGTACTATGTTGTGAAACCCTGTGTCTGGAGCAGCAGAGCCCTGTCAGTTTGACTTCACGGAATGCCACCATGCTGTCTTGCCCACTCCCTGTTCAGTTGTTTGATTGCTGTCAGCAAAAGCTGAACGCAGAGCCTGTGCCTAGAATTGGCAGCAGAGGATAGCTGGCTGAGCCCAGACAACTGGTGGTAGTCTGAAATAGGGTGTCTATTGCTAGTGGGGAAGCCAAGGTGCTCAGCTGGGCTTGTTTCCTTTGCAGGTGCTGGTGTGGGGGATGTGATTGTGGAAGTGGAGGATCCTCAGGGAAGAAACCTTGCTGAAGTTGTAGTGGAAGACAAAGGCAACCAAGTCTACCGTTGCACCTATAAACCTGTTCAAGCTGGTCCTCACATTGTCAAAGTGACTTTTGCTGGGGAGACAATTCCCAAAACTCCTTGCACTGTTCTCGTTGGAGAGGGTATGTCTTTTAAAAATGTATATAAATGTAGATGGCCACTTTTCTCCTTGGATGTGATCACAGAATATGCTTGGATCATGCCTTTTATATTCTCTGTACCTTTCAACATCTTGGTCTTGTGTCAGTGGGTCACCTGAGTACTCTCAGGGTAAACCAGTGCTCTCTAACAGTAATACGGCTTTTGTTGCTAGTTTCTTTTCTGCCTAGACTTACAAATGTTAAGCTGCCCTTTGAATTTTTTTGAGTAATTTATGCAGCTATGCAATGTCTTGCTGTTTTCCACCCTTGTTCCTCAAATGACTGTATTTACTGTTTTCCTCCTTAATGGACGCCTAATTTGCTTTCTGTTCCATCCTTACGTGCTCCTATGCTTTTAGATCTCTGCTCATCTCTCCTGAGCTACCCTCCATTTGTGGAATTTTGGACTTCACTGCTAATGGCTTCATAGTTGGTAAGAGGTGTGCAGGATGCTCAGTCATGTTTGCTTTTTGTAAGCTTCTGGCCTGCAGCTTGTCGCAGCCAAAAAGATTTTTGGTTTTGTTGGGGTTTGGGAGGAAAGTTGCAAGTGAACTGAAGCTTTGTGTGATCCAGTCATTGAAACTGGCTTAACCACAAGCTGCCTGAGGCAGCTGTGTAAGTGCACTGCAAGTGGTTCCCACTCCACGTCAGCCACGCTCCTATGTGTTCCCACTGAGCTTTCAGAGCTGGCAGATGGCACACAATTCCCACTCACACCATCCAGTGTAGGACACAGGACAATGTTGGCTGCTGCAGGGGTGAAGGGAAAACCTGTAAGCTGTTGTATAATGAGTGAAAACTTAACAAGTTGCTTGGCAGATTTGTGCTCCTGCTGTAAGCACGGCGTGCTTGGGTCAAACGTGTGTTCGGTTTACAGTGCTGGGAAGCTGTGGTTGTTTGTAAGTCTCTTCAAACCTCTCAGGTCTCTGGTGTTGAAAACCTCATGACAGCTGGGATTGTGTAATTATTCCCAAGTGTGTGGAATTTCTGTAGGCACTCTGCAGGCCCAGAGAAGTGCTTGCAGTAAAGAGGCCAAGATAAGCCTAAGCCATGTGTAACCCTTCTGCCCCACCCTGCTTCAGTCTACAGAGGGCTTGGTGACCTTGCTTCTGTGTAAGTGTGAACTGTGACAAGCAAGGGGGGGTTGATGCGACATCTTCTAATGAAGCACAGGCAAAACTCAGCTTTGCTAATAGCAGTTATCCCAGTCATGTGCTTCTGAAAGACCAGAAGAATAATACTGTTCACTGGGACTTACCTGCAAAGGGACCCTTCACCGCACACTGCAGTGGACTTCAACGCGAAAGGCATGAGGAAGGTTGTGTCTATGGTAAATTTCTCTATGTGTAGCTGTGTAAAAGTCTTGTATTGATAACTGGCATCAAATTGGAAAGCAGCAGGACTTCTTTCAGTTTGCAGATGTTCTAAAAAAATGGTCTTGGAGTGGGTTAGTATTGCCTGGCTGCACTGACTGCTACTGCCTAAAAGCCAAGGGGCATAGACAGCAGCAGCTGGGCAGACTCCTGTCTGTCTGCCTTAATGCTATAACCCTGTGCTAAAAGCTAAGCTGTAGTTGCCCTGAGTCAACATTAAACTAAAGGTTGTCCCAGGCTGGCTAGGCTACCTGTATGTTGAGATCAGAGACAGTAGTAATGCCTGAAGTTGCCTTGCAGCCTGCAACCCCAACGCGTGTCGTGCCACTGGTCGAGGTCTGCAGCCCAAGGGCGTCCGTATCAGGGAGACGGCCGACTTCAAGGTTGATACAAGAGCAGCAGGGAGTGGAGATCTTGGAGTGACTATAAAGGGACCAAGTGAGTGCTGGGGTGAATCTGTGCTGTGCATGTGTTTTGGAGAAGGGGGAGGAGCAGAGCCTGGGAAAAGGAAGAGCGGGAAGGAGGTGGTGTCCTGATGGATGGGTTCTGTATAATAAGCCAGATTTCGGAAGGGTTTATTGGTTCTTTTGTCTATTTGGGGAGGTTGGGATCTGCAGGGCTGGTAAGATTATATCTGGTTTTAGTTCTTTCCATTTCAATGCATCAGTTAGCAGAACTGAGGAAATCTGTGCATCTGCCTGCTGTGGCCTCCAAACTTTATGGGTACATGTTGCATCTTCATTTAATCTGTGGAAGCAAGTCACATACCAGGATCTCAGGCAGTATGGAAATCCTGCTCTCATAAAGCTGGGAATGGGTGGCACTAGGTGCTTGGCCACACAAGCAGAGGAGGAAAGGAACCCATAGGCTGACAGAGACCATCTGTGAGGATCCATCCCCAGGTCCCTTGGTCCTGAGCTCTGGATGTGGCCCTCTGCCTGGCAGGCTGGGAGGATGGGAGCACAGGGCTCGTGCGGCTGCTAGCAGCAGTCCCTGTGTGGTACTCTGAGGCTGCCACCTCCCCCTGCCTGGGGCAGCGCTCAAAGGTGCATTGTATTGCCTTCACCTCCTCCACACACACAGAGCTCCGACTGTGTGGCTTCATGAGGCTGGGTGGGGGGGAAAAGCAACAGACGTATCAATGTAAATTTTAGCATACTAAGCTTTTCTTCCTAAATTCTTCATCTTGAAGAAAATGAAAAGTAGGCATTCCCTGCATACTTGTGGTTACAAAGTCTGACAAACGTTAAGCGTTTTTGTTTTAACATATGACACGCATCATACTGCAGACTAAGAAAATAAAACACAAGGGAACTTACTAAGTCTGGTAACTTAAAATACTTTCTGCTGTATTTCTTCTGGAAGTGTTTGCTGCCTTTGTCCTAGAGGGCAGCTAGAACTAACTTCCCTTATAACCTGACCTTTTTTTTTTTCTGGTGGAAGAAATTTATTCTTGCAAGCTAAAATAAATGCTAAAAAACATGAACTTTGAGTAATTGAAAGCAGGATGGAAACTTTAAGTTAACTTTAATGTTAAGTTTAACACTGAACTGATCTTTCAACAGAGGGCTTGGAGGAGTTGGTGAAACAGAAAGGCTTTATGGATGGTATATATGCATTTGAATATTACCCAGCCACACCAGGGAAGTACGTTGTCACAATTACATGGGGTGGGCAAAACATCCCAAAAAGGTGAGTCAAAAGTAGGTTTTTGGGCATTTTTGTGTCCTTCAGTGGGTTGCATAGTTGGTGGGCTTTTAAAGTGATGCTGACCTTTGAAGAAGTGCTGGGGTGACAAGTTAGTGGCAAATTGTTACAGCATTTTATTTTGAACAGCCTGTTTTTGGGCTGCAGCGGCTTGACAAAGCTCTGAAAGGTGATTTGCATCAGTCCTTCTGAGGCAAATCATGAATAAAAAAACCTGATAAAACATGGTGGATCGTGCAGCTTGGACTTCACTGTAAGATTTTGAAGGGGTCTATTATTTCAGTGTCCACAGCTATAGCAAGCAGAGCAAGTATTTGGCACTCAGGATTTGTGGTGGAAGATGTAAGCACTGATGGGTTGGATGACCTCTTTGCTAGAAAGACACTGCTGGGCACTGCGCCACCACGTGACAGCATCTCTTAATTTGGAAAACCCAATGTAAAGCCTCATTAAAATGTCTGGGGGAAAACATAGATGCTTATTTGTCCCCATTTCTAATACCATGCTTTATTTTTCTCTGGTAGCCCCTTTGAAGTTCAGGTGGGTCATGAAGCAGGTCCTCAGAAAGTGCGAGCCTGGGGGCCAGGACTGCATGAGGGAGTTGTGGGCAAGTCAGCCGACTTCGTGGTTGAGTCCATTGGCACAGAAGTTGGCTCTCTTGGTATGTTACTTGACTTAGTTTCCCTGAAATATTTGTATCTTGCAATGCTAGCGGCGAACTCATGAGAAATAATAGGTTTCCCCGCAGTAAAAAAACCATGTCTGTAAGACGTTGTGGTCTAAACACAAACATCTATCAGAGTATCAAAGGCAAGTCCTAGAGACAGGAGTGTGTGTGATGGAGAGTGTTAATCTGTGGTTTTGTGGGATGAGATCCAGAATGGAATGATGGGTGATGGATTATCTCCTGTATTGCTGAAGAAGGGTGACTGAGAGATCAGGCATGGTTATGGCTAACAAAAAGCTATTTGTGGATGTAGTGTTAAATTAGCAGCCACCACAAACTTAATATGAGAAACCCACCTGTTCCTTTATCAGGCTTTGCAATAGAAGGCCCTTCTCAGGCTAAAATTGAGTGTGATGACAAGAATGATGGCTCATGTGATGTGAAGTACTGGCCCAAAGAGCCTGGTGAATATGCTGTGCACATCATGTGTGATGATGAGGACATAAAAGACAGCCCTTACATGGCCTTCATTCGACCAGCTTCAGGAGACTTCGATGCAGATAAGGTGAGGCATAGGAGTTCACCCATGGCATAGCATGTCTTTGATGTAACTACAGTAGAGATGTTTCTAAAGGATTCTAGTAGCAGACTCTTAAGCTGCCTCTGCTTAAAGCTCTGAATTTGCCACAGTATTACCCAGCCAGATATTCCTCAGCTTTTTCTAGTAACACTGTTGTGGTTTTAATTAATGTGATGAAAACTTGCTGGAGAAGTATTGCATGCTTCATGGGGTTTGTGGAGGGAGCAGGCCTTCATGCATAAATCGTTTAGTTTTGTTTCTCTTTCTGAACTGCAAACTAACACTCTTGAGGTGCTCTTGTAGGTGAAGGCTTATGGCCCAGGCTTGGAGGGGACTGGCTGTATAGTGAACAATCCTGCTGAATTCACAGTTGAAACCAAGGATGCTGGCAAAGCACCTCTGAAGATGTATGCACAGGTAAAAACCCAAAGGGCAGCTGTGTGAAACTGCAGCAAAAGACTTTAATACTGTTTAGAAAAATGCCTTAAGTATTTCTATTCACTCATCACTTAATTCTGGGCATGTGTAATTCAGTCAAAGCTCTGCGCTTTGATCTGTGTAATATAGTCAGGCAACAACTGAAGACAAAGTGACTGCTCTGAAGTGTATGAAGTACATGGCTTTGCTTCCTTACTTGGAGTCTCTTCAGCAAAACAAGGTGTAATTTCCTTGAGTTGTCATTTGGAAGCACTAAAGCGTCCCTGAGCCTGTGAATTTTCTATGTGTTGTAGGATGGTGTATGAATAAGCAAGTGTTAGATGAGAAAGACTTACAGGAGTGTAAATTTTCTTCAGTACTTCTGAGCTGAAATTCTGGAAGTAAAAAAACTGACACATTTTGAACAGCCCAAGACTGTTCCAAACTATGCAAACATTTTTGAAGTACCTTAACCTTCTGCTTGTATTACTGTTTTTTAGGATGGAGAAGGAAACCCCATAGATATCCAGATAAAGAGCAAGCCTGATGGTGTGTTTGCCTGCTCCTATGTGCCAGTTAAGCCAATCAAACATACAATTTCTGTTGTCTGGGGAGGAGCCAATGTGCCCAATAGCCCATTTAGGGTAAGTACAGAGATGAATAATTCTTAGTTCTAGCCAAATATGACATTAGTGCTCACAACTACTTGTTAGTACAGCTAGGATGATAAAACCCTTCTGTGAACTTCAAGGACGTGTACCCTTCTGCTCCATTTTTTTAGAAATGTAGCTACTTGTATAAATATTTCTGTTTTTACGAGCTCACATGGTGGTTTATTATCAGCCCACCTGCAGCCTGGGAGATTTGCGGCCATTCATTTCTGTCTGTTATCCTGTAGCTCCTCTCCAAGCAATGCTCTGACTTGGCTGTGTTCTCAAGTGTGACAGAGATGTGTGATTCTGAACCATGTGAATTTGTGTAGGTCCTTATAGGTCAAGGAAGTCATCCTCAGAAAGTCAAAGTGTTTGGACCTGGTGTGGAGAGAACTGGCCTGAAAGCAAGTGAGCCAACCCACTTCACTGTGGACTGCACAGATGCAGGAGAAGGTAAAAGCAAGCTGGGCTGTTCTGTGGTATCAGGATCACAGATCATGCAAGAAGGGGATTATGTACTGTTCCACGCTGATTTTCCTTATTTAGTGGAAAAACCACAGGAGCAGAACATTGCAGAAAATTGTGATCTGATCTTTACATTAGTTAATGTGGTGACTTAGACAGCTAGAAATAGGAATGGTCTGTCGGTTTGGCTGGCACTGTCTGTGCTGTCCAGTAGCAAAACCTCCACTTGCTTTTCCTAGGTGATGTCAGTGTTGGAATTAAGTGTGATGCTCGTGTGGTCAGCAGTGAGGAAGAGGACATAGATTTTGACATCATCCACAATGCTAACGATACATTCACAGTGAAATACTCACCACCTGCCGCCGGGCGCTACACTATTAAAGTGCTTTTTGCAGGAGAGGTTCGTAATCTTCATTTTGCAGCCTGATGTTTTGATAATCTGTTTATCTGCTCTTTGATCACCATGCATTTGCCAGTTCACTACTGGCTCTTTCTGCATTAGCTCACATGCACTTGGTTTGGTCACTGTTTCTATAACAGTAAAAAATGGAAACTTCTTTTGCAATACTTGTGTGCATGCAAGTGAGGGGAGTTGGTTGGGGACACTGAATTTTGTGTAATGTGTTGGACTGGTGTAATGACTGTGGTCTCCATGGTGGGGCAAGGCTGCCTTCTGAAGGAAAAAAACCCCTAAGTTTCCTTTTCAAGGAAAATAGGGGAAAAAAGTTTTCTTTAAAAATAAAAATCAGAGACAAACTTCCAGCTGTTAACTTTGCCTTATATTTTGATTTATACTACTCAGTAAGGCAGTGTTTAAGTGAGGTGAAATTTTATTCAAGATGCTTTAATTAGAATAGAATTATCTTTAAATTATTATCTGTTTAAGTGACCTGGTTATTTTTGGAGTTGTGTTTCTGTTGCAGGAAATTCCTGCCAGCCCATTCAGAGTTAAAGTGGACCCCTCACACGATGCCAGCAAAGTGAAAGCTGAAGGACCTGGGCTGAACAAAACTGGTGAGAGCAGGGTTCATGTAGTGTGACCAGTACTGGATCATGAGGAACTGTTGCAGGATGGTCACAGCCTGGCTCAGCATTGCTGGGATATGCAGCAGCAGGGTGGGGTGTCAGGCAGTTGGAAACAATGCCTTTTCCTTTGGCATTTTGCTTGACTGGGCTTTATTGGTACTGAATGCTTCTTGAGAAGAGTTTCTATGTGTGAGCTGTGTGTAAATTAGAATTAACATTTTTCTTCAGGTGTAGAAAGTGGCAAACCAACTCACTTCACTGTGTTCACCAAGGGAGCTGGAAAAGCACCACTGGATGTGCAGTTCAGCAGCTCAGTGCCAGGAGAGGCAGTGATGGATCTGGATATCATTGACAACTATGACTATTCCCACACTGTTAGGTACACACCGATACAGCAGGTAGGTCCTCATGTGGTGGTACAAAAGTGAACAACTCATGTTGTTATAGTACAATGACCTCCCTCCCTAGCACCTGTGCACAGAGGAAAAAGCAGAAAAAACTTGCCAGGGTATCCCGTTCCCATGGATCCCTAACGCCTGCAGTACAATGGGAGTTGGAAAGCAGTAATGCAGTTTTTCTGGTGTCGTTATTGATAGCTTGCCACTGGTTTCTTTTCTGTGGCAGAGAGAGATACTGATGCAGTAGCATACAGCTCACATTGTCATTCCGTACCTTACCAGTTGAAGAAGAAAGGTGGCAAACTTTCCCAGACTCCACAGCAGAGCTGACTGCTGTCAGAGCTGCCACAGTCCTGCAGTGTTGGGGTTGTGGTGTGCTGCCTGTCAGCAAGCTGCTGGTCTCAAAGGAGCTGGAGTGCAAACCAGAGCAGGGACAAAAGAAGAGTTTGGGTGATGCTGCGCTAGTTCCCAGTAGGCAAATGATGAAGTTGTTGCCTTTCTAGCAAAAAAAGAGCTCCATTAAAGAGCTAAAAGTGGAAGCTCCTAGTAACTAGAAGTATTTGTACGTTTGAAGGGCCACTAAACACCAGAATGCACAAATCTCATATTTCTGAGTACTTAGGTGCTCTGGTGCTGAGATGAAATTGTTTTGCTCCTCTTGTTCTGAACAACCAAATGCACTACTAGGTCATCTGCCCCAGCTTCCCTGAATCGAGCTATGTAAAAGTGAACTGATAAGGAAGACCACAGTATTATTTAGTTGATAATACTGGTTCGGAATTCTTGGAAGCACCATAAAGCTGGCATTTGTTTTTCCATAAAGCAGTTGCATGATTTCAGGAAGTGGCTGGCATGCCTGTTTGGAGAGGCTTTGGCTTGTGTAATCAGGGTTGGTATGCAGATGGGAGCACTCCTCTGTACTCTGTGCATTCATGAGCAGTAGCTGATTGCTGTATTTCACCTGAAAATCACTGTTGAAACAAACCAGGATGCCCAAACCAGGTTTTCCACTTGGGTCTTTCATCTGGAGAAGTACCATGGGTCATGGAAGAGCTGTTGGCTTACAGGAGATGCTCACAGATAGCAGTGACAGGAGAGTAATGGTTAAAAAGAGATGAAAATAGACTGCTCAGTAATTAGAGTAGCCTTGTTGTCCCTCCATGCTGTGAGCACATAGGTCTTTCCTGGACCCTGTCCTTCTCAGGTTCCTAAGGAGTAGCTTATGAATGAGACTGTGGACTCTAGAGCAGGGAAAGGATGGAGTAGGTAGCTAAATTCCTGAGGGGCAGCATCAGTTGCAGAGCAGCCTTGGTTTAATGCTGTTTATTTGGCCTTATCTATCTCATGGTGTTGCTACAGCTACCCATGTGTGTGTTTTCTAAAAGCAACTAAAAATAATCATGGAAGCTATTCACTAGCTTGCATGAAACATCCATGAGTGTTTCACTTTTGAGCAGAATTGCCCAAGAATGAAAAGTAAGCAAACAGTGAACATAGCTAAAATATGGACTGTGGTAGGAGAGAATAAAAGGAACACACATCATGGGCTGGAGCTTGCCATGGCTTTGCAGCATTCCAGCCAAAATACACAAGAGCATTAATCTTTCTGACTTGTAGAGCTTAAACCCCTGGTATTTCAGATGCTCTAATAATACGGCCTCTTTGCAGTATTAGCTTTGGCATCTCCATACGGTGGAAGGGGATACCTGGTCTGGAGCAGTGGGACATTCATTTAGCTGTCAGATCTGAGCACTGGGAGGGTGGAAGCCAGCCTGAGCTGGAGGCTTTTCCAGGCAGCTTGAATATAGTCTAATTAAATGTTGGAAAGAACTGTCTTTTCTGCTCTTCCTGTATTAAATAAAAACCATTTAGTACTTTGAAGGGCTGCAGTGGTGTGAACTTTAGTGTCCATAAACCAGTAAGATTGGCTGTGGCCAGATAGAATAGATGAGTTGATGTGGTTATTTACTGCTTGGGTGTTGGTGTGTCTGTGCAAAGTGAGGAACTGGGCTAACATGTAAATTCTTCAACTAGGGTCCTATGAAGGTTTTCCTAACTTACGGTGGTGATCCTATCCCTAAAAGCCCTTTCACGGTGGGTGTTGCTGCTCCTCTAGACCTAAGCAAAGTTAAAGTCAATGGACTCGAAAACAGTAAGTACCTGTGGGCTGGAAGCCTCTGAAGTCTGGGTGGTAGCCAACATGTCCTGCTGGAGCAGGAGCAGGCAAAACAATCTCCTTTTTAACTTGCCACAGCTGGGAATCAACCAGCCCCAACTTTATAAATTGACCACACTTATTTAGGTGGTCTTCTTGAGGACTGAATTTCAATTTAGATTGCTGGTTTTTTTTTTTTTTTCTTTCTTACTAAGATTACATAGTAATGTGGAGAAAACATGTGTATGGGGTTTGGTCCTTTGTGGCGAACTGAGTTGCTTGCTTCACCAGGCTGAGCACTCACTGATGAAATCTGTTTACCTGAGGGTTAGATGGCTGTTCAAATGTATCAAACCGTTACAATGCACAGTGTCATTCATATGGTCTTTTTGTTTTCCGAAAGTGGAAGAACTTAAGGCTGTGAAATATTGTTGCTTTCCTGAAATGAGCCTCTGATACTGTAAGACCACACCTTACAGGCTTATTTTCCCCTGTAGCTTTGTATTGTCAATTAACCAAGGTGGGTTTTTTTTGTTGTTTTGGGTTTTTTTGGTTTTGTTTGTTTGTTTGTTTGTTTGTTTGGCTTGGGAGGGTTTTTTTGCCTGCAGAGGAATGCAGACTGGGCAGGGCTCTGCCAGTACCTGCTCCCTCAGTGATATGAGCATGGAAGATTCATTGGACTGCTGTTTGATGTTAAGTAATGTAATACGGGTTTTGTCTTTTTCAGGAGTGGAAGTAGGGAAGGATCAGGAATTTGTAATTGATACCAAAGGAGCTGGTGGGCAAGGTAAACTGGAGGTTAATATTTCCAGTCCTATGAGGAAAGCTGTGCCATGTCTGGTGGAGCCAGTTCTGGGTAAGGAGTGCAGCACTGCAAAATACATCCCACGGGAAGAAGGACTGTATGTGGTGGATGTGAGTTATGATGGCAACCCTATCCCAGGGAGCCCCTACACTGTGGAGGCCACACTACCTCCAGACCCCTCCAAGGTAAGTGAACAGTATGGGGCTGCAACAGCAACTGATACCTGGAAACTAAATTGTGAGCTATTGCATGAGACTTGGCTTGGTCTTGGCCAAAACATACCCAGGAACGTCCTTACTCAGAATGCTCAGTGATTCCTTTTGCAGCCTCCATGACTTGAAGAATTCATTCCTGTAACACTGTATTTGCAGAAAAAGTTGAACTAATCAAAAATGTGGCAAGCATCCTGCATAGTGTAAGCAAATTTAAGTATTGCTCCTAATTTAATAGAAGTCCGTCTGATAAGCATCTCTGATATATTTAAAGATGCTTTTTTTCTAAGGAAATATATTTCAAGAAAAATGTGTACAGACATCAAATATTTTAACATTTCCACCTTTTATTTCCCATGACTATATAAAATACCAGCTATGGTGAGATTATAAATATCCTTGCCTAGAAACCTCTTTGGATGAGAAGTACCAGCTTTACAGTAAAAATGGACTGAGTGGCAAAGTGGCTGTGCCTTTTGTGTATTTTTAAGAGCCTGCTAATCAAGTCCCACATACAAGCAAGTCTTACTAGGAAGTCTTCTGGCAATAACATGGAAAAGGCTGTTTAGCTCAACTGCATATTCTCTTTTAGGTAAAAGCTCATGGTCCAGGTCTTCGAGGGGGCCTTGTTGGAAAACCAGCCCAATTTACAATAGATACCAAAGGAGCAGGAACTGGAGGTTTGGGTTTGACAGTAGAAGGCCCGTGTGAAGCTAAAATTGAATGTTCAGACAATGGCGATGGAACCTGCTCTGTCTCCTACCTGCCTACAAAGCCTGGAGAGTATTTTGTAAACATCCTCTTTGAAGAAGTTCACATTCCTGGTTCGCCCTTTAAGGCAGATATAGAAATGCCATTTGACGTCTCTAAAGTCATTGCCACAGGCCCAGGTCTGGAGCATGGTAAAGTAGGCGAGGCAGGGCTGCTGAATGTCGACTGCACAGAAGCGGGTCCTGGGGACCTGTGGGTGGACATGGTGTCAGATGCTGGTTCCAAAGCCGAGGTCCAGATCGATGATAACAAAGACGGCACCTATGTCATTACCTATGTACCACTCTTGGCTGGCATGTACACAATCAAGATGAGATACGGAGGAGAGCAAGTGCCTAAATTCCCAGTCCGGGTCAAAGTGGAACCAGCTGTGGACACAAGCAGAGTTAAAGTGTTTGGGCCAGGAGTTGAAGGAAAAGGTGAGACTAACTGTTGTTATCAGAATTTGTAGGACTTGGAAGTCCTTTTTGAGCATTCTGAGCATTGAAAATTGTAAAAGCCTTGTATGTTTCCATGGTGATCCTTGAACAGACAGGAATCTCATGTTCCCAAACAAGTTGTTTATCATGCTGCTTCACCAAATGTTTTGTTGTTGGAATATATGCACTTCTTGAAGTGACTCTTCAAAACATTTCCTGTAGATGTTTTCCGAGAAGCTACGACTGAGTTCACTGTGGATGCTCGACCTCTAACAAAGGCTGGTGGTGACCACATCAGGACACAAATCACAAGCCCATCTGGCTCCCCCACAGACTGTCTCATCCAAGACAACGCTGATGGAACATATTCAGTAGAGTACACACCATTTGAAAAGGGTAACCTCGGGGCTTGTTTTGTTTTACTTAAAAGGGGAAAACCAAGAGCAAGCAGTTCTGCCACTTTCATTTGGCAAATCCCTGAGGTCTGCCAGTAACTTGTTGGCATCTTTGCAAGAATTCTGCCAGTAGAGGAGCTAAGTCTGCAGGAATTTTTTTGCTTTATTTTAACCTGAAGAACTGACTTGTATGGTAATTTGTCTTTAGAAGAACAGTGTGTAGATGGAATCTCAGTTACAAAACACTAGTGAAGTCTTGTGAAATCCAAGAGGAAAATCTTACCCATATACTGACATTTAAGTTAGTAGTATCTTGTAGAATTACTTTGAGTGATGAGCATATTTAGGGAATTCAGGAGACGTTTCCCTTTTCTTAACAGGTCCACACACAGTCAGTGTGATGTATGATGGTGTGCCTGTGCCAAATAGTCCCTTCAGAGTGAACGTTGCAGAGGGCTGCCATCCATCACGTGTGAAGGCACAAGGACCTGGACTTACAGAAGCTTTCACAAATCAGCCAAATGCCTTTTCAGTTGTCACCAGGTGATGGGGCCTATTTGATTTTGAAGGGATATCTGAAGTGGGGAGGAGTGTAGTGATGTATGCAATGCAGGATGCTAAACTCAGTACAAATATTTATAAAAAGGCCAAGCTGTGTCCAGCTGATGACTGTGTGTCTATTTGTCTACTTTGCTCTGCAAACATTCGACATTAGGGATTGATAGTTCCTGAGGAGAAAATTCTAGGAAAATTTGAGTGAGGTAGTTCTGAACAGCTTTGCATGCCAGCACATGCTGAAGGCTGAACATTGGAAGTCAGGATACTGCATTTCCAAAAAGGATGAAACTGCAGCCAGATGAAACTGTAACTGTAGCCATGTGAGGGCTACAAAGCTGCTTTAGGAGCCGGTGATTCTAACAATGTGTGTTTCTGTCTTGCAGAGGGGCAGGAATTGGTGGCCTTGGAATAACTGTTGAAGGACCTTCAGAATCTAAAATTAGCTGTAAAGATAACAAAGATGGGAGTTGCACTGCCGAGTATGTTCCTTATGTTCCAGGAGAGTACGATGTTAACATCACGTATGGGGGAGAGCATATTCCTGGTAAGAGCTCTTGCTTAGGGGCTTTCAGAAGAGAAGTCAAACTATGGACTCGGAGTTCTCAGTTGGCTGCATCTCCTTGTGCTGTGGGATGTTGATGTGATTTTGGCTTTCTGCTTTTCTTTAGCACACAGGCTGAAAAGACAGTGGCATTTGCTCAAATGGGTACAGATGAGTGGGGCAGGAAAAGGGGCACTAACCCTTTACAAATAACTGGCACTATGCACAGGTGGTGTGTGATACTTTTGTTCATGAAAATTGGTATGTGGATGCTTTAAAGATCCTGTTCTGCAGTAAGAGGGGATGTTTCCTGTTCCCTTTCTCTTTGTTGACATACTGAACTTAGTAAGATATAAGGAAATGTGTTGCCTCCATAACACTTCATTCACACTTCTGGTTTCTTTCATGTTTAGTTTTTCTCCCTGAGGTGTGAGAGGCAGACGGGTCACAACAGAATTGTTGTCAACAATTCTGTGAAAATGTAGAAGCACCATCATTACACTTCTGGCTTTTGCAGAAGCAGAAGGATAATGTGGAATCTGTGGGGTTGCTATTCCTGCCTGCACCAGAAGGATAGTAATAAAAAAGCCTAAGAAAAAGTAGAGAAAAAAGACCTTTTGTTCTCTGTAACTGTTAACCTTGTGGTTGTTTAACACTTACTATGTCAACTTCCAGGAAGTCCTTTCAAGGTTCCTGTGAAGGATGTTGTGGATCCCAGCAAGGTGAAGATAGCAGGACCAGGTCTGGGTACAGCTGTTCGAGCCAAAATCCCCCAGTCCTTCACTGTAGATGCCAGCAAGGCAGGAATAGCACCTCTTGAAGTGGTGGTGACAGGTCCCAGAGGTAAGAACCAAAGTATTCTATCTTGCTGTGCCCATATCTACATTTGGGCAGGTAACATGGTGCTGGCCCTGTTGGCAGAGGTGATTATGCCACTTGAATGAGTTTTCCTTCTGGTCGTGTTCATCTGTCAAGTACCCCTTGGCAGCACTTGTCATGTCATACTGTGAAAGGAGAGCTATGTCCTAGGTAGTGCTGCTGTGGCCAGTGTCTTTGGCTTTAGCCTGATCACCTAACCTTCAGGGCTGGGAGAAAGTGATGTGAGTAACTATCACTGGTGAACAATTGTGTATTAAGTTTTAGACATCAAAAAGTAAATCCAAAGTCTAGCATGTGAACAGTGACTTGGGAAACCTGTGTCAGTGGATTGCAGAAGTCTCTGAATCATGGTGAAACTGCACAGTGGTTCCCAGAGAGCAACAAGGTCCTTGAGTGATAGCATTAATGGTGTTTGCATTAACCTAGAAAGCTGTGTCTCAGTGGCACAGTATCTTGACAGTGATTACCTGTTGGCTACAAGTCTCACCTTGCTGAGAGGTGAGAGCTGCCTCCCCAAGTGTCAGGTCTTGGCTGTGCATGTGCCCTGCAGGTAACACTTCTTTAATTCTAGCAGATGAGATGGATTCCCAGGGATGGCGCTCCCCATTGAAAGCAATTTCAGATTTCTTTAAAGGTGGTCCAAAGGGTGACACTGAGACAGGTTTGAACTCTCACTAACTACTGGCAGTTTTGGTTCTTGGAAATCTGGTTGGCAACAGCAAGAATCATTTGCAGGAGGGAGTGGGAACCAACGATGTTGCTTCTAGGCTGTGCATGGCAACTATATACATTTTCTTTGTGCTTGCTCTACTACTAATCCTTTCTGTCTTTTAAAGCCAACTTGTAATTGTAGACTGCTTTGTGTGTTGATCTGAACTGATATGTCACATAATCTATTGTAGATTTAGCTTAATGCAAATTGAAATAATGAATCCTGCTTTCTTAGGTCTTTGGCAGCTTGCACGGTGTTCTTGCCTAGGCAGCAAGCCTGCCTTTCTAAACACCTGATTGTGAAAGACTCAGATGATGAATGCTACACACCAACTGGCTTTAGGGCTCAGTTCTGTGCAGTGAATCCCAGTAATAAGTAATCTTGTAAATGACAGGTCAGACAATTATAAGCATTACTATTTTCTGTCTTGAAATATCTTCAATGCACTTTTAGCAATTGCTCTTGACCTAGACTAGGTACTGAAAGGCAGATCTTTCTCTAGTATTTTCATGCTAGCTTTTGTTTACAGCAAGAAGATGGGAACCCAGAGAGCAATGGATAAAAAGTCTATCTCGAGTCAATGACTTTGAATACAAAATAAGGGAAACTGATCATTGCTCCGTGCCTGTTGCTTTCATTTAAAAAAAAAATTGAAATTTGTTGCCAGCTGTAAATGAGCAGTGCATCTTGTAGCTTTGTGCAGCAAATGACTGTAGTTTAATAGGAAAGCTGAGCAAATAATATGTTGCCTTTTTAGGAGTTGTAGGACCTGTTGATGTGGTAGATAATGGAGATGGCACCCACACGGTGGTATACACCCCTATGCAGGAGGGACCCTACATGATCACTGTCAAATATGCTGATGAAGAGATTCCTCGAAGGTAAGGTGATACGAGAAACTTTGGAAAACTGAAGATTTAACAATTCAATGTGTTCTCCCAGCACATGAGCACCATTTAAGGACTGGCTGTGGTCCTTTCTACTTACCCAGTGCAGCTTCTTGCACAACTTCAGGGTTTAGTGGTGTTTTGAGCCCACTGCACCTGCAGCAGACAGTGTAAGAGGGCTGTATCAACATATACCTCAGTGTGTATTGCAGCAACTATCAGCCATTGACTTGGGAGGAGGGGAAATAATGGGTTGTTCTTTAAGTCCCTTCAAGGTGAAGGTGCTTCCTACGTACGATGCCAGTAAAGTGACAGCGAGTGGACCAGGGCTCAGTTCCTATGGCATTCTAGCCAGCCTGCCTGTGGAGTTTGCTGTGGATGCTAAGGATGCTGGGCAGGGACTTCTGGCTGTACAAATCATGGTAAGTAACAGAACCAAGCAGGACAAGAAACATGTTTTCTAGGTGGGCTCGAGCCTCTCCTTTCAGAAGTGGCCACAGCTTTATCCTAACATACCCAGTGTCATGGAGACTGGGCTGCTGACTGGATCCTAAGGTCTGGTACAGGGAAGTCTTGCACTCTGCATTTGTGAAGCTCATGAGAGTGTTTTTGTGAAAGTTCTGTCTTAAAGTCGTCAGATATGCTTTACTTGGCTCTTGCCTAACCTTATACTCCGCAAATGCGCAAAATGAGATAAGTAATTTCTTGTAAGATTATGAAAATATTGGCATTTGAAATGGAGGCAGTCTTCTAGCAGTGTTCAGCAAGGCCATGAGATAACAACCACTCTGAGCATCACGTTATGATAAATTACCACGTTTTCTTCAAGATTGCCAGAAGTCATAAGCTGCTTAAGGCGATACTGCAGGAATGTTTTGATTTATCTTTGTTACTACTCTTTCCAAAGTTTCTGGACTCTGTGGCCTCAGCAAAAAGGTGTCTGGATAGTGGACCACAAAGCGCATAGCTGAGCTCTGGCATGCTTAGGTCATGGTATGCCTGGTTGTACTTGCCCTTCTGCATTCTTGCTCCTGTTGTGTCTCAGTGCCTGCTCAGGTACACCAAAGCAGTTGCCATTAATTCTGGCATGCAGGTGTGCTCTTAAAGAATCCAAAATGCTTATCAGAGCTCCCAGCCTGGCTGGGGCTTTGAAGATCAAGTTCCACAAGTCCTATATACTAGAAGTGCATAGGTGATCCTTCTGGCAGCATTTGTTTGCTTTTTCTGAGCTGCTGAATGTCAAATGTTTCACAAGCCCTCCTGAAAGAAGTAAGCTCTTTCGTGCTGTACCTAAAATCTCAAGTCCTTTGCAGCTTATATTGTACCCCAGGCAGTGTTGAGTCATAAAATAGAAAATAGAGTCAACATGTGATTCCCTGTAAGCAGGCTTGGAAGACTTTCTAAAATGCTTCATGCTTTGCAGCTGACAAGAAATGGTAGTTGAAGGGGCTGGATAGACCTGCTTTTGCAGTGTGCCAGAAGCTGGATGCCTCATGCAGGAGGGATGACAGCAGACTCCAGTAATGCTTCCCCCTGCCCTCAGACCTTTCAGGGAGCAGCTGGCCAAGGCTACCCACTGCACACGCAGGACAGAGCTGCACAGCGTGACTGCCCATTTGTGCTTCAGGGACCTGGGAAGTGTTCTTCATTTCCAACAGCAGTATGACATGAAGCCTGAACTTCTTACAATTGATATAAAGTTCACTAAAATGGCTTGCTGCTCGTATAAGCATTCTCATATCAACCAAAGAGTAGTTAATGATAGTGCTGATTATTTTATAGTGGTCTGATACCTTTCTCCTCCTAATACTCTATTTTTGTTACTAGTCTTTCAGCAAAATACCTTTAAACTTCAAAAAGCTGCAATTCTGTATCTGCTTGAGAACTCCTAAGTATGGTTGTGAACAGATTTGATGCCCAGCTGAGGAAATTCAAAACCTTCATAGTGCTTAAATCTTCTGGTTTGCATTCCTCAGGACCAAGAGGGCAAACCCAAGAGAGTGGACATTCATGACAACAAGGATGGCACTTACACAGTCACCTATGTCCCTGACAAAACAGGCCGCTATACAATTGGCGTTAAGTATGGAGGGGATGATATCCCGGCCTCTCCCTATCGGATCCGGGCGTCTCCAGCTGGGGATGCCAGCAAGTGCTTGGCCACAGGTGAGTGTTTGACTCCTCTCTTTGCTGTTGTTTGTTCTGGATGTAAAGCTGCCTTCTGAGCATCGTACAGTGAATGTGATGGATGTAGAAGACATGCTTGAGACTTGTGTCATCTGGCTGCTCTTATAGAAGAGGTGTTCCTAAAGATAAAGAAGTGTCCACCCTGTGGGTGAACAGGGATCTCTTGCAAAGTCTGTCAGACTGCCTGGGCTGTTATAAACAGCCAGATGCAACTGTCTGATGCTTATTTTGGCATCAATAAATCTAGCTGAGAACTTCAGTGAGGTTGATTTCAAAATAACACATATGTGTGTGTCCACTGCATTATGCTCCTTGCACAGTGAGTGTTGTGAGAAGCTTTTCATTGCAAGGTACAACAGAATTAATTCTGAGGATGTAAATAGCTGGTCATGTGCTTCTATATTAGCAAAGCCTATTCAGGCTGGATGTTATTAGTGGAGGTTTCTGCTGCTTTTCTGTCTGGTCAAGATTGGCTGGGTCTGAACAGGCTTTCGGGAAGGAGAGAACCTAAAGATAAGATACTACTATGACTTAAAACATCATTGCCTTGCTGTAGGGAACTCCAGATTTTTTTGCTGTGGGAGCACACAGATTTTTAAGCACCAGTATTCATCACATGGCTTTGGGCTGGTCACCGTGGTGTGTTCCCACCTCCCTGGAGGCTGTGGCAGGCAGCCAGAAGTGACAGGAACTAGTTACAAGAATACAGGTGAACATTAAGTCCCTTGATTGTAGAATAAATAAATAAAGTTGGCAAGGCCAAATTGAACAGGGAAACCTAATTTATTGTTGTAGACCTGTGAGGGTGTGTGGGCATTGTGTTGGACCTGGGCATTGTGCAGTTAGAGTCCACCTGAGGCCTGTCCAGGATCTGGCTGCTTTCAAGTTATTTTAAACAGAAAAACATTCCTAACACAATGGAAGAAAAAAAGAGAGATCCTCTTTGCCTCAAAATTTGTTTAAAAGATGCCTTAATGGGTAAATCTGATACTCTTCCAAGTAACTGAGCTGGAAATTACTGCCAGATGCCAGCTAAAATTTCCCACTTCCAAGAAGTGCTTCTGATTCAGTGCTGTAAAGCTGAAATACAATCTCTGTAGGAGTAAGTGCTGGAATACTGCCAAAGTATTAAACCAGCCAGTTTGTTGCCACTTGAAAATGAGCCATTTGCCTGGTAACAAGCGAGCATCAGAAGCAGGAGTATTCAATGTGTACTACTGCAAATAAGACATAATAGTTCTCATTTAAACACAGTGTTCTTCAAGCTAGATCTGATTGCTATAATTTTGGCATTGTTGCATGATGTTCTTTTTTTGGCATGTGTGGTAGAACAGTGGAAAATCATTTGTGGATGGTGGAGGAAATGTGGCCATGGCTGCTGCTGTGCCCTTTTTCAGCTGCTTACAGAGGGAGGTTTATGTTGAAGCAGTGCAGCCAAGCTACTGGCAGAAGAAGTGCCTTTGGCTCTGCATGAAAGGAGTAGGATGATAAGAGTATGGGTTAAGGCATTGCTTTCTTCAAACTTAGCTTTTTTCCTCTCTGTTCCCATCCAACCTCTCTGATTGCAGAGGAGAAGGAGAACTGGTAACCAGTTCTTGCATACCACTATGCTGACCAATTTTACAAATGTCCCTTGTTGTACATCTGCTCCAAAACCACATCTGTGGCTCCCTGGGACCAATGTCTTGGTGCCATGCTCTCCAGGTACCTCACAGGTGATCTGCCTGGGAAAACTGTCCTGTGAACACCTTCTGTAATGAAAATTGCCTTCTAGGTCCTGGAATTGCACCCACTGTGAAGACTGGTGAGGAGGTTGGTTTTGTGGTAGATGCCAAATCAGCAGGGAAGGGAAAAGTGACATGCACCGTTCTCACGCCGGATGGGACAGAAGCTGAAGCAGATGTTGTTGAAAATGAGGATGGGACTTACGATATCTTCTACACTGCTGCCAAACCAGGAACCTATGTGATCTATGTCCGCTTTGGTGGGGTGGACATTCCCAACAGTCCTTTCACTGTCATGGTAAGCCAGTTCTGCTCCAGAAGTACCTCCCACTCAGATTACTGCTGCCATGTTTTATTTAGCAACAAGTTAACTCTGTGTAAATGTTTGTTCAGATATTTATTAGGCTAGCAGGAACTAATAAATCCTTGTTCCTTGCAGAGCTTGTTTTGAGCAGGCAATATGGTTAAGTGAAGTGGGATAGAAACCATCAGAGGATGAAGACTTGCCTTTTCTGAAGAAATTTGTTTTTCAGTTCCTGACCATGAAGTTCTTTTTCTAAATGATGTAAAGGTGGTTGTAATCAGCTTCTTCAACTAATTATGTTGGCCATTGCCAGATACAGTGTTCTGCCTTCTCTCTCACTTTTTATTAGGTTGATCCCAAAATAAGAAATGGTCTGCTGACAGATCCCAGGGAAGCAGACTGTTAGCTCATACTTAATAATTATTTGTAACTGCTAGTTAAACTGTTATAGCCAAATTTCCCCTCCTAATTATCTTCCTTCCAATGTGCAGTTCTCTACATTTAGCAAACAATATCCCAGCCCCCTGAGAAGCAGACTAGGTGCCTCTCAGGGTTCTACAGAAGCCCTTCTTGTGAAGAACATCTCTCTCGGTTGGCAAAGCAATTCCTGGTTTTGTAATCTCACCAAAGCAGCCCCTGGTGCATCTTGGTCCCTGAAATCACAGGATTTGTACTGAGTCCAGATGGAGCTCATGGCAAGTCTCTTGGGCCAGCAACTCTGGCTCTTCCTACCTGTCATCCTGGCAGATTGCTATGGGTATCTGAAGATTTCCTTGAGAGAAATGACTCCCTTGGTTGCTGCTCAAGGTTCACCACAGGAAATGCCTCTTGAGGTCAGGGAGCCCATCCTGGCCAGCCAAAATTCCACTTCCTAGCTGACTGATACAGTGTGTGTTTGACTTGGGTGTCTCAGCTGGGGACAGAGAACACTGAAACAGCAGCATTTCTGTTTTGCATTGGTTTCCTTAGTGGAGTCCATCCATGAAGAAATTTCCAGTGGGTTATCTCATTGGGGTGGTTTGCAGTGGTGTAAATGGGCAGGAGGGGGTGGGATGGCTGAGCTTTGGGGGAGCTGCCTGCGTGGGTGTCAGTCCCAGCCGCTTGTGTTGGGTTAATGGGAGAGATGGGAATTTGCAAGTCATGCCCTTGGCATGCCTGGTGAGAAGAGTGGCCACGCCAGGGAAAACACATTCGGTGTCTTGACAACGCAGTCCCAACTATGAATCAGAAGAATGGCTTTGCTGCTATGGCTGGATGTAGGCTGGGTCATCCACCCAAGTGCATGAACCAGGGCAGCCTTCCCATAGCAGCCAGCTCCCCTGCCTCCCAGCTGGCATATCGTGCTGCACAGTGCTCGGGGACTTTCATCTTAAGTTTAAACCTTTCCCATCCCTCACTGCATCAGTCCCATAAGAAAGCAACTCTGATATTCAATTCCACCAGCTTTCCACTTCTCTCCCAAGCATGTACTGGTTTTCCCCTTGGCTGTGCCACTGGTGGCTTCCCCCAGTGCCTGTGGATAAGGGCAGCTTCCCTGACTGGATCCGGGTCTTTTGCTGTGGCAGGTGGACTGGGAGGGGCTACACTATGGGAGGAAGGTGTTGAATTGTAAGGAGCAGTGTGTTCTGAGCTGTGGAAGGTGGGGATGCCTCCATGCCAGAATAACATCTAATAACAGCTAACCTGCCTCTACCCTTGCCCAGGCTGTAGATGCAGATGATGTCGCCGCACAGTCGCAGGAGCCAGTGGGCGCTTCCCCGCCCGGATTCCGCCCTTGGGTACACAATTTTTACATTTTTCAGCTCCCCATCTGTCTTCCATTTCAGATGACAGCCTGCTTCTTGGGAGTGCTTGATCGCTCTGGTCATTGCGTTTGTTCTTTCTGTTTCATCAGTTGTTCTTGGGATCCAGACCTTGTTTTTTCTTTGCTGCTTGAAGGGAGTCTCCAAATAAACTCCTGTAAAAATGAAGAGGATCATTGCACCCACAGCTTCCACTTCTGAAATGTCTGCTGTTGGCAAAAGCACCCTGAGTGCACTGCTTTGTTTTCCCAGTAAAATCACAGTATCTTGAGTTGAGTTGCATTGTGAAACTTGTTTCTTTTGTCCATTTTGTGTTGCAATCATTCTGCCCCATTTAAAAATCACTTTCTCTTCCAGGCCTTAGGCAACTAAATCCTTTCAGATGGAGCCACTTTGGGTCTTGTGTGTACTACATTGTCTTCCATCCCTTTGTATTCCATTTTTATCTCTTCTTTTTTTTCCAGCATGTCTTCCATCCATGCCGTGTTTGATTTGCTCTGCTCTGCAGTGTGGTGTTGTAAAGGAGAGCTTGGCCAGACACTGCTCTGGTTGAGCCCAGTCCTTGGCTGGCTGCAATAATCACCGCACACTCTCTTCTGCTTGTGCTTACAGAGTTGCTCAGTGCTCATTTGGCTCTACCAGCCTTTTTGAAGTGACCCATGTTTTTGCTTGCTTTAGGTTACAGAAGAAGCTTATGTCCCTGTTGGAGACATGAATGGCATGGGGTTCAGGCCCTTTGATATGGTTATCCCATTTGCTGTAAGGAAAGGAGAAATAACAGGTACCTGAAGTGCCTCTCAAGGAGATTTATGCTTTTTGTTAGTTTTTTTATCCATTTGCTGCTAACAGACTGGGTGGTCTAGACCACAGTGTGTGTGTGAGATTTGTATCCTGCCAGCAACATAGCTGTTTATTTTCAGACTGGGTGGCACCCACTGAGGATGAGTAGGATATGGCCCTTCAATAGTTTGAGTTAAGTGATGATTCTTGGTGCTGCTGTAGCCTTCAGTGGTAGGCTGTGAGCTACTGCACTGTAGGGCCTGTTGATGCTTTTTCCCTTCCAGTGCAGCTACATGCATCCTTGATAAGCTCCATTATTTCTTTTCTGCAGATGCAATAAAGCAGTTAATTCTGCATTCCTGCTACATACCTTCTCCAAAGCAGGTGACCCCACTTCTACAGGTCTGGCAGCTGAGAGCACTGCTCCAGGAGCCCCCTGGTTGCACTAAGCTCCTGCACACAAGGCCTGTGTCCCCTCTGCCCTCTAGCTCAGCAATCCCACCCCAAGCCCTGGACTGTCCCAGCTTGAAGGAACAGTCAGTCTTTCCTTTTTAAAAGTGCAGCAAAAGAGGGAGCGTATTTCTACAAGATAGATCAGTACTTTTTATGTGGCTTGCTGTGAAAAGCTCTGTGGCTGCAGCAAACAGCCCTGCCTGTGGAGTTTGTAAGGTCGCAGGACCGTTTGCCAGATGTCAACCACTGCCTTGTATTCATGTAGCTTAAGTAGAAAACATGTCTGGTTAGTGTTCCCCATTAGTCTCTTATTTGTGCCTGTGGGTAAGGAATTTAACAAATTGAAATGCTCGTTTAAAGTGGCTGGACAATTCTCTGTGGGTGGGAGAGGGGAAACAGGCAGCTTTTCCTGTAACTCCCATGGTGGCCTTTTGTAGGTGAAGTACACATGCCCTCTGGAAAGATGGATACACCAGATATCGTAGATAACAAAGATGGCACAGTAACAGTGAAATATGCTCCTACTGAGGTTGGGCTGCATGAAATGCACATAAAGTACATGGGAAATCACATCCCAGGTAAGTGACAAAACAGGCAATGCAAATCTGAGTGCAGAGTCCTGCTGATGCATCTGCTCCCTGGTGAGGTTCTATAGCTAAGTTGTACATGCTGTGGAAACATATGCCCAGGCTATTTTACTGTTTAGCAGCCCTTTTTCTGCAAGTAGTCCAGAGAGAACTAAAGCAAAGAAGTGCCAGCACATATGAGTTTCCATTGTGGTTTAATCGTACCAGCCAGGCTTAAAATGGATTTTGGTTTTGGGAAACTAGCTTTTGTGGTGCTTTTTTATGAAGAAGAAACATACTATTTTTTAACTACCAGTTTTTCAAGTTGAAATTTACTGCCATGGTGCTTAACAAAACTACTGATTACAGTATGTGTTTATCCTTAAAACTGCATTGGCAAAAAAATCTCAAAACTGTGGGGAGAACTGACTGACTGAAATACTATAGTTACTCTTTACATCTGATTGCAATAAAATAAAACATGCATATTATGCTGTAATCTTTCTTTCTTTCTTCCTGGCTGCTTCTTAAAAAACAGAAACCACTGTCTTTCGTTCCATTTCTCTTCTTTTGTCCTTGCTTCACCAGCTCCCCATTGGAAGCACTGGAGACTGTGGCTGCCCTATGGTTCTCCAGGCATGCTGGTTTTGGGGGGCTGTGCTGAAAGGGGCAGACCTGTAAAAGGATATGTAGACGTGAGAAAAAATACCTTCAGCACTGTCTGAGAGGAACTGCTGGTTCTGTTCATACAGAAACACAGGATAACTTAGGCTTAGGGAGTTCAGTGGTGTGATGCATAGTGCTGCTTTAGTCCTTCAGCTCTTTATGGATATAGTACTCCCATAGGTGCTGACCTGTCTGATGTACAGGTTCACTAAGACCTTTACCCTGTGCTGGGATAGAAAGATGATGTGCCACAATGTTTCCTTCATGAAGGTTGTCATGAATCAAACTTTTTACTGTCTCAGCTGCAAAATCTAACTTTGGACTGAAGAGCTATCTGTGCCTTTTTCTGAAACTATTATTGGTTGTTGGTGACTGTACTTTTTGTTCTTGTGCACCAGCTTAGCTAATCTGAGGCTGGCAAATTCATTTTTGGATACACTTCAAATTTGCTAGTTCAGGTTCAGAGTCAGACAATGTGCTGTGCTCATTCCTAATTCTGGGCTACAAAATTCAGAATCAGTGCCTGAACTGAAAGCCTGCTTCTGAGTCATGTTCTGATTTAATGTGCTAAAAATAAACTTGCAATGAACAAGACCCTTTACAACATCCTTTAAGCTTATCTCTGGTAACTAGAATAACACTTACTCTTGCATGAATGAATGTGGCACAAATTGTGGAACAGTGTCTTTTGAAGATTGAAATGGAGGCTTATTTGGTTTTTAAGTGCATTACAGTCACAATAAGGGTTTTCAGATACCATGTAATGAGAAGGGCATTCAAGAACATGGGTTATCAGTTCTTGTAGTCCAGACCACTCATCATTAAAAGTGCTTGCCTTTATTTTTTTATTTTTTTTCCCATCTTTAGAGAGTCCTCTGCAGTTCTATGTCAATTACCCCAATAGTGGCAGTGTCTCTGCTTATGGGCCTGGCCTCATTTATGGGGTTGCAAATAAACCAGCAACTTTCACCATTGTCACAGAAGATGCAGGAGAGGGTAAGTCAGTTCTTTAAACCCATCCTACGCTAAATAAGGAACTTCTTGATAGTGTAATGCACACTGGCTTTAATCTACATTCATCTGTCCAACTATCTATCTCTGATGTGGTACAATGACTTATGCAAATATCAGGATGTAACTTGCAGTAAAAACTGGTTTATTGCCCCTTCCTGAAAGCAGTAGATGTACCCTGTGGTATAGGGTGCAAATTATTTGTTTAATTAAAAATAAAGCTGCTTAAATCTAGTGGATGATGACTGGGTGTGGAATCACTGTTAGGTAAATCTAAAGACTGAATAGAACTGTGGCCTTAGTGGATTGATCTGAGCTGGTTTTGCTGCTATCCTTTGAAAACATGCATTTAAGCTCCATTTTCAGTATAAGCTACTGGATATTTTTCTTTGGACCAAATTTTTGGACCTGGTGCTCACAAAGATTTATGGAAATGTCACTCTACTTTTTTCCTAGGTGGGCTGGACTTGGCTATTGAAGGACCTTCCAAAGCAGAGATCAGTTGCATTGATAACAAAGATGGGACATGCACAGTTACGTACCTGCCTACTCTACCTGGGAACTACAGCATCCTGGTCAAATACAATGACAAACACATTCCAGGCAGTCCATTCACAGCCAAGATCACAGGTATAAAGTTTAAACTTCTAGAAGCACTTCATATTAAAAATTAACCTCAGATAGCAGGGGGAACCTGGTTTGTGGCAGGAATTTGAAGTCCTCTGACTTGTTCTGCACTTAATCTTGTAACGTTTTGTGACTTGTTTCTCTTTATGTATTCAGATGATAACAGAAGACGGTCTCAGGTTAAGCTTGGTTCTGCTGCTGACTTCATGTTGGACATCAATGAGACAGATCTCAGTCTCCTAACAGCTAGCATTAAAGCTCCATCTGGTCGTGATGAGCCTTGTCTTCTCAAGAGGCTGCCCAATAACCATATTGGTAAGCTCTGAGAGATTACTATGAAAGCCTTTATTCCAGTTTGCTTTGCTGTGTAAAATGACTGACTTCTGTGCTCCTTTCCAGAAGAGTTTTGTCCAACCAAGTAGTTGATAGTGTTTGCTACAGTTCTCCAAAGACACAAAAGTATGAAGAATGGTCTCTTAGCTTGCATGTGACGTGCCAGATCGCAATTAAAGTGGGTTTTGTCAGCATATGTGAATGGCTTTGTGGTCCATTTGAGAACAACTCTTCAACATGAGCAAAGAGAGTGCTCTTCCAGTATTTCATTTCTTGGTGTAACTAAGGCATTTAAATCAAGTATAACATGAACAAAAACTGAATAAATACCTCACATTTCTCTGCTTTGCAGGCATCTCATTCATTCCACGGGAAGTAGGAGAACATCTGGTTAGCATCAAGAAAAACGGGAGCCATGTACCAAACAGCCCTGTAAAAATCATGGTGGTCCAGTCTGAGATCGGAGACGCCAGACGGGCAAGAGTTTTTGGACGTGGTTTAGTGGAAGGAAGAACCTTTGAAATGTGTGACTTCATTGTAGACACAAGAGATGCTGGTGAGTTCCCTCACAAAGGGACCACGACATGCTATGAGCTGTATATAGACTCTACACGAGAGCACTGCCTCCTTCAGCATGCAAGCTGCAAAGCAGCAGCTGTCATTAAACACAGACTTTATTGTCAGTTATTAACCACAGATAGTGCTATTAACTTACAAAGCATATTCTGAGGCCTTTGTTAAAACTAACAGGAACTGTCACTGGGGTGGTGCTGGCTTTAGTATCATTTGGTATAGCAAGAAGGAAATGAGAAAGATACTTATTTCCCTGTTGGTTTAATGTGGAGTCTTGGATAACTTTTAAACTTGGTGGATAACTTTTCAACATTATTGCGATAAAAAGGATATAGTCAGAGAATTTTAGGAGCTGAATACATGCTGTGCCTCTGACTGATTAGGAGTACAGAAATGCCATTAAGGCATCATGCAACTCCTATGTGCCTATTATGATACAAACCTACCAACTAGAGCCTGCTATGGATTTGGACTATTTTATGTCAGATTAGAGTAGAGCTTTGCAAATCTGAGGCTAACTTATCTATATTGTAGGATATGGTGGGATCTCCTTGGCAGTTGAAGGACCCAGTAAGGTAGAGATCCAAACTGAAGATCTAGAAGATGGAACTTGCAAAGTGTCCTATTTTCCAACTGTACCTGGTGTGTACATTGTGTCCACTAAATTTGCAGACGAACATATTCCAGGTAAGCAGAAGTGTTGGGCAAATTTCTGATTAGCACAACAGAAGTCTTATCTGGCTGACTGGTGCTCTGGAACTGTGGGTGGGCTGTGTGATCTGGCTTAGACCATAA
The DNA here is from genome assembly GCF_965231275.1 of Zosterops lateralis. NCBI lineage: Eukaryota > Metazoa > Chordata > Aves > Passeriformes > Zosteropidae > Zosterops > Zosterops lateralis. Next base: position 9,936,313 of record NC_139771.1, read on the forward strand.
GTCCCAAAGATTCAAGGAGGTTCTTCCCAAGCAGCAAGCGTCCAAAGCTCTTCTGGTTATGTGGGTGTATTTGACCTGGGCCTGACTGTTAGCTGGGTATAAAAGTTCTCCTGTGATCCCCTATAAGTCAGAGGAAGCTTTTATTTCTGCCCTCAGTGGCATGTGTAATAAGCAGAGGAGGAGGAATGACTTGCTGTGATTCTTACAGGCAGCCCATTTAGTGTAAAGATCAGTGGTGAAGGAAGAATTAAGGAGAGCATCACACGAACAAGACGGGCTCCCTCTGTTGCAACAGTAGGAAGCATATGTGATCTGAACCTAAAAATCCCAGGTAAGCAACAACATCCTTATCCCTAAAACCACAGTTTGCACTTGTGTAGCATGGAGTACTTGAAGCAGGGAAAATACAAACTTCAGTTTTGTAAAGATATCTTCATATTAACATAGCTTAGGGAAGAAACACTGGTAATGTGTCTTTTCAAACAGTTAAAAATATGCATAGCCATGATCAACACATGGAGAAATAAATACTGGTGAGGCCTTAATTTAATTTATTCTGTGTACAGCAGGCTGGAGAATGGACTGCACAGCTCACTCTAGCTCCAGGGTTTTAACATCATGTTGGCTGTTAAATGTTTGTTCTGCTGTCTGGAAACTGTGAATCATGTAGGCCAGGCTTAGCTGGCTGCACTTATCCAGCCACTTCATCTGCCTCTGTAGCACCTGGGAAGCTGCAGCTGGCCAGGGTTTCTGCTCAGAAGCACACAGCTGAGCATACAATGGGCATCTGTGTGCCTCTCCTTTTATTTGTAATGGGTAATCACCTGAGCTCAAGTCTGGCTTCCAAAACCCTTTGTCACTTTCTAATCTGGATTTTTTTATTTTCTTCTTCCTAGAAATTGATTGTGCTGATATGACAGCTCAGGTAACCAGTCCCTCTGGGAGAAACTTCGATGCTGAAATTGTAGAGTGTGACAAAAACACCTACTGTGTCCGCTTTGTGCCGCAAGAAATGGGGGTCCACACTGTGGATGTCAAATACAAAGGACAGCCGGTGCCAGGCAGCCCCTTCCAGTTCACCGTGGGGCCACTGGGCGAGGGAGGAGCCCATAAAGTGAGAGCTGGAGGCCCAGGGCTGGAGCGTGGAGAGACAGGGGTTCCAGGTGAGTTCTCTGCTCTCAGTGGGCTCCAGAATCTGCTGTGTGCAGGCCTGCAGTGCAGTGTTTTGGCTAACAGGAGCCTCCTGGAGAAATTGCTAAACAGTATCTCCCAGGACGGTGGGATGAGCTACTGTTCTTCCAATATGCTCAAGTGGAACTTTGCAGTCTGTTAGGAGGAAGCTGCAACCCAGCAACAGCAGCAGACTTACTCTTAAGTGTGGTCTCGTGTGTTTCAACAGCTGAGTTCAGCATATGGACACGGGAAGCTGGAGCTGGAGGACTGTCTATTGCTGTAGAAGGCCCAAGTAAAGCAGAAATCACCTTTGATGACCATAAAGATGGATCTTGTGGTGCATCATATATAGTTCAAGAGCCAGGTATGTCCTGAGACCAAATCACATGGAAACAACACCGATTGTGACTTTCAAAGAAACTAAGGACATTCACTGCTTCTCTTCTCTCTGCAGGCAACTATGAGGTGTCCATAAAGTTCAATGATGAGCACATTCCCGAAAGCCCCTACCTGGTTCCTGTGATCGCCCCCTCCGATGATGCTCGTAGGCTCACTGTCACTAGTCTTCAGGTGAGACATAAGGAAACATCTCTACAACTTACCACAGAGACTGATTTCGTCCTTGTTCTCCAAAACCAAAATGGTTGTCCCTTCTTAGTAATAGCCTTGTCTTGGTTGGTGCTTGTTTTCAAGCTCAGCTTGCAGCCAGAGAGATTTTTGGCAGCTGGCCCTTGGGTAATGCTGGCTAGCCAGAGTTCAAAGGCAGAAGGCTCAACTGAGTGTGTTACAAGTGATAATGCTTGAGAATTATGAATAAAAGGCTCCAGAAGTAGCACTGGGGGAGCTAAGACATGTTTCTCATGGCATTAGCCAGGGGAAGGACAGGAAGAACTGAAATTTAGAGGTGAACCACCAGTGATCATGCTGGTACCAAGTTCCTCATTTGGCACATGCATGAAAAGCTGCATTTCCATGAGTGAGGTAGCACAGGGCTGCATGGCTGGGACATCACTGCAGCCTGGCCAGGCAGACAGAGGTGGCCCCACCATGAGGTCAGGGTGCAGATTTGCCCTGGCTGATGTCACAAAACCACGGAGTCACAGCTCAGATGATTCATAAAAGGTAGTGAATCTCAGAGTGAATCACAGCTTTGTAGCTGGTCTGGGCTCATCTGGCAACCTCACCATATAATTAATGTATTTAGGTGCTTACAGGCATTAAAATACAAGTAACATTAAAGGCCTGACTGAAATCTCTAAAGCCAGGAGTTTGGATGTGAGAATCTGTTTCTAAATATACTGTACCTCAGTCCTCCTTGAGTGGTGATTAGTAATTCAATTAAGGCCTTTTTGGTTATGTCCCAGCTGTGATCCCTAGGAGTTTGCCTGGGCTGCAGGAATTCTCCACCTCAGCTGTGTAAATGAACCATGACAGCCTGATCCAATAGTATCTCTTTAACCAGGAGTTATAAGGACGTTAATTAGTCACTGTGGTATTGATGTTTGCCTTGTGTTTCATTTAAAGACTCTTTGACAGGAATACTCACTTCAATTATGTCCTGGAGAGGCAGATAAAGCTGAGTATTCTGTAACAGAGTCCATTGTGCAGCATCAGCCTCCACTAAACTCACATCAGGGACTTGTTTATACATTGTACCTCAGTTCTACTCAGTTGCATTTATTTCTCTCTTCAGGATTTAGTTGAAAACAAAACGAGGTAAAGTATGTGAAGTGTGAGATATTACTACTGGATAGTTGCATGAGTTGTGCTGGTCGAGGACATTGTGGCTCAGATGTGGAGCTGCCTTGCTTTCCACCAATGGCCTGACAGCACCACAACATCCGGTTTCATGTTTTAAATTACTTTCTCATGTTTGAGATGTCTTGTGGTGGCGTTCTAAATGCAGCCTCTTGCTGCAAATATAAACATGCATATTACTCTTTCAGACATTTGGATTATCAGAGGCTTTTTCCCTGAATGAATCTGGAATGAATGAATGAATGGGCTGAAAATGGAGCTATAGCTTAAGCATCCGTTAAATCAAGTGCCTGAATACCGGGGACTGATCTCAGTGATAACGGGTGACTAGTATTGTAAACCTGCCTCTCCTTGATGTGGTGCAATCATCTGGCTTCTAAAACCAGTCTGTTACCATGGGAAGAGTCAGCCTAGCCAATGCAGGTGACTCCTGAATCAGCCACCTCCTAAGAGGGAGAGAGCTTCTGATTTGAGAGTTAATGCAAGTCACAACTTTGTGCCTTTTGTTAAAGTCTAAAAGATCCTCATGGTGAAATGGTTATTTCCCTGCCACAAATTTTGTGCTGTCTGAAATGAAAGTTTGAATTTGATAATCTGTTGCATTCTCAGGAGTCTGGATTAAAAGTTAATCAGCCAGCATCCTTTGCTATAAGGCTGAACGGGGCAAAGGGCAAGATCGATGCCAAAGTCCACAGCCCCTCTGGAGCTGTTGAAGAGTGCCATGTGTCTGAGCTGGAGCCAGGTGAGCACACCTTTATGATGATCAAAACAATTACATAATCTCCAAAGCACTTGCTGCCACATAGGAAATTCAGTTCCTTTGGCTTACAAACAGTGTGTCCTAGGGATGAGAATGTTGATTGGAAAACAACTTTTTGTTGTCAAAAGCTGTTCAATCAGGGTTAGGTCCATGTATTTCCATTAACTGACTGAGCCCCAGCTTGTAAATTTGAAGTATTTAATGGCTTTATTTCACTGGCTTGCCAGTGAAGATATAGTGACATTAGTAATAAATTAAATATGATGTGGTTGTTGAATTTAACCAGGGAAGACATTTATTTCTCAAAGCTATGCTTCAGTCTTTGACTAATAGTTTATTTTTTAATTCACACTCACTCCTTCACATGAAATGTCAAGGAAACTGTCTCTAAGCAAACACTACAGAAAGCTCAATACCTGTTCCAGCAGTGAGCTTTTCTTTTTCACTTGAAGTCTGTATGAGTTATGATCTGTATTGTGAACAGGCAGCAGCTGTCCAGCTGGGGGAGATCAGTCCTGCCTCTGAGTTAACATGCAATGAAAAATGTGAAATATCAGCAAATTGCTAGATTACTTCATTAGATAAAGGTGTGGTGTCAGAGCAGCACACTCAGCTCACTGGTAAGATTTGGCTTGCTCTGAGCAGCTGCTTTTCTTCTACACACGGCTCTCTCAGCTGCCAACAGATTGGGGTGTGATTTAGTTTTCATGTTTAGTGCATGAGTGAGGCAAATAACCCTCAGACTAGATGACAGTTGAGATCAAGTCCTAGTGAATAAGGTGAAAACACAATCTGTAATAACTTCTGTGATAAATACAGCATTTTCCTGCTTAAATACAAATTTAGCAGCTCATGTAGCTGAGTTCACTTAAACTGGGACCAAAGTATTTCAAAGGCTTTCAGAAGCTCAGATTTCTAATCAGCCCTGGGTTTAATTGGTGGTTTATGGTTGGATTGTTGCCTCTGATTTGTCAGAAGAGCCCCTTCTCTGTTGCAGATAAATATGCTGTTCGGTTCATCCCCCACGAGAACGGCATCCACTCCATCGATGTGAAGTTCAATGGGAGCCATGTGGTGGGCAGCCCCTTCAAAGTGCGTGTGGGTGAGCCTGGCCAGGCGGGCAACCCTGCCCTCGTCATGGCCTACGGATCTGGCCTGGAGAGTGGCACCACAGGTGATCCTTCTCCTACAGCCCTGCTTGTGCCTGGGCTTGGAGACAAACAGAACCTATTTCTAGGCATACTTTTACATGACTTCACTTGCTAAGGCAGCTGAACTAACCTACATTCTCTGCTGACCTGAGTGCAGGCTAATTTTGCTTTCTAGCATGCTCATTTCTTATAACCATCACTCACAAGTCTGCAGCCTATACTGAGACTTAACAAACTTAAAACTTCTGTAAATCAGCAACTGCAGCATGCATTCACTGAACTGCTGGTTAGCAGCTGGAGTACAGCTCTGCTGGTTAGCTTATCCCCACATCAGTGGTCTCTTGAGCTCTGGGGATGCTCTGGCTCCCTTCCACACATGAACAAGATGTCTGAGTTAGCTGTCTGGAGATGAAGGAATCTTGTTTAACTTGTGTTAATTAAATGGGTATGAAGGTGTACCCTGTTACCTTCCCTTTGGTGCTTGCACCTCTAAGAAATCTCAAGTGAAATGTAGTAGGATATGTAAACCCTAGGGAGAAAGTAGGTTGTTCTGTTGGTAGTGTGCTATGCATATTCCAGATGCAGTGTGAACAGTTTCTTCTTGGAAATCTGACACCTCATTGTCAGCAGTGGCTGCCTCATCTGATAGTTCTCAACTCAAGAATGTAGGGTTTACTGTTTGTTTTTTCATTTCCATGATTTGCCCCCATAGTAAGTATGAAAACATTCCAGGATATGCACTTTGATTTATTTGTGTTCTTGCTCAGGCCACACACGCAGGTAAATAGCAGAGTAAAATGATTATTTTTCTCTCCCTTTTTTGTGTAAGGGAATAGCTAGTTCATTTTGTCCTATCCACTGCTGTCTCCTGTGGATTCCATTTCATACCTTTTTTTTCTCCCTGTGAAAAAAAAGTACTGCAGTTACTCAGTCAAAGCTTCCGCTGTTCTGGAGAAACCAAGCAGTTGGTTTTGGAAACATGCAGATACACTCTATAAAATAAAGATGTAGCTTGAGCTCCTTGAATAGGTGGAAACAAAAGCACTCATTAATACCAGCCAGTGATGCATCAGGGGCAGAGGAATATTTCTTCATCTATAAAGGTGCTTGGGGTTGTTTTTAATCTAAATAGACTGTTTCATTTCAGTAAAGCTCCTCTGTGCCATGTTGTTGAACCCTGGCCACTGCCAAAAGCACAGTGCCCTGGGAGCTGCTGAGCAGCGTTTCAGAACAATGACTCAGTGTAGGGGTTTCAGTGCCTGAGCACCTGAACCGTCCCCCTGGGAGAGCTGAGCGTCTGCAGCCTCCAACAATGCAAGCCTTCTTCTGGGGCACAGCAAAAATCGGTGCCTCTGGAGCAAGAGCTCTTAGCAAGAAGCTGTGAAGCTTGCTGGCTTTGAGAATTAACTTCTCTCTGGTTGAGCAGGGCATTGTGGGCTGATGCCTGACCTCCCAAGGGTGGCAGTGCCAGGGGGATGGGCTGCTGGAGCACTGGAAGATAGCACAATCCTCTGTGGAAGCTGGGCTCTTCCAGCATTGCGACACAGCAACCTCTTTTGTGGGGAGGCTAGAAACTTCTCCCGAGTTTATTCCCATGTCTTCATGTTTCCATCACAGCAGCAGTAAACTTTCCCATGGCCATCCTGGTTTTTAGTGAACCCGAGCACTTTATTCCTCTGCAACAGTGTCTCATGCAACAGACCAAAGATCATAAATATTTGAGGCCAGAGTTTGACAGTAAATTATTTGGGGGCTGAAAGCCTTACTTAATTTTTTTCTTGTGTTGCTGGCATTGTGTCATTGGCTTAGTATTAGCAGCAATAATTCAGCTGTGTTAACCAGATGCTGTAATTAAACAAGCTTTTGTTTCCACAAACTGCTTGGAGTGCTGTTGCTGAGCAGTTCAAACACCCATCTCCTCCAGGCCATCTCCTGCCCCTTGTCTGTCTTTCTTGTGGTCTCTTCACTGCTGATTTGTAGTCTAGGCAGTGAGACAGCTGTGAACTCTCCCAAACTTAGCCATGCTGGAGCTGTGTGGGTGTGGACTCTGATGCCCAGCAGAAAAGCTCTTGTTTTCTCTCTAAGCCAGTTTTTTGATACCAGATTACTTCCATTTGAGTCCTGAGGGGCTCTCATGACCCCTTCTCCCACACAGTCGCAACCTAACTGACGAAGGGAGCAGGATGAAGCTGGGGAGGCTGCCAAGGGTGCAGAGCTCCATTTGGGCTTGCCTGTGCAAGGCTGCTGGGGTGGATGTGGTGTCCCTCCCTGCCTGCACCACTGGGCAGACTAATCTTGCGCCGAATTACCCTTTATTTAATGCCTGAGGCTGTGTGTGTTACATCGCGTGTGAGGAAGTGTGTCTCACTGTGCTACGTCTTTCTAGGACTGCAATCGGACTTTTTCATTAACACGACCAAGGCTGGTCCAGGTACCCTCTCTGTTACAATTGAAGGGCCATCCAAGGTGAAAATGGACTGCCAGGAAACTCCAGAAGGTTACAAAGTCATGTACACACCCATGGCTCCAGGAAACTATTTAATTGGAGTTAAATATGGTGGACCTAACCACATAGTGGGCAGCCCTTTCAAGGCAAAGGTTACAGGTAAAAAGCTAACTAGTATTTACTCTGTGCCTGAAGCAGATCATGTCATTCAGTACAAACATCCTCCTGAGACAGTGTAGTGTTCTGGTCTAGATGCCCAAATCCATGAGAAGCAAAACATTTCTTCCCATCACCTTCAAAGCCTAGATGAGGGGGTCTCAGGAGCAGCTACAAAAGCAGTAGTCACAGAGCTTGGCAGCTTGACTCAGTAATGGCCATAAAACAGTTTTATGGGATAATATTAAGTCCTGATCTAGTGTTAGGGTCTTGCATGGGTCACAGGGAAATGTGATTTATTTACCTATTTCTCCCCACCCTCAAAGCCTGAAACTTGCTCACCTGTAGTATGTGTTGCCTCTTTTGGTCTCATTTTGGTGCAGGTATCACCTAGCCAAAGGTCAGTAATGTCTGGGAGGTTCCTAGGTGAAGTGAGGAAGGCTGGTTTAGGAACCCTGTTCTCTTGCCAGCACTGTGTTTAAGCACAGGCTCAAGCTCATCTCTACTGCTGCCCCTGAACTTGTGAACCCTCTTGTGGTGCCTGTAGCATGGTGATGTTCTCAGGAGAGGGTGGCAGGGACTGCACTCCCACAGGCTAGGACATGCTCTGCTTTCAAAATGGGTTATTGCAAAATTGCACCTGCTTTTCTGCCAACTCAAGTAATTTTTGGCATTTGGTGATTGGAGCACAATTAACTCTTCTTAAGCAACCTGCTTTGCTTAATGAATCCTGAAGTTCCTGTGGTCCTTTAGCCACTTGAGGGCTTGGGGATGGGATTGTTGCCAGTGGTGCTGGAAGATGTCAGCTTAAAAACCCAAGCAGGAAATTGCTCCTCTCCAAAAATGCGTTTTGGATGCAGAATGCATGCTAGTCATTAGGAGAGTTTCGAAACGTCCTTATGAATGCCTTTCAGATGGGGTGAATCTGAATGTCAGAAACCTTTTTTGTTTCCAGGACAACGACTGGTTAGCCCAGGCAGTGCCAACGAAACCTCTTCCATCCTGGTAGAGTCGGTGACAAGGTCATCGACTGAAACTTGCTATAGTGCCATTCCCAAATCCACCTCAGATGCCAGCAAAGTGGTTTCCCGAGGAGCAGGACTCTCAAAGGCTTTTGTGGGTCAAAAAAGCTCCTTCTCTGTGGACTGCAGCAAAGCAGGTATGGATACAGGAAACTAGATGGATGTTCAGGGTTGGTGATTTGACTGGGCATTTTTTTCTCTAAACCAGCTTGCAGATTCAGAGGGAAAATTCAGAGCTTGAGGTAATGAGCTGGTACTAAAGATAAAAAGCTAAATACTATACTGTGCTCATCAAGTCAGTCCTAATACAGGGGCTGTAAAGATGCTGTTTCCTCTCCAGATGGCTTCATCTGAGCCAGGTGCACCTGAAAGAACCACAAGGCTATGGCATGAGAACAAACAGGTTGCTGAACTTAAGCAACCCTTGTGGTGCATTGTAGCATGTAATGCATGGTGTTCCTGTAACCTTTTGATGGCCATCATCATCCATCTGGGAGCTCTGCGGTGGGTGGATTCCAGGCCAGCTGTGTCCACTGGCCCCTGCTATTAACTTCTGATGAAATACTTGTAAAGCAATACCAGCTTGTTTTCACAGGGAGCATGGATGGCTCCTGTGCTCTACTTAGATAGTGGTAACCTGTCAGGTTTGCCAAATAGCACAGATAAACCCTTGCCTCTATGAGGTTGAAAGCTTTTTAATGTAAAATTCCTTCTTACACCAAATTAATCTGAGATATGGCTCACCTGTTACTCTGTGAATTAAAATAACAAAATTCATATGTTACAGAGCCAATATGACAACCACGCTGCCTTTTTTAAGCTCAGGTATATTAACAGTTGTGTGTTTGCTCTAGGTTCCAACATGCTGCTAGTCGGCGTCCACGGACCTACAATACCGTGCGAAGAGGTGTCCATCAAGCATTTGGGCAGCCATCAGTACAATGTCACTTATGTTGTCAAGGAAAGGGGGGACTATGTCCTGGCAGTGAAGTGGGGTGATGAACACATTCCTGGGAGTCCCTTCCATGTCACCGTTCCATAAACGCGCTGTCAGGTGGTCTCTGCATTCCCAGCTCAGATGTAGAGTTGTATTGGGTGCAGTCGTGTTGCAAAATGTTTCTAGATACGCAGGGCTCGTGTTTCAATAGTCAGACATAAACTCTGTAACTGTTTTTACAAGCATTTCACTTCTATCCTACTTACCAACCTAATGTCAATTTATTTAATATCTCTTCAAATTGTACCTTTGTAGCACTGTCTGGGTCACTGTTAATGTTTGGAGAATCATGTGGATGACTAGACACTAATTTCCCTTGCGGATGTTAAAGACTTTAGATGTTAATTGAAAACTGGAATTTGTCTTTGTAATTGGGTATCTTAACTACTGATTTTATTTGACTGGAGACTTTACATTTTAGTTATGGAATATGACTTGGGCTGTCCCCAGTTCAAATTCTTTTCTGTAAAGAAATGAGGTAAAACTGGTACTATAATAGGTGCCTTTGTATACTTGATCAATTTTAACGCTTAAAATTATAAAAAGCTATTATAAGTAGCTTTACCACTCAAATTTAAAATGTTTCTGAAAATGCTTTGCTAATGGTTTACATTTAGAAAAGTTTATCTTTTATAGCAGACCAAAAGCAGACTGAAAATTACTTCCTGTAGGCTTTCAGCCTCTCTATGTTAATGCTTTGTAACTCTAGAGACAGATAGCTTTTTGGCCACGTTGCTAGTAATGCAATTTTTAACGAGCTTGGGATGCTGGTGATGTTTCTGTAACTTTACAGGTAAACCACCCCCCCTCTACTCTTTTCGATTTAAGAACAAGCCCTGGGTTGGTTGAGTTAATAAAGCCCCTGAACTTGCCAAGCCAGTCATGGCTGTCACCTGTGTGACCCAGAGTCACTGCAGTCCAGAGCACCACAATGTGTTGAGAAGATGACCAGTGGTTTCCCTGGAGGCTGCAGGCCAGGCCAGTGGCTGAGATGCCATCCTGGGAATGGGACTCACATCTGCAGTGGGACACAGGGGTGGGTCTGTGAAGTTACTAGTAATAGCCATACCAATAATAGCAATATAAATGAACAAAACCCTCTTTTGTGCAGGATGTTTTATTGTATCTCTGTCCAAGGACATGCCTGAAGCAAACTCATCTCTCCTGAAATCCTCTTTGTGCTGCAACAGGCGTTGCTGCTGAGGGTTAGGGAGTAGAAACTTGCTTGTAACTTGTCTGTTTGTCCCGGATTACTCCATACTACTTCCAGGTGCATATCTGAATTGCTGTCAGCTGCTTGGGCTTTAGTAAACTCTCCTGATGAGATCAAACTCTTCAATTTGGAAGGTAGAATTTGTTGAAAACATGTTGACCTGTCACTGGCCCTCAGGAGAAGTTCATGCTTACAGTTCTGTAATTATGTGTGGATGTACTATTCCAGCACAGTTACTGGGAAAAAAAAGGAAGGTTGGGAGTTTTTTACTGTGCTTTTTTTGTGCCTTAATGTGAAATGCTCACTACATTGTAAACTAGAAAGTAAAAACAAAATAAACTGGAATAAAATGCAGGATTGTAAAATTGTATCTTATAACTTATTAAATAGAAATGTTAGCTTCATTAAAATGTGCATGTTAAAAACAAAATTGGATTCTTTTCATATGTAGTCAGTAAAGTTCAGACTGAAACTACACACACAGCAGCTTCGGGCAGACCAAATAGCCTATGAGCTGTGCAGCTGGCTGTGAAAATTCGGGCAGAACCTCAAAACCATTAATTTTTTTTCTCTTTAAAACAAAATGGCAGAAGCTTAAGCCATAAGGTGTAAATGTGCAGGGTGCAGTGGGCACAATGTGAATGAAGCATTACACAGCTGTGCTGGTTTGCCCCTGTGCAGCCCCAGGCACAGGGGCAGTGCTGTGTCCCCAGAGCTGCTGTCTGGGCTGTGATCCTGGGGCACTCCCGGCGCCCGCTGCTCCCCCGGGAGCCCTGGGCTTGTTTGCAGAAGGTGTCTGCCTGCACCTGGGGCCAGCACCTCCAGGCACAGCCATGGAAACCAGCAGATGTTTTCCCAAACAGCCTCCTGCTGAAAGCCCCGGTGAAACCTGAGATGCCGTGGCTGCCAAGGACTTTCCTGCCCCAGGCTTATCAGATTATTTCCTTTTTATAGTTAACTGTGTTTTATTAGCCTTAGTGGTAGGTACCTCAGCGAGAGCCTCCTATTCTATCTAAGTTTTTAAACAAAACAAACCTGGATACAGCTGTTGGTGTGAGTAAACCTTGAGAGCATCTCACCTGCATAACTCCTATGTCCCAGTACACCCTGTGCTTGTCTGACTTTCTCTTGCCTGTTGCCCCTTGTCTTAGTTTAATGACGCTGGCTGAAACTAGAGGAGTTGTCTGTGAAGTTGTGGACCCTGATTGCTACAGTGGCTGGGGTTACCACTAGTAAAAACTGAGCTCTGCTTCAAGTGACCAACTCAAGTGGGCACTGACAGCTGTGGAGTGGCCACAAAAATAGCCTTTGCTAAGGACAGCAAGCACCCAGTGGTGGGTGATGAGAAGAGCTTGGCAGGGTTTTGGGCAACAACATTCAGCTACCTCCAGCAGCTCTGCCAGCTGAGGACAGACTGTGTTGGGCACAGATCAGTGCTTTGGGGGACATTCTGCTCTGCTTTTGGCACTTTGAGAAAGTGTTTCTAAGTGCAGTGGCTGCCTTAGCAGGCAGCTGTGGGGCTTAGGAGTGAGGTTGTGCAGAGGTTACTGGTGTCCCAGTGCCTCCTGCTGGGCAGACTTGTAATGGTACAAGATGCACTTTCTTCAATGTAGAAAGAGGACTGGCATCATTTTTTGCCTTTAGGTGTGAAAGAGCTTTTCTACAAATTCAGTTGAACTTAAGTTATTTTTCTTTGTTTATAATATAAGTCTCCTTGTTGGTGGTTTTGGCCACAGTAGAATTTGGCCACTGTGAGTCCCACTGGGATCTTTTCATCCTTCTTCAACTGGCCCAAACTGTCCTGTGAGCACTGCACTAGATGTGGCAGTGTCCTGGCAGCCCACTGGAGCCCTGCCTGCTGCTGGCCAGTGACCCAGGGCTGCCCCAAGGCAGGGCACTGCCACATGGGAACACATGCTGGGACCCATGGCACATCTGAGAGGTTCACTGGGGATTTTGGTGGGTGGGGGGAGCTAAGTCCCTGCAGCACAGCAGTTACCATGGAGTGGTAACTCCAGATTATCCAAGCCCCCTGCCTGGTATTGGTGGGATGCATTTGTACATCTCAATGGGCAAAGAGAAGGGGTCTTGGGAGATGATGTCCTGGAGCTCCTCACAACCCCTACACTCAGCCTGTCCTTCTCAACCTGCAGCTGAAGTCTGCCCTGTAGGCATCCCTGACCCCAGGCTGGGTCTGTTCCTGCCATACCTTGGGATCTTGCCAGTTGCCCACTGATCTTCTCCTTTGGTGTGGGGAGGTGTTCGAGTCCCTCTTCAGATCCCTCTGGCTGTTGATAGCCTTGGCTCTGTGTTTCTGGTAGCCATCTCTGCAGCCAGCATGGCAAATACCATATGTACTGGGGTGTCACTCAAAACTGAGAATTGCACTTTGCCTTGTGCAGCTGTGAGTATCTCTAATAAATATATGCATTTAAATTACTTTAATAGTTTTAACTGTTTAAAATATTTAATATTATTAAAATTATTAAGCATATACTATTTATTTTAATAATTCAAAATATTTAATCTTTATGTAATTAATCTTTACTTTAAATCTTTATATAATTAATCCTTGAAACATTATGTCTATGTGTGTGTGTATATATATGTGTGTGTGTGAATACTTAATATTTTTTTGTCCATGTTGCTGCAGTGGTCAGTCTCCAGGCCTAGGCCTGTACAGAGCATCTTGTTGTGTCCAAGCTGGATCTCCCTTCACCCCCAAGACACCCTGCCCTGCTCTGATGTCAGCCAGGCTCATTGACAATGTGGGTGCTGGGGCTGTTGCTTAGCAGGGCTCTGGGTTTGGTCAGATTATGCAAACTCTGTAATTACTTTTCCCTTTAATTGTCTGTTGAGATTATGAAACTTCTAATCCAGAAACTGCCTTTTTCTCTACTCACTTTTTGCTTCTGCATTTATTTGTTTTAAACTTACTTGAAAATTTTTTCTAATTAATTTTTTTACTCCCCACTGAAATGTACTTGCAGTGCTGACAATGCACCTTTTTCTCCTGAAAAAAAAAAAGGAACAACCTATGTATAAGTCACATGGAAAAGCCTATCCAAGGTGGTTACAGACATCACTTGACAGAAACTGGGATGGAGTTGCATGAAACTTTATTCAGGGAATGGCACAGTGCATTTTTACACAGTGTGTTTTTGTTTGAGGAAAGACTCTTTCCAAACCATTTGTTATTATGACAGCTGGCTGTGCTATGCTCTCCTATGAACCAAATGAAACTGGTTGCCCAGTTTGTCCTCTGCCAGGTCAAGAACAGCTCTGGCGCCCAAGGAGTGGGGCCTTGCAAAGCTGCTGGCAGCACCCCCAGGTGTTTATCTGTGCTTTGTGCCAGCTGGCTTGGAGGATCTTCTTTTTCTTAGTTTTGTTTTGGTTTTTTTTTCTTATTTATTACATCTCCTGTCCACATCCAGAGCAGCAGAAAGGAGAGTTTGGAATTTTGCTGCCGACAGCAGTGGTGCAGACCATGCACTGGAGCACCCAGCTTTGCTGGGATGAAACCCACTGTGAACCTGAACATTTCAGCATCAAACTCTCCAACTCCTCAAAACAAATGTTTATTTTTAAAAGTAATTTTTCCTTGTGTTACAGTAACAAGAGATATTCCCATCCCAGGTGCCATATCTTCACAGCTCCATCAAAGCTGGAAAAGCAGCAAAGAGCATTTTTTTCCTCCACAGCCTTCAGTAATGGTTAATATTCTCAGGTCCTTTCACTGAAGGTTATCAAAACAGCCCTGCTGACAGGCTCCTCTCTTGTGTGGGGCTGTTTCCCCAGGGCCTCCTGAGAAAGGGCTTTTAAATGGCTTTTCAGAATTTCTCAGACTTTCAGAGTTAATTTTCATAGTTGTGAATTTATATTGCAGGCTTAGAAGAAATCTTATCACTAAATCAGGTTGGATTTATAGCTCCTGTCGCTGCTAATTTGACTGAGATTTAAAATACGTTCTTCAAATGACATGAATGAAAGGTTAGTATATATGATTTAAAAAAAAAAATTAATAGGAAAATATGATCTAGCAGGACCTAGAGGTATCTTTGACAGCTCTTTCCTGTGCTGAGCTGCCTTTCTGCAGGACCTTGGTAGTGCAAATATTTACATCCCTGCTGAGCTGGAAGCCTGAGTCCTTCGGGCCCCATGGAGGAAGTGGCCTTGCCAGGGTGGGTGTTTCCTACTGACAGTGATGTCCAGCTAGAGTGTTTTGTTTGGGGAGTGGGATTTTGCATCTGGCTCCCCCAAAAATGGCTGTGGTCAGGCTCTCCCCCCAACAGAGAGGCACAGAAAGCCTTCATATCTCAATGCCAGCATCTGCAGAGCTTTTCAGAGGAGGTTTTTGTTATTTTGCCAATATGGAAATTAATTGTTATAAATCTGTCTTCTCTCTACCAGAAAATTGCCCCTGCAAACACTGACAGCTGAGACTCTATATTTAAAATGACACACACAGTATTTAACCTTGTTTTTCACACTGGCTGGAAAACCAGTCTGCAGAGAAAGGGCACTTGTGGTTTTATACCAGGTGAGAGTGCAAGAGGTTGTGTCCCTAAACCCTCAGGATGATGGAGAGAAATGTGGGCTAAATCCAGCTCAGGGAGGTTAAGGCTGGATATTAGGAAAAGTTTTTTCACCCAGAGGGTGGAGGAGCACAGGAACAGGCTCCCCAGGGAAGTGATCATGGCCCCAAAGCCTGCCACAGTCCACAAGCCTTTGGACAATATTCTCAGGCACATGATGTAAATTTTAGGGTTGTTGTGTGCAGAGTAAGGAGCTGTATTCAACAATTTTTGTGGGTCCCTTTCAACTCAGGATATTCTGTGATTCTGTGGTTACAGAAAGAGCCTCTAATCCAAATTGGTTGCAGTTTCTCCTGGCACTGGAAAAGGGGTTGGTGACATCCGTTACAGAGAGGGGATGGTGGCACTGGTGCCAGAACAGCCTCACATCTTTCCCAAAACCAGATACAAACCACCAAAGAACAGTAGCACAGTCACTAGAAGACATCCCAAGGGGTTAGACAGGCAGGACAGGCTGTGGTCACTGCCAGATGAAGCCAGCTGCCCTTGTGCTCCTGGTGCAGGTGTGGCAGGGGCACCAAGGGGTCCCAGCGATGAATGTACACTGTAACCTGCCAGGACCTGGTCCTTGGAGCTGCCGCCACCTCGGGAAGGTCATCACAGCGTGTTTCCCAGTTAAATAACTGTGGACAATGAATAACCAGACCTCATGCCAACATAATGCTCCCTTTTTATTGCAAAATTCATTTAGAAACATAGTGGGCCCAGGACCCTTGGGGTCAGCCATGGACTGTCTGCAGTGAATGGAGAGGTCTGTGTGGAGAACATGGGATGATGCAGATCCATGAGCTTCCAGCTGAGGAGGGTGAAATTCATTTTCCTTGCCGCGGCTTAATTTGCCGGTCGTGCTGAGGGGTCTGGTGGTGAATTCCACGAGAATCCCCCGGAGCACCGGGACGTCCAGGGATGCCACTAGAGGGGGCCTTGTGATAGTCCGTGTGTGCCCGGCCCCGCTGGGGGGCAGGAGCCTGCACGAGGGAAAAATGCGTTATTCAGGGCAGGGAGCTGATGAGAGCCTGAAAGTGCTTTGAACGATCCACAGATGGAAGAAGAAAAAAGTGATTTTCAATTTTGTTTTTCTTTTGACTAGAGGCAGGAGAAAGGTGAGTGCTGCCCTCACCTCCTGCTCTCCATCTCTCAGGTTTGCTTGGCAGAGAAAAGCCCCTGCAGGACCGCTGAGCTCTGGGCTACCAGGGCGCTGAAAGAAGCTCCCCTGGGGTGCCAGGTGAGCACTCGTGCCCTAGGAAGTGCCTCCTCCACTCGTGGTCCTTCTTCCGTGGCAGATGCTTAATCAGTGAGTGGGCAACTCCAGCCTGGGGCACGAGTGCTTCCCACAATCCATCCAGAGGCTGAGGGAGCCGTGAAACAGCCAAGCTTGCACCAGCTTTGGTATCACACTGGTAGGCTCTTTGATTTTTCTGTCTTTGACTCTGCTGTCAGTGCTACCAGCTCTGCTGTGTGACAGCCCAACACAGCCCTTCTGGTGGGAGCAGCTCAGTTGTTGTCTGCACATCTTCTGTATGTGGCCAAACATCTGTACATGTGCACATCTGGTCTGAGGCACAAGTTTTATGAGGGGGAGCTGAGGCAGGTGGGGGTGTTTAGCCTGGAGAAAAGGAGGCTCAGGGGCACCTTATCACTCTACAACACCTGACAGGAGAGTGTAGTCAGGTGGGGGTTGGTCTTTTCTCCCAGGTAACAAGTGACAGGATGAGGAAACAGCCTCAAGATGCATCAGGGGAGGTTTAGATTGGGTATTGGGTACAGACCCCAAAAGAAGAAGCCAGGTGGGTTCCTGTGGAGTTTTGTATCAGTTCTCCTGTGTCCTCATTGCTGCCAGTAGCTCAAAAGAGGCAAAAAGAGGTAGGCAGAGCCTTGCTCTGGGCCAAAGGGTCTCTCACCCTGTGGTGCAGGCAAAGAGGTGTCAGGGTTGTTGGGTTAGTGGGGAGCAGTGCCAAGGCTAGGGAGAGGACATGAGCCCTCCTCGGGTGAAGGTGCAGATGGACAAACCTATCCAGTGGAGATGATTGAGGCTGTAGAGAAGAGGCAGTCCTTCTTGGGCTGCTGCTGTGGGTTCCTGGGAGTTTCTCTGCCAAGAGATGTACACCCCCAGGGCAGTAAAAGCCTTCCTCATGTGGGTTTCTGTGGGGTGAGGAGCAGAGAGACCTTCTGTAGGTTGGGGAGGGGTCTCTCTGTGGGGCAGTGGAGACCTTGGGTCTGTGGGAAGTGACAATGGCTCCAGTACCATGCATTGGAGAAGGGCTTTCAAAGGATGCCAACCTGAGGGATTGAGGCTCTTAGCACTTTTTGTTCAGCTGAACTCTCTCTGCTCTATGTTCTCACCTGAACAGGGCTGCTGGGGGGAAACAGTTTTCCACTTCTGAAGAGCCTCTTTGTTTCTCTCCCAGCCATGATCTGAGATCTGGCTTGCATGAGAAAAAGTCTCTCCAGGAATTTTAGATTCCCAGTGAAAAACTTCTGTTTGATCATAAATAAAGCTCAAGAAGCCTTATTCATCAAAAAGAGAAACTTTGTTCTGGCTGCAGCATGTATTGAGGCTCCTGCAGACTGGAACAGCTTAAAAACCCCTTTGCAGTTGGGAAAGCTGGGTAATGATCCCAGGGGGGAAAATCTAGAGGTGACATGAACTGTTAAATGTTTTCAGATGTAATTATAATATTGCTTAATGAATATCTAGAGAGTTGGACTGTGCTGAGAGTAGGAGTCCAGGATGCCTCCCAGCCCCTATCAAACATACAATGTGAGTGCAAATGGTGTCTCTCTGCTGTGAATCCCACAAAACTCTGTCCCAGCTCTCAATGGAGGAGCATCATTTTGCATTAAGATGTCTCTGTGTTGGTCAGAAGTTCAGCATCTCTGCAGGATGAACCCTTCTTCTTCCCCAAGGTTTGAGTGCTGAGCAGGACCCCATTTGCTATGGGATATCCCTTGGGTCAGTGGGAGTCAGCTGTCATGGCTGCATCCCCCCCAGTTTCTTGTGCATCCCCAGCCATCTCACTGGTGAGGTGAGATACAGAAAATGCCTTGATTCTGTCTAAGTGCTGCACAGCAGCAACAAAACCATCCTTGTGTTATCAACACAGTTTTCAGCACAAATCCAAGACACAGCTCCATGCAACTACTGTGAAGAAAATTCACTCTATCCCAGCCAAACCCAGCACACTGCTCTGGATTGACAGCCACTGACATCACTCCTGAGGCTGCTCTCTGGCCACACCTTTTCAAGTGCTGGATAAAGGGCTATACCAAATATTGCAAATAAGGATAAATATTTCCAGTAAAACTTAGTTTTAATTGCATATTTTTCATGACTGAATGTGTCCATTATTGCTTTTCTGGAGGGTGATTTCTTTCTCTGTGCACTGCTTCTTTCTGAAAGCCAGGAGAGAGAAAGAGTTTACATAGATGCAAAGTATGAGACCAGAGATTCAGACTGATTTCAGTCTTCACACAAACCATCAGCCAGACAGTGGCATCTCTATAAAAATCCCAGTGTAAATATTTGTTCTAAATCAAGCTTTTTTCTTTGTGTTGACTGCAGTGTCAGTGAGGGATCATACAAAATGCTGTATCATTTCAAGTCTAATTGCTACTAAAAGTTGGAGGACTTGTTGTCTGCCTTGCACACAATCCCCTGGGATAATTTTCTCTCGATTTAGTTTCTTTCCTCAAATTCTTCTCCCTGAACAGTGGGTTTCACAAAGGCCAAGCTGTTTTTCTCCCCACAAAGCCTCTCTCACTCACCTGCCCTCCCTGCCCCTTCAACAGGCAGCCTGGGATGCACTGAGGAAGGGAGAAGAATATTTGTCTCTACTAACAGCTGGATTATTCCCACTCTCCAGATGCCATCTTGTGTGACAGGGTTTGGTTTGCACTAAATACAGCCTGTGGGCTCGTCTTGGTTTAAAAGACAGGTATCTGCTAAGGAGGGGCAGGGCATCCCTTCCAATTATTATAATTTAGAAAATTAATGGGGTTTTCAGAATGCAGTATGGCAATAGGAATCAAGTTCTTTACTAGTATGTATAACAAAGGCAAACAAACAACAACAATAATAATAACAGAACCAGGAACCTTGAGGGGCTTTGTTTCACAAACCCCAGGGCAGTCCGTCTCTTGGGACTCTGAGAGCACCAGGTTGGAACGGTGGAAAAATCCCAGGCCAGTGGATGATCAGAGGTTCTGTCGATGGTGGCTGGAAGGTCAGGGATGTCCGGGCAGGGCAGGGCAGTGCAGTGCAGGGCTGCAGAGTAGCAAAAAGCCTCAGAGCAGGGCTGAAGAAACGGCGGCAGGAGGAGGCGAGCTAAGAGTTTGGGGCCCATGAGCAGATGGGTGTAGATTTTCTCAGGACCGAACCCGGCTGGGACAGCGCACTCCTCCCGCAGGCAGCACCAGCCTGCCCGTGTCCTCTCCGATGGGATGCTGAGAGCAAGAGAGCAAAGCTGCCCCCAGCCCTGTCCTTATCTCCCCCTCCTGACTTTGGCCACCTCTTTGTTTTGGTCAAGCATCCTTAGGCACACAGCACTTAGTCTCCTAGCAATTTATGGGGAAAAATTCTTTAGAGTAAAAAAGGAACAAACCTAACCCCCAACAGGGCTGAGCTAGGAAAACAGATTGCTGCATCATTACATGAAATAATCATCATTAAAATCTGGTTCGTCAGAGGATTTGAGCTGCCACTGAGGTGTGTGGGATGGTGTGGTTTGCTCATTTATTTATTTATTTATTTGGTGGGGTTTTTTTGGGTGTGGGTTTTTTTTTTGTTTTGTTTTGTTTTGTTTTGTTTATTGTTTTTGTTTGTTTGTTTGTTTTTTTAGGGAGGGGTGCAGTTCACTTCCATGTCAGGATGCTGAAATCAGATTTTGATGTGAATTTGATGACACTCACTTGGCAGCAGTGTTACCTAGGATGTCTCACCTGAGGTCTGCAGGTGGACAGGGGCAAGAACCATCAGCTTCCTGCTGCCCCAAGCTGGGGCAGTGCAGAAGAGGGGCTCTAACTGCCTGTCCCTCTGTCTTTTCTTTCTGTCTTTCCCAAATCCCTGTATGCTGTGACCAATTTAAACCCCTCAGTAAGAAATACTCTAAACTCAGCAATATTCTACATTGCAAACCACCAAGTACAGCCTCATGTCCCACTGGTTGCCACTCTGAAGCATAAACACACACACATACACAGAGGCACATATGCATGATGTAAAAATCCTTTTAATTCTTCTGCTCCTGCAGAGGAATGGCAGAGCTCCAGAGCCCATGGGAACATGTGGAGTTCCCTGCCCTTCAGGAGTTGTGGGTAAAGCACACAGAAGTATTTCATCCCTGCATTAGCTCCTTACATTTGTGACCAGTACAGTAAGTACAGTGTGCTGTTTCTAGCTGATTTTTTTCTGTATACAATGAAGAAAAAATAGCGTGAAGGTTTAATTTGCCTTCTCAAACAAAATACTTGAACTTTAAGAAAATATTTGAGGTTTTTTACCCACTAAACATTGCACTTGCTGTATTTCTACACCAGTCTTCTACAAGATTTGTTGGCATCTGTGTATTTCCATGCCATGTAGGAGGACCCGGCGTGCTCATGATCTTGATCGGCGGCTCTTCTTTGGTCTCCTCTTCCTTGAAAACTTTGATCTCAGCCAGTTGAAAAAGCCCCCTTTTGCTTTTAACTCGAATTCTACCGGGAAATGGTCGCTCACCCCCAGCGCCTGCAAAGGCAAGAGCACAGAGGGTTGGGAGCCACCCACACTATCTCCAAGTCCTGCCTGGATGTGCAGTGTTAGATGTGGGGAGGTGGCATGTGGGCATTGCATTGGTTTGGGAGCCATGGTCAGCAGTGTCCTGGTTTTACAGGCAGTTCAGCACTGCCTGGACACTGCTGGCTCTGTGCTCCCATGTCAGCCCTTCCCCTCTACTGCAGGGGCTGTGCTGTGCCTACCTGCTCCTCAGTCATCTGAAATTCCTCCTGAAAATCAAAGATGTTGACAGAGTGTGGCACCACAGCCTGGATGAGCTTCTGTCCACTGACCACAATCCTGTAAGGAGCAAGGGAATGG
Organism: Zosterops lateralis; assembly: GCF_965231275.1. Classification (NCBI taxonomy): domain Eukaryota; kingdom Metazoa; phylum Chordata; class Aves; order Passeriformes; family Zosteropidae; genus Zosterops; species Zosterops lateralis. The sequence goes on from NC_139771.1 coordinate 9,957,657, forward strand.
GGTGCTGTGATGGGGTACCTGACCTGTGGCAGCCACACTGCACTGAGCTGGTGGCCAGAGAGGTGGCTCTGAAGAAGTCACAGCTGTGTGTGGTTTGTCCTTACCCAAGAACTGCCCACCCAGAGATGTCAGCTCCCTTAGGTGCCTCCCTGGCAGCAAGGCACATAAATATCTTGGTGTGCACTGGCCTTGGAAGCCAACACTAAATGACTTCTGTCTAAACCCACCCAACAATGCTGCAAATTTCAAAGCCCTGCTTTGGATATAAAAATCACAGGACAACAACTGGAGTAGCAGAGAAGTCCTGCTCAGACCCAGAAACTTGTCCTTCAAGAGGACTCTGGGCTCTAACAGCTGGTGTATTCTTGCCCCTGCTGAGGGAACTACAGTGGCAGCAGGACTTGCCACATGTCCAGGGCAAGGTGAGGTGTCCCCTCCCTGAGCAGAACCTCACTGTGCATTTGTCAATCCAAATTACAAACAGAAGAGCAAAAGCCATGGTGTAAAACTGGCATGGAGAAGGCAGCAGCACCTCCTGCCAGGTGTCTGCAGAGCTCCCTGCAAATGAAAGTGCTGCTGGCTGTCCTGTCATCTGTCCCCACCTCAGCCACAGCAGTGGCTAATTTTCTGTAAATCCTGCCCTGTCTGGTCTGCAAAGGGCTTTGTGCTCCTGACTAGAAGCATTTGGATCACGTTTCTCCTGGACGTTGCTTTAACTTTGATGGCTTCATGGACATTTGTTTCCTCTGTTGGTCACTGACACCTTTTGATACAATTTTTCTCCCAGAGTCATGACTAGTGGGTGGTTTGGCAGTGAGCCCTTTACCTGTCATATGGGCATCTGGTGCTGTTCTTCACCGTTGTGTCATTTTTGTCACCAATTAGCCAGAGGAATTCAGAGTTAGTCCTCAGACGGATGTTCTTCCACTGCTTTTGGGGAACATAGCTACACCCAGCATTGAAGTCCCCCATGAAGATGAAGTTCTGGAAAGTAGGAGGGTTTCCAAATGTAACCATGAGGACAGTTTTCAAAAGAAGACCAATGAGGTTTTTTATGCTCCATGGATGCAGTGGGGCTTCTCCCTTCTGCTGGGCACATCAGGGCATGCTGGTAATAGTTTTATTAGGTGATCGAGTTTACTGTATAAAATGTGGAGAACTCAATGAAGTTACACCAAAGAGATACTCAAAACCTGGGGGAGAGGCATTATCAATGGGTTTAAGGTTTTCAGCTCTGAATAGCAAATAATGTGGCCAGTGACTCAGTACCAAAGCCCTTTTAGTGACACACATGTGGCAACCAACCTCAATTTTCCAGCGCTGTTTGACATCTAAATACACATCATAGAGCTCATCAATCTCCCGCACTGCCGTGTCTGGTGTGGTGTGCAGAGGGATAATGGCAAACTCACGGACAGCTTCAAAACAAGGCAGAGGAACAAGAAGATGTAATGGTTAAACAGAGAATGAGTCACAAAGAAACAGACTGACGTGTAAGCAAGGGTTTTTTTCTGAGGAAGAAACAGCTTCTGCTCTGACTGTAGACCAGGGTGATCTCTGTGGTTGCACAGTGACCCCTCCAGGCACTCAGCTGGGTTTAGAAACTGTGCCTGTGCAGGCAAATCCTAATCCAGCACCACACAGTACCTGGTCCCAGGCTATGCCAGCAGCATCCACAAACCCACTACCCATGGCAGCAGCAGAGTCTTTCCCAGCAGGGCATGTGCAGGGCTGTGGGATTTCCCAGAAGCAGCAGCCCTGAAGGGAAAATGGTGCTCTTGGAAGGAGAAGCAGTGTGGGGTTTGGATGCAGCCTCTCGAGCCTGCCCTCTGATGTGCTCAGGTCCAGGCAAGTGTGGCTGTGCTGACACACAGTGAGACAGTGACTTGGTTCTGAAACATCTCACCGGTTTTGGGAGACTGCAACCAGATGGCAAAGGGCTCTCTGGAGAAGACATCCTCATCCCCGGGCTGGGTGTCAGGGTACTGGTAGGTTTGTTTCACCAATACCTGATCTTGCCTGCAGCAGAATGAACAGGATAGGGGATGTCACACTCGTGGCTCACTGAAACATGTCTAACAGTGACTCCATTTTCTGATGTGGACCTGGGCCATAGTCTGAGATGGATACAGACGCACTGGTGTCCGCTGGGATGATCCCCACACCCAGGCACAGCCCAGCCCACCTGCACAACCTGCACCTCTCCAGCTCCCTCACAGCAAAGCCACCACCATGTCCAGCCCATCTCCAGGGACTGTGCTCCAGAGGGCAGGGGTGGGGCTGACTTGTTGGCAAAGGGGGCACACCCACCTATAGATGAAGGCATACTGCTCCTTGTAGGTGCTCCTTCCCAGCCTCTTGCTGGCCACAAACTTGTACTCCTCTTTTGGTCCATTCAGCTGACTGGAAGGAAAGTGATGTTTTTGCATTTATTTCTGCACTCACAAGGTGCTGAGAGTGAGATAATTTTGCCTGTGCCCAGGGGTTTGTGCATCACCTGCCTGACCTCAGAGGTCAAACCCTTCTCAGAAGCTGAACCTCTGCTCTATCACTTGCTCTTCACTCTCTCCCTGCTCATTGCAGCCTGTGTCTCCTTCAGCTGGGTATCCTATCCAGCCAGCTGAACGCTGCTATATCCTCTGGATGTCCGGATTGTCCAGGCAAGCAATCCCCAATCTAAAGCAGTTCCGAGCCCTGCAGGAAGGTGGCTGTCCTGCTGCAGCCTGATGCCAGCCCAGTGAGGGCATTTCCCCTTCCTTTTTTTCCTCCTTCGGGAACTTCTCTGTAGCAAGTTGAATTTAACTTGGCTATACTGATTTAAAAATGTGTTCTACAGTGGTGTGGAACTGCCTTTGCTCCTGTCCCTTAGCGAGACTGCCAGAGTCTGATCTTTCCTTGACAATGGGACAGAGCCCAGGTCCTCAGATTTTGCCCCAGTAAAGTGGCACTGAGTAGAGCACAGGCTCTTGCCAAGCAGCTTTCCCAATATTTATCCATTTGCCGATGGCCACCCTACCTGGTGAGCTTCTCCACCAGGAGAGGACAAACACGGTTCTTGCTGTCCTTTATTTCCATCAGCAACATGATGTCACAGCGAGAAATGACCTGCAAGGGGAAGGAGTAGGAGGAAGTTTGCACACATCTGGTTTTAGAGGATTAGGAAGGGGTTAGAAAGAAGTGGTTACAGGCACGGGGGAAGTCCTTTGTGAAAGAAGTGGCATGCAGCCTGGGATCGTGGGAGAAGAGCAGGGGCTGGAACAAAGCTTTTCTGCTTTCAGAGCTGCTGCACGCCCCAGCAGGAACTGGGAGAGGGAACCCAGGAACAGAAAAGTTTCAGATTCAGTGAAAAATTTTGGCACTTGACCCTGAGGAGGAAGTGTGGAGGGGAAGGGGCAGCAAAAGCCACCCCTGTGAGCCTGATTCCACCACCACTCCTGGGGTGCTGCCTCTGCCCTGCCCCACTCCTTCCCCACAGTAAGCATTCACTTGTCTCAGTTTGTTGCAGATTCCTCTGAAATAGCCCCTGGAGTCCAAAGAAACACCCTGTATGAAAATGGGGTCCCCCTGTCTGAAAATGGGGTCCTGACACCAGGGGATTGCACACCTCAGAGGGACTGAAGGGTCAGCTCCCACAGCTACTGTTGGGATTCCCCTGTGGGAAAGTCCAGCTCACCCAAAGCCCAGCATTCTCAGGGACTTCCCTCTGCCCCTGCTTTCACTGTTCTTTAAACTTTATGGGTGATTTTTGTCAGGGAAAAAAGCCCCTCTTTGCCCCCTGAAACTTGCCTCCAATTATCAAAGTGACCCCAAAATTTAGTATACATTGCCCACAGTGATGACGGTATAGGAAGAATGGTCTAGGAATGCAAAGCCAAGCAAACCACTCTTCTCTGCCAGTTTGCAATAAAAGGAATACAACCCAACTATATGGTGTCATTCCTCATTGGTGCCACTCTGCACACACTCACTAATACCAAGCCCCATGTCCTCACTCACTGTGGCACCTTGGAGGGCATTTGCAAAGCTACAAGTTTAAAGGGTGGTTCTTTTTTAAAACTGGGGTTATCTTCAGCTTTTGTGGAGGCAGCCTGATAGTGAGGGTTTGCTTATAGAAATTGGCAATTGGGTTTTTCAAATTTCTACCAGACTCTGATATGACAGATACTATTTGCTGTCCTGAGAATAGGTTTAATTAGACAAGAATATTTGAGAATAATTAGCACATAAGGAAGGTAAATAATCTATCACAAACCAAAGCTTTGTGGATTCAAAGTAGAAATTATTTTTATTGTGCATTGAGATTTTCCTCCTTTCGTAACTCAGTTTCCAAAGGAAGCAGCACATATTTTTTCTGTTATATTCCCAGGAAGTCTAAAATAACATACTTCTGTTCAGCCACAGGCTGATTTTTACTTTAAGAGTATGATATTTTTAAAATAATTAGCTCTTATTTTTACTTGATATTTAGCTGTGAAAGACAAACAAAGTGCAAGATTATGCATCTAAGAAACCCTAGAAAGCTCAGTGTCTGTCCCATCCAGGCAAACAAACGTACCTTTACCACAGCATCGACGACTTCAGGTCTGGCTATTTTAGTTTCTCCAAAAGACCTCACATTGAAGGAGCAGATTTTTAGACTCAGAGACGGGTTGAAATGGAAGAGTGAAAGTAAGAAGAAGAGCAGCATCTTCACAGACCTGGGCAAAATGAGTTGCTGCTAGTGTGCCTATAAATATGTATGTGTGTGTGTGTTTATGTATCCGTCCCTCTGTGGCTGGTTGGGAGGTCAAACTGAGCAGTCAGCTCTGTCAATCATGAACAGGAATCACCATTTCCTCTTTCCCTCACTTCCATATTCCAGCACAGAACAGCATGGAGAGTGAACTTCTGCCTGAGGGAAAAACAGGCTCTTCTGAGCCAACCTCTGAATCCTGGCAGAGCAACAGCTACACCAGAACCAGCATCCCTCCACACAGGGAGACATTAGCTGTGGGATGCTTGCCATGACTGGGCACCAGCTGGGACCACTCTGGGCCATGCTCGACTAGGACCAGGCTCCCTGGGCCATTCTAGGCCAGTGGTAAACACCAGGAGGTGGATGGGATGGATGGTGAAAGGGTCTGGGAAGCAGCATGGGGGAAAGACTGGGGTTTCTGGAGGGCACCAGAAGCCCATTGGAAGGGACTTCCAGGCAGCCATGGGAAGATACATGATGCCCCAGAACTGCCCCTCAAACTCTGGTCAAGTGTTCCCAGCACAGGAGTCTTGGTTCATGCATGTGAGTCTGGCTGGTGCTGTGTGGGGAAAGGGGATACACGAGTTTGGCTAAAACAACAAATGAGTGAGGTTGCTGCAGATGAGATAGCTTGGTCCCTTGAGGTGGCTTTTGGAGGTAAACCACTCTCCTATCCCCTTAATCCTTCACCATGTGTCAGCCCTCAGGCAGAGGCACATCTTTTGGCCCTGAATCAAGTTATAAAGGCAGGAGGTGTAACAAGAGTTCAAACTGAATGACATCTTTAAGTGTCTTGAATTTTTCTCCCTGTGCTTACAGGGTGCTTTCATATCCTCCTTCCTTTCACTAGGAATACCCAGCCTGCCTGCACCCTGCTGCCCAAGCAAGTCTAGCCAGAGCCACCAGGACATGGCTACCAACACTGAACCAACTGCACAGGCTCAGACGGAGACAGCACAAAGCACAGCACATGGAAGGGCTCCCAAAAGAGGTGGCACAGCTGAAAGCAGTGGGATCTAGGCTTGCTGGGGAGGGAAGTTCTCCAGGGAACATGCTGCAGGTGTTGGAATAGGCACCACAAATCCCTTTTGGCATTACTGGAATTTGGGGCACATTTGCCAGCAAGGGATGTGTCACCACATTTCCTCAGTGTTTGCCAACCAATAGAGCAACTTGGGGACTGGGCAGGCAATCCTCCAAAATAACAGGGCTTAGGTGGTGCTTCCTCTACTCTGGGTCTCCAATGAGCTGTCTCCAGGAAGGACAGGCTTTGGAAGAAACTAATAAAAAGAGAGGAGTGGGAGACAGCCTTGGAGGGGTGAAATCTCCTTGCTGAAAGTGCAGCCTGAGCCAAGTGCTTGCGACAGCAGCTGCAGCTTCAGGGTCAGAGTCATCAAAACCCAGAGCTCTCCCCAAAATCAGGCTTGTTTTGGCTACCCTGGCATCAAAGAGCAAGGGTTTGTTGTGATGCCCATGAAGGCTCTGACCCTGAACCGTGGCTGTCAGTGGTGTTTATCTTCAGGGCTCCTGGCTCATCAGTTACCCCTTTCTCCTCCACCCCAGGGGCCAACAGCAGCCAGTTGACCTGTGGGGGGTGACAGAGGGAGCTCATGTTCCTTTCTGCAACACTTTACTCCCTGTTTACTGCACTTCCTGTACATGACCTCTTTGCTCCTTATCAGATCATACAGCATGCTTGATATGGGTGCCTGAACACTGACAGTTCAGGGCTGTCCTGCTCTTACACAAGAAGCTGCTGGTGAAACCAACATAGTCTGGGGTTCTTGTCCCCACTGGGAATGATGCCAGGTGAGAGACACCTTCTCTAGATGAGCAGCACCTGTGGAACATTCATTAATAAAGACCCTCCTCAGCCCCTCCCTGATCTCAGGAGACTAGAGGCAGCTAAGGAGGCTGAGGGTAATGCAGAAGCCAATTTAGGCAAGAACTCTGAGCAGTGAGTAGGTGCTGCCCAGGCCCTCTGGTGAAGCTTTGCTAATAGCCTGTCCTGGTTGCATGTAAACTGTGGCTGCTGTGTCACTACCTCTGGAGCAGCAACTCAGCCCTCCATCTTCTTCCCACTCCCCAGAAGGTGCTGTGGGATAGAAGGAGTGAGATGTGTCCCTGTATCATATACCTGCTTAGGGTCCCCACGGCACAGAGGGCTGTGAGAGTCCTACAGCCATGTGGGAGTTTCTCCTCTCCCTTCAGGCGTAGCTGCTTCCTTTTGCCTGTAGCCCTGGCCGCCGGTAGGGAACCAAAAAATTGTTTTTCCTGGCAGAGATGGACTGAGAAGATCTCTCCGGTTTCCTGTGCCTCCTTGGGAAGGCTGGAGGGAGACACTGTGGGTCAGCCCACATCCCCTTCTGCTCTGGCAGAGGAAGCCTACTCTGGGCTGGAAGGGCAGCAATGACTCACAGGATGCTCCACGAGGGGGGAGCACCCGTGGGGTGTTGGGGCTTGGCTGAAGCTTCATTTCTTCTCTGTAGGAGAAATGTGGTGTCTGTGTTCTGGTCAGGGGTTTGGTACTGTTGGGGACACCAGTGCTGCTGTGCCTTTTCAACAAAGGGTGGAAAGGCTAGCCCAGTCTGCCTGAGCCCCAATCTGTCAGGGTGTCCCTGCTACCCCATTTGACATCCCCATTAGCCTGTTCCCCCAAAGAGGAGATTGGCTCTAGGGAACCAGGGGCAGCATGAGCAGAGGTGATGTTGGGTGTGAGGGGCAGTGTGGGGACCTACACCCCCAGGCTGGTGCTCCCCAGGTGCCACCATATCTGTTTTCTGGACAAGGGGCCTCCCCTTCCATGTACCAGGCTTTAAAGTGTTGCACATTTCTTAATTTTTACCACTTCTACACAAATTGCTGCTCTGTCAACATCTGCTGTGACAGAAGGGCCAGCCCACGGGCAGCCAGAAGATGCCATCCCCATAAAAGTAGGTTCCTTTGGGCAAAGGAAATTACCTTTGGGCTCTTGTTGACCTTATCACAACCATTAGGCAGAGTATTTTATCACAGTTTCCTGGACTTTCAAGTTAATAAGTAGCAAAGCACTTGAGCCATCTTGTATTGCTAAAGTTCATAGCTGGGCTGGAGACCATATATGGTCATTTAGGAAGTGATTTCAGTGCCAATATAATGGCAATAGTTGTCCTGGTGTAACCCTCTGGCATTTCAGTGCAATGCAGGGTAAAAGTATTTGGTGTGCAAGATACTTGATTTTTATTTATAATTCTGGAAGGTAAGTGTTCTACTTAATTAATTACTGTCAAGGCACAATTCCTTTGCTAGTCCAGGACTCTGATAGGGTTTTCTTTTTCAACTTAATATGTAAGTATTGTTCAACTAGTGGTTTGAAGCATGACAGCCCGCCCACTACAAGGCAGTCCAAGGAAAAATGCCTCATGATGTTTTCAGTTTCTTGAGGGAAGCTGCTTAGCTGGGCTTTAGGAGAGCAGGAGGTAGTCTGAAATACAGGCTTTGCTGCAGGATGGCAAGATGAGGCTTTGAAGTTAATCCTCCATAAAGATATTGCAGCCACCAAATAAAGTTTTGTGCCAATAAGTATACCCACATTGTTAGCAGTTAAAGATGTAATTAGACTGCACATAATATATGCATTAACTTTGACTAAACTTAATAAAGTATTGTTGAAAGCTGTTATTAGGCAAGTAGGTCTTGCTTTGTAATGCTTTAAAAGGCAGCAGCATTGTTTGTCCCAAGTTGTGCAATGAAGCCCCTGAAGAGTGACAGGGTGGCTGCTCAAGGTGGTGCTCAGAATAGTTATTTACCCCTGTGCTCACCCAGAGCTGCTGTTTGCAAACCAATTACCCCTGTCCTGAGGGGGGAATTTTGGTAGCTCTGTGTTATTAAAGTGGCACTGCTCAGGGCATGGCAAGGCCTTCCCCAACAGCAGCTCCCGTGGTGGGCTCTTGGGCACCTCCCTGCCCCAGCACTCTCCCATGCCCACAGTGCCCTGAGCATTGCTCATGGATCATGCCACTGGACCACCACTGTGCCAGTGGAAATCGATGGGGACAAGTCACCCCAGGAAGATGGGTCACCCCACCAAGGCAGTCATTTGTTATGACTGCAAACAACTTCAACACGTGCCCTAGGGATCCATCAGCCAGGAGTGGAAAATAACATGGAAACTTTTCACCTGGTGGAGCAATGCTGCTTCTCAGCTTGGTGAGGAAGAAGCTGGAGTTCTCCACAGCCATCCTGGACTAAATCCAGCCAGAGCTTCCACCTTCCTATGGAAAACAAGACTGTTTACATAAAAGTCTTGTGTCCTGGTTTCTGCAGCCACGCGACAGCTAATTCCGATTGTTTTAAATTTTTTTTTTTTTAATCATGTGGTTGTTCTGATTTAGAGATACAATTCATTTCTCACTGGATCATAACTCATTGTTGTGGTCATTTCCTGTCCTGCTCACAGGATCAAAGCTGTGCTCCTGTGCTCCTGTGGGTGGGAAGCCCAGCTCCTGACACTGGCATTAGGAATGAGTAATTTTTGGCTGAGGGCCGGTGTAGCTGGTGCTGGGCTCCAAAATGCCAGCAGCCTCAGAGGGTGACATAGGAGTGACTCAGTCCTCACCAACTGCACAGCTGTGTGATGAGTTGTCTGTGGACAGAGAAAAGAAACAAAATTCATGGAGCAGGTCAGTGCAGGCACTGGCTTTTAATTTGGGCTTGCCACATTGCAACCACACCAAACACGGCCTTGCAGGGTCCTAATGAGATGTCCATGGAGTGCTGGGGCTTCCTTCAAAGATGAGGCTCATCTGTTCTCTGTGGTGTGCACAGGGAGCCCATCTGTGCCCTGCACTCTCCCCATTGTTCCCCCCTGTGCCATCTCAAGTGCTCAAAATCTCCACTGCAAAGGAGGAGCCTCAGCCCTGCCTGGCAAAGTGATCACAGCACTGCAAACTGCCTCCTTCAGCAGGGCTGCGACCTGTTGAAGTTGTGGTCTTGTGGCAGTGGCTGGATCAGAGAAGCCCATCACCTCCAAAGGAGACTCTCAATGACTCTTCCCTGTGGCTGCACACAGAGATTGGTGGAGCGTTTTTCCTGCTTAGCTCATGCCACGTTTCGACACAAAACCACCACACGTCTCTGCTTCAGCTTCTCTGTTTTAAGCACCATCATTTGCTATGACTGTATGCAGGGGCATTCCCACCAGGTGGCCTGAAATAATCATCGTGTGGGTAATCCATCCCTTCGTGGATGCAACACTGCCCTGCAGGTGTCCCACGGGAGCCTCGGGCCATGCATGAGAAAGTTGAACAAACAACTCTGACTGCAAACAATGTTTGAATGCTTGTGAAATACCTCCCATATCCACTTAGGTCACCTTAGTAGAAGCTCAGCTTTGTTTAGCCTACCTTGATTGAAAAAGAAAACCCAAAACAGACTGAGCTTCAACTTCACCAGGCCACCTAACTCCTTAAGTTTTTGGTTATAAATCTCTTCTGACAGTTCATGTTATCAAAAGCTTATGGTTATTGTAGTAAACTCTGACCGGGAAAGCCCTTTACACTAATTATCTCACCTTCCCCAACCTGCCAGACCAAAAGGACATCCTTTATCAGAGCACACGTGGGGTGAGGATTTGACCCAGTTTGCATTTACTCAGGAGCTGATCTCATTTCCAGTTTAATTAAGTTTTCTCATAAACTTTGGCATATTTTAAAGGTACACGTCAGCCTGATATGTGACCCACAAGGGGGAATGAAAGTAAATTTGCTTATAGCAAAAGGATTCAGTTGGCAGTTTTAAGAAAAATCAGAGCAGATTTTAAAATGGAAGTTGAAATGCAGCTCCTGAGGGCAGTGTCATCTGTTGGGAAGGTGAAAGATTTGTAACCTAAGTGACAGACTTAGTTTTACACCTGAAATAAGATTTTTATAAGTGGGATGCTCTGATTTCAACCTTTGTGTTCTTTCCATGGGAACATCCCTGACATCACAGCCCTGCCCCAGACCTGAAAACAGCTGTTCCCCACCCCAAGCTTGCTCCCAGGCCTCGTGCAAGGAGGCTGTGAGGTTTCTCTGTGGGGTGTAGCACTGCACTCTCCTTTATAGTTCTGTGGCAATTAACATCCCTGTTGTAACCGGTGTTGTATCCACCCTTGTGTCTCCTTGTTGTAACCCTGTTGCTGCCGTATCACATTCCCTTAATTATCCCTGTTGCATTCTCATGGCAACCCTACTGTAAGAATTCTGTAGTCATTGCATCTTTCTTGGCTCCCTGCTGCGTGTTCCTTGCAATATCCCCCTTTTATATCTCACGTGTTGAGGCTGTTTGCAATTGCACTTGCTGTAACAAGTGACTGCACGTTGCCTTGGCGGGGTGAGTCATCTTCCCAGGTAAGCCTAACCCGAACCCTGGTCTAACTGCCCACCCGATGATTATTCCCTGCAGCCCACTTGCACCCGTTCCTTACACCCCACTGAAGTCACATCACATCCCTCTGTTGCCACTCTGTGTCCCCTCCTGTACCCCCACATTGTCCCGTTAGCACCCGTGTTATACCTTTTATATCGCCTGCACTCCCACTGCAGCCCAGCTTTAACCCCACTGAATTCCCATCACAGTTACATTGAATCCCCCATTGCATCACGCTTTCCACTTCTGTTGCAATCCCCATGGAAGCCCCTTCACTTCTCTGCATTCCTTTTGCAGCTTCATTGCATCCCCCCCCGCATTTCCACTGTCCTCCCTCCACATCCCCCCGCTGTAGCCATCTTGCAGTCCTCGTCTCCCCCCGTCGCACCGGCAAAGCGGCCCTATTAAACCTCCCCTCGTACCCCTTTCTAACTCCCTCTTCGGCCCCTATCTCACCCCCCTTTCCCCCCAGCCGTGTCCCGCCTATCCCCCGGCGCCTCCCGCCCCGCGGAGCCGCATCCCCGCCTCTCCCGCGCCCCAGGGGCCGCACCACGCGGGGGGAGGGCGCAGCGGAGCCGCCGCGTTTCTCCGCCCGGCGCTGCCATCACGGCCCGGCCCGGCCCGGCCCGGCTCGGATCGGCACGGTGAGAGGCGGGGGGGCGGGATGCGGGGCTGACGGTGGCAGTGACAGGACACGGGGGGGGAAGGTTCCGCCGGCCGCGTCTCCCCAGTCCCGGCTGTGCTGTCCGCTGGGGGTGGGCAGAAGATCGCGGGCAAAGAGGAAATCCAAGAGAAACATTAAAATATATATTCAAATATTTAATTAATTTGCCTTTAATTTCCCCCTTCCCCCCCTCGCCCCCCCCCCCCCCCCCCCCCCCAATTAATCATTTGGTGACGAAGGAATGGAACAGGATGATCTTTAAGGCCCCTTCCAAAGCAAACCGTTTGATGCCTCTAAAAGATTCCGCGGATTCAGCTGCTGCAGTTCGGAGGATGCTGTCATTGTGCCGGAGGAGGATGCTTTGGAGGGGGGAACGGAGGGGACTGTGTGCTGAGAGAAGGGGCCAGGATTTGGCCCTGGGTACCCCTCCCTCATCCTTGCCCATCTTTCCTACCCCCTCCCGAGGGGACGGCTGAGTCCCCGCGCACTCGTGACAGCAGACGCACAGCCGTGCATCCTGTGCTCGTGCCTGTGCGGCAGGACGGGGATGGCCACCGGCTCCGGAAGGAAGACGGGCACGTTATGAATTTCTAAACTAGCAGCTGACTGGCAGCACGGCCTGCTTGGGGCATACTTTTCATCCACGCTGTCCCCAGGCAGGGTGACAGTGATGGTGATAGCTTGTCCCTGCATATTCCCAGCCTAGGGTGCAGCAGCAGGGTCAGGGGCCAGCCCAGACCCTCTGGGCCTGTTGGAGCCGTGTTGCACAGATACAGCTGGCTCAGAGATGCATGTTTTCTGCTGCTACAGAAACAATGATTGCATTTCTGCCATCTATAAATAAATGAAGGTGAAAGGGCACATTTCCTATTTTTGGCTCACCAGAGGCTAGATTAAGATTGAGAGCTGGCTGACTGACAGAGATCTTTCAAATATTAATAGATATTAAACTACAACTTCACTGTGATTAGCACCTAAAGGATCATCCCATAGCAAACTACACCACTGGGGAATCATAACAGTTGTTATGTCATAATTTATAGTCAATATTATTTTTCTGGCTGCAGATGATGCAAGGGTGAGGGAGTTTCCAAGGGAAAGGGTTCACTTGCATGTTTTGGGTTTTTCTTTTTACATGGTTAGTGGTATGAGCTGGGGCTTCTGGGGGGCCCATCTCAGTCACCAAGGTCCCTCAAAGCCCCCTATTTCTGTAATGGAATCTTAAAATTGGTTGATGCTTTTTCCTTTTGAGATCTTAAAAAAAAATAATTACCATATACCTAAATGTGCTGCTTAGCTTTCAGCTATTTAGTGATCAATGAGACATGAATTGTGCTGGGTGCAGTTGGGCTGAACAAAAACTCTGGGTGCAACAGCAGTTGTGCAGCCCAATCCCGATGAGCACAGCTCAAGACAGCCTTTGTGCCTGAATGTTGGCAGTGATGGCATTCATGTGATTCCTGTTTTCTGAAATCCCTGCCTGGCCTTCCTCAGAGCTGACCAATGCATCAGCTGCCAATTTCCTCTTCCAACTCAAGGCCCTTCTGCCTTGGAGTGGGTTTTGTGCTTCTGCTGCCTCTTTTGTGGGGCTTGGAAAAAAATTAAAGATACACCTAAGCTGCATTCTTGGGTCTTCCCAAGCCCTCATGGATTGACACACTGAGCTTGAAAGAGGAAAAATACTTATGTCCCACGACCTTGGTAGTGTCCCCAACATGTTGTCCTCTGCAGTGGCCACACAGACCCCTTCCACCTCTTGGCCTCTCTCTTTGCAGGTGTTGAGACCCGTACTTGAATCAGAAGCAGGGGAGGAAGTAGTAAACAAATAGAGATGTGGAGGGTCCTCTTAGTATCTATCCTGGGACCATCCCATTACTGGGGGGCCTTGTTTTGGGGATCCTCCCAGGTGGGATGCAGGCTGTGGTGGTTAGTGCTTGCTGCCAGTATGGGAACCAGTGCTCCTGGTTTGGCAGCCCATGCCCTGCCACGTGTGCAGTGTGCTCGGTGTTATCACCGCCATGCTCACAGATCATTTATCAGAGCTGCCTAATTGATGTTTGCAACTTAATTTATGAAGTGTGTGGAGATCATTCTGAGAAGCAGCAGCAACACTTGGGGCCACTTGCCATGACTCTTGGTCACAGGGCACCTCAGAATTATGGATGAGCTGTGGTGTGAAGACTTACAGCCGTTACCAGAGGGGTTGTTTGTATTTTTTTTAAACTTACATCAGCTTAACAAGCTTCTCTCCAGCTGGTAGCAAAGGACTGTGCCAGGATCTGGGGTTATGGTGCCTGTAGGGAGGGTTATCGTTCCCCGATGGGCAAAGCAGCATCGCAGGGTGTATAGATGCTTTCTGCCCACCTCTGGGGGCTTTAGCTAGCTCAGTTATTAGGAGGCTTTGGAGGGAATTATACTAAGGACGAGACAAAAGATACTAGAAGAGGCCCTTCTCCTGGGACTTTTGTCCCAGCCGTTTATTTTTCGAAATTCTAGGGAGGAAAGGGAGAGAACAAGGAAGGGCGAGGCTTATATAGCCCCTCGCTCAGGGAACAGATAGCTGGACTACAGCCAATGAAGTCAGAGGAGGAAGGAAGGGTCGCTCTATGTGGTAAAGAACTCCAAGAAGTCAGAAGGGAGAAACCATTCCTCTAGAGAATTACAACAGCAGGGCATTGGCACTGTGGGTGCTCCCCCGAGGCTTTGGAGAGGCTTTGGTGTCCCTGCAGGACTGATGGCTGCAGGGGTGGCTTTATCGGGCAGGGGGCACTGAGGACTTTGGTGATGGCGCTGCCCCTGAGCGCATAGCTGAGCCTGCTGACATCGCCCTCCATCAGCCAGCCATGGAAATCAGTGACGATGCTCTGCCCACGCAGAAGGCAGTTCCGAAGCGCCAAGGGGCTCCCCGAGCACCCGGGTCCCCCCCCAGGCCCCCGTGGGCAGCGGGGCCGGGAGCGGGGCTGGCCGGGTGTGCATTGGGCTCACGGGGGGAGCGGGGGCTGCCACAGCCACAGCCCTGCAGAAATGCTGACGGGGACAGCAGCCTCCGCCTGCCCCTGCGGCCCTGGCAAGGGCAGCTCTCGGGGATTTTCTGCCTTGAGCAGACCCCAGAACTCATGCCCCGCGTGGCTCCGGTGCCCCTATGGACCGTTCCCCGTGAATTCACAGCCCACATCTGCCCGGCGGGATCAGGCATCTCGCTGCGTGCCCGGCAATTCCTGCGGCTGCGCTCCGCTTCAGCCTGGCGCACAGGGAAAGGGGCGGGGGGGGGCACGGAGAGGGCTTGGAAAAGCACCTTTAAGACAAAGAGGAAGGGGATGAGAAGCAGCTTATCTGGCTTTGTTCTAATAGCAGTAATCACCTGCAGGGCGAACATGAGCACCGTGTCCGCCCGGGGCCGCTGGGCTCGGCTCTCCCCGATGGCAGCTCGCACTTTGCTCCTGCTTGGAACAAGTGCACTCAGCGGGCTCCATTGTTCCAAAGACCGCATTTACATAAACAGGGGAGAGGCCAGAAGGTGAATATGAGACGTCTTGAAAGGAAGCTGGTGGCTTAAATACCCGGAGCTCACTGGGCCGCCGAGCCTGCAGGGAGGCGTTAAAGCGGGACTGCGATTTTGACCTTGTTTTTTTTTTTTTTTTTTTTCCTCTTGTGACAGTGTTTTCAGACACTGCCGCTGCCCACAGCGATCGGGACTTGTGCCGGGAGGAGGAGGGGAACTGTGCGGGGTAAGTCGGGCTTTTTAAAGACTTTCTCCTCGTTTAGCTTTCTAAAAGCGGTGCGGAGGTGGAGGCAGAGGTGGTCACCCGGTGCCAGGAAACACAGGGGTTTCTACCATCCCGCTCTCCTTCCCTCTGCAGCCTTCTCTCCTTATGGGTCACCAGTGGGAACAGTGGCGATTTTTCGTGTTTAATTTCTGCCCTGTTTTAGTGACGTAGCAAAAGGCAGCGAGTGCTCTGGGGTGGGCTCCCTCACTCCCTGCTCACTGGATAAGGTTTATCGGTTACATAAAGTGGTTTGTTGTTTTTTTAATGAACAAGCCATGCTGAGATCAAGGATCTTTTCTACAAAATGTTAATTAAATGAATAACGTGTTGTTGAAACTTGAAAGAAAAGAAAAATGAGGTTTAGCTTTGTTAAGGAGGTGCCTGGTGGAAAATATTTACAGTATTCCACAAATTTCAGTTATTCTTATTTTCCCTGGGGTAAGAGGGCAAATCTGGCTGAAGCTTCAGGGATTCTGTAAACTGTTTCTCTGGGTTGTGTGTAATGTGGAGGTCCAATGTGATCCAGTGTGATGGTGTCTGGGGGTGGGAGGCTGTGACTGTGGTGATTGTGTTCCTGTTCCATGGTATCACATACCACACACACACCACTGGGAGTCTTGCAGGAAGCTGGAAAAAAATCCAACTGTCCTGACACGGAGAAATGTGGAGGTGGTGATGGGGGGTGAGTTGCTGGTGGGAGAGCAGGCATTAAGGAGGTTTCGTTTTACAAATGTGGGACAAAAGTGCTTGTGTCGAGGAAAGGAGGAGCCATGAGTTGGTTTGCAGGGGGAATTAGAGGAGATATGTTTGTGGCAGCGTTTAATCTCTTAATGAGAAAAACATATCCCAGCTGCCTGTGGTGGGGAGAGTTCAGGGACAAACATGACATTGTGCAAGAGCTTGCCCTTGCTCCCAGTGTCGTCCACCTGCTGTCCCTGAGACTTGTCTGAAGGATGCTGAGGAGCAGGGATGGGGAGCTGTTATCCACAGCAAGTGCAAAATGTGGGGCAGAAGTGAGGATGTGGGGGTGGGGATAAATTTGTTTCTGATGAGGGCTGGACACCAAAGAGTGCCCTGCCAAGTTGTTCCCTTCTGTTCCTGAGTCCATTAATAGGCTCTGCTTCCTTGATTAGTTGGTGCCTGTGCAAAGCGGTAATGAGAGCTGGGCTCAACACATCAGTTCTAGGTCAGTGGTTGTGTGCTGGGGATTTGGGGATCAGGCAGGGGGAGAGAAGGGAGACAGAGCTCGATGCCTGCCTCCAGAAAGAAGTGTGGAGCCTGCCTGAAACTGGCCCTGCCTGCACCCGTTGAGGGAAAGGCTGCCTGCACTCATGGTGGGGGGAAAGGCTGCCTGGACCTCTCAAGGGATGTGCTTCCTGTGTTTGCAAAGTGCTCCAAGGGCCATGTTGTGCCCTGTCACCCCAGACATGTTCCATGCCTGTTAGGAGGCTCATTGCCCGTTTGAGATGTGCTCTCCTGAGAGTAGGAGTTACCTCTAATTACACTGCAGTAATTAGATCCATTAAGGAGCCTGAAGAAATAGGTGGGCTTTAAAACTGAAGGAGACTTTGCTGTGCTCCTGACTGATACCTGCCTCTTGCAGAGCTGCCTTCCTCCTCATCTGGCAGCAGAGTTCTCATTTAACAATGACTTATCATAATTTCTGGTGGTTAACCTCAGAACTTTCCCTAAATGCAGGCAGGCGAGGCTGAATAGTGAAGAGCAACATGGACCTGGATATGCTGAACATGTTTGTCATTGCCAGTGGCACCCTGGCTATCCCCATCCTGGCCTTTGTGGCCTCCTTCCTCCTCTGGCCCTCGGCGCTTATCCGCATCTACTACTGGTGAGTGCACGAGCCCCTTCTCTCAGTGGGGTACGGGAGTGGAAACTGCATCCAGCAGGGCCCCCCACACACACAGGTCATAGTGGTGTGAGCAGAGCTGGGTGTTCCTGCCCCTGATGGCAATAACAGCCATCCAGGTGGACCTGAGGTCCACCAGGGCCATGCCACCTGTGTGCAGCTTTAAACATGTCTGGGAGAAGAAAATGGCATTTTCTTATTGCATTTCTGCTGCCAAGGCCTGTGTCTGTCAGGCCTCTTGCTATCCCAGGGGTTTGGCTGTGCCAAAGGGCAGTTGGCCAGGCTGCCACTGCAGTGCCAGCTTGCAGGATCTCTCCAAACCTCTTTGGGTTGCTTTCCCCAAGGACAGGACTGAGGCTGGGAAAAGCACTGCCATTGTAGCCTGTCCACCAGCCTGGCAGCTGTGGAAGTCTGGTGATCTCCCACCTCATCAATATAGCTGTGGTGTGGGTGTCCCTGGGCTCACATGCTCCATTGCAGCTGGCACTCTGCTCAGCAGGCAAGGACTTTTCCCTCATTAGAGTTATGGATGAGGCTTTTCTCATCGTCTTTTTCTTCAGGAATGGAGCGTCAGAGAAGATGGAGGGATGGTTTTCCTTATCCCTTTGAATCTTGTCCTTTCTGATACCAGGAGGCAAGCACTACATCCTTCAGTTCTCATTTGTCCATGGAAATCAGTGATAAGCCCACTGGCAGCTTTCCTTTCTGGGTTTGTTGCAAGAAAATCTGGAATAACTCCCTTCAGAAGTTGGGACAGAATCTCATCCCCCAGCGTGGAGCAGGCAGCAGCAGACAGACAGCATGGGCAGAGCAGGCAGCGTGTCAGGCTGCCCTCATGTGCTGCTGGTAGGTGGTGGCTCCTACAGTTCAGCTTAGGAGTGTTTCCAAATCCAAGTGACCTCCTCTTAGAGGAAGCTGTTTGTCCACCACAGCACTGAGGTGCAGCAATGGGATGAAGCCTGTTTCTAAGGCACTTTAATTAGCAGCCTTTTTTTGACAGTATCTGAGAGAGGACAGAGCATGTCCCAGTGATGGGATCATCACTCTGCAAAGGAGAGCAGGCAGTGTCACAGCCTTCTGCTGCCCCATGGATGTCTGGGTGGTACGGGATTTGGCAGTCAAAGTGGTTTATTTCTTTTATTTCTTCTTTGGATATATGAGTGGCTGGTGGAAGCCAGAAAGTCCCTGATGGACTGAGGTTCTGAGGAGCATCTCTGGAAAGCACTGCTGAATGAGTGTGGTCAGTGTGAAACCTTCAGTAGCCACAGGCAGGGATGACAGGACAGAGCAAAGGAGGTGCAGGGTCTGATGCCAGGAGCTTGGAGGAGCGAGGGCGAGTGGAAGGTAGAGAATGCCCTGCTGCCTTTGTTCTTTTGGGGTTGCAGATAAGGAGCTGAGTGAAAATGCACTGTGAGCAGGTTGGTCAGTGTTTGGGTGAGGGAGGGAGCATGTGAGTGGGGGTCAGAAGACTGTCTTCTTTTGAAGGGCGTGGTCCCCCCATCTCTCTCTCTTCCAGCATTTCTGGCAGCACGGGCTTCTTGCAGGAGTAATTGCAATGCACTGTGTGTCATGGGCACCTCTTTTCTTAGGTATCGGCGATTGAAGGAGAGACGAGGAGACTGACCATGATCAGAATCCGATTTTACTCAGGTTTTCCAAGAACTTATATACCATTTCAGTAAGGTTAATAATTTCTACTACAATAGTTAGGTTAAAAGATCATACAAACAACTCATACATTTTTCAACATATCCATGTAGGGGGTTGATTGAATCTTCTTCTCTTAAGTAGATTTCTAATCCCGTCTTCTCATGAGCTCAAAGTTCTGTTTGTTCTTTCCAGGGCATCCTAGTCACCAGACTAGATATGCTAATTAAGTCTGTCTTACTCTCGTGAATCCCCACAGTTAGGGACAGTGGACGAGAAGCGTGGGTTTGCCCTTACTCTTCCTTTTCTATTGCCTTCTTTCCAAGTTGGATTTTTTGAGGGGTGAAATTGTTGTTTCCTCATCAACAGAGGCAGGAGGGGTGCAGGCAGCATGCCATGCTGCTCTTCTCTTTCAGCCCCATGCAGCTCCAGCTTTGTGGCACTGTTCTTGGGAGGTCCTGGGAAAAGTTTCTTCCCTTTTCCATAAGTCCCTGCCCCCTCCTTCTCCTCACTGCCAGTCTGCGTGTCCTCAGCTGGAGCAGTCAAGGGTCATGCTGTCCCCCCCTCACCCATGGCCTCACTGCTTTCCCTGCCACTAATGCGCCTTCCTGCCTGGCAGGATATCCAAGGCTGCCCCGCTGACCCCAGCCCTGGAACCACTCTGCCTGTGCTGTGACAGCGATTAATCAGTTTAGCTGCTGCCACTAAGTGAGTTAACACCTTGTGAGGGATCAGTTCAGCTTTGCACAGATTATTTTGCCTTCTGCTGAATTGATCCATTAGGATCAGTTGCTAAAAATGTTATCATCTTGCCCATTGGTAGTTCACACCAGTGCCTTTGAGGCAAGGACTCTTAAGACACTTATTAGGGAGAAATTCACCTCTCCTTGTAGGACCAGCACAGAGCTGAGATGCTGCTTAAGTCCCACTAACTCCCTTGAAAAAGGGATTATGCTAAAAGAGGATTTCACTATGCATAAGCTTTGAGTGGGCACAGAGGTAGGACAGTCCAGAAGTGTTGGTGACCTTGCTCTTGTGCCTTAAATAAACTCTGATACGGCATATAAAAGTACTTGCCAGTGTCTTGGCCACTAGGAGTAGCCCAGTAGCTGTCCTGACAAGGGTTATGTCTGAGCACAGGGGAAACACAGATAAAGCAACCCCATTCTCTGCCTTGGGCTGCACGTACACATCATGTGTCCAAAGTGTCACCGATAATCTCTGTCCAGGTCCTTCTGGCCAGCAGTTTCGCTGCATCCTCTGAGCAGACTGTGAGCGTATGCTGGCAGGAGCTGTCTGCCTCTGCTTTTAGAGGAACAGCCTCGTGGTTAGTCTGCTATCTTCTGGGGTGCTAAACCCAGTGTAAGGATGGTCCACTCCAGTCCTTTGTGTGTGTATAAATATTTTTTCAAAGGTTGTCTAGTCGATCCATGGGAATTGGGTTTCTGTGGAGTTCCAGAGTGACATGGTTCTTTTGGCTGGGAACTAATGTGTATGTTTGTGGGGTGATGTACTCCCATTGATGCAGGACTGTGTAAATAACTCCGTGACAGATTCACCTTATCCACCTGGGAGAACTGTCTCCCTTGGCCTGCTCATCTTGTACGCTGCCCTGCTATGTGTGCTGCCTCTCTCTCTTGAGTCCCTGTTCTCATACCAGCCTTTGGGCATTTTCTCTTTTACCATTGTTATTTTGGCCCATTTCCATTGCTAAATGAGTTATTTAGAGTATTTTTAAAAAAGTTTTTAACAGATAGATTGTCTCCACAAACCATCTGCAGTGCAGCCAGCCACCAGTACTACACCTGTCCAGGGCCCAGATGCACAGGGTTAATCCCAGTTAGTCCCATTATGGCACCAGTGAAAGCCCAAACTAACTGGCCTTAGTAAGCCAACAAATCAGTGGCTGCCTTCAGACTTTGTCACCTGGCTTATATCGTGGCTGGGCCCTAGTCTTGTCTTTCTCATTGGTGTTTTCTCCTTGTTTCCAGGTACTGGCGCCGAGCCTTGGGCATGCAGGTTAGATATGCAAACTACGATGATTATCAGTTTTGTTATTCCTGTAGAGGAAGACCTGGATACCGACCGTCCATCCTGATGTTACATGGGTTCTCAGCTCACAAAGACATGTGGCTGTCCATAGTCAAGGTGGGATTCCATTTCTATCATGTTGCTCCTTTCTGAGAATTGATGGTCCTGGGCTTGGGGGCAGTGTTGGGGACCCAGTGGTTGCATGCATGGGATGGGATGACTGCTGTAACATGCTAGGAACACGCTGCTTAGCTTCATGCCCACTGCTTGTTGCATCCCTTCAGCCCTGTAACATGCAGAGCTGCAGGGGAAAACCAGTACACACCTGCTGCCTCCATGGGAAGCAAGTCTTGGCCATGCTCTGTCATGTCATCCTTGGTGTATGAGCTGACTTACTCTGGTGCATGAGCAACCAGGACTGCCAGGAGGAGAGGGACCCCCCCACCCCGCTCCCACCCAGGCTCCCCACTTGCCATCCCTGGGCTTTGCAGCAGTTTCCCTGCACTGTAACCACCCTTGGTTTGTTTCTTCAGTTCCTGCCAAAGAACCTGCACTTGGTATGTGTGGACATGCCTGGGCACGAGGGCACGACGCGCTCGGACTTGGATGATTACTCCATTAGTGGGCAAGCTAAGAGAATACACCAGGTAAAGCTCCAGCATCACATCACCTCTGCAGGGGGATGTGGGGGTGTGAGGGATGTGGGGACATGAAGGATGCCAAGCCCCATTAGTCTGCCTCACTCCCTCCCTTCACAGGCAGCCAAAGTCACCAGTCTCAAGCTTTTGACTTGAATTTCTCTAATGACCTGACCCCATGGTGTTGTTTCCTCTCTCCTAATAATGTTCCTTCTGCTCCCTGGCAGTTTGTGGAGTGCATCAAGCTGAACAGAAAGCCCTTTCATCTGGTTGGGACTTCCATGGGGGGAAATGTTGCTGGTGTCTATGCTGCTCAGTACCCAGAAGATATTTGCAGCCTGACCCTCATCTGTCCTGCAGGTGGGCAAGGCAGGGGAGGCAAGACAGAGAGAGGGCAAGCAGAAGACAAAAAGCAAAAGCCCGGGGCAGTGCTGGAGGCAGCATAGATATGTAGTGCAAAGCATTTAGAAATAATTTGTACTTACACTCTGGAAATCTCTGGCAAGGCACAAGAGAAAATCACAGCTTTGTTCTGACTACTCTTCCCAGAGGTTTGGCATTTGCTTTACTGTGCTTTGGTTAGAGTCAGGACTAGGGCAAATTGGACGAGTTCTGCTCTGGAGGAAAATGCCTTTTCCCTTGGGGTGGCAGGCATTTTACATGGCATGTCTGCAGCTTCTTAGTATAGGAGAGAGAATCAAACTGCAACAGGAGTGGCCTCCCCATTTTGGCCTCTTGAAAGCCCCCAGTGTGCTGAAGGCCTGGGGCTTTGGGAGCTGGAGAGCTCTGACCTCCCACCTTTGGGTGCCTCGAGTGGGAAGAGGATTTCAGGGCTGGGCACAGGTCAGCAGAGTGTACCCTCCATTCCCTCTGTCCCCAGCATCTTCTGGACAGGGGCCTCAGGGAAGCCTAGGCATGACATGCTGCAGGAGGCATAGCAGGCAGGGAGCTTCTCTGCCCGGGAGGCTTTGCTGCATCCCAGTTGTCATAGCAGCTCCTTTCCCCTCCCACACAAGGAAAGTGGCTTCCAAGTAAGCACTAAGGAATGAAACAAAGCAAATGTTACCTAGCTACCAGGCTCTGGGGGTGTTGGGTTCCTACTCCCCTCTGGGAGAGGTGTTGACTGCCTCTCTGGCTGTTTCTGGATGTGAAACCACTGGGGGGAGGGCTGCAGAAAGGTTTAGGAATAAAGTGCTAGGGAATTTTTCCTCATTAGTGCATGCAGATGAGGCTGCTGAAATTTTCTGTCCAGCCCTGTGGAGTAGCAGCCTCCACACTAGTGTTTGAATCCAATGATCATCTAAAAATAAGCACTATAGCTTTTCCTGAAGTAGTCATGCATGTCTACACCTCATGCCATGCCAGCCTGCGGGGTTGGTGGTGCCAAGCCCTGGAGCAGGAGGGAGGCTGGATGTCTCTGTATCCATATTGAAGTGGCTGTATGTACAGAGGTTTTCTTCTCTTCTTTTTATAAAAATTTATTAAAGAGTGAGCAGGCAGGAAGCTAGAGGCGGGGATGAGGGAGGTCAGTACAAGGATTTTTTTATTTTTTTGTTTGTTTGGACTGTTTGAGGGGATCTCATCTGGGTTTCAGCTTGTTCACCCCTTTTCATTTCACCCAGGCCTGCCAAGTGCCACTGACAGCAAGTTCGTTAAGCAGCTCCGGGAGCTGCAAGAGTCCAAACGCATTGACAGGATCCCTTTAATCCCCTCAACACCTGAGGAGATGGCAGACATGCTGAAGCTTTGTTCCTACGTTCGCTTCAAGGTGCCACAGCAGGTGAGAAGGTGACGCTGGTTGTGGCAGCTGGGAAAGGGGGGGTTTGGAGGTGGTGATCAGGTTTGCTTCTCCCTGAACTTACATAATGGCAACTGAGGCAGTGCTGGGAGTAGAACTAGGGCTGCCAGCCCTGCCATCACCCAGGTGAGACATACCCAGCCCCACTCCCAGCATTTTTGCAGCACTTTCTCTTCAAACCTCTTTTCCTAGCTCCGTCTGGCAGTCCATGCTGGAATTCCTCCTCCATGAAGTTTTTGGCAGCAGGCTGGGATGTAGAAGGGTGTTTTAGTAAATATGGCTGGCAGGAAGCATTAAATTACTAAGGCTGCTGTTGTCTGATGTGGAGGGGGATTGTTTGCTGCTTTTTAAGTAAAAGTGATGGAAATGTTAATTGCATCATTGTCAAGTGAGAGGAACTTGTGAGGGGCTGGCTATTAAAGTAGTTTTCCTTAGGGAGTCTGGAGTGAGTAGATTGGGGAGTAAGAAAAAAATGTAAGGTAATGCCAAGAGTGCATTTTGTGCTTTTGGCAAAAGCATACAAGAAGGAAGAAAAGTGCAGTCATGGCTGAGCTGGCTGCTGGCCAGGAGCAGAAATCAGGTCTGCATCATAAAAGACAATATTACTTGTTGCTGAAATATATGTTGCTTAATTGTGACATGGTTGCACATGCTTAGGAAGAAGCTCATGCTGGGGCCAGACCTGCTGGGGAGACAAGGGCTGCTCTTGAGTGCTCTTGGGCACACTCACCCTTTGTGCAGGGCATGGGTCCCCTCCAGCACCTCTCCTGTGCTCTCCCTGCAGATCCTCCAGGGCCTTGTTGACGTTCGCATCCCACACAATGAATTTTACCGGAAACGTAAGTGCACGGTGGCAGCCTCCTCATTAGGCTTTCCAGCAGGATCCCTGAGGTGTGGGGGCCAGCTGTTCCCAGCCCCCGTGTCCCCAGCATGTGGGTGGGCCCCAGCATCCCTATGCTGTCTTGCTGAGGGTGGGAGGGGGCAATGTCATTAACAGAAATGGGGACAACACCTTGGTCACTGGTAGCAATGCACTGCCACCCTCACTGCCACCCCCACTGGTGATGGGGTTGCTGCTTCACCCTCACCCTTCCATCTGGGTTCACAAGTACCTATGAGGAGATGGTTTGGCTGAGGGCCCCTCTGCAGCTGGGCTTGGTGGCAGGGCAAGGACAGCCCATCATCTCTGCATGGGTTTCCCAGTGAGGGGATACTGGCAGGACTGGCCCACAGGGCCCCCTTTGAGAAGAGAAGGCAAAACATCTCCCTGTAGGACTAACTCTTCTCTTGCCCCACTAGTGTTTTTAGAAATTGTGGATGAAAAGTCCAGGCACTCTCTCCATGAGAACATGAGCAAGATCAAAGCACCGACGCAGGTCATCTGGGGAAAGCAGGACCAGGTAGGCAGCCCCCTGCACATTCCCCACAGACCTGTCTCCATCTCTACCTGTGCCCACCCACGACGGCATGGTGGGGGCTGTGCTGCTGAGCTGTGCACTGCTCTGCGGGGAGCTGGCACGTGTTTCCATCCCCAGTGGATTTGGACACAGGGCCTCAGCAGGGTGATGGGTAGAAAGCTGACAGCCAGCAGCTTTCCAGAGGGAGGAGAGGGCAGTGCCAGGGCTGGGGAGTGTGAGGGGGCAGGTGGGGGGTAGGTGCCAGGACCAAAGCGGGCAAGGGATGGGCAGAAGAATAAAGTCAGCAAAGAGAGTTGTCCTGGCAACTGGGAAGAGACATGCTGACTGTGGGCAGGCTTCTAGGCAAAATCTTAGGATTTGTTTCAGAGGCAGAAGTGGGAGGGAAGGTGTGGGAGGAAGCAAGCTGCAGGCATGCAGAGGGCTCTATAAATGCAAAGACGCAAGTGTTTGATTGCAATGATACCTTTGCATTGAGACAGCAGCCAAAAAACATACAAGAGAGTTTGCTGCTGCATGCTGAGACTGGCACCTTGCAGCCTCCCTGTCCTGTCCCCAGGCAGGATGTTGACATCACAAGGACTATGTCTGCATCCCTGCTCCACATCTCGGTTGGACCCCAACAGGTCCAGCAAACCCCATTTCTGACTGTGGCATTGACTGTTTTTTCTCCTGCCATCTAGGTCCTGGATGTTTCTGGTGCCAGTGTTTTAGCAAGCGCTATTCCAGACTGCCATGTGTACATCCTGGAGAACTGTGGGCACTCAGTGGTGGTGGAGCGGCCCCGCAAGACAGCCAACCTCATCCTGGAGTTCCTGGCGCTGCTGCACAGCATAGATAACAACAAGAAGCAGGCATGAGTGCAGCAGGGAGCCAAGTGCCCATGCCAGGTTAAATTGTAAAGTACTGCAGCTTTGATACATTCTCAGGGATCTTGTATGAATCGGGGTCAATGTGCCAAAGTCCCTGAGGAAGGCAGAATCACTGATACCTAAACCTATAGCACCACTGGCACAGCAACCTGGGGTCATTGAGCAACCTCCATAGATGCAGGAACAGAAGCAGAGTATCTCCCTTTTCTACTTAGAGGTAAGGTAGAAATGAGCTGAAATCACCCAGTGCTCATCACACAGCCACCCATCTTACCTGGGTTACCAGCACATAGTTGTTCATGACATTTACCTAAACTATATATGAAATGTAGGAAGGAGAAAGCATCCTAGACTGAGACTTACAATATTTTTACTACTTAGAGTCCATCGTGTTGCATGCTGCTGTGCTGTAAGAGAATCCCCAAGTGCTCCAGGCATCTGCTTGAGTGCCCTTTGTGTAGCTCCTTATCTCATGATTTAAGCAGAAAACAAGAGAAAACTTCATATGTGGAAGTCCAGTGACTGTATGTGCAAAAATGTTTACACTCCGAGTGGGTTTTTCTAAATCTCTGAATAGCTCCTGTGTATTTGTAATGCCTTAATGTTGCCCAGGGTGTGGTATCTGTGCACAGCCCACCTTGCCCAGGGTTGGTTCTACCTGAGGGTGAACACAGCCAGTGACAATGGGGTGCAGGCAGCAGCTTTGTCACTGCTGTGGAGCTGGGGCAATGGGAACCACCCAAGGTGATTCGGCCCCTGAGCCTGAGTCAGCAATAAGCCCATGGCCAGGGTGTGATTCAGCCACCTTGGGTGAACTCTTGTCTTGGCTCCTCTATCACATTGTGCTGCTGAACACCTGGATGTAAATAATGATTTTCTTAATGAATTCTGTGAATTCTGCAAAAGCCAATGCCACTGGAACAGGCGTGAGGGGTGGGAGGGGGCTGTGTGTGTGACCAGCACAGGGAATGGTAAAGAGGGGTCAGCTTGCCCAGGAGGTGCTGGGTGATGGTGGGAAAAGGTACAGTGTGCTACTGCATCCTCTCTGTGACTACAACTCCTGACCAAGTGAAACTATAGATAAAAACAGGCAATACAGGAAAGCTGTACTTTACAGCCTGCAAGGTGATGTTCAGGGATGGATCCTGCACCTCTCCAGGTGTGGTCCCTCACTGCCTGTCCCAGGGACAGAGCGCTGGTCCTGCTCTCAGGCAAGACCAGCGGGTGCTGGAGGGCAAGGCAGTGTGTGGTGTCCTCAAAGGCAAAGCAGCAGTGGCTGTCAGCCCTCAGTCGCCCCCAGCCCTCCTCAGGGGGTGACAGTGGGTGCTGTTAGAGTGTGTCCCTCCCTCCCCTGCAACTGGGAACAGAGGCTTGTGGTGCTTCCTGAGGTTCCTGGATCTGTACATACATCTAAACTTCCTGTCAGCTTCTTGGCTCTTTTTAAGAGAAGAAACATTGTTCTTTTAGAAAAATAGAAATTTGCTGTTAATTGCTTGGTTGTTGTTTCTACTACAGGAGTTTATTTAAAAACCAAAATTGCTGATAGTTTTATGTGGTAAAAGCCAGAAAAACTTGTTCGGTATCTATATGGTTTCTCATGCCACAGATTGCTGTATGCAAAGGATTTATATGGCTATTAAAATCTAGTGATTTAAGGAGTCCGTGGTGCAATGACTATTTTTTCCTTTGAAGAAGGTGGTGTCTGTGGTGATGATACAGCTGTCTTGCTCTGCTTCTTCTTTCGTCCTCACGTTTCTGGGAGATGCAGGTTTTGGCTCAAGGAATATTTTGTAATGGAAAGAGAGATATTGAAGACCCAGAAGGCTCAAGTCTCATTTCTTCAATGATAACACACATTTTCTTTTTTTTCATTTTATTAGGAAGAGGTGGCACCAAACACTCAAGAAGGAAAACAAAACCTCAAGGGACAAGGGAATTAGGTTTTAAGCACCAAGATTCCTCCTAAACCCTTGCAAGCATGTTAAATACTAATTTCATCTATTATTTCAAGTCTTACTGAATTCATACACTGTGCTAGGAATAGCATTACATCGATTTTCAGGCAAAAGTATTTGCATTTCTCCTTTCCCCAGGAGGCTCTTAAGGCTCAGCAGCTGCATTGTTTTCCAGAGGAGTTGCAGGAAGGGCTTAGGAGCATCTTCCTGGCTTCTGATCCCCCTGCCCATGCCCTGTCACTGCTCCACTTCTGCAGTGATGCATGCATCAAGGTGACCCTATTAATGATCACAGCACAGAGGTGGGAGGGGGCTTCTCCCCCACAGGTAGGGGAGGAGGTTGGGGTGGTTCAGGGCTTCTGCCTCACATGTTGCAGCCTCTTATAGTTCAGCAATAAAAACCCTCAAGTCTATATTGGAGGGGGCCCAGACTGGCCCTACAGCAGCTGAGCCTACTGGATAATCAGGGATGTAAGCTGCCTGCATCTGCAAACACACCTGGCTGCTGCTCCCATTAACCATCACTTCCTGCTGGCAGCCAGAAAAGCCCCACACCAAACAAGGCTCACTCCCTTGGTTTTGGCTGCTTCCCCTTGGCACTGAGCCCCCAGTGAGCCCTGGTCACCATCCAGATACAAGCGTATCTCTAGGCTGGTTATGGGGCTTGGGAAGGGGCAGAGGCTTCGGCTCCTCCTTGTGAGTTTTTGTGTCTTGAGGGCATAATTGATGGAACCATAAGGAAGCTACTGGATCCACAGTTGTGGCAAGCCCAGGTACTGGGAACCTGCTGATAGCCTGAACATCCTGGCATGTTAGGAGGGAGGGGGTGTACTTTTGGTTTGTTGCCCCATGTATAAGTATTGCTTTCCTTGTAACCATGTGGCTAAGCCAGGTCTGTACTGGGGTTGGGCTGGGTTATCAGGCTCATGGAGGTAAAACTTCATGCAAAAGCTAAGCGAGGAGTAGGCCCTTGGTTGTTGTGGGTCTTGATTAGGCTATTGTAACTGTATCCTGAGAAGAGGCTCCAAAACACAACAGGGCTGGCTTGAAATAAATCTAATACTGCCTCTGAGCAAGCTGTTTTGCTGCTGAGCATCCAAGTCTGTGGTGATACCTGCTCCTGGAGTGTCACTGGGAGCAGGAGGGACAGAGCTGATGGCAACCAAATAGCTGGGTACTTGGTGCATGCCCAGTTGCTGCTGAAAGGGAAAATGTGATAGCCTTGAAACATGCACCTTCAGGGAAACATGTGCTGGGTCCTGTTTCACACAGCTGCAGACAGATGCTTGTCTGCAGTGGAAGAGCATCTTTCTCTCTTTTTTTCCCTCAGCAAAGGAGATTAATTAATATTTTCTGCCTTGTGGCAGGGTTTCACCAGCACAGGTCTGTACAGAGCATCCTCTGAAAGGCAGAGTGATGCTCAGGAGTCTGGCACTATGGTGTGGATGCTGTCATGTGTGTTCCCCACTCTGGCAGCCCACCATTCAGCTGAACCTTCCCCTGACCCAATGTGTGTTGCAGTCCCCTTAGACACATTATTTTTCCCATGGAAGCCGGGATGAGAGTGCCCTGGAGTGTGGCTCCCCTCACCCACTGCAGAGGGGGCACCGCAGCCCCAAACCTGGTCCCTGTAGTGATGGAGGCATGTGCTGCCTGTGGCTGCCTTGTGGCATTATGAGCGTTCCCTGCCAGGACCCTCCAGCTGAGACTTGCAGTGAATGCAAGAAAAAACACACAGGATCTGGCAGGAGGTTCGGGTTTGGTTGTTTTTCCTTCTGGGAGGCCGTTTTCTGAACAGGAGCCTCTTTGGGGCTGTTTGGGATTGTTCATTAAGCATTCACTGAACCGCTAGTAGTCAGTGACTTGTCCCTGCCATTCTCTGCCCGACAGCACTGCCTGTCTCCTCCCTCTGCCCGCAGCTACAGACACGGAGAGCAAACCTCTGTTTTCCTTTCATACGGGGAAGGCAGGCTCCCAGGCTGATAGGAGTCTTGTTAAGGCTGTTTCACTATATCCTGGAAAGAGGCTCCAAAACACAACAGGGCTGGCTTAAAAAAAAACTTCTAAGACTGCCTCTGAGCAAGCTGTTTTGCTGCTGAGCAGCTAGGTCTGTGATGGGGCAGAGGTGGTGGGAGAAAATAGCCATGAGCAGGGTACTCTGACAAGGTGACAAGGGCTTTGGCATAGGAGTCAGGCACACAGCACCAGTGCCATCTCACCCCTCCCAGAACTCCACTCTTTTCCCAGAAACCTCCATTTCTCTCTGGAGAGCAGGATCCACACCCAGCTCTGGTGTGCTGCTCTGTTGATTTTATTTGTTTTGTTGTGTTCTGGGAAAGCTGCACAGGAGCAGTGGGTGAATAAGCAGGTTTCTGGCACCAGCCCTGGGATTTGTGATTCCTTGTGGGTTTGCACAGCATTCCTGGGCCTGGGGTCTGGGTAGGCTCTCTGCAGGTGACCTGCATTCGTGGGGTGGGGGGTGGTGACACAAAATCCTCTCAAGGGACAGGTACATTCAGCTGCAGGGCAGGCTTCACTCAGGTCTGCCATGGCCTCTGCCTTTGTCACCCAAGCACTGGGAATGCCCAGGAGAGCTTGAACACCAGATCAGTGTCTGTGCACTGAAGGAACAGCCTATGCTGCTCCAAAGCCATTTCATGAGATAGTAGTAATGTAGAGCTGGGAGAAATCTTCAGAGACCATCCAGGCCGTCCCTAGATCATCTCCCGCATGAGCTCTGGATGTTCCCACTGGTCTTCGACACTCCACCACAGTTGCCCAGGAGCTGATGGGCTAAGAGAGCATCCTAACGAATAGCCTGAAGCAGTGTTGAAATTTAAGCTTATTACTTCTCCTATTCCCGTCGGATGGTGGCAGTGTTCACAGCTCCCTGCAGCTGCCTCTTTCATGTTCACAGATCTCTTGTGTCCAGAATAAAATCCTGCAGACTTTGCCAGCTGCCCCTGTACCTGGAGGGATAATGCAGGCAGCGGGGCACAAGATCTGGGCTTACACTCTGCTGGCTTCAAACAGCAGGTATTTGCAACAGTGTTGTAAGGGCAAACATCCCAGTCAGTTTGGTTTAAAATAAATAGTAAAAATAACAACCTCTCCACCACCCCCCACCCCAAATGAGGTGGCTCAGCCTGAGTCACCCTTTCCTGCAACCTTGATCCCCAGCCTACTTCTTTTGCACAGTGGTTATTCATATCTGGAAGCAGAATACTGCATAAGTCTTTCCAAATCCAAAAACTACACCCTCCTTTGTCCACCCCCTCTTTTTTTTTTTTTTTTTTTTTTTTTTTTTTTGCCAAGATCATCTGTATTCTACTACAGCTCCCCAGCACATCCCCTTGGGACAGTCTCAGCTGAGCCACTGTTAGAGCTGTGGCTGTGAAGAATCTCCCTCTGTCTCCTCCCCATTCCAAAGGGAACCACGGGTAACTAATGAAAAGAATTTTGCTGCATGTTTTGCAGCCATCTTGCAGGTTGAGTTAATTTTGAGTTTCTTTATTTTTCCAGTGGGAATGACAGTCTTGCTGGGCAAAAACCCTACTAAAGAAATACAGTCCTTGCTGCTCTCTCTGCTTCTGGGGCCTGTTGCCCTATTGCAAAAGAAAATTGATTTGGACATGACTAATTCTTATTATTTGCCACCCTGACCATTTCTAGGTGCTTCGGGGATGCCATGGGGACCAGATCCAATACCTGGAACATATTTGCCTTAGCGTAAATAACCCTTGGTGGTGTCCATGAGGTTGGGAAATATTTGGAGTCCTGCCTTTGACCCTGTAGGCAGGAGAGGTCACTGGCTTGTTTGCAGATCCAGGTGAAGGCTGGAGGACATGGGCTGCTTGGGACCATGGGTGTTGAGAATGGGGACCTCACAGGTGCTTTTGTGCTCAGGGGGCCCCCAATCCTCGACACCCATGGCATCCCAAATTTCGACTTCCCAGCTCTCTAGCAGTTGTGGCGAGGTGGCACCAGGTGGCGGCAAGGGACAAGCATAGGGAGCTGTGTCAGCACTGAGGGGAGCCGAGAGAGCCCTAATGCTGCATCCCCTGCTCCAAACTTTGCCCCAACGAGCTGGGGTCCAGCTGATGTCCTGGCAAAGTCTGGTCTCTCTCCGTGGGAGCTGGGTTCTGCATGCCTCCCCAAGCCATGTGTAACCTGTCGAAGGGCAAAGTCCAGCATTCCTGTCTCATGCTTGGAACTGGGTGTTCTTGGGGTTAAATTCTCTCCTTCCTTAAGACAACCAGACTTTGAAGTTTAAGGGCAAGTCATCCCTGCAAGGAGTGAAATAATTAACCTGTTTTGCAAGAGCCTCAATTTGGCCTGCAAGCAAACCCCTCAGTGCTCCTGGGGATGCTGTCACAAGCCCACAAATGTTGGTCTTGGGTCTTGGGAGGGGGGTGATGTGAAAGAAGAAAACTAGGTGGTGCAGGGCCAGGCCACCACTGCTGGGAGTAGTGTCAGTTCATGTATTCCATTCTAGGGGAGGTGGAGGAGGTGGGGGTGATGTATCTACCCTCTTTGTCCCTGGAGAAATTACATCAGGCCTCCCATCCCACACAGCTCAGGAGAGCCCATACAGCATTCTCCTCTCCTCTCCGCATCTCTCTTCAGAATCCACTCCCCTGCCAGCAGTTCCTATGTGAGCAACCAGAGATCTGTGGTCAGAAGGGCTCCTGCAATTTTTCCTGCAGTGTTCAAGAGCTACTGACCTGGATTCAGTTAGTGGGAGACACACTTGTGCACAGGTTACCTGTCTCAGTGCCTGACTTTGGTTTAGCTGTGTTTGGAGTCTGAGCTGGCAGCTCTGGGTGGAGGCCAGTGCAGCTCCAGCACACAAAAATGAGATGAACAGCTTCTTCCTGTTGTGTAACTGCTGCACAGCCCACGTAGAGAATTTTTGTGAGATTTGTCAGGGCTTTCGTTTTTTCAGTTAATATTTATTTGCTTGTTTTGGGTCTTGCTTTCACAAACAAGGAATTTAAATAGTACAGGCTGAGAGGGGGCAGGAACCTTGCCTAGCCTGCCCTGAAGTGCTGTGTCCTGCTCCCTGCGCCCACTCCAGCTGCCCTCACCTGCCCAGCCCTGGCTTCTCCTGATCACAACTCCCCAGTCCCTCTGGCTCTGGAGCTGGGATTCTGGCACAAACATTATGTACAGTTTTGCTTGGCAGCCTGCACGTGTTTCTGCTCTTATGTAATAGTTCAGCCCAGGGTATGAGCCCACGCATCTGTCCCCTACACACACAGGGCTCTGGGCTTTGGGTACCAACACCCCTGCTCCAGACCTTGTGCTGGAGGCAAGGGATGGCTGATCTCATCCCACTTGTGTAGAGCCCCATGTGAGCCCTGCCCATGGGGCTTCAAGCTCCTGGCTGGACAGGACTGAGGTGTGAGCTCCACTCTGCTCTGAAACCTGCCAAATGCCACTTCCCTATTCCCCACTTCCCCCCAGTTTTGTTCTCTCCTCACTGGTCCTGGGGGGAAGCTGGGGACAGGAGTAAGGCACAGCACTGTGCTCTAACTGGCATCTTTCTAGCAAGACCTTTATTTACTGGATTTCAGGCATTTTCTCTGTGTGTACCCCTGATCTCACTGTGTTTCTGCTTGTGGTTCCCAGAGCAGGCCCAGGTACATAGGGTGTGGGCATCGAGCTTCCCGAGCTGAAGCTGTGTGTGATGTGTAGGGGGAAAGCAGGGAAAACTTGTAAAACCCAGGGGCCAGAGCAAGAGATGTGTGGCTGATGTGCTGTCCATGGTTCAGAGTGCATCAGGGCATGGGCAGCATTTGGAAAAATAAACCCTGGAGAGGCTGCTAGTGCTGGCAAGAGCCTGACACCCAGGCCTTTGAGGGACAAAGCCCACATACTCATGGTGCCATTGGCACATGTGCCATTCCTGTCACCAGTGGGATGTAGGGCAACCCCTCCCCATCTCCATGTGCCAGGCATCAAGAGCTGGTGGCATCACCAGCTGTGGAAAGTAACTCTGTGGTTGGGGGACTCCACTGAGGAGCTGTGAGATGGGGCAGGTGCTCTCCTTAGCCTCTTCCTCTTGGGTGGGTGCCATGGGGAAGGAAGGAGCGCTCTCCTCTCACTGCCTCTAGCCCTCCCCACCATGCCAGTGGCCCACCAGTCAAAGACAGCTCCTGGGAGGTCTCCATGGCTGGGCTGGGAATGGTGGATCAGATGGGGCAGTGAATACTTGCCTGCAAAAAGCTTTTGCAGGATGTTATTTAGATCATCCCTAGGGTCCCTAGGAGCCAGGTGACTGTGTTCTCGTGCTGGGCATGCCGTAAAACTTGTCACTTGACTTTACCACAGCCCTGGGACACTGCAAGGTGCCTGCCAAAGATCAGCTCGGAGTCAGTTCCAGATCTCCTGGGCACAATCCCGTTCCTGGCAGGGAAGCAAGGAGCCTGATATCTTGCCTTGATGACTGAGGGAGGCTGGTGTGCAAAAGGCCCCCAAGGGCTGACAGGCAATGTGCCCAGGCACCACCCTCCTGCCTGCTCAGGGCTGCACAGGCAGGACCATGTATTTGAAACTGTGTCAGCACTGGGGTTATGAGTTGTCTTACACTCAGGAAGGTTGACTGTGACAGTGGGTTCAGCTGGAGTTATTCACGTTGCTTCAAGAAACTGAGGGATCTCCAGAAAAGGGAGCAAACTACTGCAGTGGCATCAGCCAGCTCCTGGAATGGGAACATCACACTACTCTGGAGAGCACAAACCCTTAGGGAGACAAGTATGAAAGTAGCCCTGGAAGGTGCCAGTCTCTCAATGGTGGTGCTGGGAGGGACTGAAAGAGTGGCAGAAACCTTTGTACAGTCCTGTCTGTGTTTTCCCCATTACAAAGAGCATAGCAAGCTTTCTTGATAAGAGCTGCCATAAATCAAAAGCTGAACCACAACCAGGATCTCTCCTGATATGTGCCCTTGAGTCCCAGGCTGCAGGGATGGGATGTGACACTGGTGTTCCTCTGCAGCATGTTTGTGGTCAAAGCTTGGTCCCCCTATACTCACACCTCTCCCTGTGCTGAGAACAGCTGTTGTCCTGTCCCCTTCCCTTTCTGGAAGGACAAAGATTGGTGGGTGGTGAGAGTGAGGCCTCCCTGTTTCCCTCCAGATACCAGCAGCAATGAAGTTCTCAGAGTTCTTTTGGGGAAATCAGAAGCAGTTTGTGTAAGATTTAGTCACTGGGGGTGGGGATCAGCCTCCTGGGACCATTACTGCAGCTGGAGTGACTCTACCAGCTTTGTCACCAGTGGGAGCTGGTTCCCCATTTCCAGGCTCTGCACCACCTCCCACCCTTAATGATCACCATGTCCTTCAGAAATCTGCCCCAAAGTATTTCCAGGTCCCCCCCAGAGCTGACAACACCCAAGACCTGGTGCCAGACACCCGTCCCCCTGCAGCCCTGCCAGTGTGCCTTCAGCATGACCAAATTTTGACCATTAAACTTCTCCAAGCACTTGAACAGCAATCCTCTTGCCACAGCCTGGGCTGACTGGCACCATGTGGTGTTCCAATTGCCCAGAAATTGCCTTTTTGAAACTTTATTTGCAACTGCCCACTGCTTTATCCTGTCTCAGCTGTAGGGCTGGCAGCCTATGATGCAGGTCACTGCCTGAGGCAGTTCCTGAAATCATTTTAGATGTGGCCAAACCCAGTCACATCATCACCTCTGCATAATCAGAAAGGAAATATAAAATCTAAAAGCAAATATAAGATATTATGGCATTACAGGCACTGGCACCCTGTGGAATGAGTCTGGCCTGACCTGTGGCATCCTCTCACTTCTCCCAGACCCTGTCTTGCTGAGACCCTCTGTCCCCAGGGCTCATGCAGGGAGCTGAAGTAAAGGGAATGTGCAGCCACAGAGAAGCTGTCTGCCTGCCCCGCCCCCCTCCAAAGCTGTGGTTTCACTGGAGCATTTTAGAGGAGAACATGGTGACTCCATGAGCTTTCCCAATGGAAAAAGTCTCCCTTGCTCTTGCTTTGTTTTTTCCTGGTGGGTCTCTCTGCTAAATGCCACCTTACAGGGTGAGTTAGTATTTTTGATATTTTTAGATGCCTCTCAGCCTAGTGTCAGGACTATGTAATTAAATGAACTGTTCTGGCAGTTGGATGTTCCCAAGCTGGAGCTCTTGGTTTCAAACAGCCTTCCCAGAAGTATGTGCAGTGCCAGCATCCTGTCCCAGTGAGAGGATGGTCATGCTGGGAGGGACAGGATGCTTTGGGGCACCTGCCCATCCAGTCAGGAGGGATGGAGGGGCTTGAGAGGCACAGACATGATGGGCTCTAGATTTTTGAGACCTGAGATTCTGGAGCTGTGGGGTCCTTGTGCTGTTGCTCCCTCAATGAAGGTGGCAGGCAGGGTAGCACAATGGAGACCAGTGTATCAAGGCCTCTTCTACTGTGTCCTCTGTGTCCTCATTGTATACAGAGTGTGTCCCTTCTCCAACCCCACCATTGGGGTCACTTGTCCCTGAACCTGACTGTGCCTTGACAGGTTAGTCAGCGCCTGTCTGAGCCAGCAAAGCCTGTTTCCCCTCACAAGCCGAGAGATAAACCTAAAAATAACTTTGTTATCTTCCACTTGATCCAAATCAACATCAGCCCCAGCTATAAATAGCCATCCATATGTCAAGGTGGGTTGCAGGGTGTGGAGCATGATGGGGGCACTGACCCCTGTCCAGGGCTGACCCCAGTGCAAGGGGCATGTCCCTGCACCAAGCTGCAAGGTTGCTGCTTTGGCCCCACCATGCTGGCCATGCTGAGAAGGGCTGTGCCCCCAAGGTAACTGCATGCCAATGGGTGCAGAGGCTCTGTCCCATTGCAAAACAGGTCCCAGAAATAGCTGCATAAACACTACCCCACGTGCCCTCTCTGACATGGAGCCTTGCCCAACGTGTTACCCGAAAATCCTCTGGCACCATTACAGCTGCAGGGCCCAGCCCAGAGGGGTTGCTGTGTGGGTCCTACCCAGCCTTCTCCTGCCCATGGTCTCACCCACTCTGATGTGCTGTACCATCCTGTGCCATCCAGAGTTTGCTGCAGCCCCTGTGGTGCTGCACAGTCACCAAGGGTGGGCAGGCTCCTGCCACCCTGTGATTTAATACTTTCACCCCAGAATTTGCTGCTTCCCTGTGCCAACCTTCCCCATCCCCAGGGAGTTATGTGTTCTCCAAGCTGCAAATGCAGAGATTTTTGGCATGGAAGCAGCAAAAGAAACTGTCTGAGGGGAACATGGTAGGGCTGGGTGGGTCAGTGAAGGGGGTGAGCAACTAATTGGGAATTTGGCATAGGAACCTGTGCTGCTCCCTCCAGGTTTGGAAGAAATGGTTACACTGGTTAATCTCTTGGCTTAGCCAATTGGAACAGCCAAACTGGGACAAATCCCTTCTTTTGCAATTGCATGGATCTGCTGGGAATGTGTGCTGTCCCCTAACAGCATGGCCATCTGTCCTCATACACAGGCAGTGATGTCAAGTTGGCACATTTTACACCAGCTCCAAGGTGTGGTTTCCTCTGGCCTGGCTGGATGATGCCGGATGGCAGTGGCAGCCACATGTCTGTCCACCTGTCTGTCTCCCCACCTGCTCCAGATTGGGAAGTGTCTGTGGTGGCATGCTGGGTCAGGGAAATGATGCAGTGATGTGCAGTGTGCCAGCCGGGAGCCTGGCCCTTGTCCTGGCACCAGCAGGCACATGAAGCAGTGCAGGAGGGACAGGGCAGGCTGGTACTGCACCAGCTGCTGTGCCACTGGCCAGCAGGTTTGGAAACCAGAGATGTAGATGCTAATGTTGGAGTGACACTACAGCTTGGGGCTGTTTTGGGGCTCAGGGTCACAAGCAGTCTTTTACAGGCTTTGCAGAAGTGGCAGAGCAGGGAGCCCACTCTGTTCCCAGTGCCTCATTCTGGGCCCCAGCCAGTGCCCTTGTGCTTGCTTCTCTGAGCACTGAAATTAACCACCAACATCAAAGAGAACTGGCGTTAAAAAAAGAGAGGAGAGGTTTTGTTTACTTTAATCAAAAATAATTTGTGGCAATGCATCTGCTTCCAAGGCAAACAGTGCAGGAGCCTGTCCGTGCTAATTTGGTAAACTGAAAGGGAGGTAAATAAAAACATGAACGTCTGACAGGGAAACAGCTAGTCTCCTGTGCTAAAATAGAGCCAGGGATGCCAATGAGCTCGAGCTGAAAAGGTGGGGCAGGCCTGGGAGGGAGGGGTGAGATCCAGGGCAGCAGGAGGGAGGAAACCCACTGTGCTCCAACATTGTGCAATAAACGATAATACACTCTGTGCTGAACCTTGCGCCAGCAGCCACGTCCAACCTGCATCCTGGGTGGGCAGGGCTGGGGTGCCTGCAGGGAGGTGATCTGCCTGTATGCTATACAGAGTGTTTTTATGCTTGTGTGTCTGCCCACTGTGCTCAGTCGGGACTGAAGCTTGGGACCCAAATGGGCCATGTGTGGAGACACAGAGACCCCCCCAAAACTGATGTGTGTGGCCAGAACTGCAGGAAGTGTCACCTCCCACCACTCTCATGACACCCTCAATGGCTGCTGTCCCCAGCATGGCTGTTGGCACCGGTAATGTGTCACCACCCTCCGTAGCAGTAACTTGGAGGTCGGCACACCCTGGGGACCCCCTTGCAAAGGCTGCAGGAGGATGTGGGGTGGTGATGCCCCTGGCCTGGCAGCAGACACGCTGTGGGAAGGGGTCCAGGTGCTGCTGCTGCAGGACATCCCCTTCAACTGTGTTTCTGCTGCAGGTCCTTCGTGTGCCCCAGGCAGGCAGGGAAAGCCTGAGCTGGGCGATGCTGCTGCGTGCTGCAGAGCAGGCAGCCGAGCTGCAGCGGAGGTAACTCCAGCTCCCCGTGCCGCCAGGTGAGGTGGCAGAAAGTGCCAGTTCCGATTGATGCTGAGCGTCACCGCGAGGCTCCTGAAAGGCCGGCGAGGTGTCACCGCGCTGCTGGCACCCGCCCACGGAGGTGTGACCGCAGGGAGCCGGATACGAGCACCAGCTGCTTTAATGAGCGCCATGTGTTTGGGCAGCGGGGAGGAGCGTGCGACATCCGCACCTGCTTGTGGGAACAGCACGGGCTGTCCTGGGCTGCAAACCTGTTCTGGCAAGTTTCCATATGCTCTAAGGGGGACATGGGAAATGCCCCAGTCGCAGCTCTACCACGAGGAGCTGAGGGACTCCCCAGTGCTGCAAAACGCTGACAGAAGCCCCTGCAGTGTGTTGAAGAGGACTGAACCCAATCAAGCCTGCTGGGGCAGGACAGAGATGGGGAACCAGCCAGCAGGTTTTCTGGGGCTGCTTCTGTGTGGCTGCTGGGACATTCTCCCTTAGATATGGTGCTTGATCTTGCTCAGCTCCAGCCCCATTGCTGCTTTCCTGTGGTCAAAAGCAACTAAAATTTTGCCCCTGGGGTCAGCACTTAATAACACAATGGTCAGCAGGGGAAAATAACTTTGCATGGTGGGACACCAGGGTACCAGCACCAAGGGCCACAGAAGCCCAATGTCATCAAACACTAGAAATGGTTGTTTCTGAATTAATGGTTGAGTTGAGCCTTGGCTGTGCAGGGACAGGGGTCCATCTGGTGAAAGGGTTTTGAGATACAGAGGACATGTCTTGGGAAGGAGTGAACTTCAGCTCTGCATTTACCAGCAGAAATGTGCTGCCTTGACAGTCAGGACCTGTCAGTCAGACCTTACTTGCTCAGGATTTTCTACGTTGGCAGGGTTTGGCTTCACATCTTCACCTGTTTTCTGCAGAGTGGGGAATGTCCCACCTCTCACAAAGGGATTTATTGCTTGTCTATATTTTTAGTAGTCCGAAAGTATCTGAAACTGGAGCAAAGGGGAATGTGGCACCAGGGAGGTCAGAACTTCAGGGGTAGCTGGTTGAGCTGCACCCTGGTAACTGTCCAGCTGGAGCTGCAGGAGCAGATACCAAGGAATACAGGAGCATGTACAACACCCAAAGCAAACAGAGCTACCCACGAACCCCTGATTGGGGGTTCTTCTAATGATGACAAGGCTGGATGGCTCTGGGGGCAGCTGGCACAGGTCAGTACTTCAAAGAAAGCACATGTACATCTGGCCATGCCAGCTTCTTAAAATAACCAGATAGCAAGTCTGTTCAATGCAAGGGGAGTAAAACCAAGGCAGTTTCTTACTTTCTCTTTGGCACAGTCCTGAAGAACAGGGCTCCAGGAGAGCTATGCAGACATACCAGCCAAGCTGCAGCAGTGCCTCACCAGTCTCATCACAGACAGACATTTTTCAAGGCTAAAGCACATGCACTGCTCTGATGGCTGCCTATGCCTGTATCACCCCAGCCTACTCCTCTGGGTTGAATATAGGCTGATGTCATTGTTAGTAATATGACACATGGGTATTTTCCCCAAAGGCATTTCTTTGAGAAATTGGACTGAGGAATGACCTTCCACTAAGTATAGTTAATTGCTAACAGGAGCAGGGAGTTGAGGAGTGCCAGCCCTGATGCATAGAGGTGGGGAGGGGGAAGGAGGGAGCCAGGGTAATTTGGCATTCCCTTCCCATCCAGGTAAATTTGTAACATTTTCCAAAAATACATGACTCACCCCTAGCCAGGACAGACGACCCTGGAGCAGGTGAGTTCCTGTGAGAAGCCATTGGCTGGCTCCAGCATTGCAGGAATGTTTCCTGGAAAATCATTACATGTTTGACTCAAGTTGCCCTGAGAGAAGCAAGCGTAGCCTGGTCCCCACTGAGCTGCACGGCAGGGAGATGATGTCACATCTGTTGGGATCACGAGCCTGTGTGGAACACCATTGCCTCCCTCTGCATCAGCACAGTGGGATGTCGCATAAACCACAGTTAAATGGTCCCTGCTTAGCCTGCTTAGCTCAGGGCATGCAGGACCCCACACTGGGAAGAGTTGTGAGTATGCTAGGACAGAGGGTTTGGGTTTTGCTCTGTGCGTCACCAGCCCAGGGGAGTGACTTCTCTGTGGTTTCTCTCCAGAACATTGGGAGCTGACAGCCAGTTTTGTCTTTTCCCCTCCCTGCTGTGCCCTGGGTGCTGTGAGGGTGATGGTAGATGTCCCGAGGGCCCAGGCAGTGGGCCTTGCTCCTCTTGGGATTTCCTCCCCTGCAGTTTCTGCAGAGGGCTGAAGGCTTTGAATTGCTGAAACCAGCTCAGCTGAACCCAGAACTTGCTCCAGCCCAGTTGTGTATACAAGAGAATACTGGTGTAGGGACATGGGCAGTTGCCTCCTCTCCCCTGCAAGAGCCCTTGCCCCTGGGCTGGGAAAGGTCTATTTCCTCAGGCATATTAGAACTCATTGATTAGGTAATGAACACTGTGGGCTGAGGTTTGGGTTTCACCCACTGTGGTGTCAAATGGAGCTCAGGCTCTTGGCTCATTCCCTGCCCTCATTTAAGGGCTGTGCTGTCTGTGGATGTTATGAGAGCAGAAGGGCATCTCTGCTGCCTACCTTGTGCTTGGCATGGGCAGGTGTTGGGGCCTGGCACTGGCACGCATAGTATGGCTGTTTGTGGTGCAGCAGCTGCTCCTTGAGGTCTCAAGGATGGAGAAAGAACACAGAGGGTCTCCAGGACATCCCCCAGCATTCCGGTACAAGGCATGGGGGACTGTACAGAAGTTGGGGTGACCCCAGCATCAGTCCATGCTCAGGGTGTTCCCATTTTTGCCAGGTGAGGGACATGGCACATGCTGTTAGCTGGCACAGCAGCAGGATGGCAGTGCTGGCTGCAACCCCTCCCCGACCCCAGCATGCCTACAGCTATTTTTACAGCCCAGAAACATTGCATTCCCAATGCCATGGGTTAGCAAAATTCTGGCATTAACTAGAGCATCTTCCTCATGACCTGGAAAGGTGCAAAGAACCAAGGGCTGGTGCTCATTAGTTTTTGATGTGCACCCAGACTTTACCCTGGGATGCAACCTGGTGAAATCCATGCATAGCTACCCCAGCCTGGATTGAGGAGATCCTTCTGCCCCGTCAAGGCTTTTTGCATCACTGCCAGTGTATCCACTCATCCTGCAGCTCTTCTCTCTCATTTTAATGTGCTTTTCTCATTTGTTACATTGCTATTTTATTCTGAAAGAACTTCAGGAGATTGCTTTGTGTCCATCCTGCTGGGAAGAAGCAGAGCTACCCTTCTGCTCTCCTTGCTCCCTGGTATAAGGAGGCCTTTCTTTTACCCTTATATTTTAGCACTTTGATGTCATCATAATTTATTTTTGCAGCAGAGTTGTTTTCATGATAAAACGGGAATGTTTCTCATGGGTGGCTTTAGAATGAAAGGCTGAGTGAGGAGGCTAAAAATAGCATTGTGTGAGCCTCTGGCTTCGTGAGTGACTGGGCTGGGCAGGGGCTGCTTGCTGAGCTGGTGAGGGGACTTGGTGGTCCTCAGGGCTGTGTCCAAGGAGATCCTTGCCAATGGTTAACCCTTGCTTCACTGGAGCACATGGCTGGTTCACTGGCCAAGCTCAGGATTGCTTTTCCCTGGAGCTAATCTTGGTTATTCTGCATTGAGGGCAGACATCCCCTCTCCTGAGATGAGGCTCTCCTGAGACATCCCCCCTCCTTGTGTGAGCTCTTGATGGCTGAATGAGGACACAGAATCCCCACAGGAACATTGCAAATGGCATGAGTGCACAAGGCAGGGCTAGTCAGGGGACACTGAAGCCCCCAGCTTCTCTGCACCTCCAGAAAGGAGAAAGTCAGGAGCTGATGAGCAGGATGAAGCTAAAGAACCATAACTGAATAGCTGAGTCTTCCTAGCCCCTGCCTCTCTCCCCAGGGGTGCGTTGAGGGCTGCCTCTGTGGGAGTTGGATGTGTCCTGAGCAGGATGTGGCTGTCAGCCTTTATCCACTGGAAGTAATGCTGCCGGGGAGAGCTCTCCCAGTAATGTCTCTCATTACATGAACTGACTGCCCCGCTAGGAGGAAAGTTCATTCCTGTTTACCCTGTTGACTCAGCTTCCCTTTCATCTTCTCTCTCAGATGTAGCTTATTATACGGTGCTATAAATAGGGTTTGCTCCTGATTACATGTGCCCAGCTCTTACCGTTTCTTGCCTGGCATGACGTCAGCGGAGAGCCTCCTGGCAGGGTTGTGTAACATTTCGTTATGGCTCTGGTTATGGGAGTGGGTGGGTGAGCTTGTCTGGGGCTGTCTCCCTCCTCCTTTTATTTTTGATGGCAATAGCTCTGAGGGTGCCTCTGACCAAATCTCATCACAGCGTGCCTTTCTGCTGCTCACGCACATCTCTTCTGTCCTCCAGGCGCTGACCCCAAAATCCCGCTGCTGTGTTCCAGGCCCCACTGCCTGGCTCCCGCTGTCCTGGAACTGCAGAGCAGAACCATTCAGGCTGTGACCTTGCTCTACAGTAGCTGTGGGCAGCTGGGCAGCATGACACATCTCTGTCCTGGTGAAGAGAGACAACTCAGTCACTTGGTGTCCCGTGCTTCAGTTGCATATTAGCAGAGGTCAGCATATTTCTCGAGTGTGACTTTAGAGCCTTGTGTGTCATGAATGGCAGGAAGACTATGATAGGAGCTTCTTTGGCTGTGTAGGTGCAGTGACTCACTCTGCATCCATCTCTGATGAGAAGGTGCCAGGCTGGCTGGCCCAGCACAGCAACACTCCCAGGAAGCATCAGCACATTGCTCAAAGGCATTTGATATAAATAGAACGGGCGGCTCAAACTGAAAGCTGTAATCATGTATGTGCCAGCACGAGACGGGAATGGGTAAACACAGGTGGCTGCTGTGTCCACCAAATGCAGCTCAATGACATCACCAGCATCTCACAAGTGTGGCCCAGTGACATAAATATCCTCAGCATGGCTGTGAGGTGGAGAGAAGGATGAGCAAAGCCCGCAGCTCCGACAGGACAGCAGAGTCCACAGAGATTATGGGCCCTTTGGCCTCCTTGTTCTCCATACAAATGCCCACCTGGGAAGTTAAGGACATTGAAAATGATGACAGGGATTGAGCTGACCTTGCCAGTGAGTGCTGTGGTGTCAGAGATGTCTGTTTGGTAGCAGTCTCTGCTGAGTTTGGGGGCTGGTGGTGCAGCCCCCAGCCTGAGGCACAGTGAAATCAGCTTTTTACTGAAAAATTACTTTCAGCTGCATGCAGGCAGGGTTAAATTGCAGATGAAAGTCAAATATTTGTCACATTCAAATTAGCACAGTGATATTCTGGGTTGGGAAACCTTGAGCATTGATTCCTATGTTGAACAGAAACGTTGGCAAAATGCTGGCTTTGCCCTGCTCTGGTCTTGCCATGGAGAGCATGGACCAGCTAGCCTTGTTTCCCAGTGCTGTTCCTGAGGGATACCAGTTCCCTGTGGGTTTTTGATGTCAGTCACAGTGGGTGAAAGTTCTGGGGTGTGCTGCCAGGTTTTTAAGGCCAGGAAGAACAATGATCTTCATTAAGTGGATGTGTTCCATAATAGAGACTATTGTGA
Source organism: Zosterops lateralis (assembly GCF_965231275.1). Taxonomy (NCBI): domain Eukaryota; kingdom Metazoa; phylum Chordata; class Aves; order Passeriformes; family Zosteropidae; genus Zosterops; species Zosterops lateralis. The sequence goes on from NC_139771.1 coordinate 10,001,940, forward strand.
CTCTTGCATTCCTTGGTTGCCATTTGGGTGGTTAATTACCCTTGCTCTTAAGTAAACAGGTCATTGTGCCTTATTGAAGGGAGGATGTTGAAGTGACAAAAGATGGGGAATGGGCTCTGCTTATCTCAACTGCAGTAGCTCCTCATGGATGTGCCATGCAGGATGAGGGCAGGTGGCTGATATACTTAGAATGGTGCTGTATCTCCAGGCCATAGGCCACCACTGAAGCTCTGCCTTCAACTTCCTATGACACTTTGGGGAGCCTGTCTCTATGGATCCAGGGTGATTTTTGATGAATCTGCATGACTCAGTGAGTAGGGAACTGATCACTTGCCAGCAGGGCTGGCGTCACTAGCCAGTGTGAGAGAAATTTGATGGGAAAAAACAGTATTTATTGAGGTGCTGGCACTGGAAGGGAAGTGCCCTGGTGAGAGGCCTGGGGAAGAGGCTGGGTCTGGAGAGCCTGGGTTTCCCAGAAGATTTAGGCAGCAGGATCTGGGCAGCCTCAGGCTGGTAGAAGCAGAAAATTTTATTGCCCTTATGACTGCTGTGCCATTGTTCCTAGTTCTGCTTTGCATTGATGGTCACAGACTTACTTGTTTTAACTGAGATGCTGGAAACTGCTCCAGTGATAAGAAGTCTGTCAGGGCAGGGATGTATAAGCTCATGCTGTGATTTTCCCACTTCGCCCTTTCCAAAGCCCTCAGTGATAAGAAAGGCAGGAAAATGAAGAACCACAAATTCACACTTTGAAAAACTTCTCTGCTCACCTAAAATAAGGGGCAAAGGAGCCTGAGTGTATTTTCCCATCCTCCCTAGAGCAGCCCACAAGAGTGAGGCTGCCTTGAAGCTGCCCAAGCAGAGATGCAGGATTTGGGACAGTGCAGGGGGTTAAGGAGAACTCTCTTGGAAGGGTACCTGTACTTGACACAGGTGCTCTGTCTGTGATGTTGATTGGCTGTGGATTGCTTCTGTGGCATCAACCATGGCAGGGAGGCACAAGCTGTGCTCCAAAACCTTTGGACAGGGCAAATAGCACTGAAGCTGCTCTGAGAGGGCTGCAGCCCTGGCTGAGCCACACAAACTGCGTCCCTGTGGGGTGACATTGATAAGAGGTGACAACAATTCTCTGCCAGTTGTCACAGAGGTATGGTACAGGCTTCACAAGCAAGTATGAAGTGAGCCCCTTGTCAACATCCCAAGGAAGGGAAAGACAGTGCCAGCCCCTTTGGTCCCTATGACTCCCAGCACGTGTGCACGCCACAGGCCTTGTGCCTCCCCACTGGCACTGAGCCGAGTCACTTTCAAGGAGGGAACCAAAACACAGCAGCCAGGAGGATTTTGCAGGCTCTTTCATTAACCTTGGCCCAGATACAGTTTGATTTAATAATCCCTGCACAGATTGCCCAGATCAGGGCAGCATTTGCCTCATCTCTGAGATGAGGGACAGAGAAAATCAGGAATATTTTTTTCAGAAAACTTCATCATCTCCATGACCCATCTGACAGATTGGCCTAGGAAGGGGGGGCAAACAGCTGCTCTGTTCCATGTCAGACACAGCTCACATTCCTCCCATCTCAGGCATGGTTGCTGTGTTCACTCAGCTTATGAAGCCCGCCCTACTTTGGATCAGCCTACAGCATCTTTGATTTTGAGGTCAGTGACAGCTGCTGGCAAGCCTGCATGCCCTTATGCCATGTTTATTTTTTAAGCAGCTCAATGTAAATACAGAGCTAACAGCTTCCTTGGACTGCTTTAACTGTTTCAGTATTCCTGCAGAGGAACTCTGTATGAATTGGGATGGGGCTCACAGCCTTCATACAGCTGTGGTGTTGCACTGATGAGGCTTCAGTTCTTCTACTTAATTCTGGGTTTGATTATTGAGCCCTCACTAACAAATGAAGAGGAGACTGGGGGGACTTCATTGTGATCTACAGCTTCCTCTCAAGGGGAAGCAGAGGGGCAGGCACTGATCTCTTCTCTGTGATGTCAGTGACAGAACCCAAGGACATGCCATGGAACTGTGTCAGGTGAGGTTTAGGTTGGATACTAGGAAAAGGTTCTTCACCCAGAAGGTGGTTGGGCACTGGAATAGGATCCCCAGGGAAGTGATAATGGCACCAAAGCTGCCAGAGATCACAAAGTGCCCAGTGCTCTCAGGCACATGGTGTGACTTTCTGGAGTTGTCCTGTGCAGGATCAGGAATTGGACTCAATGATCCTTGTGGGTCCCTTCCTCAGGGATATTCTATTATTCATGAATTTGTGATAATGGCTTTATGCTGGGCTCACACATAATCTGTAATCTGTTACTCCTTTTCCTTTGGGAGATGGAGAGGATCTTTTCAATTTGCTGATGACCATCCATAGCCTCTCCCCTTTGGGGGATGCTGAGCTTTTCTGTAGAGGTATTTGCCCCATGCTGCCAACAATGCACCCTTTGCCAGCCCTTCCCCGGGCAGAGGCACCATGATATACCCTCCAGTCCTTCTCCATTGGCCAAACTCTCCTGCTGCCTCACTGGGAGAGCCTTAGCCCTGTGGTGAAAGGCAGCTGGAGAGCAGCAGGAGGCCAGCAAGATATCATCTGTGTTCTGGGAGAACACACTGTTCCCTTCTGTGAATGACTCAGGAGGAAGAAATTTAATTTCTTCCTTAAGAGCTCCAGCCCTTGTTCTGGCCAGATGCTTCTGGGAGAGGGATTCTGGCCAGCTCGGAAGCAGGAGGAGGGCAGAGGGTGACTTTAAGGACGGGATGCCCCTGGGTAAGGGTGCTGAGAGCTTGGGTCCCCTTATTTCCTAATTTCTGCTAATGGCTCTGGCACAGATTTCTGTAGCTGGCTGCCAAGGAAGTTCTGAGATAGAGAGGTGGGGAGGAGAGAGGTTAAAACCCGTTGTGGCTCAGGCAGCCCCTGCAGGGCCCCAGAGGTACTGGTACACATGGTGACAGCATCAGCATGCCTGGGAAGGCATGCCAAGCATTTGCAGCCTCTCTGGCATGCTGAGGGCTTGATGGAGATCCCTTGCCCCTCCTTGCTGTCCCAGGACTGTATCACTTGCCCTGAGCAAGATGCCCATAGCTGTCCACCCAGAGGCTGCAGGGACACCCATGTCCTCTTTGCAAAGGGGTGCCAGGTGAAGCTTCCTCTTTGCCGTGTGGCTGCTTGCGCCATCTTACAAGCTGAGCCACCCTTCCACATGGCTGGTCAGCACATGAACTGCCCAAAAGTACAGGCAAGTTGCCAGGCTGGAAATCATTACTTCCCTGCCATAGCAGCTCTCTCTTTTACTTGCACCAGAGCCATAATGTTCTTGTTTTGGCTCAGCAGTGGTCTGGGTTCTGGGTGAACAGCTGGCATAATTAGTGCTTTTGGTGCCGCTTGCTCATCATGTGCATTGAAACCCTTTGCAAATTTCTCTGTAAGAAGTAGGTCAGCATAAACTCTCTCTTTGGAAAGAGGATTAATTAACTTGCTTGGTATTGCACAGCCAGGCAATGGCAGTGGTGTCAGAAAGCATTCCCTGGTCCCGAGGGAAGCACCAGCTCTTGTGGCAGGGTGCTCCTCCTCCCTGCTGGACAACACCGAGAGGTTCCATCCAGCAGCTGGTTAGTGCAGCCTGGTTGTCTGCTGCCTGAGTGATAAAGCTCCCATCCTAACAACCTTACAGCTCATGGCTGCTGATGCCTGGATGTTTGTAGTCGCTGCCTGTTTCAAAGCAGCAGATGCTGGCAGTGATGTAACCAGGTACTAAAAATAGCCTGGAGGAAGAGTTCCTGAAGCAGCATGAGAAACTGCAGGAAAGAGATAGATGGGAGGGCTGAATTCACAAGAAATTACGTTCTCAATCAGTGCTGATTCAGTCTATCTACTTGTCATTGCCTGGAGTGCTGCTGCTGCAGGGGCAATGGGAGGAGCACTTGCTGCTGCCAGCTCCCTGTGTCCTGAAGACCTGATGAAGCATGTTCATCCCCGTTGGGAGACAGCTCTGCTTATCCCCATCCTTCCCAGCTCTCATGTGGGTCTTCTGGTTTGCATTCTTATCCATGGAGAGCTGATGGGGAAAGCCAGTGAAGAAAACCATACCTGGGTTGTAGGGAAGGACTGAGACCCTTCAGAAGGGACAGGAGGGTGCAAGTCACAGCCATGGACACACACATTACAGCATTTTATTGGAACTGGTCTGCTAGTGAGTGAAGAAATCTGCTTGGGAAGTCCCCATGAACTAACCATGGAATCTGCAGTAGTTCAGCCCATTCTTCCATGGTGCCCATCACATGAGGCTGAGCTTCCCACCATGGCCGTGGCCTCAAGGGGATTTGTAGTCCTGGAGCTCAAAGCCACTGCCAGCCTGCCCTGCAGTACTGTGGGCTCTGTCTTTAGCTCTTCAGGGGGAACAAATCCATTGAAGGGAAGGATTTTCCTCTTCCATGACTAAAGTGATTTAGATTTATTTTCTTATGAGCTAGACTTCCTTGTTTAGGACATCCTGGCAGAGTTTTCCCCTTCAAGGTGGGATGAAAATGCTTATCTGCAAACCTAAAAGGTACATGGAGGTATGTTCTGACTTCAACAGGATCATCTTGTTATAAACGAATCAGCCAATATTATAATTAAAGAGAATTTATTAAATAAAGTATAAGATTTGAAAAAGCCGCAAGCAAAACAGTGCTGAGCCTGGCGATGGGCACTGGGTGAACCAAATTCGGACTCCACTGCTCTGAATCCTGGGGTTCATTGATCCTGGTTTCTCAGGGTCCTGTTTTAGACTTTTTTTTGGCTGAGCAGGGGGATTTTCTTGCTCCTCTTGTTGATCATATCCTTTTAGCATATTCATGTATTTTTCTCTTCTTGCTGCTGGTCTGATGAAAAGTTTCCCGGAATGGGTGAATAATTCATCTCCTTACTGGAATTCTGTTCTGGAATAAACATCTTTGGCGACAAATATTATCCTATTGTTGGTGCATGTCGAATGCATATTGCTGGGGCCTTGTCAGATGGAAAAATCCTTTGTAATAAACATTTTTGGAGACAGCTTATCCTTGCTTGGTGAATCCCTCTTTCCTTATCACCTGATGCAAATCACTTGTCACTGACTTTGGTTCACCAATGCTGTAGTTTTAATTTTTTTGCACTAATTATTTTGCAACATATATTACAATCTCATCCTTGATGGCTGCAGTAAGGTGCATGAGTGCTCAGGGGGAAACCAACAGGAGGAGCAGGCAAGGGGAAGGAACAGGAGGATACCCACATCCAAGCTCCTCCACAGGAGATAAAATGTGAGAGCAATGGGGGTACCACCTCTGGGGGCGCACTGAAGGGTGAAAGGGAAAAGGAGGAAAGCTTTGGTTCCTGCAGTGGGGCATTAGTGCTGTAGCATCTGCAGCCTGAGCCTGTGGTTATTTGGTTTCTGCAGGCTTGGCAGGCAGGGGATAGAGCTGCTGATGAGTCTGTGCTGTCACAAGCTGGAGCCACACTTGATTTCTGGGAGGAAGGAGGTATTGCAGACAACACCTTGCCCATCTGCAGCACGATGGATTGTGGTGATTGAGACAACAGAAGCCCTTTCCTTCCTGCACAGAAGGCACTCTGTGACATGTGAAATAGAGGCAATCCCCTCTCTATTGCTATTTCTGCCAGCTTTTATTTCTCTCATTTGACTTACTGGTGTAAAATCTTGCAAGCATTAAGTCTGTTGAATGGAGATGAGAAGTTTTAACCAGTTCTTTACCTGAGGGACTCAATGAGGGATGTCTGCAGCTGCTGAGACAAAGCTTTTGACCTTCTCTTGCCTGCAGACACCTCCCAAAAGGTCTGCTGAGACGGGGTCTAATCCCACAAAAGTAGGAGTAGGATTTATGGTGTATATCTGGCCAAAACCAGGCTGTGCAAAGTGGCTGCAGAAATGAAAATGGCATTCAAAGGCCAGGAGTGGCAGGTTTAAAGGAGCTGAAGGACAAGCTTATCTTGATTGATGTTTAGATCTGAACTAACTTACCCCTGCCCTAAATAGTCTGCACTGCTGTGCTGCACTGAGCAGTGCTAGTGACATTTTGGCAGTACCAGGTGTGTAGGTGTGGTGGGGCATGCAGGACACCAGCCAAAGCCCAGTATCACCCAGTTTGGGAAGTTCCCAAAATGTTCACTGGAGGAGTTGTAGCTCTTAATCATGATACTGTGCATGCTGGGGAGGTGGGCCTGTTTTGCTGAAGGCAAAATCATGGAATTGTGACCACAGAGGGCAGAGGGGCAAGGTCTGGGTGCCTCAACCAAGACTGAAGTCTCTGGCCAAAGCCTGGAGCAGAAAGCACAATCTCAGACACAGGGATCTGGTCCTAAGCACCTCCATGATAAACGTAAGTATTCCACAAATAATAATACAAATGGAGATAATTAGTCCAGCCTGCTGGAACAGCCCTTGGAACAGCCCTTGGCCTGCTGGAACAGGCCACTGCCTGGCCCTGTGGGATGGACAAAGGAGCAGAGGGACTTATTTACCAGGGAGTGCCTAAGGAAGGCTCAGAAGAAGGAGAATCAGCCAGTGAAGCTGAAGGAGATAAGGCCGTGGGGGACAGGGCTGCCTCAGCCTACAAGCACAAGAGGAAATGGAAACTGCCGGCTCTTTCTGGCTGCAGCTGCAACTGAGATGGTCACCGATGGAGCACCACAGCACTGACATGGGAGGCAGGAGTAAGGAGCTGAACCAAACCCTTGTGTATTTGGTGTTTCACTCTGGCTGCAGTCTGCTGCCCCAAATACAGCCCACCAGCCTGACAGATTCCCAGTACAGCCTCCCAGTAGTGCTGGAAGACCATGTGCGGGTGATGTCACTGTGCCAGGGTGGCCATGGCTGTGTAACTCCAGTGTTACCAGTGCCCACCAAGAGCTGAGGTCCTATCTGTGCATTTGAAGGCTTTGCCTTGCCCAGCAGGAAAACTTAGAAAAGATGGAAAAAACCCTCTGGCCTCCCCTAATCTTTGGGAACTTGCTATCTCTGTATTGGGTTTTTTGTGTATTTTTTGGCAAGTTGTTTCATCCTACAATAGCACATGAATTCTGCTGTGACAGCACATCACTAGGTAGGAATCCTATTGGAGAGTTACAGCCTGGGCAGACAGGACTGGTGAAGGGAGGGCAGTGAGAGGACACAGCTGTAACTGGCATTTTGTTGTCAGGAGACCAATCTTGATCTCTTTTAGCAGTCTATGGACACTGTTTCCAGAGTGCTGCACAGCAGATGGGCAAGACAAGCTTTTTGAGGCTGGGGATCTCATCTGAAACCCACAGGAGTGGACTTGGGAGTAGGTTTGTCAAGAGTCCTTGTTCTCTCAAGAGGCTGGAGATCTCCTGTGTCGGGCCAGCTTGTGGTTTACATGTGTGCTGGCTCAGAGGCAGCTCTTTGTTGCTGCCCTCTTTTCTGATTGCACTCCTTTCTCTTCCCCAGGAGCAGGCTGCAGCAGGACGTGGGCACAAACAGCCAGTTCAGACTCCTGCAGAAACCCAACAAGCGCAGGCAGCTGGGCTGTGACACTCAGTCCCTTCAGCCAACAAATTAAACCTTAAACCATAAATTACAGATGGTTTTTTGCCTGTGGTTCCTGAGTCTGGTTAGATCAGCTGAAAGGGACTTGGGGTAGAGAAAACTCTTTCCATTAATCACAGCCTTTTCCAGGAAAGCACTGATCTTTTACCTGCAATCCCTCCACCTTGCCTGGTGGAGCAGCAGCTGTCAGCTCTCCATCCCTGTAGCTCTTGAGAAATCACAGAGCTGTACTTCTATCCAGCAAACAAAGTCCAGTTGTGTTTTTCTTATGTGACCCATCCATCAATACGTAACTGCTCAGGAGTAATAGAAAGTGCCTGGCAAAGGACAGGGCTGCCCAGAGAATGACTGAACTGCTGGGGCTTTGCTGGCTTTGATGCAGCCCCATGCCAAAAAACCCAATCAATTGCTATCTTCCTTCTTCTAGTTCCATTCTCATAATTACTATTTTTGACATTGGGAGGACTGAGGATAGAACATGAAGTCTATTTCCGTGCAAGACACCTTTAAAGCATGATGTTTCCCTGCTACTTCATTAAGCACTGTCCTCCTTTAGTGGCCTTGCTTTTTTAGTTCTGACTCAGACACATCCTCTGATGAAATGTTCTGCAAGTAAATAATAACTAGAACCATGTGCATTAATTTGAGCTACCACAGGCAAGTAAAAATGACACAGACCACACCATTCAGACAAAGCATGGGATTAAGATTGTGGGTGAGGAATATGCAATTGGAACATTGTATTGGGTTGAAACTGGGTTGGTGAGAAGTGGTTGAATTTTGTCAGGTTTATAACTATTTGATCCAGAGTCTCGGTTTTCATATAAATGAAATTTTGCAACCCTCACACAAGAAGAATAATACTGAATTAGGGAACTTTACAACAGTCCACTGCTCCCTGTAAAAGGTTCAATTCTTAGGTCCTTAGCAGGGGAGATGAAAAAATAAAAATGTGTTAACTTTATACTTGAAGGTGCATCCTCTAGATTCTGGATTTGACAGCCCAAGAGGGAGAAGCTTATTCTGCTATTTCCTATACTGCACCAGTTTGGTAAATAACAGGAAGTGCTTGTTCTTTTAAACTGTCAGTCTGGCACTTAATTGAACACGTGTATATATACACAGTGGACACAAGGGAGAGTAAGGTGTTTGTGGAAGCAGAATGTTTGTTACCTATTTGTTTTGTGAATGCTTTTGGCAGCAGGATAAACTGCCTGCATGAGCAGATCCTCACTGGCTTAAATGCATCTCCTTTGTCTTGGTGAGGAGGAGGAGGGTTGAGTTACGTTGCCATTGCAGTGACTCCTGCATCAAATCTCCTTACGTTGGCCTCACGCCATTGCTCAGGGGAAAATGCTCCCAGGAAGTGCTGCAGGGTCACCTGGACTGCAATGAAGCCAAAGGATCAGCCTTCCTTGTGTATCTGGGAGCACAGCTAGCTGCAGGTTCATTCTGGACATGATGGGATGGGGGGCTGGAAGTTTAGGAAGTGACTCTAGGATGTGGGCAGGCAAGAGTGGGAATGAAAGGCTTGCCAAGCTAAACTCGATGCTGACATCCTATTACAGGCATGAACTGTATCAAGGAAGCTGATTGTGGAGGAGGCAGGAGATGCCAAGCAACTCCAATAGCCTGGAATTACTCCCCCGCTAATTAAGAGGAACACAAAGTGCAGTGAGGAGTGAGGCTTGAGGAAACCTATTGCTGCTGTGAGAATGTGGGAGTATTCCCAGCCTCTGGAGTGATCATGCAGCCACCCACTGGGGAAGGGTACCACGGTCACCTCAGATCCCCTCTCCCTGTGGCAAGGGAACAAATCAGATATGAGCCCTGGGCTAGCTCTGGACTGGCAAACACAGATTAAAACTAGCTGCATGTGTCAATAACATCCAGTCATAACTGCCAGTCAGATTTCTTCAGTAAATTATAGACCTGCCCTCTCAAGACCAGCTTCAGCCCAAAGAGGCAGAGATTTGAAACAAAATTTTTAAATATCCAAGGGAAGTCATCAGGTTTAAATGGTGAGAGGCACACACAAAACCAGATTTTATATCAGGGTAATCATGATGGCACCAGCCAGATAAATGAGAACACTCTCACCAAGCAGGCCTGCTTGGCTTTGACTGTCAGGCTGATGAACAAAAGGCATATTTTATGCAGTGAGAAGGGGTATAATTGTCTCTTACACAAGACCCTAGTCATGCTTTTACTTTAGAACAATTAGAAACCAGAGATCTCTTGCCCTCTAAACCTCTTTGGTGAACCAATGCTCACCTCTCCAAACCAAGGAGCTATTTCTGAGCCAGGGAAGCCTGAGGCACACACAGAGGCAGACAGTCAGCAAGCAGAAATGGGAGGTTTGAGCAAGATGCCCTATGCAGCCCTGCCCTGGCAGCTCAGAGCCAGAAAGGCTGGGTCCCTTCTACAAAAAAAAAAAAAGACGCCTGTTGCTGGGTGTGTTGTGCAGAAGTGTGGTGGCTTGTGTGGCTTTTAGCTCTGACCTTTATTTAAATGAAATGCAGAGTAATTTGTATCTGAGTGGAGCGGTTCTGTCTCATTAGTGTCATTAAATAGATGGCAGAGCCTTACTAAGTTCATTGTCAGAGAGACTGTTGCTTAGTAATTTAAACTGCAATTATCTCATTATTCTTTTTTCCTTACAATGATGGTGGTTCTGTTGTTCCCGAAGTTCACGGCCTTGCATTCAAAACTTGACGACTGTGATTGCATTTTGAACATCAGGCACTGGCCCGAAAAAAGTCATCAACGGTAAAGCCGAGTAGGGGAAGCCTCCGGGACTTTCAGCTGCGTTTGCCTGAGATGTTTGGTGTATAGGAACAGGAGCACGGGATGTGCAGTGGGCTCAGGCTCACGGCCCTACGAGCCTCCTGGCTCCAAGGGCTCTGCAGATGGGTGATGGAGCCCTGCAGCCGTGCCCTGGGCAAGTCCCAACTGATGGCATGTGTCGCACACCAAAGGACAAATGGTTTTCAAGCAGGCCCTGAGGAGAAGTTACTGAGAGCCGTGTCCAAGGCTGCTGCGGCCTGCAGGAGTGGAATCCACAGGACACGGAGGCAGGTGAACGGGACAGGCCCCAGCCTGCCCGTCCTCGGGTGCTGCCTCCGAGCTTGGGGCCAGCGCCGGCTGCCCAGCGCTGCCCGCTCGGGCGGAGGCTGTTCCCTGTGTTCGCGGAGCGGAGCGGAGGCAGGGCCCGCCGGGAGACCCGGAGGGGTCGCCTGTCCCCACGGGCCCGTGGAGGGGGACGGGGCCGGGCCGGGCCGGGAATGCGGTGGGAAGCGGCGGCCGCCCCTGCCCGACTCCTCTGCCCCGCTCCCCTAGCAACAGGGGCGCCGGCGGCGCCCAATCAGCGCGCGGCGGTGCGCGCCCAGCCAATAGGGAGGCGGGCGAGAGGGCGGGGCGCGCCGGAGCGAGGAGGGCCGGCCACGCGCCGCGCCGCCATCTTGACGTCTGAGGAACAAAAGCGCTGAGGCCGCCGCCGGCGCCGGCCCAGCACCAGGTAAGGGCGCGCCCCTCTCCCCCCGCCGCCGCTCCTGCCCCCGGGGCGGTCGCCGCTGAGGCCGCAGCCCCGCCCGCCTGCAGATCGGTGCCCGGCCCGGCGGGGATTGGCGGCCGCCCGGAGAGGATGCTTGGTGGCAGCCTCGGGGTATCGCCGGGCGGGGAGCGGGGCCCTGGCCTGGAGGCCCCCGGGGGATGCGGGTGTGGCCGGGGTGGGGGACAGCGGTGACGGCGTTCGCGGAGCATCCCCGTCCGCACGGCGCTTCCTGCGCTCCCCGCGGGGCTCGGGGGCTCGGCGCGGGGGGCCGCGGTTGTGTTTTCCCTGGCTGCTGACCCCGGGGCTGGTGGTCGCCTCACGCTGTTACTCAGCAGTTCCGTGAATTATTGTCTGTCCGTTTTGCCGTGGGATGTGCTGCTGCTCTGACGGCTGCTTGGTACGCTCGGTAATAGTTCTAAATGAAAAACGGATGCTGAGGGATATGTTGCATAAGCGGATGTGATGCTCAAGAATACCCTTTTTCTCCCTAAACTGGGAGTTCTGGGTGATGCCTTGTTAAGGACTGGTTTGAGGATCACGATTTTGTAATACCTTGTTACTGTGGCTTGGGAGCTGCAGACGGTTTAAACAAAAACACGGTTGAGGCTTTGGAAATAGGCATTCCGATTCAGAAAATAAATATTATCGTTGTTGATAGAGTAACAACTTCTTGGTAGTTACACCCTGATATGCCCTTGGCCTTAATTCCACTGTGAAAAGTATGCGTGTTTAACACTGATATCTTTCCTGATACATGCTGGCATTTAATTGCCCTCTACTTCTAGCCTTTTTTTTTTTTTTTTTTTCATAGTGTTTTACGTGTCCTATATACTCAGGTGTTTTAGAAATGCATCCAGTGTCCCTGTGCTTTTTGTGAACGTCTAAGGGGACAGTTCTGTTTCAAATACTGTATTTAGAATTTTGCTTTAATACTTGGTTCTGAAATATTAATGTTTGGTTTAACTTCTTAGTCAAGTGATGTATTATTGGTCATTACTCAACATGCAGCACTGAAATGGTATTAGAGCAGTTCAGATCTGACACTTGAGAATAACTACGTCAGGGTTGTTTTGGCCAAAAATTGGCCTCTTTGCTCATAATTTTTCTCATATATAAGACAAAACTGACTTTTAAAATTTTCTTTAAGTTGAATTCATTTATGTGTTTTCAGGGCTTACTGTTAACATCAAGGAATGGAAACTACATTTATTTACACCTGCATCCACACATAAATATGTGTGTTTTAAAAATGAATTGATTAATTTGTTTACTTTTGCTGATTTCCAGATTGCTGTTCTGGTGGTTTGTTTTTTTGGTGTTGTTTTTTTTTTTTTCCTTTAGTAAGGAAGAACCCAGTGATTTAATTGCCAGAATTCAGGAAAATTTCTTTTTAAAAAAATAATCTTAAGTGTTCAGAAGAGTCTCCTGGTTAAGAATCGTGGGAAGGATTACAACCATTCACATGTACTTGTTTGTAAGAAATTCCAGACATTAAACTTGTCCATGTAGCTTTTCATAAAGTTACATTCATTAATTGAAAAACTGTTTTCCTGCCTTTTCTGTCTTTGATATTTACACCTTTCTGAAGAAACAGTCTGTTATCTTGTCTATGGTACTTCAGTTATACAACCAATGGAAGCTTTTTGTTGCTGTTTCTTTTGGAGAAAAGGTAGATCAGAGCTGCCATAACCGTGTGGAATGGTAGTTTGGAAGCAGCTGGAGAACTGGACAGTGGTCAGTCTGGGCTTTGTACTCTCCAAAGTTCTTTCCCTGCCAGTTGCTTTGAATGAAGATTTAACATTTTTCAGTAATGAGGTTTTGAAAAACCAGGATGAGAAATGGTGTTCCAGAACCTGTTTGCTGCCTGTCAGTGGTTGTGCTCCCATCCAGATCAGTAGTATTGGTGTTGCTTTAGTTGTTCTCCAGTCAGTTGGGGAGGGTGAGGCTATTTTAGGGATGTTTTTTCTTTTGAAGGGTAGGGGAAGGATGCAAACCTCGAGGCACTGAGGGTGTCTCAGTCTATCAACAGTGGTGACACACAAATGTCTGTCCTTTTGGTTTAGCTGGAGGTGGGGAAATGTTGCTGTCAGGTAGGTAGTGAAAGGTCTGCTTTGCTAATGATGTACACCATCCTTGTGGAATTCACCTACAGGGATAAATTAAACAGAAACCATTCTTTAGAAATCTTTAGTTCTTTACTGTCTGAGTATTTTGAGTGAATTGAATTAGATAAGATCTAGGAAAATTCTGGAGTAACTGGTATTAAATATCAGTTCTTTTCAGTGACTTTTACATTGATGGTCTTTAGAAATTGGGAGGTAGCTGAGGTATTTCCTTGAGTGGTCAGGAGTGCTGCTCCTGCAGTAGGTTAATGCCTGCCTGAGCTTGAGAGCAGGTCCAGGACCAGAATAGGTAAAACAAGTGTCTCCTCTCTAACATACATGATGGGGAGCTGTGCTTCCAGGGGGAAAGGCTGGGGGCAAAGGCTGGTTTCTGAAGTGAAACGAGATTTAATGTGAGTTTTTAGTGTGAAGCCAAGGTATAGGCTCATCCTTTTTGATGTAATTCATTGGTTGCCTTAATGTTTCTGCCTTGCTTAAGCACAGAACTTGTGTAATGAGTAGGACCATATTCCAAAAATATTCCAAAAATATTCCGTTCACATACCGCATACAAGGATTGAAAGGGCAGAAACTGAGATGCAGCTAAAATTTTTATCGTGTGTGTGGCATTTACTGCTCTAGTTGTACCCAAAGTGTGGGGGTAAGAGCCAAATATAGAGCAGTTTGACGCTTTTTCAAGCTGACATTTTACATTCATAATAATACTTGTTTATCCAGTGAGCACGGGCTAGAACCATTATCTGAAAGCTGTCAGGGTTTTACACTGACATGTGGAAAAACCTTGCTGCCTCTCATTCAGTTCATCCACTTATCAGCTGTTGAATTTGCTGATGCTTAACTCCTCCCTGTTGGCAAGAAGCTGCTGTTGGTCTCCAGGCAACGCAGGCCCGGCTGAGCATCTCTGCCTTGCTTGAAGAGATGAAAATTTTCCATTGCGGGGAGAGGATTTTTCCTCTTGCTAATTCTTTTATCTGGCTTCCCGTCTTGCCCAAGGTCATTGTATCTTTGAAACAATACGGGGATAGTTCACAAATATCAAGAGGTTATATTTTAAGAGTTTTAAGGTATAACTGCAGATATGTGTTTGTGTAACTTTTGTTAGAAATATTTTGTTAGAATGTTAATTTTGGACCTTTCATAAAACTTATTTTATTGCAGAATAGTTCTTTCTTTCCCCCTTCTGCAAAAAGCTGTATGACATTGTATCACTTGCTGCAAGCAGCTAGAAATTTCTCCTGCAAAATCTGAAGTACTGGAAGGCACAATGGAAACAAAATTGTTTGTTCAAATGAAGATCTGTCGTTGGTTGTGTTTAATCAGGTGTTCAGAGCTTGAAATCTGAAATCTTCTGCAGATTCTTGGCTTGTGTGGCACAAAGCCATGGCAGCCCTGACTGTGTCTCTGAAAGACAGGCTGTGTTAGACTAAGGGGATGATAATCTTCATAACAGGTACAGAACGTGCCACTCTGCTGTTGTCAGATATCATCATGTGGCCTTTGACCCTCTCTCTGGGTTGATCCTGCATGTGGAGGATTCTCTATTAGAGAACCAGTTACTGCCCAGTTTTGTGTTTTTACTGGAAAAAGAAAGGATTACTCATCAAATGGTTTTGACCACCGAGAGTCTTGCCTTGTGTGTGTGCTATGATGGATGGTAGGACAAAAGGTGGCACAGGCAGTGCCTGGTTTGGAGCTCAGCACGTGCTCATCAGCCAGTTAAAGAGCCCAAACAGACCAGGGAACTACAGAATTCACTCAGTAGCCAGTCAGCTCTACTGCCTCTCTTGGTCCCTGTCTTCTGTCCTGCTGTGCTGGCATCCAGAAGGTTGGAAGGAACTGAAAGAAAAAACAAAAAATCATTTGGGTGACTTGTTTAAGCTGGTTAATAGTGCACCAGGTTGTTGAGACTTAAAATTAAGGACAGAAGGTTGTTTTTTACTGAGGTTGTTTTTCATTAGTAAAAGCAAGAGTTTGGAGTGTTTATGCCAAAGTCTGTATTAGAATGAACACAGCAAAAATGGGTTTATTTTCTTGAAGCAGAGAGGGCTTTAACCATACCCAAATAGCTGTGCAGTGCTGTGATGCAGAAACTTTCTACACTGACTGAAACCTTATCAAGAATTTTGGGTGCTGCTTAATTTCATGCTTATTGAAGATGACCTCTTTTCTTTTGACACTTGTTCTTTTTCGTGTCTTTTTCCAGAAAAATGGCAATTTATTTGCCATGTGCTTTGGATGTATGAAGACAGTGTGATAGCAGTTGATTTTTTTATGACATAATTTAGTTTAATGAGGTTACAGAAATGAGAAGTGAAACTACCTGACATGATAGGCATCATCTTGATCTTTCTAAGGTGTCAGCACTATCAGAAGGTTGATTCAGTTTAACAAGAGATACGAGGTTAAACTGATGGGTAGGTGTGTTCATACTAATATAACTGTCATTGCAACTGGGAATCTGTTCAAGATACCTTAGGAAAATTGGTTCTGGCTGAATAGAACCAGTCAGTTTTCTGACAAGACATCTGTGAGTATTAAAGTTGAGAGTATAGTTCTAGATAACCCTGACCAAAGTTACATAAGAAAAATTTAAAAACCGTATTATTTCCAAGAGGGCGGGAACAAAATGATTGCAGATGTCATTTGGAGTTTGTGGAGATAGATAAGTAGTCTCTTGAGAATGAAGGTAGATCAAGTAAATGCTGATGGAGCTGCAGTGAATTGCCTGGTGAGAGGATGACTGACTTCAAGTTGTTCCATTGAAACAAAGCCTTTGACGTATTTAAACCTAAGTGCTGAATCGTGATTATGTTCTAAAGTGCAAATAATGTTTTAACATCACTATGTGCAAAATTTGCTTCCAAAAAATAAAGGGCTTTTTTCATAAGCTTGACTTCTTGAAATATTTCCCCCCCACCCCTTAGTGTGCTGTTTTTTGGGAATGCAGAATTGGAACATCAGCACACTGTGGATGGTGGTGCTATGTTGTAGAATTTTGAAGAGAAAATAGGTTTTTGGCAATCATCCTGTCTGACTCTTCCCTTTTTGGTGAGTAATGGTTTTAAACTAATGTCTTTAAATTGTCTATTTAAAGACAGTTGTGTAATGCATACTTGCTGGCTGCCATAAATATTGCCTTTAAAGCAACAGATATTTTTAAGGGAATAAGACATGCTCCAGGTCAGTCCCATTGCTTGGGCTATTTAAACTAGCTAGCTCTTGCATATCCTTAAATGTATTTCAGCCTGCTGCAAGGATAAGAGCAGTACAGCTAGGCTCTTGATGAAGCTTCCTTTTCTAGATTACTGAAATTGATAAGATTTTTTTCAAGTGGTTTTGTGTTGCTAGTTGAATATGTAAACTGTGTGAGATTAAAATGGATTAATTCTTTGGCAGTGATTATTATGCTGAGCCTGTAATTTGCCCCAGATGGTGTAAGAGGAGATCACTGAACAATGAAACATTAAATACATAAATAATTTTTAAAGCGTATTTTAAGTACTGTGCAGGTGTACCTGTAGAAAAGGTCCTTTTCCTGGGAAGAAACTGTTCTTGAAGTGAGTTGCATTTACCGGGGGAAACAATCTTGATTTTTTTTTCCTTTGGTTTTGTTGTGCCACGTGAGAGTCTGTCTTGTAAGACTTCTCTCTTGTCCTTACTTGCTCTCATCCAATCTGCTGCAGTTAAACAAGCACATGGAAATTGTTCTACTGTATCCTTTGGGTTTGAACTTGTGTAATTGCACTGGTAACCCTGCAGGGAGCTGTGTGTTCAAGGTCTTGGGTCTCAGTTACTTTCAACTCCTTAGGGAAAGAGCCTGTAGAGGTCACTGAATCATACAAACTCTTCCCTTTAAGATGCAGATCTGGGTAGTGTTACCTGAATTGAGATGTTTTGAAACTAAAATATATATTAAATGCATCTCATTAATGTGAGCTTTTCTGGAGCAAAAACTCCATTTCCCTTAGTCATCTGAAGTATTCTCGGAACCTACATTTGTAGAACTGCGGTTAAAAATGGGGATAGGCATTCCAAAACATGATGACTGTCTCCTTCTGGGCTACTTTTCAGTAATTTTCCATGTAGAGGGACTAAACATTTTTTGAGGGGTATTGATGGTATAGGTGAATATACCCGTAAATGAGAAGCATGAAATAGGTAACTGTGCACTTAGAGTACTATTCTTCCTATAATAATTTATTTGTTAATGATCATTGCTGTGCGTTCCTTTGGAACTTTTTGCTCAAGGAGTTAGTTTGGATTGTGGGATCTAGGCATCAAAGCTTTAATTTAATGATCTTGTCCTTTGGGCTCCTAGAGCTTATGGTATAAAAAGCATTAGAGGTTGGGATTTCTAAAGGAATTACACAGAGAGAGAATCTTAGTGTAGTTAAATGAGGGTGGCCTTTGAAAGGAGCTTGACACTTGTGCTATATGAACATTATTCTTCCTGTCATAACGAATGGATCACAACTGAGGGGCTGGTCACAAAGATTCCATGTCCTTTCATTGAGTGGCTCAAAATACAGTTCCCAGACTGCTAAATTCATGGTAAAAAGAAAGGCATAGCCATGGGTTTATTTTAATTTTAATGCTGGAATTTCTTGAGGGTGTTGGTATCTTGAATCATACTTTCATGTGTGTAATCCACACAATTTAGCTCTTGCTGTCATATTTTCAGAAGATTAAAGGCTGAGTGCTATTTTGGTTTCCCCACGACAAAGGGCGGTGCTGGTTTTTTGTAGCAACTGGTGATTTTGGCTGCTGATGCCAGAATACCATTTTAAGATGGATCAGTTTCTAAATAGGAAGTTTAAGTAGCTAAGTTTTGGTGGTTTGGGTTTCCTTAGTTTCCATGGCATCTTTTTTCTTGGGAAAGAGACTGGTTCTTAAATTACACAATCCCTGAAAAAACTACACGGGTCAGAATTGCACGTTCTTTTCTGTCTGAATATGCCCAATAACTTGTTACTTGGCTTTATTTTAGTTCCAGGGAGATAAAATAGCTTTACTTGAGAGGTAAAACTGGCATTTTTCCAGAACTTTGTAGGTGTTAAGATTACAGATTACAAATGGTGTAGGAAAAGCTGTTGCTTTTCTTAGATGTTGAAGTATCAATTGTGCTGGGTACAGAACCTCCCTGCTGAATTTTAAGAAATTGCAGCTGAAGGGCTGCTGTGCATGTTTATGTAAAAAAGCCAGAAGTTCTTGGTAACTTGGTCTTGGTGACTTGTCTTGTTTTCCTACACAAAAGCTTTGGGGAACTGAGCTTCTCATAATAATGTAGACCTGGCTTAAGGAATATAATAATAATAATTGTGCATGAGGAATAATAGAAACATTATGCAACTTCGAGTTGGTTTGTGTGTAGCTTGCTCCCTTAATATGTTATGCCTAATGTTTCATGAGTTTTGTCTGTTAACGCTGTATTTAAAAGTCTTTTTGGTACAGGAGGTGGCTCTGCAGCTATTGTGTTAAATATACAGGTGTAAATACATGTCTTAACTTCTGTGGCAGTGTTTATGTCTGTGTTTGGGTTATATTTAAAGGCAGACAAAACTAGAACTCCATGTTTGGGGACTAAAAGGAGATAGGTTAAACATGTTGCTAGTTAAAAAAATGTTTTGCATTGAAAGAGGGCATCTTTATATGTTTTTTGGCATCTCAGTGCATGGTCTTTCATTTCTGTATTACAGACAAAGTTCTTAGTAGATAGAAAAGGCTTGATGCTCTGGTTACAAGAAAGGCTATCTCCGAGTGCTGTCTTACACTCCTGAGAAAGAACAGAACTTTAATGTAGCACTTGGGAGTCCTTTGCCATTGTAGCTGCTGTTAAACTGTCCCTTTCAGAGTAGAAGAAATATCTTTAGGTGTGATATAGCTGACATCCTCAGAAGAAGCTAAGGCATTTCAAGGTATTTTTGGCAGTTTGAAAGAAGAAAAATGTGTTCCTCCTTGGTGGGAATCTTTTGTTTACTAATGTTAAATGTTTCCTAACGTTTTGAAAGCTAATGTTAAAAACAGGATTAACTTTCTGCCTTCGTGGGCCAAGATTGCGGTGGAGTCGTCGTGTTCCCAAAGGGTTTTGCAAACATGTTTTGTAGGAATTTTGTGCATGAGTTCATGTATGATTCTGGGTTTCTAGAATCCATCTGTTACACATGATTAAGTAAATTATGGTACTTGTGGGTCCTTTCCAACTCAGAATTTTCTGTGGACATCCAGGATGCTTCTGCAGTACATAGCCCTTAATTTGTGAAATTCATCCAAGGCATTTGTTTCCGTATTTATCTCAAGACATTACTTGATTTTTCTAAAGTGCAGTAATGTAGTGCTGCAGTTACCAGCCATTTAGTAAAGATGATTTTTTTAAAAAGACATATCAATATTTTTAAGAAGCACATGGCTTCTTTTATTGGTCTAGTCCAAGCACACAACATGAAACAAGAAAAATTTGCTCGCTCTTGGCTTTTTGTGTCTGTAGGTGGTTATGATAGATGTGCCACTACAGTGTCTGACTCCCAGCACCCTCATGATTTACCACTAAAAGCTTTAGTAAAAGCGTTTCTGTTTCTGAAGGAAAAGCATACGTAAACCAAATATATAGGTCTGAAGGAGTTGGTTACTCTTGAGTTTGCAAGTGTTCTGCTGAGTGTTTTTACAAAGCATCTTGCTTACTCATCCCTGAGTACAAGTTGTGTAACTTAATGGTCATTATATTGATTGATTTGCTGCAAAGGAGCTTAAATAACCTTGACTTGCATAGAAGGATACAGCTCAGCATCATTTCGTCACCACAATCACCTGTTTCACGTTATACTTAATGAAAAAGAAGAGGGTTTTCCTCCCCTAGTCTTTCTTTTAAAGAAAGACTCTAGTATTTCCTCCCCTTTGATGCTATGACGCTGTCCCTCTACCCCTCATGGTGTTGAGACTATTGTCTGCTTTATCAATTTTGAATTATTTGCTGTTTATAATACTTGTTGTTGTTGTTGTTTATAAATAAAAGAATTCTTAGAACTGACAATGTCAGTGTGTGTTTCTATCAAAGATAAACTTTTCCTTTCAAGCTGGTTACCAGAATAAATGTTTGCCTTTTGTAATCATGCAGAATTTAGGGCTGCTCTTAAGACTTTTCCCAAAATTGTAGGTTTCATACAAGCACATTATTATGTGGGCTCTGCATTTCTGTCTCAGGGAGTTAAAAACTACAAACTGTAGCTTTTACTATTTAGTTATATTAATTCTATTGCAAATGTAGACAGCTTCAGAAAGTATCCTAGTGTGGGATTTGCATTATACATAAAGGTATAATGCATCCTCAAAATCAGGAATTGATTAAAACAATTGTAATAAATGAATGCAGAGCTCACTTTTCTGTTAAGAATTAGAAACATTTTAAAATGTTTGTTCCTTTATCTGATGCAGTTAATTTTTAAAATGTGTTTCTGATACTGTTCTAATGCAGCTGACTGGACACTAGAGGATAATATGAGTATCTACATTCTAATCTTAAGAATTTCTGAGAACAGAACACATCAGAGTAACTTCAGTTCCTAAGCCAAGCAGTAACTAGAGTGAATGTTAGAAGCAAATCATTGCTAGTGTTACTCTGGGCATATTTGCTAATAAAAGAGCGTTTTGTGTGGAGGAATGGCATTGATTTCCATCAAAATTATTCACAAGCTGTGCAAGACCTTTGAATCTGAGAATGTTTAACATAGCTAATGCTTTTAATACTCTAAAAGCATCCTCTGCTTTCTTTGATTTAAGGAATGTACCTTGTTATTTGTAAAGTACCACATTACTGGTAATGGAACAAGTAGTTCAGTCACAGGAGGACTTGTAAAATTCCTGTAATCATTCTTCTTTATAGGTGTATTATTGTAGGCTCTTATGAGGTGTTTATCTTGCTTCAGTTGTGAAAGGTCATTCTTTCTGAGCAATATAATGACTTATCAACTCAGACCTCAAGTGCCTTTTCAATGTTGTGCACGAAACAGGTGGTGGGTTGGGCTCTCAAAAACATGCCACTTGTTTTGTTGTTTCTTCATGACTGTTCTTTGGGCTGAAGCAGCTTTCTCTTTGGCTGATTTCCTCTTCTCTCCTGTTGGCTGACTGTGCCATTCCTCTCTTTCCTTGTATATTGATTTTGCACAGCCTAGTTTTTGGTAGCAGGGGACCAGAAAAGATGGCTCCTGTGAGGAGCTGCTGGAAGCTTCCAGCATGTCCAGCAGAGCCAATCTCTGATGGCTTTGAAGATGAACATGCTGCTGCTCAAAACTGGGCCAATGAGAGAGGCTGGTAACACCTCTGTGATGACATATTTAAGAAGGCAATCAAAACAAAGTCACAGAGTTTTGCTCCTAGTCAGAGAAGAGGAGGAAGTGAGAGCATGTGAGAGAAACAACATGGCAACACCAAGGTCAGTGGAGAAGGGGGGGAGGAGCTGCTCCAGGTGTTGGGGCTGAGATTCCTCTGTAGGCCGTGATGAAGTGGGTTGTCCACCCACAGCCTGTGAGGGAGTTGCCTGTGCTGGAGCAGGTGGATCCCTGGAGGAGGCTGTGATCCCATGGGAGACCCAATGGAGAAGAGGGCCCTTGCTTCCAGGTGGAGCAGCCTGTCTTTGGAGGACTGCACTCCTTGGAAAGAGAAACCCAAGTCACCGCAGTTTTGGGAAGACTGTCTGCCTGTGGGGGGAATGCACATCACAGCAGGTAGATCTGCTGCTTGTGAGGGTGGACCCACGCTGGAGGAGTTCAAGGAGAACTGTCATCTATGGGAGGGACCCCACTGTCTCACAGGGAAGGACTGGAGCAGTGGAAGAAAATCTTGGTGATGAACCGACCCAGAAACCCCTGTGCCCCCTACGTTGTTGGTGGGAAGGAGGGAGGGGCTAGGGAGAGGCAGTGTTTTAAGGGCTTATTTTACCTCTCATCATCCTCCTCTGATTCTGTTAGTAATAAATTCATTTTGCAACCTTATGTTGAGCCTGTTTTGCCCTTGAAGTGTTTCTCCCAGTACTTAAAGTGTGATTTTTTTGTTAATTTTTGTTTTCTCTCCTCTGCCCAGCTGTGGCAGGGGAGGCTGAGTGAGCAACTCTTGTGGGTGCCTGGCATTGTGACACCTTGGAACCTTGGGAAGGGGCTTTGCTTTGTCTGCTTCAGCAACCTGCAGCAGCTCTGCTCTGCAGATCTCTACCCTGTCAGCTTCCTCTGCACTCCCCAGTGAACTGAGAAAAAAGAACAGGCAGAAAGCTTTGCTGCCTTGCTATTTCCGTCCCTGTAAAGCTGATGTATGGCTATGTGGAGTTGAAGATGCTAACCATCCCAAATTAAAAGCCTGCACTAGAGAGAACCCAGTTTAACAGATTTAACAGAAGGGCAGCTCTGCATCAGTAGTTCTACCATTACAAAGTTTTGGCAGGAGGTGTATTATTTTTGAGATTGTTATGAAGGAAGAAGCTGCTTAATTGAGAGCTCTGCTCTCCAGAGGATGTGTTCATTAATGCAATTACGTGTGGGGCTAAGTCAAGAAGCTGTAATGACATGAAGGTACCTTCCAAAGAATGCCATCATCTGAGATTAATATTAAAAGCCTGAAAGCATGAGTTCATTGTGGTATTCTTTTGATGGTCATTGTCACACATGATGGGGATAAGATTTCTATAAATGTCACTTCTGGTTTGCAGGCTTGGGTTTTAAATGTCTTATGCTGCTTACTATAGGAATGACACTGCTCAAGCTAATGTTACTTTGTCTAGGCACGTTTGTTTGTGCCTTCAAGTTATGTCAGGATTTTTCTCTTAAAATGCTTGACATGTGAAGGGTTTTTTGAATCTGCGTTTTTGGCTGATGTGTTGTTCGAACAAAAACTCTTAGTCAAAGGCACTTAAAAGCACGGAGGAGGAAAAGGGCAGGGTACAGTGAGCCTGGGTTTGCTGTCTGGGAAGATTGCCTAAAGACAGCTATTCTGGGCTCTTTCTTCCCCAAAGCACATTGAGAACAAACTGGGTGTAGAATCAGAGTGAAGAATGGCATTGTGCTTGTGCTGGTCAATATCACTTGAAACTGTTGGTCTTAGGTCAGAGCTTTTATTTGTAAGGAACCACAACCGGTTTGGCATATTGTGAGGCTGTTTATGGAATTAAGGTATTTATAAATGAAACAGTTAAAAGCGTTTCTGATGGGCATTACAGTTGTGCTCCAGGCCCTGTTAATCTGAATGGCAAAATTCCAGGTATTAAGGAGAGCCAAAATCACAAACAAATCCTAGTGGTTAGTAATGGTAATGTTAAGGCATGGAACAGAAAAAAGTAAGATCTTACTCAAAACCTTTTTGCGAGTGAGAAGGATTTCATTGGGTGAAAACAGACCAAGTTTATTAGGTAAACAGTACTTCTTGAATGGCTAAGGTATATTAATTGGTCAAAGTGAAAACTAAAGCCTCATTGAAACCTAAATTGTTGACAAGATTATGTGGTTTTGCTGCTATCTTCTTGAGCACTCTTACTGTCTTCAAATCATATCTGTTTTAAGTTCATAAAAAGGCACTAAGTTGCCTTGCACAATTAAGGAGCTTGGCTAACAGCTTTACAGCAAGGAACTCCTTGCTGATGCTCCGTTCAGCAGTCCTTGCACACAGTTTCTGCTGCAGAGCTCTGTTAATACAGCTTTTTTAGCCAGGATTCGTACTACAAAAATTCAGTCGTAGAAATGGAACATGGGGGAGTTGCGCTGTAGTTTTTGGGAGGTAAAAACAGAAGGAGAGCTTACCAATACAGGCACAGTAAACTCATCTTCATTTGTGTGAGCCTCCCCCTTTATCTCTGGGAGATTCACATTTGTCTTGTGGTAGTTCTGAGTGGGTATACTGTGTTTGACTACATACAAATGTTTCTATCATTTCTCAAAAAAACCCCACCCCTATCTAAATACTGCATCATCTATAAAAACTTATAAAATAATTTGTATAATATCAGAGCACTAAAAAAACTTGCTTTCGTTTTTCTTGAATGGGAAGTTACATTATGTGATGTGTTGCCAGATCTTAATTGTTCAGGAAAAGGTGAAGTAGAGTGAGTAGTCCTGTCGGATTCTGTGCTTGGCAGTTCCATTGCCGAGTGATCTGTGTCGAGTATTGTCGAGACATGAAAGCAAGTAAGTTGAGCTGCTACTAATGAGCTCCCTGAAGATGTGTTGGGTAAACAAGGTGTATGTTATCTGTGTTGGAGGTGATGTTTGCTAGAGTCATTTTTATGGCATAAATAACGTCAAGAGTTAACTCTTGATGCAACTGTAACGCAGGAGGACTGGGATAGATTTAAGTGTTGAGGTTAAAGGGTGTTGTTGCAAGGTACTTTCTCAGTGTGAATCCCAGCAGTTGGCAATCAATGTCTCTGTATTGGGGTAATTAGGGAGGCAGCCGCAGAGGTGTGGTGCTGTCTTGGAACAAGTGGCTCTTGCACTGCTCTTGTTCTGCAGGGCTGTTAAGTGTGGCTGTGTAATGTAAAGTTCTGTCACTGCAAGATCATGTACGTGTGTTACCACACCTCCAGTGAAACCTGACACACTTCTGGCTTTCCCTTAGAAATTCCAGAAGACTGGAGGCATTATTGGCTCTAGAAAATTCTGATCAAAACTCAAGAGTTGTAAAATTACTGATTGAGTATACAGATTGATACTTATAAATTCTGTAGGAGAAAATGGAAACAATTCTCAAAGTTTGCTCAGGAGCTCATGTGGCTTGTCAAGTGTGTGTTTGGAGACAGCTCCAGGTGTGTTGTACGTGTTCTGGTCAGTCAGCTTTCAGGTGAGCCTTAGTGAAGAGCAGTGTGGCTCTGCATGGAGTGGGTGCTGCTGTGGGGAGCCATGGAGAAATGAATCTGGGACTCTGGAGCAGCAACAGTGCTCCCTTCTGACTGTTGCACTGAAGAGATACCTTGGACTGTCCTGGACTTGGACATAGGCCATGGTTACGTGGCTTTTTTTGCGCTGGGCACTTCAGTGCCCGGCTCAGCTTGGTGCAGTTTGGTAGGTTTTTTGGAGTGGCTTGTGCTTGGGGTGTAACTGAGAGGTTTTTTATTTGTGTCTCTGAGTTGTCAAATTGTTGATGCTGAGGTACATGAGAAAATTCTGTGGTGATGGAGTAGCTGCGTTAGAAAAAGAATACTAGGAAATTAAAAGTACAAAGAGAAATGAAAGTTTATTGATATTCCTTTAATCTTAATAATATAAGTTATCAGAAGACAGCATTATTTCTGGGGAGTTCTATTCCAGATTAAAGCAGAGGGAGGGGGGGAAGAAAAAACAACAACTTGAAAATTTCCAATAAGGCACTTGGAAGAAAGGAGGGGAAAAGAAACAACACCAGAAAGCCCCACCAACAAAAACACATTCAGCTTTTATTGACCTGTTGACCTTAGGTGCAGGTAAACATTCTAGGACCTGGAGTTCATTCAGTTGATCGATCTGTTGTTTCTTTAAGCAGTTTAGTTGTTTAATTCAGTTAATGCTCTTTATGTCCAGGACATGCTGTAGGCGTCTGTAGTTCTGGTAGCACTGCTGCTTTAAGCCTGCAGGTCTCTGCTTTTCCAGTTAATGTAAAGCTGTTAAATATCTAAGGAGGACAAATAAAAATAGATGACCTAGAACACTTCGTAGTCTCTTTGAATTAAGTGCATTATTGTCCGTGTAAGTATCTTTAGGCAAAAGGAGTACGAGGTTGTTTTTAGCCGCAAAAAGTTAATCATTAAAGCTTTAGTCTAAAATTAGAGTAACTCGACTTAAAAATTTACTGGAAGCCAGAGAACAAGCCAATCATGTTTTGATTTTCAGAGTCGCTCTTTGAATTGTTTTCTGAAGTGCAGGTTGCATGAAACTGGAGTCTGGCCAGAACCGAGCAGCGTGCGGTCACAGGGTACAGCAGCAGATCCTTTGGATGCAGCTGTCACAGAGCGCTGCCTTCTGCTGAATGTGTGAAGAAAGCACGTTCTCGGAAGATGGCACATTAGCATTATGGCTTGCCTGTGAGGAGCTTGCATCTCTGTAATGTTTTCGGTATCTGACACGTTGTTGTGAACGAACCGGTGCAATAAACGTCCCACCCTGGACGTCGGTTGGTCGGTGTCCTTGCCGGGGAGGAGGAATGGTGCGCTCGGTGTTCACTTCCGGGTTCCGGGGCGGGCTGTCGCTGGGGGGCGCTGCAGAGCGGCGGGCGCGGCTGCCGGCGGGGGTTGCCGGGGCGGCTTTTGAGGGACGGGCCGGGAGGCGCCGTCCGCAGCGCTCCTTGTGCCGCTCCGCCCCGCCCCGCCCCGCGGAGCCTCCCATTGGCTGCGGCTGGGCGGGGGCGTGTCCGCCGGAGCCTCCCGGGCTGCGCCCCGCGCTCGCCCGCAGTCCGCCGCGTCCGCGCCGGGAGCGACGCGCCCTCGGCCCCGCTCCGCTCTCGGCGTGCTGCCCGGGCCGCAGCCTGCGCTCACCGCTGCGCTCTCTTGTGTTTGCCTTAACAGACTTTTGAATCAGAGTAAACACCCGCGGGGCTCGGCGGCTTCAGGCTCTGAACTGCCTTCAGTATTGCTGCCGCCTTCTGTCTAATGTGCTACAAGGATGAGCCCAGCATTTGGAGCAATGGAAGTGGAGCACTATTCCAAAGGAGTCCTGCTCGAGCCTTTTGTCCACCAAGTTGGAGGACACTCCTGTGTCCTCCGGTTTAATGACACGACCATTTGTAAACCTCTTATTCAGAGAGAACACCAGTTCTATGAGACTCTCCCAACAGAAATGCGTAAATTCACTCCACAATACGAGGGTAAGTTACCAAACCTTTTAATGGGATTGGGCTTTTTGTTTCTGTTAATGCAAGTATGCTGTGCTCTTTGTTCTCTCTGAAATCTCTTCTGTCTGGAAGAGATTTTAGGGGTTTTTTTCATGCATTTTGATGTTGTCTGAGGCAGGCTGTGGAGATGCAGGGTGGAAATGCTTGCCAAGTTGGTGTTTGTGCTGACTAACAGCATTAGAGTAGAGCAGCTCTGCTGGTGATAACCCATATATCTCCCTTAGGCACAGGTAAGTAGTTAACAGCTTGAGAACATTGTTGTGCCTTTTTTTTTTCCTTGTTTAATGTTTGTTTACAAAGAATTTGGTAAAGATAGATAATAGTGTTTTGTGTAAGCTTCGTAGTGGTCTCTTTTGTGCTTTGATTTATTCCCTGACTTTCATTTTGATTATACTTAAGTACATGCCAGTAACGTGTCTTGTTGAATACTTGGAGTGTTATTTCTGCCATTAAAGAAATGAAAATTCATGGCATTTAGGTAGGCAAGGATCAAGTAGCTGTGATGAGGCTGAGTCAGAAGTTATGTAGGAGTGGAAATTCCAGTTCTCCTAAGAATTGCACTAGTTAACAGGAATACTTCTTTTTCTTTCACCTGTTCCATCAACTGCTGCCTGATGGTGAATAAATATGTCTGAAGCACTTTTTTTTAAATGGATTTGCTTTTTAAAGTACATTGATTTTAACAACCATGTTGGTGATGAAGTTTTGTGTTGTTTGTGAAAGGGATGGAAGACTTCAGTGATGCTTCAGAGTTAATATTCTCTGCTCATTTACAGAGACTTTTTGCCACGTCTGATTACGAGTTCTGTTGGACTGGAAGAAAATCTGAGCTTTGAATTATACTTTTCAAAATGTAATAGAACAACTGTACTAGTGTACGTGGCTTTCTGGGAAGCATGGGGAAGGATTTAGAGCAAAGGGGCCTCACTTGGTCCACCTCTGTTTTTTATTTCCAGAGTAAAGGCAAAGAAGCCATTTGCTAGCTTTTTCACATTGTCCTTTCCTTTGTGACAGCGGCACAGTCAGAGTTTCTGCACTCCCTGTCCCAGCCACTGCGGGTCTGGGAGCTGCCTGCCCGGCTTGGAAATTCCAGTCTCTCACCAATCCCTCTCCCCTAGCTAGTGGTGACCTGCAAGAACTGTGCAGGCTGATTGATCTGAAATAGAGGACTGGAAAACAAAATAAAAAACAATTCAGAGAATTGCTGTGGGCTTCTCCATTAACCTCTGAGACTTACTCATGTAGCACTGGGCACATCTGTCAGTGCTCCACTAAGACTCTTAAAGTGCAATGCAGTGCTCTAGAGACTCCTGAGAGGAGGATGAGGAGAAAAAATGCTTTTGAGGTTCACCGTGTTTCTGTACCACAAACAGATTTGCTTTGTATTGCATTTTTGTTACTTACTCCACAAGATTTCTGCATAACCAGTATCAATAAAATATATTCCAAAAAATAGAAGAAAATGTATAATTAAACATGGTGATTCTAAGTGGAAGCTTTTGGACTAGTTTCTGTTGAAATGTGACACTTCCTTTGTTTTGCTCTCCTTGCACACGTTTCCTTTCCCTTGAGGATCTATAAACCAAGTATTGTTTGGATAAATGTTTTTTTACTTAGCTGTCATGCAAAATTTAAAAAGTTTTTGGTGTAAATTTTTTTTTGTGCAGATCACTTTTCACTGCAAGATGTTAACAAATGTTTTTCATCTCACTTAGAATCAGACCAGTCAGATTTATTTTCATTAATAAAAAAATTTATTAATTGAAATGGTGTCCTGTTATTATTTGATTGTTACTTTACTGCCTCAGAGAGAGAAAATGACCTTTTGTATCATTGTTGTGCCAAAATGATAAATTGTCTTTTGTGAGGTGTCATTTT
Source organism: Zosterops lateralis (assembly GCF_965231275.1). Classification (NCBI taxonomy): domain Eukaryota; kingdom Metazoa; phylum Chordata; class Aves; order Passeriformes; family Zosteropidae; genus Zosterops; species Zosterops lateralis. Next base: position 10,030,869 of record NC_139771.1, read on the forward strand.
TGTCTAGCTCTTTTGATATTTGTTAGGTTGGCAGATGAGGTTTGGCCTGTGGCAAGATAGAAACTAAGGACCGGGGTAAGAGAAAAAATAAAGTTGCTGTATTTTTAGTGTAAAAGAATGCATTCTAAAAGGCTTGCTTGTCACTTGAGCAATTCATAACTGTCTGGATCCTTTTTCTCTTCAGGTGTGGTATCAGTGAGCTTTGAAGAGGATGAAGATGGAAACTTGTGTCTAATAGCATATCCATTAAATGGGGACCATGGTAACTTAGAGACCTTAGATAACTCTGACTGTGAACCCAAGAGTAAACTACTGCGATGGACTAACAAAAAGACAGTGTTGTTAGAAAATGAGAAGATATCCAAGGAATGGGTCCGGCAGCACAGGAAAGAGGAAAAAATGAAAAGGTAAGTTTGACTTTTAGCTGGTCTCCAGAATTCCAGAGAATTCTTCAGAACTCTTCTGCTTTCATTTTCTTTTCTTCTCTTGTTTCTGTTGTTTTTCCTGACTTCTTCAGTGGAGACAGGTTCACTAGTGAAACTAGTATATCCTTAGCCCTCAGGAAAGGCTAAGTTTAGTCTTTTCATTTTTTTCTGCTGTGGTCAGTTGAAACAGGTTTCCCAAAGTTATTTTTGAAGCTTCAGAAAGAGGGAAAAAAAAAAAAAAAAAAAAAAAAAAATCCACAAAACAAACAATCCCAGCCACAAAAAAAGCACCCCAACAAACAAACAAAAATCATTTACTCATCTGCAGAAGAATAATAATATAAAAAAAAAAAAACAAAACCCAAACATATTTAAGTGCTACTATGTATGGCATACTTCGTTAGGAGTCCTGTTTTATCCCTGCTAGTGACATTTTCGCCCTTGTTCATTCCTATTAATTGTGCCCACCATAAACTGTGGGCTGTGATGTGTTGTGGTAAAAATGGTGACCTTAGCAAAGGATGAACCTTAAGGTGCCTCACTGCCTCTTGCATTTTTTCATAGAAGTCATGCTCACAGGTAAAGGATATATAAGTAGAATTACTATGTATTATGTAACATTTGGCTATATGCTCATTTATATTAGTATGGAAGTGGTTTTGTAATGGTTGAAATGCTACTAATGGGTGTCTGGCTCACATGTACAGAGAGGAAAATAAAGGTTTTGCTTGCTGTTCATGAGGGTGAGCAAAATAGCTTGTAAAGTTAATCCACTGATAATCCCTCTTCAAGAGCTTATTTTTTCTTTTGACCTGTAATTTGCTACTTTGTTCTGTTTTTCTAGTCACAAACTGGAGGAAGAATTTGAGTGGCTGAAGAAATCTGAAGTCTTGTATTACACTGTAGAGAAAAAAGGAAATGTCAGTTCTCAATTTAAACACCATAATCCTTGGAGCATGAAATGTCACCAGCAGCAGTTACAGCGGATGAAGGAAAATGCAAAGCACCGAAATCAATATAGTATCCTTTCCTGAAGATACCTTATAACAGTCGAATGAGTAGGGCTCTGCCTTTCATTTCTTGAACATTCCAGATAAGAGTACAGAGCAGGCTTAACTGCAGTTCCAAGAGACTCTCTAAGCTTTGATTTATTTGGCATCTTTGAAGGGTTTGCCAGCACTTTCTAAAAATGGGCTTTTCCAGCATGTAACAAACTACCTAAGCTAGGAAATTCAGAGAACTGAATTAAAATCTTCATATTGTGGGTTAGTGGACAGGTTTTACACAGCATCGTGTGTTTGGTGTCTTCCACAAGAACAGTTTCTAGCAAGAGTTTTCAAAGGAGATGAGTTCTGACAGTTTTTATTATTGTTCTGATATTGGTGATCTTAAAAACCAGTGTCCTCTTTTCATCAGTTTCTCAAATACAGAGGATGTTCCAGTGCCTGGAGTTTCTGCTTCTAGTAGCTTCTTTTTACTGAGCTTTAAGAAAAGTTGAATATAAACAGTCATGTAGGATTGGAGCATGAGAAACAAATAACTGACTGAATCCGTGGAGGCTGAAGCACATGGGTTTTGTGCTGTGGAACCATAGGAACTCATCTCCACCCTGAGCATTCTATCAAAAAGTGATCTTGCTGTAGGCTTGGATGCAATTGATACATCCTGCAAAAGTAGTAGTATCTAAATACTGAGGTAAACAAATTTCTCAAAGTGAGGAATTTTGGTGATAGTTTACTGAAACATCTGTGACTAATAAATGATCAAATTGATAGGATTTTACGTCTGCTACCCTCACCATTTCTCTGTAGATTGTTACTCAGTTGCCTAAGAAGTGTGTGATATCTTTGGCACAGCAATAATACAGATGTTTTAAAGTTGTAAAGATGGTATGGAAATGCTTCACTGGTTTTGAATAGTAATACGGACAAAAAATCTTCACTTCCCACAGAAAAAAGTGTCTCTTGCTAGACAGGAAATACCTCATAATTCAAAGTCAGCTGTCAAGTTATATTTCTGTATGACCCTGATTGCTTTTGGTTTTCACTTAATGTGAAAATTCACTAGTCTCTCTCGACCAGTAAAACTGGAACTGGCTTAAAACAGAGTGGCATCTTAAGTTTATGTAACTGATTTTTCTAGATTACTTTATACTTAGGCATGTTTTGGATATGCTTAAAGTGAAGAGCGAGGCACTATAAAATCTATGGTAGTGTTTTTAAAAGCCGTATTCCTTGTTGTGAGGCTTGTTCCTTAACAGCTCAGAATTCATTTTGCTGGAGAACCTGACGTCTCGCTATGAGGTTCCGTGTGTGCTGGACCTGAAGATGGGGACACGGCAGCATGGCGACGACGCGTCCGAGGAGAAAAAGGCCAACCAGATCCGCAAGTGTCAGCAGAGCACCTCGGCCGTGATCGGAGTGCGAGTCTGCGGCATGCAGGTGAGGGGAGAACTCATCAGCTGTGGCCAACAGCCTTGAACCTGTTTCTGTTATAGTGAAGTTTTGGGTTTATGTAGCCATCTCACAAGTTGTTGCCCTTGAGCTGCTGTGCTTAGTTTCATTCACAGAGGGGAGTGAAGATTTTGGGTATCACTGATCAGCTGGAGGTGGCAGCACCTGCAGGAGCAACCTGCAGCCCACTCTCTGCATCAGTGAGTGCAGGCTCTGAACACACAAATAGCCTCCTGCACTGTATCAGAAGTTCAAAACTGTTAAAACTGCTGATTCAATTAACATTTCAGGATAGCATAGGGAACAGTTACAGGGGGCCAGTTGTATGCATTTTGAATTAAGCATGTGGAAATTTGTCGAACTATTAAGAAGCAATCAGTTCTGTTCTGTAACTTTGAAAAGCCACAGATTTTTCACTCTTGAAGTAGACTTGTTGCAAAGTGCAGGCAAGAAGCGTTTGGTAAATGTGGTGAGACTTGTTGCCAGATGAGGAGACATTGTGTGGACTTTGACCTGAATTTTTTGTTTACTTGTTTCTGTATTCCTAGAGTGACAAATGGGAAACAACATGTTTGTGTTTGAGGTTTTTTCCTGAAGTTTCTCTCCTCCTATCCAATAGATTCCAGGAATGCTAGCAGTGTTTGCTGGAACTTGTTCCACAGCAGGACTGTTGGCATGAGTAGTGTTCCAGCTCACTGTTCAACTTCAGATAAAAACATGAGACAGAAATGAAAGTGTGGGAGCTGCATTTCTAACCACAGTTTGCTGGGATTTGAGCAGGGCATGGCTGTTGTTCACTTTCCAGTGTTGACCTGTGCTGGAAAACAGAAAGGAACTTTGGAAGCACCTGCTATCCTTTCTTGACCCAGATGTTTGTGCATTATTGAACTATTGTTTGTATAGACCACTCTCCTATGCCTTCCTGCGGGAAGGCATTTTCCTGCAGGAGCACCTCTGACTTTTTCAAATACAGATGATTATGGGACACACCTTAGTTTTGTGTAGGAATGTTTGCTGTCACTCACATCTCAGCATGCTGAGACTCACTGGCCCATCTTAGAGCAGAGGCAGCTGAATGAGTGGCTGTGGTACAAGTTGTAGCTTGAGATCTTGTAGCTTTGGAGATCTTGGCTGCAGCTTTCCTAATCCCACTTAAAGTGCTTGTTCTTACATTCTGGATGGAAAAACTCAAATCTAAACTGAAGGAATTTTCCACTTCCTCTAAGCTACACAGGCCCTACTGGATCTGTTGATAGCAATTTCTGTAATTGTGCAAGAGCAGTTTTAGAGAGTAGTATGTCATCTTGTAAAAGCTTAAAGGAGCATGCTTTTTTAGTTTTTAGTAATTTTTTTGTCTCCCCTCAAGGTTTTGGTGTCAGTGTACCAGCAATTTTTAACTATTCCTTTTTTCTTGTCTTGTGTTTGTATATGCAGGTCTACCAGGCAGGCACTGGCCAGCTGATGTTCATGAATAAATACCATGGAAGAAAGCTCTCAGTCCAAGGATTCAAAGAAGCACTTTACCAGTTCTTTCATAATGGCAAATACCTGCGCAGGGAACTCTTTGAGTCCGTTATTAAAAAACTTACTGAACTCAAGTCTGTGCTGGAGAAACAGGAGTCCTATCGCTTCTATTCAAGCTCCTTGCTGATCATCTATGATGGAAAGGAAAGGCAGGAAGTTGCCGTTGACTCGGATCCAGAGGACCTAGAGGACCTTTCAGAAGAATCTTCAGATGAGTCAGCAGGAGCCTATGCCTACAAACCAACTGCCAGTACTGTCGATGTCCGTATGATAGACTTTGCCCACACAACCTGCAAGTACTATGGGGAAGATAGTGTGGTACATGAGGGCCAGGACACAGGCTACGTTTTTGGACTCCAGAATTTAATAGATATTATTAAAGAAATAAGAGACGAAAGTAGTGAATAAACAGTGTGAATGCACATCAGTAGAAAGCACTATTGTGACTCTTTGTATTCCAAAATTATTGGCCACTTTCTGGTGGTAGGAATTTTTACAGGCTCTACAGAGATGGTCCTGTCAGAGTCAACCTGTCAGAGTCAGACTTGTTCAGAGGGCATTTACTTACATTGGTGCTGGACCTAGCACTGGCAAAACTTGGTATCCTTATTTATTTTAACTTTCTTAAACATTCCATGTTTGATTACTCAGATACCTCTGTTACCCCTGTGTGTATATGTTCCAATAAAATTCTTTTTGTTCGTTATAAGTGATGCTTTTTTTGTTGCTGGTGACTGAGGAGGAGAGGAAGCTCAGGTCTCTGGTGTAATGCAGTAGCAGCATATGAACAACAGCAAGGCGTACCTGCCTCATGAGACTACCTGTGGGATAGCATGTCTGTCCTGGGCCTCCTGTCAAGAGTGATGAGCAGGCCCAGCACAGCCACTGAGCTGGCAGGGCCCAGCAGCTGCTCTTTGAGGAGAGGCTGAGACAACAGGGCCTGCGTAGATGGGGTAAAGACAGTTCCAAGAGGCCTCAGAGGTCCCTTCCAGCCAGAGTGGGGACTGATCAGTGACAACTTGCTCTTGAAATCAACAACTTTCTTGTTCCCAGGTCTTGTAACTAGATCTTGTGCTATGGAACCTATTTCTAGAGAGCTGTAGATGTTATTTAACCTAAGCTGAGGCAAAATGTGTAAAATTTGCAACAGCAGCAATCAGGGCAGAGCTGCCAAGCCGGAAAAGCACCTTAAGCAGCTTAAAATCTTACTCGGGACAAACTGACAGGAAGGGAAGCATAAGAAAGTGAGAGGGTAGTGAGTAGCTGAAATAACAGAGTAATTAAACCAACAGTTCTGTTAACAGGAGCATTTATCTAATCACTTTTAGATAAAGGTCTTCTCCCCCTGAGAGGTTTGTACGTCATCATGATAGTGCAAGAGAAAAATAGGGGTGTGGAAGTGCTGAGGTAAGTGTGCAGAAGTTCTTGTTACAGATAATCAGAATGAAAGAGTCAGTTTGTGCAGAAGAGTCAGGTGAATCATCTCCCTGGCCCATACTTTTCCTGCAGGCTTGCTTAGGAGAGGGGAGGTGGGGTGTGATAGGAGGGCTGCAGATCTGCTTGTGGAAGGTCACCCTTTTCAGCTGGATGTAGCCCTGTAGATTCAGTTTCATATTCCCCAGCAGTTGCTATCAAGTTCTCCTGATCAAAGTCTGATGGTTCTACTGTGCTCCTTTGTACTTTTTTAAGAAGTTTTTTACCTTTGCTTATACATGAGTTTGTGGGTGGGGTTGTTTTTTTTTTTGTTTTGGTTTTTTTTTTCGGGTTTGTGTTGTTCCAGTGTTCAGGCACCAACTGATATTGATTTTAAACAGGTATTTTCACATTTTGCAGTCATCTCAGTATTTTATGCCAGTATATGAGCTGTTGTCCCTGGAGATGGGGTTGTCAGCCTGAACAGGCCATGTGTTGCTTCTGGGTGAGACTCTCGATGGTGAGTGCATCTGACAGGGGCGTATGAACCACTGCTGCCAAAAGCCTTCGGCAAGAGGGGAGGATGGGGCTACTTATTCTTGGCATCTCAACTGCAAAATGCCCTCAGCATTGATGAGCAGCACTCCTGCCTGTTGTTCCCAGGATGTGCCCAGCACAAGGAGAGGGGCCAAGGCTGCAAGGTGATATTTCCTTTTCAGTTCGCCGTTTTAGGATGTGATGTTGTCTTCTAATGAGCTAATGATGAGTCTCTTGGCAGGCACTGTAGTCTCCTGTCATTGCTGCTACTTATGCATAAGCCTCCCTGTGCAGATTCATCTGATACGTGATTTGACTTTGTAGTCTGAAATTAGCAGGGATAAAGTCCCCTAATGTATTACGTAGGAACTCTGGAGGGAATTAATAAAATCCAATGAGAACAATGGCATTTGCTCTGATGCAAGCTGCCTCCAGAACAGGCCTGCAGACAAGGCCCTGGGTACAGGCAGGGAGCTGCAGAAACGCTGCCAGCAGGGTAAGCTCGGTCCAGACACCATTTCAGCAGTATGGGGTCAGCAGCCAGAGCTGGAGCACTGGGGCTCCGTACAGAATAACAGCAAAACCTCAAGTGCAGTTGGTGCTGCTGCAGGAAGGTGGAGGGACCTGCCCCTGTGGGCTCAAGGCAGCATTGTTAAAATCCTTTTGCCAATATTGTCTGAGGATTAAGAAATGCTGTGCCAGGGCTTCAAAGCAACAAGTGGTTGGGAGCTTCCTGTGCTGCAGCAGCTGGGAGTGGGGGAGCAGGAACAGAGAAGACCTTTTTCATTAGTTACTTTGACGTATGTAACAGCAAAGCAGCAGGAGGAAAAAAAATCCCTTCCTTGTGCCACATCCTTGAAGGTTAAAAAAGGGCAACCCATGCACAAGTACCTGTAAATGGCATACTATCTTGCAAAGCTCAACAGCAGGTTTCTTTTCCTTCCATGATGTTCTCCACACATCCCTCTGAGCAATTCCTTGTTTGTGGAAAGGCAATTGTGTAACTGCCAACATGCTGGAGTAGGAATGGGGTTCCCACAGTCCATGTAAATGGCCCCCCAGCCCTGTGCCTGGCCTTCTTGGAGGACAGAAATGAGATGACCAGGGTTTGGGGAGGGTGTTTGTGGTCACCTGCCTGTTGGACCATGGCAAAGGACAGAGTGATGGAATAATGGGAAAGTAGCAGTTGCGCTCAGGAACAGACTTGAGGGCTTTTTATGTTCCTGTGCATGCTCTGAGCACAGCTCTCCACCGCTCTGGCCCTCCCTGGACTATGAGCTTCCCTCTGTGCAAGTTGTGCCAGCATGAGCACTGGGAAGGGGCAGCTGGGCTGGTTCCCTTGTGGCCTGCGGAGCCCTGCACCATGGGAGAGGCACCTCCACAGAGCAGCCTTGTTGATGGGATGAGGGACAGGAGCTGGGACAGCCTGTGCCCTGGCAGGGAGCCCCCATTCTGTAAATTCTGCAACCTCTGCTCCATGGAGGTCAATGCCGGGTGCACGTCCCTGTTCCTCAAGGCTCCCCTGTGTCTGGTCTCCTCCCTGTCTGCTTCCTGATGCTTGGAGAAGACCCACCTTTTCCTGTCAGCCCTGCCCTAAGCAGGACCATTGCCCAGGGTGGGCTGCATTGTGCTGGGTGTGACCCAGAATCAGTGGCTTTGCAGGGACTGGGTGAGAGACAATGTATGGTCCAGCCTGGCTGGGTCCAGGCCCCTGCTCCTGCTTTCTTATGGCTGCCCCTGGAGGATGCTGCATCAGCCCCAGGCTTGTGGGGAGCTTGCCTTACATAAATAGGTCACTTCTAGCCCAAAACTAGGGTGGCTGACGGGAACTGCCATGCATCAACTGGCTAGAGATCAAACACATTCCTGCAGCTGGCACCAGTTTCTCCAGTGAATTGAGCTCTGCTTTACAAGCAAGGCACTGGGGACTGATGTGGGGGCTGAGTGGTGCTCTGTGTACCTGCCAGGATGTTTTGGTAGGTGGCCTCCCTGGCACTGGGGCTGGGCAGAGCAGAAGCAAGAAGAGGCAGGGGAAAGCCCCTGGCCTTGCTGGAGGAGAGGGCACCTTTGTCCCTGCACTGTCCTGTGCTGCCTCTTAAGTAGCTGCTGGACTTCTTTCCCTGACCTGGGTCTGTGCCAGCGGGGAGAGACACACAAATGCCTTTTATGGAGCGAGAACAAAGTATGTCCTTGTGGCCAAGCAGTGACATCTCACAGGGCAGCAGCCTGAAGTTGTTGTGTTCCCTGTCCGAGGAGAATTGTTCACTCTGTGGCCCTGGGCCTGCAAAGGGCTCAGACCCAAGCCACTGGGGACACAGTGGTTCTCAATGCACAAGGGGCAGAGGGACCCTGTACCCTGATGCCTCTGCATCACCCACTACTGGAGACAGCAGGTGCAGTGTGTGGTCCAGCAGCTGTGCCTCCCCTGTTTCTAATGGTGGTGGGCTTAAGTTTGTATAACTGGAGGCTAACAAATCTGTGGTGCTGTAGTGGGGCTAGAGGACACTGTCTGGCTATCTTGTGCATGGATCCATCCTTGGCACAGGGTGAGGGTCCTGCACTGCCCTCTCCAATGGCATCCAAGCCTTGGAGTCGTGTAGGGCAGGGCAGAGGGGGCAGGGAATGAATGGCTTGTGTCCCTGGCTGGAAGCAAAGCCACCTTCCTTCAATTGTATGGAAATGAGGGTTGGCAAAGGAGCCTCCCCTAGCCCTCTGTTGCCTGGCCTTTGTTCAAAGCTTGTAACTCAAACACCTGAATGAGAGCAGAGCAAACCCTGGAGACAGTCCTCACCAGGCTGAGCACCCTGTTCCATCAGTGGGGATCCCCATTCCAGCACCCCTCACCTGCTCACCAGGGCCTGCTGCGCCCACCTGCCAGCCCAGAGCTCCCTCTCATAGAAAGGATGTAAGCAGGGTTCCTGTCCCTCCTGCCTCACAAACTATATGGGCAGAAAAGGGTGACACTGGCTGCAGCCTCACAGGGTGGAGGCTGGTGCCTGCTGTGCTGGGCTGCCAGCTCCAGATGAGGTGATGGGCTCCATCTTCTCTTTCTTGGGTTTTCACTATTTCCCCACCAGCTGAGCTGTGACAGGCTGCATTGGCCGCGTGGAATCTTTTCAATTTCTCTTTGAAAGAGAAGCAGAGGAGCTCCTGCAGCCCACAGAGGCAAGATCACTGCTGCGCCCCAGGCAATCCCTTGTTTTGCAGCTCTTCCCATATGCAACGAGGAAAGGACGTGAGCAGGGTGGTGTTGGGCAACGCAGCACCGGCCTGCTTGGAGACAGATGTGAAGTGAGGAAGCGTCCTTCACCTGGCAGCCCTGTGGCTGGAAAGACAACGTGGGGAGCCCGGGGAGTGGTGCTCTCGCAGCTCGGTATTGGAGCCCGCAGAGCTGCCCCGGCAGGGAGAGCTGGGAAGGGGCCGTGCCGCCCACAGAGTGCGTGGGCTGGCGTGGTGCTCATCAGGTCTGGACCCCAGCAGAGTTTAACAAGAACAGGGAGCTGTTGTGTGATGCCAAAGAACTTGTTTTCCTGAAGAGAAGCTACAAGGCACAGGCTGGGCTCTGTGCTGCTCGCCTTGTAACCTGCAGCGCCTCAATCCTTCCCACAGCATCCCCCGGCCCCCCTCCCCACCATCCCTCAACTCTCCCGACCTTCTGTCTTCTTCATTTCTAGGAAGTGCAGCTGTTGGCAGGCACTGGCTGCTCCTTCCTCCGGCCACAGGAGGGGTCTGGGCCCCAGCCAGCTCCGGCTTTGTGCAGAGGGGTTGCGCAAGGAGCCCCGCGGGCAGCTCGGCCCCGCAGGCGGGCGGAACAGAGCGGTCCCAGTGCCCCCCACTGCCCCGGCAGCCTCGGCTTCTCCGCGCGTTGTGCTCTACGGGGAAGCAGCCGCCAAAAGAGAAGCCCCTTGCTGGTGTTTTCGGTCTTAGCACGGATCACTGTGTTCCTTGCAGGAGACAGGAGCAGGGCTTGGTCCTGATGGCTGGAGCACCCTTCCCAGCTTGCTGGCAGGCAGCACTGGTTTGGGGACTTCTCCCGTAAGGCAGCAGATGTGGTTGGATAGGTGAGACCTTCTGGAAGTGATTCTGATGTATGCAATTGGGGGTCCTATCTACAGCTTTTTAGTGTGGTTTTCCAGGAGGCAGGGCTGTCAGGACACTGGGAAATAGGGACATGCCCAAGAGATATTCCATCCAATGTCTGGTCATCCTCGCCATGGACACCTCCAGCCTCTGCAGGACACACTAAAAACACTGTCGCTGGACCTGTGGGCCTGGGGTCCACACAACACCTCACATCCCTATGACTTTTCACCCAGAGAGAGCTGGTGGAAGTGCAATAATATTTGTATACCCAAAAGTAGAGCGATTGATCCCACTGCTGTTTTGCAATGTGTTGACGAGCAGACAGTGCAGACTTATATAAGTGTATGTGGAGCTGGCGAGTTTGTGTTCCAATCATATGAGTGCTGTTGTGCAATGCCTCCCCTCTGCAGCTCTGGAAGAAAACAAGAGTTTGGGGGCTGCCATGCGTGCACTGAGCTCTTCAGTGATCCCAGCCCCCAGCGTTCTGAGGGCAAGGGATGCAAGTGTTATGACCCGAGGTCTCAAGTTGAGCTTCAAAAGTCACCTGCAAGCGATGCATCAGGGTCCTTGTTCGTTGCCCCTCCCTGTCCAATATAAATCACCCAGCATTTGCAATTCAAAGCTAATTCATCATCAGCAGGCTGATTTGTCCTGGGCTCTGCATTCTACCCAGATGCAGAAGGATTTGCAGGGGCCTTTACAGAGGAAATCCTTCCCAGCCACTGTCTGGCAGAGCTGGGGTGCAGTGCTGAGCAGAGACTGGGGGGCTGCTGCTGTGCATGGGAGGTGGGTGCCTGCATCCCCTTCAGTTGCCTCTGCCTGCCAGCACAGCCTGTGCTACCGACTTCGTGGAAACAAAGCTCTATTACTCCAGCACAAACAACTGGGCTCATGCCAGGGAGTGGCTAGGGCTCACCTAGAGTGGGAACAGAGCGGCAGGGGACTGCCAAGCAGAGAATCCTGTTCCCGTGGGATATGAATGGTGCCTCAAGAATAATGACTCCACAAGCGGGAAGGTTTTCTCCCCCGCAGTGGCGATCCCTGGCTGCCCCGCCCTTGCCCGCGGTCATGTTGTTCCCTGCTGGGCATCTGGAAGGGACCGTGACCAGGCAGGAAGTCCAGACCTGAAAGGCTCCTGAAGGATTCAGTCCCAATTACATCTCACAGTTCCCAATCAAAGCACCGTGCTGTTTTTCCAGCCTGAGCATCCCCAACTTCAGCTCACTGCAGTGATTCCCAGTAGCCTCTGCAGTGGGGGAGTCTAGGCAACCGCTCACTCCCACTCCATCCTCCAACCCTGCTTAACCAGTATCGGCCAGAATTATCTCACTGCCAGTGCTGGGAAAACTGGGGGCCTGAGCGGGCTGTGCTGGGAGCAGGGAGGGGATTGTGGCCTGGTTTTTATTGTATTACCACTGGTTGGATTGGGTTGTGAATAGTTTCTGGATGAATTACACTCCCCTGTAACTGTGAGCGGGGATCTGTGGATTGTTCCATCTCTGCATCCTGGCAGGGTGGGCAGGATGGGTGAGGGGTGTCTTTGTGGTGGGCTTGGCTGCAGAGTATATACTAGTCCCACTGGCGTGCTGTACCCAGGCCCCCACCCACCCTGCTCCCAGGCTATCTGCTGGCTTTGCCAGGTGGAGAATTAGTCTTGTTCGTAGGTCAGCATGGAGAAAGCACTGGCTGGGGAAGAGGGAGGGGGGGCCATGCCCTGCAGGTCTGCTGCCCACTGCCCCGGGACAGCAAGAAGGGCTCACATCACTGGGCAGCAGGGACCGAGGGAAGCTGCTGATGTCTTGGGGGGGCAAACGGGCTTGCAGAGGTCTTGGGCTACTTGGGTTAGTGTCCCAAAGGATTGTCCTCCTGAAATGGGGCAAGGAGATGAATGGGGCTGGGGGCTGCTGTGTCTTCTTGGAGAGCTCCAGGCCTGACAGGCCGTGTCCCACGTCCCCACGGCTACGGGCCAGGCCACCGTGTCCGCTGCGGGTCAGAGCCAGCCCTGATCGTGCCCTGATCCCGTGCTGGGAACGGGACCGGCCCAGGGGAGCCCTGGGGGAAGCCCTCGCGGCACCCAGGGTGAGGCTGGCGGGAACACAAGGACTTTGGGGACACGGTGGTTCCAGGTGCTCCAATACGGGATTCCGAGAGGAGGGGCTGCTCAGGGACACTCTCCGGGACGGGCAGATTTAGCGGGGAAACGATGTGCCCGCGGCCTGGCGGGGTCACAGGGCCCAGGCGCGGCTGGGCGAGGGCCGGTAGGCGGGAGCAGTGACCCCAGAAGCCGGCAGTCACCCAGGCAAGTGTGTGATTGAGGAGGGACACAAACGGGCCGCTGCCGGGGAAGCGTCCGTGCTTGATGGATCCTGCCAACGGCCCCGTGGGTGTGGGCGCGGGGGTCAGTGCCGTGGCTCAGCCCCGCGGGTCGGTTCTGAGGGTTCTGAGGGTTCTGAGGGTCAGGCCCGGGGCAGCCGCCGGCTCTCAGGGCCGCCCTTGCGCGGGCCGCTGGCACCCCCTGCCGGCAGGGCGGGCGGGGAGAGCGGCGCCGCCGCGCCGCCAGGGGGCGGTACCGCGCGGGGGGCGGGGCCGGCGGGGACGTGAGGGGCGGGGCCGGCGGGGGCGGCCAGGGGGCGGGGCCACTCCGGTCCGGGTGGGCGGGGGTGCCGGTGCTGCCGGTGCCGGTGCCGCCGCCATGTACCGGGCCCTGTACAGCTTCCGCTCGGCCGAGCCCAACTCGCTGCCCTTCACTGCCGGAGAGACCTTCCTGCTCCTGGAGCGCAGCAACCAGCACTGGTGGCTCGTCACCCGCGCCGGCTCTGGCGAGACGGGCTACGCGCCGGCCTCCTACCTCCAGCGGCTGCAGGTGGGCCGGGCCGGGCCGGGCCGGGCGCGGGCGGCTCTGCCGGGGGTCCCGGGGCTGGGCGGCTCTGCCCTGGCCCCTCGCAGGCAGCGGGGCTTTCCTGGCTGTCCCAGGTTGGGTTTGTGCCGGCGCGGGGGTAGAGCACAGTCCGGGTGCTCGGAGCACCTGCCCCCCGCTTTGAGCAGCCCAGCCCCGGCCGCTCACGGGCCCTGGTGTGCCCTCTCTGGGAGCCGCTGGCCCGGCTGGGGAAACGGGTGTGCCATTTCTGGGGCCCTGACTGCCTCTGCGGTGTCTTAGGCAGGGAGGAACAGTCTGGGACACTTGGGCATGGGAATCCCGTGCAGGGAGGGATTTAGGTTGCAGGGAGGCAGGAGACATCTCCTGAGGTGTCAGGTTTGGGGAGCACCAGCGCTGCGGGTCAGGGACAAAGGGAGAGCTTAGCGGGCTCGTCCGGAGGAAGGGGCTGAGTGTGGATCTCCAGGGCCTGAAAGTCTGGCGGGCTCTTCACTCCTGTAGAACTGGGAGAGAAAGACAGGAAAATCCCTGGGAGATGCTGAGGGGGATTCTCCTCCCTGGAGTAAACATGATTACAGGTAAACTGGAATCTCCCGGCCAGCAGCCGTGGATGCTGTAAGTTAACAGCATTACTGCAGCCGTGTCCGTGCTGGCTGCTCAGGCTGGAGGCTCTGTGTGTGTGGTACCCCCACACTGAGAGGATGGTGAAGGGTGATTGTCCTCTTTCCATTAACACACCATGGCACCCACAGCACATCCCTGCTGTCCCAGCGGCTGGGAGGAGCCATGGCGGCTGCCTGCAGTGCCAGCACTTAGAGCCAGATTGGTGATACTGGAAATTACAGAAGGTCCGAGCACCAACTGTGGCCCTAACTGGAGTCTGAGGATGGAGTACACCTTTTGCTGCTGGGGTGTGAGCACTGTGTCCGAGCAAATGTAATGGGAAAGAGGTTCCATGTGTACAGTGCAGGGGTTGCTTAGTGAAGGCTTATGAGGGAAAACATGGCTTCTAAAAATTAAAATAGGCATTTCATGTAGAACTAATTCATAGGGGCTTTTGTACTTTTGGGCCTTGGGATAGCTGTGGGACCAGGGTGCTGAAGACTCTGCTTCAGTGAATGGGTAACTGCACAGAAATGCATGTGAGTGTTACAAATGGGCCTTTTGGCGTCTGTCTGAAAATGGTGACAACCCCCTTTATTTTAGTGTGCTGCTGCTGTTCCTTTAGATGCCATTGAATTTCTGATTAGCAGTAAATCAGGCTGTAAGTAGGTGTGGGTGTGGGCTTTGCAGAACACTCAAGTGAGACACACATTAACAGGAGAGTGTGTACATGTGTTAGGGCAACACCAGGTCCCTTTAGTGGCCACTTGACCTGTCCATCCTGTGAAGCTGGGGCTCTTCTGCAGCCTGGCAGGATGGCCTGATGGAAGGGGACATCTTGTGTATCAATAAGCCCTTAATAAGCTATTTACAGAAGCTATTTAGTTACAGAGCAAAGACCTTATTAACTGCTAGATTTTAAAACCCCACAGTGGCATAGCTCCAGGTTGCTGCTCATGAGTTTCCTGTCTGCAGTCTCTTGCTTCATTTGCTTGTGTGGCATGACGTCTTCTCACTGCTGTGGGCGCAGGAGCCTTCTCCCAGGCTGCTCACTCATACCAGATTTTTCTTGCAGGTACCTTGCTAGTATGTATCTCAAAATCTTACAGGAAAAGTATTTATTCTATGACTTTACAGTAATTTCTAACATTATATTTTGCTACAGCCTCAACACAGCTTGCAGCCTGCCGGGCTAACTCCTGACATGTTAGTAATGCACTGATATTAAAGCAGCATTGCTGGTGACTTTGTGAGCATTCCCTCTAGTTCAGCTGTAACTTTCCCAAATACCTTTGGACCTTGTTGCTGGAAACAGTCTTCCATGCATCTGCTCATCTGTGTTTTGGCCATTAAATTTCCAGCACCTGAATTTGTTGATGATGTGTGAAGCAGCAGGATCTAATTTGCTGCTCTGCAGTTGCAGTCATCCTGTGTGTCTGTTACTGACTTACTGTTGTTGCATCCTGCCAGTTCTGAAGAGCTGATGTGAAGTCAAAATGTATGTTTCTTCATGTCAGAAAGCATCTGCTCACTGGGAGTGTGCTTGAGACTGTTTGCTCAATGTCCAGAAGGAGTGCAAACAATTTGTCACCCAGTTTTGGTTTAATAAGGGCACTGAGACCAATTAGTGACAGCGGTTTGGAGGCAATTAATGCTGCCCCAATCACAGCAGGGAAAACACTGCTAATGATTACTGTTAGCAGAGAGAGAGAGTGGCCAACAGGAGTCACCATTGTAAAGGTAAGCTTGGCCTTCCTTAGCTATGCAGTGAGGTTCCAGGTGAGCGATAGGTTGGAGAACAGTCACAGTCCCTCACAGCAACCTGCTGAGAGGATGCTCACGAGAGAGGCTTGGGCTGCTGTTGCTGCTTTGCACTATTAGGAGCATTTGTTTTCTTTTGAGCTCCTCTTGAGTTTCAGGGGGTTTTTTTCTCAGCTTTCATAGATATGGGATATTGATGCCTTGACTTCTCTGAAAGAAAAAAATAAAAATAGATCCCAGATGTTATTTAATGCTTATTTTTGTCTGTTGTCTTTTTGCAGGATTTTGTGCTGAAATCCTTGTGGCTCAGTATTGCTATTAAAAGAGAGTTAGTTGTAGGGGAGAAAAAAGCTCCACCAACAAATCCTTCTTAGAATGCCTCTAAGAAACAAGTTGGGGCCCAGCCAGAGCACCAGAAGGTACAGATGATGTGAAGTTAATTTGAGTCAATTAGAAATGGCTAACTTCAGCTGATATTCCTGCTGACTTTATTCTTCTGTAGTTCCCTTTTAGCTCCTGTTTGGGTTATTAAGAGTCATTTCAAGCTGAGTGCCGTTCTGGGGATAGATGCTGAGGCCATCAAACAGCAAGAGGGAAGGACTGGGCTGTGCTGCTGAATGTGGCACACACAGAGACAGTTGCCTGTTGAAACAGTGGCATTACATGTGGCTTAGCCCTGGCTCTGCATGGCTGTGGTGGAGATCTTGGGAGGCTGTGACACCAGCAGGCATGAGCAAAGTCATGTACCCAGGGGCTATGGGTGCTGGTGCCAGACAGGTGAAAACATGCACCTAGCACTGTTGGGTGGCAGCATGAGAGTAGTTGCCTCCAGCTAGTGGTGGAACAAGAAATGTGCTAATATCTAATGCCAGGTGAATACTGCTGCAGGAAAACTGTCCACTCAAGTGCCAGGCCTTCCTATTGAATGGCAAAGTGCCCGTCAGCATGAGGTTGGACTTTTGTCTCCAGCTGTGTGCTGATGCTTAAGTGATGTATGAGTGGCAGAAAAACGTGGAGATTAAAATGGAGCTTAGAGTCTCTGGAGTCAGTCACTCCAGAAGATACGCTTTTCAAAGCTTTATGTGCTGCTGTAAAATATTCAATTTGGAAAGCTTGCTTAGGTGCAGGAGGTTCACTTAGTGTCAGGAAGGGACAAGTGCCAAGTCTAGCAAATAATAAGGTTCCTTTCTGTGGGATAAATAGCTCTATGTTGCTATGATTATGATGGAACCTGGAATTTTGTAATGGGAACGTGGAGTTATTCCAGCTCTGGATGAAGATTTGAGGCTGTAGCACAGGAGCACAGGAGGAGTGGTTGTCCTGGAGGATGCTGAGCTATGGGTGACGCTTGGTCTGCCAGGAAAGCTGATCTGCTCTCCTCCTGGCAGGACAGGGGCTGGCCGTGGTGGTTTGCTCCTGCTATAGCACCCACGTCCAGGAGCAGCAGGGCTGCTTCAGCTCTCAGCTACACCACAACTGATCTTGTCTTGGCTCATGTCTGCACCAACCTAGGCTGCATTCCCCATCAGTGAAAGTGTTAACGTTAAATGCTGGGCAGGGGAATGGCAGCTTCAAAATGCTGCATTGGTAAATGTCAGGGGTGCAAAAATACATGCTAAGTCACAGGGAAATGTTTCCTGATGAATGTTTCCTGGGGATGGTTTAGTCTGCTTGCTGTTACAAATCAGCTGCTCAGCTGTATTAAGCCATTAGGAAACACCTTTGAAATTATTATTAATATCTGTTTCAAAATTACCTTAAATTTATTTGGAATAACTGAAAAATTGTTTGTAATGTGGACTTTGAGTCTCTGTTCATGATTTCACATTGTACCTCTGAAGAGCAAGGAAAGGTCTGCCTGGGTGCAGAGGTGTGTGTGCTGATGGTCAAGAAGCTTTGGACGTCTGGTGAGAAAATGGAGCCAAGCAAAGAGTATAACAAGCATTTTGAGGATGCTTTGGATTGCTGTTTGCTGTATCTTTTTCTACAAGAATAAACAGGCATGTGATAAAAATAAGAGACTGCTTTGTGCAGCCTAGCAACAACTTAAAGTTCTCCTGCAGCATAAGTGCATAGCAGCAGTGTATAGGTAGTCCGACCAGGCAGGCATAGGAGTGGTGTGTCACCTCCCCAGCTGCAAAGAGGACAGGTTTTGTGAGGGAGTGAAATTTTGAGCACTCTCTGTTTGCCCAGACCATTATGTCCTATTTTGTGTTGTAGCATTGACCTGGGTTCAGAGCTGGAATTGTGTGGTGCAGAAGGAAGTAGGAGCTGCTTTTCCTTGCAGAAAGCCCAGGGCGTGCCAGGGCTCAGAGTGTGGGCCTCACAGCTCATGGCCACTCCTCTTAGCCTGATCCTACACCTGGCCGTGCTGTCCAGCCTTCTCCTAAGCTGCCTCTGCTCTTGTCAACCCCACTCTCAGTTAATCCAGTTCACCAGCTTGCTGGAACACTCCTTGTTTCTAATTGTGTTGCTTCTCTGCCGGGATCCATGTGCATTGGTTCAGGGATGGAGCAGCATGTGCCAAGGCTGGTGTTGTGTGGGATCACTGTGGCAGCTCAGGTACTGTCAAACCTTCCACACTGCCACAGAGACAATGATGGTTGTGGAACACAGAATCATAGACAAGCTTGAATTGAGAGGGATTTTAAAGATCATTGAGTTCCAACTCCCCATTTGGTTGTACGTTGTCAATCACAGAATAGTTTGGGTTGGAAAGGACCTCTGGAGATCATCCAGTCCAACGCCCTGCCACAGCAGGGGCCACCTGGAGCAGGTGGCACAGGAATGTGTCCGGGTGGGTTTTGAATGTCTCCAGCAAGGGAGGTACTACAACCTTCCTGGGCTTGCTGGAAACTGAGTTTTGGCAATTGTCGGTTGCTGCAGGAGTTTCTCCCTCCATCTGCTTAAAATCCGGCTTTAAACTTGGTGCTCCTGACCTTTGGCAGAGTTGCTCTCATTGTTCCTGAACAGGTGGTGATTGTACGGACTGTCCCCTGCACTGGAGCCTACAGTGTTATTTGTTATCTGCTGCAGGTTTGACAGAGCTTTCAATGGGCATGAGAGCTTAATTGCAATACTCACACAGATCCTGAGTAAGTGCTTAGGCTAAAAATAAAGTTTTATTTTGGAGAATAAGCAGCTGGTAGTGCTCTGTAGCTGAGGCTGTGTTTCTTGACACAGGCAAGAAAGTGAAAGAACGAACCATTTTTTTCTGGGCTCTCACCATGGAGGAGATGCTGTCTTGTCAGAACTGTTCATGCTTTGAGATGAAGTTTTATTCTTTGCCCCTTTACACAGTCAGGGGAATTATAACAATTTCTAATTACTGTAGACAAACACTTGAAATTTTAGCCAGAAGTTCTACAATATTTCATGGTCCAGAACGATTAGAGCTACAGTAATGATCTTTAGTCTTGGCTGTGAAGACATGTTGTTGTCACTTTTACTCCAATTAAAAATAATTAAGCTTTTTGATACCAGATAAAATTTGTCTCTGTGGCCTGGATATCCGTGTATGAGCAGCATTGGTGGTGGGGTCTTATTGCTCCTGTGTCATGAGTGGAGTGACACTGGTGCTTTCATGGATGGCTCCATTGGGCTGGAAATATTAGGCCTGTTTCAGGGTTCAGCAGCATGAAGGCTGCTTTGGTCAGAAGTGAGCAGGCAGTAGGGACATGTCTGAGAGTCCATGTCCACTCTTGAGCAATGTGACTAGAGCTCTTTTTGCCTTGGAGGAAGGGCAAGGTGGGAGGGCAGACTGGAAAGAAGATGTGGCATTTTCTTTCCAGCCTTTGAAGAGGCACTTGCCCAGAGCAGACAGACACAGATTGGTTCCCAACTTCCCTGTGGGGTCACAGTGTCTGTCAGATCATTGCACCCCTGCTTTGTGTAGTGCTGGGCTGTGAACATTTCAGAGTGTTGCAGGTGATCACATGCTGTTATATTGCAATTTTACTGATCAAATCTGTGATTTTGTTTTTTGCCTACTGTATGGTTTCTGAATGCTTTTCATCAGGAGTAGAAGGCTAGACTTTTTTTCCTTTTTTACATCTGGATGATGATGAGCTTCTTATTGCAAAGGGAAGAACTGCCAGCTTTGAACTAGGAACATCCTGCTCTGTTTGTGCTTCTGCATCACTTCTCACAATCCCGCATTTGTGTTTCCTTTGCGGATTTCTAGCATCCAATCAGATGAACTCTTATTAGAAAAAACAACAAACCCAAACCACACCAAAAAAAAAAAAAAAAAAAAAAAGAGATTTGTATTGAAAGAAATATGAAACCAATAAACCAGAAAGTTCATGGAAATAGATTTTCTTGTGATTGTTGCTCTGTGTGGAGTACAGAGGGAGCAAGACACTGAAGAGCAGGGAGGAATTCATATTGCTTGTCCTTGGAGAAAAATGGGCTCTGTTAGTGATGATGGGAAAACAATGTGAAGAGTCCTCCTCCTTGCAAGAGAAGATGAACTTCTGTGCTCAGGGCACCTGTAAACTAGGAAAGGCTTTGACAAAAGCAGACTATATTATGGTCACTGGCTGACCTAAGAAGATCCCTTGCGAGGGCTTGGGCATATTTGTACCCATGGGGAATGTCAAATCCCATGGTGTAAAGTATTTACATCTGTCAGTGGTTGAAACATGAGAAACAACTGAACCTCTCTGTTGAGGAGAGCTCTGGTTCTGGAACAGAAGCAGCCTCCTTTTTATTCTGTTCCTTTTGTATTTCAGATGTACATAAAAACAAACAGAGTTTGTAAGAGCATCCCAGATTTACTCCCTCACGAACAATTTAAACTTTGTCATTTCTAGACAGGATTATATATTCAGTGTGTGAGCTGTCAGCCTGGGTATTGGAAGTAGGACGATTTCCAGAAGGGTTTTATAAGGAGGAAAGTACAAGCAGCCTTAGTATGCAACTGTAGCATTAGATGGTCTGCAAGAAAATCAGACTTCACAGATATTAACATTCTACATGGCCACTGCCATAACCAAATTTTTTCAAGCCACAGGTTCTAACAGAGCTCTGTGTGCAGAGATTTTCGAATTAAACTGCATGTGCATTGTGTTTCTTCCTGAGATAAAACGTAAACTGGGGCTTTCATCTTGGTCATATCAGTAAGAGTTGGCTCAATTTATTTCACTGAAGAAGTGTATTTGTGTGCAGGCTTACAGGGCCTGTGAGGGCTGGAGGTGTTTGGTGTTGGACTGGAGAATCAACTGATCCTGCAGGGCTGATAATCTCTGCCCCCCAGAGCTGCTGTTGCTGTGTGTGCAGCTGCTGTGTGATGAGTGCTAGGTTTTGGTGGGAAGAAGGTCTTGCTTCCAGGGCTGACACTCTCCAGAGAGAAGTGGGTGCTGGCACTCTTGGAGGAGCCTAGTTTGTGCTTTTTCTGTGAGTTGGCACCCGGATCTGAAAAATCCTTATTGCATTTAGAGGCAAAATTCTCATTTGAAATGGCAGTCCACTGGAAATTCTTTCTGTGGACCCTGACTGACCTCATCACCTCAGGTCTGAGTCGCAGCAGGAATTGTGGGTCCTGGTCCTGCTTCTGGAGGAGCATCACTTTGCTTCCCCAGCCAGTGGCTCACAAATCAAATTTTGACCTTTAAAAGAGGGTCTTGGCTAACCTTATTTGTCTTGACTTTTATCACATGACAAAACCTTTGGTTTTAAAACCAGGGTTTTGAAGCTTGTCATGTGAGAAGCGGAACAGAGGACGCGATTCATGACTGCTTCTGTCTCTTCTCCCCTTTAGCCCCCATTGCATTCTCACCGCAGGGATATTGAGCACTATTCTAGGGAAAGCTCTGTCAGTGCTGACTAGACATCAGGGCAAATAGAGTTGTCCAAAAGACAAGACCCACCACCTTGGGAGGGGAGGCTCAGCTTCATGTGAGATCATCTGTGTTCTTGCCCAGCAATGCAGAACTTGTGTGGCAGAGCTGTTTGCTTCCCTTTCGAGGGAGCAAAGAACTAAAACTTGTCCTCTTTTAGCATGAGGCTTAGGCAAGAAGGCAAAATAAGATTCTGTAAGCTTTTTAGAGTGAGGTGGGAAGTCCATGGGTTTGTTTTTCATGGTTATTTGCTAGCCTGTTGAAGTTGTTTAGAAGAAGTTGTCACTCCTTTCCTCCTTGGAAGCTGCTTGCTTCTTGTGAAGCCCATATCCTTCCTCCTGTCCATCTGGACTAGCTAAAAGGGCAGTGTCACCCAGCTGCTAGTGCAGTGAGCCCATTCCTCTGACTCAGGCTGCCTTTAATGCTAGTGGGATGTGCTTTTGAATAGGGATCTCCTGTCATGCCAATGGTGGTGGTGGGGAGCCATCTGTGCCCCTTTGTCCCCCTTCACTACTCAGGCTGGGGTGGTGTGTGTGAAAGTGGCCTGCAAGGTGTTGATTTTTTCTGTGATCTGGAAATGCCACCATAGGCTGATATTTTAGGTTGTTCAGCTGCTCAAGAGTTATAATTAAATTTTTTTTAAAAAAAATCAAGCTATTGGACTAGGCATGCTAGATAATTCCAGGCCGTGGGTTGTTTCTTGCTAAATCACTGGTTTCAAGTTCAGATTAGATCTTTTCTAGGTAATAACTATTAATTATTTCTTGGGATTTTTTGTAGTACAAATAGGGACAATGCCTTGTAGTATGGAAACCTTGGGGCAGGCCTCAACTCCAAACCTTCTGTTATATTGAAAAAACCCCAAAGGGTTGAGGGAGAAAATGAGAGGCAAGAGCTGCAAAAACAGACACTCACCCACAAGGAGGTGGGAATTGCTGGGCTTATGAAAAGGTCTTTGAATGGCTTGATGAAAGGGTCTTTGAATGCCTGTCCCTGAGGTTTGTGGCAGGGGCCATACCTCCTCAGCTTCTGATATAGTTGGGTGTCATCTCCCGCTGTTCCTACTGCCTGCTCCCCCTCCACTGCCCTTGAGTTTACTGGCCAGGAGGCTGAGCTCAGCCTCTGAGCTTCATCCTCTTTCTCTGGAGGTGGGCAGAAAGAGGTGATCTCACATGTAGTATGGACTACACAGGTGCCTTTCACCCACTTGCACTGGGGAATGGAAGTGGTTGGACAGGTTTTTGTGGTGGAGGGCTCTCTGTCAGCAGAGTTTAGTCGGTGTCAGTGTGCTGCAGTGAGAACCAGGGCAGCTCCTGTGGAAACCAGATGGCCACCTAGAGACATCAAGTTGAAGCTCTCCACTGAGGAGACAAACGCAAACTTCCGTGGCCTCTGAATCTGATGTGGTGACAATTCCTTTTTGTGTAAACTGTGAATTCTGTGTCTTTCCAGATTTCCTTTTTCCTTTTCCGGAGGAAAGGATACGTGTTTGCAGGGGGACGGATGGACCATTGTTTGAACAATGATTTGCATCCAAATGACCAGCCAGAAGACGCGTCCATGGTCCCTTTCCCTCTGTGTTCAGGTTTAGCTATCCCTAGGGAATATCTGGGGAGAAATTCAAATATCAGGGAAGTCCACATTTTTAGCATGCTAAAAGAATAATTGCATGAAATTCCAGCACCTCAAGTAAGAATGATGATCATAAATAATTCATTACCTACTTACTGCAGAAGTTTAGGGACTTCCCTGAGGCTGGCCAAATCAAAGTATTTATAGATGAAGATTTCTCCCACTTGACATCAAAAAAACAATGTCTGAGTTCTAAGCAATGAAGTTTTTGCCCTAGAATCACCTTTATTGACTTAAACTGGAAACTCCATCCCAATTAGTTTATTTTTTTGAATTGATTTCATGTGTCTGTCTTCCATTAGCTTGATGACAAGAGATAGCAGCAGCATTGAAATAATTGTGCAGTTGTTATCAAGGGACCTGCACAGTATAATTTTTTATATCAGGAAAGGAAAGAAACCTCTCCAACATCCAGTTTTGGGAAGCATCATCTTGCCTGTGGTCTTGGGGGCTGCCTTGGAAGCATTGCCCAGTGATGTGGGACAGCATCTGAGCCTTCTATGCATGAACACATGTGAACTGGCTGTATTTTTTGAGCTTGAGATCTCAAAATCATATTAAGCTCTGATCACTTCAAAACCTTTAAAATACAATTAATATTTTGTTAATGATTCAGCATAAATATTCTCTCAACAAAATTTCCTGTTGGCAGTGTTTGGTCTCGTGTGACTGTGGATGGATGTGGAAGGCCACACAAACCTCGTAGCTGGGCTGAAGGGAGTTAGGAGTGGTGAAGGGTGATCAGCCCTAACCTGAAAGAGTTTAGAGGGATGGGAAAGAGAAAACATGCACGTGAATTGTGCAAACCACGCAGCTTCAGAGTTACTGTCAGCCTTTGCTTGCTGTTAGGCAGCTCCAAACCTGCATGCAGGAGGTGAGCTGAGTCCTGGCCATCTCCATTCCTGCAGGATTTGTCCCACGTGAATGGGCTGGGAAGATTTCCTGAAATATGGTGGTTTGCTCTCACTGATGCCTCTGCGTGAGATGGGTGCTGATACAGGTGAACGTGGCACGAGAAGAATCAGATGCAAGAAATCAATCCTGTGATGAGCCATGGGAGATGGGAGCAACTTTTGCACAAGGGAAATGAACAGCCTAACAAATTCAAGTTTTTCTGTTCACTGCCTCAGAAAGTGAGGAAAACAGGATTATGGCTGTTTTGCTGCCTGAAGCACAATGTCCTATGAGGACGTTCTCCTCCTGTCCCCATTTCTTTGTGTTTTCTGGGGAGCCTGTGCCACTCTAAGCTGCGAAAGGAGATGGGATTAGAGATTGCAGCTAAAGCAGAGGCTATTTTTCTCCTGCAGATAGTGTGGGACACTAATGAATTGCTTTTCTTCTGTTACTCACCTCTTACTTCCTTATAGGTGAAATGTCAGCAAATCCAGTTGAACCCTTTACTTTTTTTTAGGGTAAAAAAGCCCACAGAACAAACCCCAGAATTTGTTCTTAAACTGAATCTGGAGATAACAGCAAGTTAGCCTCATTCCTTTGAAAAACAGAGGTAAACTTGCAATTCTCAAGGTACTTTTCTAGGTCAATGAAAACTGACAGTCTGTTGAAGTTTTGCAGCACAGAAAAATAGTTTCTGCTGTCTGCCAGTCAAAAACAACTGCAGGATCTTTAATTCAAAATTTTCTGGGGTTTATTTTGGCTTATGTTTTCTTTATGATCACACATATAACAGTGTAAGGCACTGCTGCGGATCTCAGTAGTATCTTTATTGGTTTTGGGGTATGAATTAGCTTAAGTTTTATCACTGTCCCCATAAAGCTTGATTGCACTGACTCGCTGGATTTGGTGAGAGTCAGGAACAGAAACATCAGCAGAAACATCCACTTTACAGAAAATAAATGCAGGAGCAGTTCTCAGCTAACAAGGATGTGTGCACACTTGGGTATTTTGTCTGTGACCAATTAGCATGATCTCTCTCTTGACAGTGCAGCATGTATTATGGAGTATTTCAGTCCCTCCTTTCCTTCTCCATTGCTGCCCTACACCTCCACCCTCAACATCCTTTAAATGGCTTTGCTGTATTTAGCTAACACACCTAACTTTGTGTAACTCTTGTGTATAGCACTGATAAGCCAAAAGCATGAATAACATCCCCTGTTCCATAGTGCTGCTCTGACCATGTTAAACCCATGGCACAGGACCCTCTTTTGGAGGATGTTCCTTCTTGCCATAGCTTTACTGTGGCCTGCCTGAAAGCAAATGAGCATGCGAGGGTTATCTTTTATAGTGAGTCTGGTTGTTACATTGTTTAAATCCCAGAATGAGTAATCTGTACCAGTCTAAAGTCATGAACCCTCCTGTGGGCTGGAAGAAGCCTGCTGGGTCTGGGCATGCTGTTCTGCTTAGATGGGGAACTTGTTTGGGATTCCCATGTTGGGAAATACGTCCCCACCAAAGAGGAGATGTGATTCTTCCATACTGGTGGGAGCTGTTCATTACAGCTTGAAAATTCTGGGGGAAGTCGGTTGGGTATCCTGGGGTTTCCCAATACTGATGTTTCAAATCTTTGTGCCTGTGACCCAGAGGGGGCTCTGGAGAGAAGCAAAGTTGCTTGTGCGATCCATATTGTGGGAACATTACATGGGCACCTGCTTTAGAGAAACCTTGTAAATATGCTTGCTCTCTTGGGTCCTTTGCCTATTAAACAGCATTAGTGGGAGAAGTCCTCAAGGACCTTGGTTTATCTTTTGTGCTTAGGAGTTGCATGAAGGGATGATAGTAAAAGTACTGTTTGCAAGTCACCTCTCCACCTTGGAATGAGTTTTGCTCCATGAGAATGTGGAGCTGCTCTCTTTGAACAGAGGGGCAGCATAAACCCAGCCATTATGTCTTTGCTTGCAACAATTCTACTCCTGGTAAAAATACTCAGGTTTTTCCATATGGTGATCTGGGGGTCATTTTATTTCAGAGGAGGACACACACGTGATCTGGTAACACAACATGGTAAGTTGAGTTCCAGGTAGGATGGACCAGTAATTTGAGGAAGGGGAATGCTCATTACAGAGGACAACACTGGATTTTCTCTGTAAGTGTGTATTCTGATCCTGTCCTGCTGGCTTTCTCTTTATTTTGGGTGTGTGTTACAAATGGATGTAGGGGTTTTGATAAGTCCTTGCCTTTTGTCCAGGCCTGTGGCAGCAGGCAGTAGCTTTATTGAGGCAGCCAGCACCCCAAAACCCACTCTCATTCACAAGTTCCTTAATAATGACTGATTCAGTCTATTATAGAATGAATTATTTATTTAATAGACACAAAACTAACAGACCTAAGACTTAAACTAATACTACACAGGAATAAGGACAAAAATAGACTATTAGTAGATATATACAATGTGGGGTTAAAGCTACCTATAAATTTTACAGCTAGTGAAGAAATAATTAGGATTCGGTGTATCTTACTATCCAGTCATTGGTGGGGCACACATTGCGATCCTTCCTCTCAGTTCCCAGGAAAGTAACCACAGAATCTGCACCCAAACTACAGGGAGAAGTCTCAAATGCTTGTCAGGGTGTGTGTAAAAGGTCTCTGCCTCTGTGACAACTCATGTGTCTTTTATAGTTTGTAAAACAGTGCCTCTCATTCAAGAATATTTCTTTTATCTCTTCCTACATCTGCTGTCCAGACTAAGGTGTTGATTCTTAGCTGAGGTCTGAGCCCTTTTGGTGCCAGAGATGACCCTTTGCTGGGCCTTTCAGCCCAGGTTCTCTCTTTTTGCACCAGCTCTCTGTAGTAGAGAAGGGGTGAGGTAGATATCCTGCTACAGTGTGCAGGGAAGCTGTGTCCCTTGATGGCAGAGGAAGCAATGCTTATTCTGCATGTAGAGTCCAAAACACAGGAAAATTGTTTTCTATCCAGACTTTTAACTGATCCTGCAGCAGAAAGCTGCCTTTGATCCTCCCGACTAGAATGATCTTGGGGGAGAACTTTCCAGGGCATCTCTCAGGTTTGCTCACGGTGTACAAGACAGGTTTTCATCTCACAGTGACAGCTTAGCAGGAAAGAGCCTAGGCTGTGCCAGGCCTGGCAGTCCTGATCCTGGTGCTACTCAAAAGATCCTGGGGATTCATGTCTGGTTTACTATTTTGTGCAATTTACAACTGTCCAGGACTATAACTAGCTGATGACTTTTCTGTGTTTGCCCCTTAAGGATGGAATCTCTTTTCCCTCATTAATGGCTTTAATGAAGCACATACAGCTGTTCATCCAGTGGATAGTAGAAAGTGGCACTTGTCCTCCATGTGGCAGACTCAAATCTTTCATGCCAAGCCCACAGGCTCTGCACTTCCTTGGATGGTGGCCTGTACACCCTCCTTGCCCCTTCTCACCTTGCCAATGTTCCTGGGTTGTACATCTCTGCCTGCTGCGTGTCTTCCCATGTTCACTGGGACTGAGACAGCAGGTCAATTAATTTTGCATTCCTCCATTTTCTGTCTGTATAGGAGGCACTTTATAATTTGCCCATGGTTTTAGGTTTGGGCAACACAGTTATTATGCCCAAAGCACATCATAACTCCAGTGTGCTGCCTTCTGACTCTTGCCAGAGTGCTGGTCATGGAACAGAGAGGATTTGGGAAGAAAAGCTGATAAATCATAAATTCCTGTGCAAGACGAATCACGAGTTACTGCCTCTTTCTCAAACATGTAACTGCAAGCTGTTACGTCAATACCCATCTGTGGCAGGCAGGAGGAAAGTCCCTTTTGGTTAATACATACGGGCACCTTTGCATCTGTCTTTGGGCATCAGATGAATTGACAGTGTAATTGCATATTTTTCTTGCTTGGCCCCTGGGGATTTCACTTACTTGATGCTCATGTACTGGAATGTGCTCTAAGGCAGGGGTGAATCGGAAGAGAAATACTTCTCTTGATCGTGGTAGAAATTCAAATTTTTTTCATCCTGTGTTTTATATAACTGTCACCTTTCTGGCATTTTGCTACAATCTCTGCTAAGGAAATAAATTGTGTGGGGAAACTGAGCCTTCCTCTTTGAATGCCAGAAGAAGAGCCAGGACTTGCAGAGTTTTCCAGTCTTATCCTTTCCTCTAGGCTCTGACCTTGCTCCTCGTTCTGGCAGCTCTTGGCAAACCTGATTAACTGCAATGACAGTTTCTATGGCTGGATCTTTATCCCACATCCATGTTTTTGCCAACTCAATCAAAACAAAGATGGGCCAAGATTAGCACCTTGCACTCTTCCCAGCACTCTGGGAACTTAGAAATTAGTTGCATTTTTGATCATAATTAATATAGAGGCTTTCTTATAGACCTATGTGAATTTTGTGCAAGTGATCTTGGAGCTGTCCTGAATCTTAGTGAGGAAACAACATCTGTAGCAGTTTTTTGGGCTACCAAACTCTGAAGACTACACAAAGTCTAGCAAAACCCCTTCTGTTGGGCTTTTTTTTTTTTTTTTTTTTTTTACTTCAAATGCTAATATGTCAAAAGTCTTGGTGTACTTCTAGTGCTGCCCTGCAGTATGTTTCCTTCCACCTTGATACATCCTAGTTCATAATCCTGAGTTTTCATCAACACAGAGGCTATCTACTGTTTTCTTTTTCAGTGTAGATGATAACTCTAGTATGTGTATGTATATACATTTTATATTTATATATGTATCAGTAGACATGTAAATTGTTGTGCACATATGCCACGTTGATCATGGCAGATACTGCCTTGACAATTGTGTGCAAAAATGATGCTGAACAGGTCATCCTAAAGAGAGGGGCAGCTCTGTTGTCTGGCAGCTGTTCCCCTGGGGCAGGCTTGAGCCAGGGAAGTCCCCTGAAGCATTGAGAGCAGTAACAAATAAGGCAGCAGGGAACAGCAAGATATGTAAGTATGTATTGATTGTTTCATTTTTAAAAATTTCTGTCTCTGCTTTTATCCTCTTAGACTGTTTTGGCATGAGACGTGTTCTTGTTGCTGGAGAATGCAAAATTATAAGGGGAAGGAATCAGTGGCCAGTTCTGGTCATCATGGCCAGTAAACAGGGTCTGAGAGAACATGGCTGGAGGGATCTTGGATTAAGCATTTCCACCTCACAAAGTACAAGCGGGCAGTGGTGGGTTGCATGCATTCTGTTGTCCCTCAGCCTGTCTCTGCCCCCTTCTCCCTGGCTCGGAGGCTTCCTGCTCTTGGGAGAGAAATTGGTTGTGGTTGCTGTTCATCCCTCTACTGCCTTAAGAGTTCTGTTTGTTCCAAATGTCTCTTGTGCCTGTACTGTCCCTAGTTAGTGTATCTCTTTGCCAGGAGCTCTGGCTTTTGCTTTAGTGTGAATTGCACAGCTTAAGTCCTTTCCCTGGCTATCCTTTCTTTTCATTTCCCATTTGTGCTGGCTGTCTGCTCAAGCAGCTGCTGTCAGCACACAGTGGAAAAACACCGATCCATGAGAAATGCACTAGCATATCAGCAGGAATTCCTGGGCTGCCTCTTTGTCAGAAGAGCTCAGCCATGTCTTTGTTTTCTTGCTAGCGAGTCTAAGATGCTGCAGGTTTGTTTGGAGCTTTTCTCATCTTATTTATTCAGTAACCAAGGCAGTTGCCCTTTGTTTCACATGTGTTTTTGTTGTGTGTTTTTAAGTGCTGCGAGGCACAATATCTTCATGTCGCCAAGAATCAGGTAATGCAACTCTCTTAGCCAACAGCCTGGGGACTAAAAATTTCTGATTTGGGCTGCAAAAAGGAAAGGGAGAGGAGCTGAATTTTCCCCAGCAATGCAAAAAACCAAAATTCAGCCCATTTGTGTGAGCTGTGTGGTCCCAGAGGGGCAACTCTGATCTGGCACACCACTCTGCCACAAAGGATAGTTGATTTTTGGGAATTGGTGCCACGATCATTTCAATCTGGAAGGAATAAATATGCAGAGAGTCTGGTGGTGACTGGGGGTGAAGGGCATGTGACCTGAGAGGTGGCGTTCCTCTCTTGATTTGTGTAACAAAGAACCAGCCTGTGCCTGTGTATGCCAGCAGGATAAATATATTAATTTCACCAGTGGTCTATGTCAGTGCAGCTGCATGAAAACTGAGCTGTCACTGGAGACAAAACTTTGTCTGTCCTTTGTTGTCATGTTGTGAAAGCTGGGGCAGTGAGATGAGGGTGAAGATGAGCAGCCTTGCCCGGGCACCCCTCTGACTGCAGAGGCAGCTGCAGACATGAGGGCACTGATTCCTGCACATGGAGAAGAGCAAATGCCCTTGATCTCTAAAAGATGGGGAGGCAGAAGGAGAAAAAAAAGCTGTTTTCTTGGATCAGCCCCTTGTGGAGGCAAAGAAAAGCCTGCCGTAAATTAATGGGCCACTTTCATAAATGTGGGAGCCTTGTGCATGCAGAGTGCCTCAGCCTGTCTGAGCTAATGCAGCTGTCAGCTTGCTTGTCTAGAAAATGCTTTTCTAAAAGGTATGATTATTCTAGACTGTTGAGCAAGTTCTTCTGTGTGAGTGCATTTAAACAACACCAGTGGTACGTGTGGAAAGATTACAAACAAAGAGAGAGGGGACAACATTTTCAATAGCCCAGGGAGGGCAGGAGAGGAGGTTGTACTGCCTGTACAATAAGGACACCTGTAGTGTCTTCTGAATTGCTCATGTCTCTCACCAGCTTGTGCGACACATGCTGTGCAGGTGTGCTCTTTTTGGGGAGACTGCTCCTGGGGCAGTGAGGATGACAGCAGTGTGAGGCATGGGGATAGATGCATTCCTGCCTCTGCAGGGCCATGCCCTGTGTTGGCTGTGCTTAGATACTCACAAGACATTCTGGAATGGTACTTCTTAAAACCTTGTCTCTTGCCATGGGAAAGGCATCCTTCACCAACCACCCTGCTGGCAAAGCACCTCAAGGCAGTGCTGAGGTCTGGCTCTGTCCTCATCAGGTGGGGAGGAAATTGGCAGCAGGCTCTGGGGATACCCTTTGTTTGCTTGTGTTATTAGCAAGGAGCGAGGAAATAATGATTTATTGATGCTTTTGTGATTCTCCTATACCAGGCTATGAAGGAAGAAATTGCACTTCTTGGATGATAGTCACGGTTCTAATTGAGCAGTACCATGTTCCTTGCAGAGCAGCTGGCCTGTGGGGTGCTGGTGGTACCCCTCGTTCTCTAATGCAGTGCCCCACAGCCAGTAAGGCCTGTGACCCCCAAGGGTCACTTGTCTGCTCTTCCCCTGCTGCTGGCCATCGCCAGGCTGGTGGAGACAGGCTTCTTATAGAGCCCAGCATTTCTCTGCTGCAGCATTGTTTGATTAAACCAGAAATATCTGACAGAGGGGGTGGCAGCCACTCCTTTCTGGGGGGCGGCACTGGTGGGAATGTGTTACCAATACCTCAGCAAATACTGTTCCATCTTTGTGGTATGTCGGGCAGAAGGTTGATGCCCCTTGGCCACAATCTGGGCATGATCACTCCATGCTGACCAAGGAGATGCCTGTGCTCACCCTGTGAAGGCCGGTGCCTTCTACTGCCATCACTGCCCTGTCTCTGCCACCTTCTCTGCCTTCCCAGAGTGGCTGGCATGGCTGTGCCTGTGCCTAGTGAGCTGCTAGTGCTCAGTGGTTGTTCAGGGGTCTGCCAACCTCCACTGTGCAGCCTCAGTAAATCTAGCTGAATTCCTGCGCTTTGCTTGGTACATCTCCTCTGATAACCCTCTGTAAAACAATGCCCTCTTTTATGCATTCCCTTGCTTCCATGTGAGCCTTAGCTTATGAACAGGGTTTCATCTCTGTAAGCCCAGAGCATAGGATGGGGCAGGACTGCACTGCAGGACTTTGGAGCTTTCTGCCTGCACTCCAGGGCTCTGCTCTTGCTGCCGCTTTGTGCTTCTCTCCTTTGCAGGCTGTAGAGCCATGCATGGCTGCCTGTGAATGTGTGAGCTGGATGTACTGCTCAGAACCTCTGCCTGCCTATGTCCCAGCTGCCAGCATCTTCAGGAATGAGTGCTGGGTGCAAGCAGGATTCCCCTGTCCTGCGGAGTGATTTATCTCCCTACATTGCACGGGGAGAACAGCAAGGTACTGCCGAGAACTGCTGTGAGCACGTGATCCCTTGGATCCTAGGGAGGAAGAGATCATAGCTGAGACCTTGGCAGGCCAGACTTTTGCTCCCTTGCAGTCTGCACTCATTTCAACTGCAATGTGCTTTTTCATATATCCCCTTTTAAACAAAACAGTGACATTTTAGTTAATCTGAGGAGTGTGCAGATTCCTTTGAATCTCATGATCTATCCAGGATACAGATTTTTTTTTTTTTTTTTTTTAACTTTATGACTACACCACAAGGGATCCCTGATGCTAGGTGTCCTACAAGTCCAGAATGAGAGGAAGGCTCTGCCATTTCTCTCACCACCCAACATGCACCCTTGCAACTCAGCTGAGCAAGGGAGATGGTTTATGAGCAGCATCAACAATGTCATAAACTGCAAGTGGCAAGTCAATGCTGCTTTTTTATTCCAGCCTGTTGACAGGGCCTTGTTAATAGACAGTTGGGAACAGAAATGAAAGGAAGGGGCACAGCAGCTAAAAGCCAGTTGTCACAGCACTGCTGCATTAGTGTGAAAATGCTGTGTTTTATCAGAAAGGAAGCACCCTCTCCATAATAAATGGCATTGCACAGCAAGGAGCAGCTCCATAGGAGCACTTCTCCTGTGGAGGCAGGTTGAGAGAGTGGGATTGTTCAGCCTGGAGAAGGCTTTAAGGAAACCTCATTGCCTCCAGTACTTAAAGGGAGCTTATAAAAAGATAGGCAATGACTTTTTACCTTGTCAGGTAGTGATAAGACTAAGGGAGTATGGTTTTAAACTGAATGAGGAGAGGATTACATTGGATGTTAGGGGAAAATTCTTTAACTGGAGAGTGGTGAGGCACTGGAAGAGCTTGTCCAGAGAAGCTGTGGATACCCCATCCCTGGAAGTGTTCAAGGCCATATTGGATGGGACCCTGGGCAATCTGGTCAGTGAGTGACATTCCTACTCATGGTAGGGGGTTGGAACTAGAAGGTTTAAAAGATCCCTTCCAACCCAAACCATTCTATGATTCCAGCCTGTGAATGGATTCCTGTGGACTGTGCTGATGTCCCCTCTGGAAGAGAGCAGAGATGCTGAGCTGTTCAATAGGGTTCAGTGCTCTGTACTACTATCTTCCCTGGGATGATCAGACTGAAAAAGGGTTTAAACCCATGTGGGTGAAAGCGTGGAACACTGGGGAGGATGGGGAGACTCATGTGGGAGTGCAGGAGGGCAGGTAGGGTGTGCAGAGGGCAGGGGTCTGTGGCACTCAGAGCAATACTGGCATTCCCCTGGAGACAGCAGTGCTGGAGACTTCTGCACTGCTCCCCTTTCCCTGAGAGAGGATGCAGCTTTCCGTAATTTTCTCCTCTCAGAAAATGAGGTGAGTTTGCTGAAATAACTTGCTGTTCCTTCCAACCCTCCTTGGAGTGTGTTCAAATACACTTTGCTCCGTTTCCTTAGTTCGGTAGTTAGAGGTGATGAAATGCTCCCTAGGCCATATCCCTAGGCCACATGGGGCTGCTTGGAAGCTTCATCCCAAAGCTGAGTTCTGAGCATTGGTTTCCTTCTTGACCTGATACTTTAACAAATTTAGTTTTATTTATAAAGTTTTCCCCAGTTGCTTTCTTCCCTATCTGTCTTTCTCGGGAAAACAAACCAACAAAAAAAACCACCTCCTAAATTTTTAAAAGCTGAGTATTGCAGAAGAGGCCTCTCATCCTCACCTTTTTTTCCCCACAGTCTGCGGTAGCTGTTAATTCACATTTGGTTAAGCAATAAACTAGGATATAAATAATACATAGCATGTTATCAGAAAACTGCATGCTGGTGTTATAGGGGCAGGCACTTTTGTCTCTGCCTGGGAGGGCTTCCCTTCTGTGCTCTGCAGCCCCCTAAGGCCAATTAAGGTGCATCCTTGATGAAAATCCAGCTGCTGCTTGGCTGGATAAATAGTTGCTCTGATGCAGGGAGTGGGGGCCAGAGCAAGTGAAAGAAGGGTTTAGTGTTCAGACAGCTGCAGTGAGCACTGGAGTCTGAGCATTTGCCTCCTCCCCTTGTACATGGACTGAGGCTGGAGCAGTGGGACTGAATGGATGGTGCTGGCACCAGTGACAGCTTATGGGAGACCTGTGAGTCAGAGACTCAGTAGTGGGTCCTTAGCCTTCTGCCTTAGTACTGTAAAGGTCTTTTCTCTTGAAGGCATGTCAACAGTTGATAAACAGCCTATTAGAGTGTCACAAATGTAGAAACCTGCTTTATCTTCCTGTTCTCCTTCCAGCCTCCTCTGTGAGCCCAAGGAGTGGTATCTTTGGTGTTTATTCTTTCAAGGCTGCTGTTTATTTTAACTGCAGTAACAAGTGCTGAGCCGGCTGGTGGGAGGAATAAATGTTGCTGTGGCAGCTTGGGTGGAGAGTTATTAAGTCTAAGTGCCAAGTCCTGCATTTTGGCCACAATAACCCCCTGCAGTGCTCTAGGCTGGGGATGGTGTGGCTGGACAGTGCCCAGGCAGAAAGGCACCTGGGGGTACTGGTCAATAGCTGACTGAATGTGAGCCAGCAGTGTGCCCTGGTGGCCAAGAAGGCCAACAGCATCCTGGCCTGGATCAGGAATGGTGTGGCCAGCAGGAGCAGGGATGTCATTCTTGCCCTGTACTCAGCACTGCTGAGGCCACACCTCGAGTGCTGTGTCCAGTTCTGGCCCCTCAGTTAAGGAAGGACGTTGAGACACTTGAGCACGTCTAGAGGATGCAACAAGACTGGTGAACGACTGAGGGAGCTGTGGTTGTTTACCCTGGAGAAAAGGAGACTCAGAGGTGACCTTATCACTCTCTACAACTTCCTGAAAAGTGATTGTAGTCAGGTGGGGGTTGTTCTCTCAACTGACAGGACATTAGGACACAGTCTTAAGCTGTGCCAAGGGAAGTACAGGTGGGATATTAGTAAACAGTTTTTTATGCAAAGAGTGAAATAGTCTTCCCAGGGAGATGGTGGAGTCACCGTCCGTGGATATGTTTAAAAAAAGACTGAATGTGGCACTTGATGCCATGGTTTAGTTGAGGTATTAGGGCATGGATTGCACTCGATTGGACGCTTTCAACCTAGTGATTCTGCGATTTGGAAAAGATGCTTCAAGTTACAAAACAAATATAAAAACCACCAAGAAAAAAGTGAGCAAAAACCCCAAAACAGCCAGAGCAGATATACTCTGGAGACCACCAGATTTCAACTGTCATATTTACAGTTGTGAATTTGCTCCACAATAAGGCAGCAAGAGCAGGAATAATTGGGCTTGGGATAAGCTTGGCTTTGTAGTGGGATCTCCAAACCTCCCTACAGCAGGCTAAATATTCAAGGCTACTGCATGATCCTGAAGCTTTGTCTATGGTCTCTCTGTAGGGATCATTGGACTTTGGTGCTTGTAACAGTGACTTTCTTTCCCAAACATAAACTCTGTGAGTTTACTGTACTGTGGTCTCTCCTGCCATAACCTGCGGTGCAAAAGAACTTCAGTTGAAGGGCACAGTAACATGTTGGATGTTGTTTCTCAGGTGCTGGAGCAGGATGTGGTTCTCCAGTCCATTGACCGTGCCATTGAGGCTGTGCACAATGCAGCCATGAAGAATGGGGGGAAATACAACCTGGAGCAGAGAGATGTCCTCCAGTAAGTATGATGGGCATCTGGAAGAGCTGGCGGATGGTGGGTGGTCACAGTGTCATTCTGTCCTTGGGGGGGATGTTGGATGTTGTTGATTTGAGCCCCTGTGCTGCGAAGTGCTGCTGCACTCAGAGAACTTCCCAGTGTTTGAGCTGGTGCCACTCCTGATAACTGTGTCCAGCAAAGCAGAGCTTTGGCCTTGCTCC
Organism: Zosterops lateralis; assembly: GCF_965231275.1. Classification (NCBI taxonomy): domain Eukaryota; kingdom Metazoa; phylum Chordata; class Aves; order Passeriformes; family Zosteropidae; genus Zosterops; species Zosterops lateralis. Next base: position 10,066,880 of record NC_139771.1, read on the forward strand.
TCTATCTCTGTGCATGCCAAGAAGAGGAGATTGTCAGCCACACTGTAGGCTTGGAAGAGAAATCCAAAACCTTTCTGACTGCATTTTCTCTGCTTTACCAGCCAGGAATTGTAGAGGGTTTTGGCATGTGACACAAAGTCTTTAATATGTTCTCAAATAATTGCTTGTGAGGAGAATTTTTGTTTTCTCTGACACCTCAGACTCTGTCCTGAGGCGTGCTGGTTTAATCTCGGTTGAACAGCAATTCTAAAGTGCAGGCAATTTCTGAAGCTTGCAATGCAATATGTGACTCTCCCCTGAGGAAGAGGCATTCTTCTCCAGTGAACTGATGAATAAATTATGGGCTCTTGCACAGCCTCTTCCTTCCTTCCTCCCCCAGAAGTGCTTCCGTAGCTGTTAATGAAACTGGAGTTGGTGTTCAGAGTAACGTAGCCCATTCTTGTATTTATAGCCCAAATGCAATAAATCATTAAAGACTAATTTAAATGTTGCAGCATGGTCACTCCCTTGAGCTTTGCTCTTCCTGATGTCATCGTTCTGTTTCAGAAAACTGATCCATCACCGGAAGGAGACTGTGTCCCGTAAAAGCCACTCTCCCACCCCGCAGGGGACAGTAATGACTCAGTCCTCCAGTGATCACCACCTGGATGTGTCCCGGCAGCCCAACGGGGTGTGCCGGATGGGGTACGAGCGGCACCACAGCCTTCCCAACACTGAGTTCGAGGATGAGGATGAGGGTCTCTATCAGGTAACAGTGGCTGGACACTTTCTGGGTTCCTCCTTTGGTGGTGTGGCATTTCTTGTCCTGTTGAATAAAATGCCTGTGCAGCTGAAGTTACAAATAAGGTGTTTGTGCTGCTGACCTAGGATTACTGCAGTGTCAAGTGTTGGTGTCTCTAAGAAGTCTGGAGCAGTCCCTCTGCCGTTTACACTTGTCATGCTTTTTGGAATCCTCAGGGGTCCACGGTTTTATGGTAACATGCAAAATCCACTCTATATACTGTGTGACTATCTCTTGGCAACTTTCTAAAAGAGTTGCAGGCTCTCTGGAGAATGCTTTGAAAAGCAATTTTGACATGAGAAGTAGAGCTCCCTCCAAGCACTCAGAACTGCTTCATTTCCCCCTTGTTATGTCTGCACAAAATCATTGGTCCTTAAGTATTTTATCTGCTGTGGTTGCCTATTTATACTACTCAAAACAAAACAAAAAGCCAAAAAATCCCCAAAGATCCTGCTTTGTCTGAAGGTTGCTTATCATGATGAATTAAAAGCAAATTGCAGGAAATAAGATTTAGAGCAGATCTTTTTTTATCTCAGCGACAGGCAGTTCCAAGGTTACAGTGCGGCATCAGTGAGGCTTCCAAGCAGCAGCCCAGGATGAGGCTGTGGCTGTTGGGGATAAATGATGTGCCAGATTTCCCTGTGTAGGTGTAGCTGGATGTCAGGGCTAAAGGCGCCAAGCAAGGATGAGCGTGGAGATTTATTTATTTTTCCTACAGATGAGCACATGCACTATAATTTTTCTTCATCTCTCTGGGCTGAATGTTTGGAGGTATTGTGTTTATAAGGCACTGATCTGCTGTCACCCCTAGCAGATGAGACTTGTTTTATACTTGAAGAACTGTGAGTTTGGGGAGATAAAAGGTAGCTCTGGTTCACTTTGGCTGAGCACAGCAATTCCTACAAACCACCTCTTTCTCCTCAGTATTCATTTTTGTTCTTTGGCAGTCAAACTAGCTCCATTCTCAAGCCTGTACATTATGGGCTGAGCGAAGGGGGCACCTTACAGCCCATTCTCCATGTTGATTCCCTGTCTTTATCTGGTCTGTGGTTTGGTTGCTTGCCAAAAAGGAGGAAGATGAATTTCCTTGTCTGACAAAGAACTGTTTCTGTCTGGGTGGCACTGAGGATGCAGTTGAAGGGCTTCCAACTTAGCCCTGTGCTGAAAGGGCTCCTTGAGATTTTAACAGCTCAGTGGATTTCCTGAGTGCTTAGAAAATACAAAGTGGAGGAAGCAGCATTGCTTTGTTCCACTGGTTATGCAGTAGTCTAAGAGGAGACCTACTGAAATCTAAACTTTCTCACTAACTCCAGAGAAGCAGAGGTCTTGACCTGTGCCTTTCATTGCTTGGGATTTTTTTGGTGCATTCAGTGTTTGCATCTGAAAACCTAAGCAAAATTTGGCGTTTCCTCTTAGTGGTTTTGCTCCCAAGACTTAACTGGCTGCAGTAGTTGGTGAGGACATTTGGCTTCAGCTCCTCCACAGTCAGCATAAGGTGGGAGGCTGGAGCTGTTGCCATACCAGCTGCCAAGGGTGGAGGTTGGGCTCTTGGAATATTTTAGTCTGTCTGCTGCATTTGTGCATGCTCAGTGAGTTTGTGATGCTCATCTCCAGAAACCTTTGCTACAGACCAGTGTGTCTGGCTTGGCAGAGTTTGCCTGGAGGAGGTAGTGGATGGGAGATTGTTCATTTGGTTTACTGTTTTATTATTTTGTTGAAAGGGTACTACTGTAATAACATTGTTCCCAGGAGTCAGAGTGGTGGTGTTCTCTGGCTGCAAAGGGAATGGCAGTGTTGTGGTTGAGTCAGCTCATGTCTTTGAGCAGCACAGGGAGCACAGCCTGCTCTCAGTCCTTGCAAAAGAGTAAAGGACAGGCAGATGTGTAAAATCTGTGGATCTGAGGAACTTCACAGTGCCCTAATAGAGGCCTGGGGGAAGGGAGGCTTTTAACACAAGTAGAGTGGCTTCTCTATAAACCTTTGGTAAGGTTCCTCATCTTTTCCCCTCTGGAGAGGTGGGATCTGAACTTCAAGGACTCCTGCATGGTCACCTTGTGCATGGATGCTGCACAGAGGTGGGGGGGAGGGATTCCCTTAGGGAGTTTTGGTGTTGTACATCCTCCTGTTGGCCCCAAGCAGTGGCTAGGATGTGGGGTGGAGGGAGGGGATGGCCATCGGTTACACCTCACAGCTCCTGACCATGAGGCTTGGGCAAACACAGGGAAATTCCTGTGATGCTTCATGTTCTTCTTGCAGCTGCTTGTACTGTGGTGTGTGGCTGTCTAAACTGTAGGGGCTGAGCTAGCATTATCTGTACATCTATTAATTTAAGCACTAGCCTATAATAATTGTCTTAAACTTGTGTGGTAAATTTGGAAGGGCTAATGAAGCCATGGAAATACTCCAGAATGATCCAACCCTTGCTATCTCCACACAATGTCACGCATCTGTGCTAAGCTCTGAGCCTGCCTGTCTACTAAATCCTGCTGCCTCAGTAATCGTGGCTGTGCTGTGCCAAGCAGCTCCAACTTGTGTTGTCAGCTCCAGCACTCTGCAGACAGGGCTCTGCTTTCAGCGCAGCTGAGCCTTCTGGATTTGAGGCCAGCCTGCCAGCCATGCAATGCAGAGACCCATCCTGATCTGCTTGACCTCTCTCAGCTGTGCAGTCTCTTTTTGGACCAACACAGATAACATTTGAAGCTGTATGCAAGTATCAGATAGCATTCCACCCAGAGAACAATGTGGGGTGGATTGACAAGAGCCGAGGGTGCAGGCAGGGAGTCTGCAGCAGTGTCTCGTGCTAATTCACCAGCTGAAGGCACTTGTAAAGAAGTGACTTTTTATATGACATGGTATAAGGTTAGATATATTTGGTGTTGGGTGGGAAAATGGCTAAGAAATCCTTTTTTAAAGGTCTTTGTGCAAACTGCTGGGTCTTCACTTGTCTAGTGGATCTAGACATGGGCTGTGAACACATTGTCAACTTTTGGCATCAAGTCTTGAATATTTGAGGTGGCTTTTGAAGGTGCTTTATTTACAGGAATATCTTTGCTCCCATTTCAAATGAAGTTTTTGCCCTTCCTGGATCTGGGGCAAAAATATACATTTTTTCATTCTCTTTCTACTGAGCTATGTAAGATAGAGACCCTTCAGAGGCCTGTCTCAGATTTTCACTGTGGGGCGGCAGAGCTCTGTGTCCTGTGTGGTGTTTGTATAGGTCTATTCAGCAATGACAGGGCACAGAAAAACTTTTCTTCCAGGGCTAAACAAACCTGGAAAATTTTCACTTGTGATGGACTGAATGCCACTGTAGATTCCAAATGGTTGAAAGCTGGGTTACCCAAGACATTCAGATCTCTTTTCCCTTCCTGCGCTCCCCTGGGAGGATTGGCCACAGACAGTGACTGCAGTATCCCATAAAAGCAGAGGCACATTTGAGGCAGCAGACTGTAAATCCCAGCAGTCCTAAGAGGTCCCAAGCAAAGTCTCCTGGCCCTGAGCTGCTGGGCTGTGGGGACTGGCATATTAATGCAATGTGCTCCCACCTGGCTTGGCTGCTGTGTTCAGTGATGCCCTACAGATTAGAGGTTAGCCCTGAGGCTGCACCTTGTTGGAGTAATTGTGGGTGAACGTGATATTCACGATCATGGTGTTTAGATCTGACAGGAAAAGATGAGTGTAGGAGTCTGAGTCCGGGGCTTGTACACTGCTGGCTTGGCAGTCCTGGAAGAGACTTACACGAGAAACCCCAGATGTGGAGAGTTAATGCAACTCCCTGGCAAAGCTTTTCCCAGTGCATCTTGCTATAGGTAGCATAGTACTGCACAGAGGGTCAAACCCTATTTTCTCCCTGCTGAGCAGAAATAGCTTTGAAAGCATGGAAAAGGCATTTACATGTTTCCAGTCCTTGGCTTTGTCTTTCTGCAAGGGTATTTGTAGCTGATCTAATGGATCTCTCCAGAAGAGTGTGTAAATACACAGCCTCTGTGAAGCTATTGAGAGTAATGTGGAGACATGGTAAGTGTGTAGGATTGCATTTGGAATAAAGGAGGAGTAAATGCTTGACAGGTCTACACGACATATGTGCCATGTGCTGCTGAACACAGCAATTAAACAAGGGCTGCTTTGCCTGTCACAGGGAGGGGATGAAGTCAGTTTGAGTTCTCCTTTGTTCTTCTAGGAGGCCACCTATTAGCATCTGTCCTCCTGAGGAAACTGCCCCAACTGATGAGAGAGATGTAAAGACAAACCTACACATGCACATGAGAAAGAAGTCTTCGTAAAAGAGAATATCTTTATTGTCAACCTCCTTTGATTGCTCTGAAATCTTTTCTTATAGATCTCATCACAGGCTTGTCATGCTGCTCCTGTCACCCCCCCACCTCCAGAGAAGCGCAAGAACACACAGATTGCTGCTCCCATTAAAAGTAAGGACAAACTGCTCTCCAGGTGTCGGGCATGAAATAGACACTGGGTGATGTAACAGCCATGGGGCCTGAATGCTTCTGCTTTGTGCTTAGATGAGCATCCTTATCCATTCCCCAAATTCCTATATGGTTTATATCCTTACAAATATATCTATAAAATACATATAGCCTAGATACCTGTAGGTTTTAATGCTAGTGGTCCTGAGCTGATGACCAGTGCTCCTTCAAGCCTGTTCTGATTTGGGGGGGTCTGAGCAGCTTGTGAATGGGTGCCAGGTACAGCATCCCCCCACTCCTTCAGTGCTTGTGGCCCTGGGAATCATAGTGCTCTCCAAGGAGCAATTCTGCCTGCACACATGGCTAGTCTGGCTAGTGCACAACATCAGTGGTTTAAAATCCTTTTACTCCCACAGATACACCATGGCTATCTCCCAGCAAGGCAGAAGGAGCATTCCCTTGCAGTGCAGAGTGTGATACTTCACCAGGGGAACTCACTGGCTTTTGATGCAGTCTCAAGTCTTGTTTTTGACTCCCAATCTGTTGAGCACTTTCTTTGTACAATGGTTGGATTTCCATGAATTCAGTGGCCGGTGCCTGTAAGGAGCAGTAATAATACCAGAGACACATCTGCCTATGTGCAGCCCACAGGCAGAGGAGCAACTAGTGAGGAACACTTGAGAGCAGGACCATGGGGTCAGGGCAAGAGTTTCTTCATCTTCAGCATGATTGGGCCGACAGAGCAGTGCTTATCCTTCTAACTTATTGCCAGCTTGCCCAAGTGCTCTGCTGTGCTGTGATGTGATGCTGCTGGTGGCATTCAACCCATCTCAAGCCCACTTGTGTCCCCTTGTGTGGAGCAGGGCAGAGCTATTGACTTGCAGGTACTTGAGACCTTGGACTGGCACCAGCTTCCTTAATGGTACTTAATGGTGTTGGGCCATTTTTCACTGGAGTAGTGGGAGTTTGCAAGGGACAGTTTCCTTCAACTCATTATTTTGATTTAATGAAGTGTGGGGGAGCTGTGATTCATGAATGGTCATGAGGAGGAGGAAAGAGGGATGCTGAACCTGTGTGGAAGTGAAGGGCCTAGTTTTTCTGCCTAGCTGGTGTTTGCTTTAGCAGGAGTGGTGGATGGACTAGTGGAGGGCTCCAAGCACTAATGGAGGAGGAAGGGTTGGAGTTGCCTGCCAAAGGGCAGCAAAGGCATTTCACATCAGTCCCACTGCTCCTTCCTTTGGGCATGTGTGTATGTGAGTAACTGCCTTCCATGAGAGCTGAGCTCCCCATGGGGTGCAGCTCCTTCTCTTCCAGCAGTAACACCAGTTGCTCTTGGAAAGCTCCAGCAAGCCCACTGTTTGTCCAAGTAATTGTTTCCATAGTCAGGGAAGAGCTTGAATACATTTCTGCCCACTAGAAACTAATGGATAAGATTTACCAAAACTATATATAAGACCAGGTTAAAGGAAAGAAAAATCTTAATCTCTCTTTGCTTGTTGTGGATTTTTTCCCTTGGAAGGTGGGATTTCCACTGCTAGAGCTAGTCAAAACTAGAGGTGGGGGAAGAAATACAGTAGAGCAGTGTGCAGGCTAGTGAAATCAGTGAATGCTAGCAGGGCTGCAGGGCTTGTGATCAAATGTTGAAGTGCTGAAAAGGAGGGACTAAAGAGGTTGTCAATCAAGTGTTTCCTGCACTGTCAGTGCTAACTGTGATGTCTGTGCAAGAGGGAGGTGCAGGCTTGTGTGTGAAGCCTGTGTTTTGCATTTCTGAGGCACCATCTTTCAAAAGTGAGGGCTTACGTCCTTAACGCAGAAAAAGCCTAACCCAGGGAGAAAAGACTTTTCTGTCCCTTAGTTCTGTCCATCTCTCCCTCCCTTCCCCTATGTAAGACACTAAGCCCTTTGAAGGGTATTCATCTCAGCAGAGTAGCTTTTCCCTTTCTAAAGAGGTGATTGTGTGGGAATGCTCCAGAGAGAACTGGTACAATTTTGCTTTGAGGTAAGCGAAGCAGGAAGATGAGTTAAACTGCTCTGGTCAAATGCACAATGAGCCTTTTAATGGACTGTGTTGTAGCAATTTGGGTTTTTTCTCTTTTCCTTTGATGCTGTTGCTAAGGCGTGTTTAATTGTTCCCTTTCAGATGCTGTTGAAATTATTCCTGGGTCAGGTTCTAGTGCCGCCTCTATAAGCACGACATCCCTGGATACCTTGTACACTGCTTCTTCTGTATCCGAGACAGCTCTCCCAACAGCCACCTCCAGTCCTGCCAACACTCCGCCCCCTGTCCCAAGCCGGAGTGTCCATACCACGATCACACGCAATTTGGACAGCGGCTCTGTGAGCCATTCCCGTTATGGGACTTCCCCAAAGGATACCAGCAAGTCTCCCCAGTCCAAGAGGGCTGCCCCAGCACCACCAGCTGAAGCGGGGGGGCAGAGGTCCTACAATGTGGATGGGGAGAAGACTTCTCAGGTAAAGAAAACTGCCCCGGCCCCCCCTGCAAGCCTGGATGCCTTCAGCAACCTCTGCCTGGAGGATAAGAAGGCAACTGGGGTGGAGGCGCTGCCAGCAGAACCCAGTGGCCTGGTGGCCTCCGTGCCTAAGACAATTGGTGCTGAACTGATTGAGCTGGTGCGCAGGAACACCCACCTCAGCTACGAGCTGTCCCGTGTGGCCATTGGCATTGTCATCGGCCACATCCAGACCTCCATCCCCACAACCAGCAGCATCATGGAACAGATCCTCATCTCCGTGGTGGAAAGTAAGGTAATGTGTGTGAGGATGGAGTGGGGACTGCTGCACACCGTCTCCAAGCATCAAGGATTAGGTGTTATGAGCTCAATGAGCTTTTGATGTTTGGGATGAGAAATGCAGTGAGATCCCAAATGGAGAGGTGCTAGATGGGGGTAAATGTCCAGCCAGGGGAACCAGTGGTTTAAGCCAGGTCGTTGCACTGTTAGCAAAGAAGTGGAAAACAGGTGAGTTTATTCACTGGATGAGCTGCAGATTTACAACATAACCTTGAGTTGGAGAATTATCTTGAGCTTGTTCTAAATAAACATTATGTCAAAATAATCCTATATTTCTCCTTCTGCATCAGTCATTGAAATGTGAAGTGCACCTGGGCAACCCTCTGCTTTAGCTGAAGGGATAATAAATTTCAGCTCCCACTGCTCAGTGCAGCCCTGAGGAGTGTGCATCATATAAACTTGTAAGATTGGAATTCCATTGCTAATGGCAAGGTCATAATGCACTGTTCAGAGGCATTTGAATATGAAGAACTAATGGCATTCAAATTTTACATCAAATTGTAATCTGGTTGACTGTTTGCACTGAATAGAGGGCCCTCTAAGCAATCATCAAGTCTCTGTTTGTGGCCATAACCCAGTGGTTAATTGCTTCCTTCTCCAATAACGATGCCCTGTCAATATGTGATCTAGACTCAGCAAAAAAATTTAGCTGTTTCAAGCAAATGTTCTGGCTTTCTCTTGCATGCTGAGAAGTTCAGTTTTCTGATATTTGCATCTTGTCCAAGATTTGAATATTATTTTTATCATTAATACCTGTACTCAGGATACAATAAGCTTAATTCCACAGAAGTTATTAAGTGCCAAGTTTCTGCAGACAGGATTTGAAAGCCTCAATTTCATGGCCATTGCTGAAGACCAACCTGAAAAGGATGGGAAGAAAGTGATGCTGGTGCAGGGAGGAGTATGGATCTTCTGGTACCTCATATGATATCTGTCATCTAGGACATCTGTGGGATTTTGAAATGACCAGTAATGTATGGAGACACAGCAGAAGATTCTGTCCCATCTCATAGTATCTCATCATACATGTCTTAAGCAGTACTGCTTTCAGGAGAAACTGGATGGGCTTGCACAGTGCTCAGGAGTAAATGTTGTGGATCTGGTGTGCATTTTTTTCTCAAGTGTCCTCCACAGATGATATATAGCTCTGCTGATATGTGGGGGCTTGGTCCCAGGTGAAGTTGTTCACCTGGTGTAGAAGACCAGCTCTAACAGTTAGAAGGATGGTCGTGTGTACTTGTGGGATGGCTGCACTGCTGTAGCTTCACTAGTGTGGTTTAGTGGTATAAATTATTATTGTTGACTTTGTGTTGCTCATTAGACCAAATCATTCCACAATCTCAGGGGTTTCCGTGTAGAAATGTTGCTGAGTTGTCAGTTCTGGGTCAAGGCCTTTTTTCTTTAATTTGTAGCTTCTGAAATCCCTTTACTCCCCAGTCCATGCAAACACATGGGCAACTCATCTCTTGAATATTTTTCAAGGTTTTTCTTCTACTCTGTAAATCAGAGTGAGATATCAGCTTTGATTTAAAGCTTAGGTCTGCTCATAGTAGATACTATACCTGCTTCAACCTTTTGTATCATGTTCTTTAATTAGTTATAGCCTTTCTATTCTTATTCCAGTCTTAATTTAAAGTCAGTTGGTTTACTAAATCAATTCCAGAATCCATTACCTTGCTTCTATCCCCAGTGCCTTCTGAAGGTTCAATAGCACTTCCATCTTATTTACCTTGCTGCTCCTCCAGTGTGGAATGTGTACAGGCACGTGGAATAAAAGATGCTGGGACAGCATCCTGTTGCTGCTTTTTGAGAGGTAATGTAAGACTAAGCTGGGGGAACAGCAAAGACAAGGAGAGTGCTGAGAAGCTCACACCTTAGGAAAGATCCTTTAGAGGTACCCTACTGTTTGGGGAACCCTGTTCTGCAGGAGCAAACATGCCAGGTTGGCTTCCTTTGTCAGCATCTGGCCTGGCCTTGGAAATGGTCTCTTCTTGTCCATGAGCTAGCTCCTGATAAATGTCACAGTGACTGGGTAAGATGCACAAAGGGACTAAAACCTCTTTTCAAAGGCAACACTACAGTGACTGTCTAAACTGGAGCTGGCTTTCATGGGAACTCACTGGAAGTCTGGACATACATAAAGATGCTTCCTGGTCTTTGGGCTTCTAGAGAATCACTTGTATTAATAGGTTTTGGTGATATGTGATTGCCTTCAGCTCTGTTGGATTATCTCCCATCTGAGAGGAGGGGATGTCATGTACTGTTGATGTCATGTCTAAGGAGGTTGAATTTTGCAGATTTGTTAAACTTAGTGTGAGACAACCAGAAGTGCCTAGTGCTCAAGCTAATTGCACCTTGAAAGGGAGAACTCAGAAACCTCTTACCTGCTTTTTTATTAAAATCGCATTGCTGTGTTGTAGTTGTGCCTCAGACCCATCTTCTGATTGCCTTAAAATTAAGCTTGAAAACTTCTGACAAAGATGTGTAATGTAGATTGGTCTTCTAGTTGAGTTCAGGCTACTAAGTGGGGTCAGACTATTCTTGGATATGTTGGAGATGGAGGAACATGTCAGAAAGTTGGTGTGGGAGGTGATTTTCTGGAGGGGGTTTCCCTTGTAGTGCTGGGCTGTGACCTGCTCCCAGTTGCCCATCACCAGCACCTGTTGTCCTCAACAAGCTCTGACAAACCTCATGGCTAATGTGGCTGAAACCCTCTCCTTTCCCTGAAGCTGCCTTCCTTTTCATTCATTGATTCAGCTTTGCTTAAAGGAGACCTGCCTTTGACAAGACACAAAGGCTGCTCTGGGGCTCAGCTTTTCCCAGGGGAGCTCTGTCTCCACACTCACCAGAGACAAGGGAACGTCAGCAGGGTGAGTACTTTTAAGGCCCAGTGCTTTGGCTGGGCTGTTAGGAGGACAACTCCTCAGTGAAATAGTGTAACAAAAGGGAATGTAGAGGGTGGGAGGAATGCATTAGTGCCTAGGCAGGCCTCCTCCTAGGTCATTTCTGGTAGAGCCTTTATGAAGGCAGAGTCTTTGCACGCAGCCATCCCGGCTCAGCTGTTGATGGTACCACTCTTCCAGAGAGGTGCTGAGGACATCTGTAGAGCCCTGAACAGGGAAGGCTGCAGAGATCTTCCCGAGGCACAGCTAACTTGAAAGCCAAGTGCTGCTCTCTCCCTGTGACGTCACAGGTCTGTGCATGGCCAACATTGCCTCCCTGCAGAGCTGACCTGTCCTGGTTGGGGCTGTGTCAGCTGGGATAAGATCTGCTGCTGCTGAAAGAGTGTGTTTGAAAGGTCTGCCCTGGGACATTTGGCTCAGCTGAAGCCAGGCATCTCTCTTGCACCACGTTTCATCTCATTTAACAGCTGCTGAAGAGCCTGGCAATCTGCATGTGTTGGGACCAGTGTTAGCTGTCTGGTTTCTGTGGATAATGTTGTGGGAATGGTTTGCTGCCCAGAGCAGTCCCCATGAAATGTGTCTGAAAGCCTGCTATATGATTTTGAGGTTCATCTGAAGGGAACATATGTGTACCCATAGTAATGGTGATCCACTGCACTTCCTGATGGGCTCTGGGGGAGAGAGGCATGGGAGTGGGAAAAGAAGAAATGGCCAGGACAGCAGCTGGGTTTGCATGGCAGATGTGGGTACCTCTGAGCAGTGTGGGTATGATAAAGTTCCTGAAGTGGTTTTGGGCTGCTCAGGAAGAATGAAATCCCTGTAGCAGCTTGTTCTCCTGCACTGGGGTCAGGGAATTATTTGAAGCAGCAAGACAATGCTAAGTGGCATTGTTAGAAATACTGAAACCTCCTTCTGCTTATGTGCTCTACAGCAGATTCCTGGAAATGACCATATGATGATGCTGCAGGTTGTATAGCTGCCAAAGTGTTTAATAAGCAGAGACCTGACCCTGGTGATGGGAGGGCTGAGAATGGTGCTGAAAGTGCACTGAGAGTGTGCAAGGTGTAGTTACGTGGTCAGATGGAAGAGCTTGTTAATGGATTGATCTCATCCAAGTCCATCCAAGCTTGATGCTCAGTGGAGTCATTAAGGGATAAAGATGAAGGAATGGAGAAAGTAGATAAAGGGGTAAGAGGCTGAATAGAGTGATCATTAAAATGAATACTTATTAAAATGATCATCCAAATAGAGTCCCAGCAGTGGATTGAGGTAGGACTGGCCCTGCAGTGCTCCAGTGAGAAGGATGTGAGCAAGGCACATAATGGAGAACCCTCTCCCAAGCAGCTGGGACACTTTAGGACAGGCAGGTGACACTGCAATGCTGTAAGTCCTCCTAAGGAGAAGCAGGGGGCTAGCAAGATCAAGTGAATCTCGTAGTGTATTTGCTTCTGATAAATCACCTTTCAGAGAGAAATTTTCATGCTTGTACTCAGCTCTTGAAAGCTGTTGTGCTCTCTCACAGCTGGCTACTTGCTTTTCTGCTTGGCTGACAGCTTCCCAAAATTTCAAGAGTGTACAGAGGCTTGTGTTAAACCTGCATGCTTCTTCCTTCATTACCTGCCTGACAAAAATTATGTAAGAAATAGCAACAAGAAAACTTCTTTATTTTATAACTGAAGCATGGACTTGAAGTCCTAAATAAATTCATATCCCAAAGCAAATGACTATCAATTCTGTCTCTAATAAAGCAGGCAAGATATTACTGTTAAACATGGAATGGTTTCCCCAGAGAGGGCTGGAGGGTGGGAATAGGCAGGAAGGGTGCACCTCCTGCCCTTGGCCATGCACGTGTGGGTGTCACAACTGGCACAAGACATGGGCTTGTGTTTCCATACAAAATCTATCTGCTCTGCTCCCAAAGTGAAATCTGCCTAAAGGCTTGCTACCCCTGCCTGCACAGCTAGCCTGTTGGAAGGACTGTCTTCTCTGAGATTCCAGGAGGTGACCTGGCTGGTAAGTTATAAAGACCATTTCTCACTGAGTGACCATGACTTGTTGCTGCATGTGGTAAGACATCCTCATCCAAAAATTTTTAGGAATTTGGTCTCAGTGAGTGGGTTTTCCCTATTGTTTTAATTTCTCAGCTTGGTTCTCTTCCACCTCGCTGATCTCTGGCTGCTTGTTGTCACTGCTGCCAAGCTCTTGTGTATATAATTTAAGCTCTTTCATAAATTAGCCCTTACCTCTCTTAATGGTGCCTGGGCTCATCACCTGTGATCAGCTCAGTTCCATGTACTGATCCCCCCCTTCTTGCTTTGCTTTCAGGAAACCGAGTGATTAATGTGATATACTTAGGTCCTAGAGGCTTATCCTAAATCCCAGAACACAGCAGCTGTTCGAGTGGGTTAAATGCTCCTTCATCACTCTCCTCTTCCTTGAAGGAGAGGAGGAGCAAAGGAAAGGCAACTGAAGAGTGAGACCTTTATGGCAAGGGTTGTATGTGAGGCAGAAGTGGTGGGGATGCAGTTGACAGCTGTTTGAGAAAGGAATGTGTGCAGTAAGATCTGCTGAGTGACTACACACTTCAGCGCTGTGAACAGTGGAGCTCTGCTGTTTAGAATGAAGCAAAACCAAAGCAGCCCATGGTTAATTCGTTCCTGTTCTTGCTGCAGAGGATCCAGGCCTAGAGCAGCTGGCATGGAGAGCACCATATAAGTCCCTGCCCTTGAGCAAAGAATTCAAGGCAGATCTGTCCCTTTCAGGCTGGAGGGAGTGGGCAGCAGAGGGAACTTCTGCCTCGAGGCAGCTGTGCAGTGTGGTGGTGTTCAGGACGTGTCTGTTTTACTGGGGATGCTCAGCTGCTGCCTGGCAGTGGTCCGGTCATAACCAGGCTGGTTTGGCTTTTCCCATTCTCAGTATGATTTCCAGAATGTACAGAGGGTAGAGGCTCCAAAGGTATGAGAACTGAAATAACATGTGTCATAAACTTACTGGTTTTGTATTGCTAGCTCTTGACTGAATGAGGTCAGCTGCCAGTCGTGAGAAAAGATTGCAGGAAACAGGCACCCAAACAACACCCAGCTGTCAGGGCCCCACTAACCAGTGGTTTTGTTGTCGTGCAGAACTTGAGTGCGGGGCTGCCCTCAGGCCAGATCTGCCACGATGAGCAGCGGCTGGAGGTGATCTTTGCAGATCTGGCCAGGCACAAGGACGATGCTCAGCAGCGCAGCTGGGCACTCTATGAGGATGAGAATGTCATCTGCTGCTACCTGGAGGAGCTGCTTCACATCCTGGTGAGTAAATGCCTCTCTTTATGAGCAGAGCAGACAGTGCTGGTGAAGTTCCCTTTTTTGACCTCCTTCACCCCTCCCTGTATTGCCACTGGATCTGCTGTTTCAGGGGCACAGGTTTCTTGCATCCTTTACTATCAGTAAGCTGTACCCCTCTCTGTGGGCTCTGCAGTGCTCTTGAGCTGCCTTTACTCTCCATTCCATGTTACAAAGCTGTTCTGAAAAGCGTTACTGAGCTGTTTGTAGTAGTTTTGGTATTTACCTGTCACAAGAGGATATAAACCCTCACGTCCAAAAAAACCCAACCTCCCACAGAAGACCTGGAAATCCCTGGCGAGGCCCATTTGAAACATCTTCCATTTAAGATATCCTCTGTTGCTAGGAGGTACCTATGGGGTTAAGCTCATTAAATGCAAAGAACATTATTTGCTGCCTTGAAAGTGAGCTTTAAAGCTGTTTTAGTGAAAAGTATAAATCATCTCACACATCTCTGCATACAGGAGAGGAACATGCCCATAGCGAACAGCAGGAATTACTGTCCCAGTGCTCTCACTAGTATGTACAAGGCCGTCTGTGTCCAGGGATGACTTGGGAACTGCTCTCAGTGCAGTGATATGGTCTGTGTTTAAGGGTACTGGTGTGGGGTTTGCTCTGGCACTGTTTTATAGTCCTCTCCAGTTCTGACATAAACAGAACAGGTAAATTTTCTGTAATAAATGCCAGGGTCTTTGTCACTCCACATACAGCCCGTGCTGCCTTGCTGTGGGCCTACAGGGGGAGGCTGAGTGGGGTTTTGTGCAACCATTTCCTCATAACTTAGGGGTGGGAGGAGACATACTTCTCAGGATGGTAACAGTGCTGGAACCTTACTGCATGTAACTGTGTGGTGCTCTCAATCAGGTGCTGCTCAGGTCACATTTTAGGTATTTTTAGCCCCGAGACATGCGCTGTGGCAGAGGCATTTCTCAAGAATCCACTTTGATGATGAAGGGTGATGATTCTTCACCTGTTTCTGTGCTCTGCCTTCAGTTTCTTTGTGAGATGTTTGGGCTACTGAGATCTGAAAGCAAGTGGACTCCTGTGAGGTCCCTGGAGCAGGCACCTTCTGCTTTGATGTGTCACTGGGTTACCTGTCCATTCCTTCTTCCAGACAGATGCAGACCCTGAAGTTTGCAAGAAAATGTGCAAGAAGAATGAGTTTGAATCTGTCCTGTCCCTTGTGGCTTATTATCAGATGGTAAGATGGTAGAATGCACCAAATCTCTTTTCAAGATTTCCCTGAAGATGCAAAAGAGCAGGATTGGTACAATGAATGTATATAAGATGTTTCCCTTGGATAGGTCTCACTGAAATTGCAGCATATCCCTTTTGAGTGCTGGCTAATGTCAATGTGTGCATGGAAGTTGTGTGAAGGAGCAGAGGATGCTGTAGACTTTGAAGCTTCAGGCTAGCAGTTGGCAAGGGTAAAGCTTTCAAGTTTTATTGGACCATTGAGGGACAGCATTGCCATCACTGGTATCTAGAAGGATTTCAGAGGATGCCTTGGGAGATCTGACAGGCTGTGATTGCTCTTCTTTTACTTGATGCACTCTCATGCATTAGTAAACAACTTTGCTTAGGAAAGTAAGTAGTGAGTAGAAGCCTTGGGAGTGAGGAAGGAAATCAGTATTTAGAGGAAAAATTTGAAGTTTTGCCTTAAACACCTTTGTAGTGTTGCTTTGCCCCTTTTCTTCCTGGAATGTTCTGTTGCAGGACTCTGTGGGAGTAAAAAACTTGTCCCCATCTTATCCCTAAGTTCCCTGCTACAGCACATCAAGTCTTGTGGCATTTTGCTTTCATCTGACACTTTTGTGTCTGAACCCAGATCTCAGCATCAGGGGGCTGTAGCATAGCTGACAGCAGCAGGAAGGCAGGCTGTGCAAAACAGAGCCTGCTGACTTTCACTGAGCCTGCACTTCTCTGACCACAATTCCAAGGAAGCCTGACCAGATACAGAGCAGTTGGGTGTCCTGTCCTGGCTGCTGTCATGTCCAGTGCCAGGGCTTGGCTCACTTGTGTTCTCTGAACCCTGGAGTTGCTGGTTGAGAGTGCAGTATGCAGGATACCTCAGCATCAGAGCTCCTGCATGGGAGGTGGAGGCTGAGCATCATCTTTGCTGGAATCCTTGCATGGTCCCAAACTTTCTGAGGAGAGCTTGCAAATGTTACCTTGTGAGGAAACTTAATCAGAGCAGTGTTCACAAAACCTTACTCTACTCAGAGAATCCTGGCTACCCAGCACATTCAGTCTGTTTGCTGGGGACAGGTATGGGTTGTGGATGAGTTACCAGATTTAGTGGATGATGTGAGACATCTCAGATCTGAGCTCTGGCTGTCGCATGCCCTCTGACCACGTGCCAACAACCTGTGGCCAGCCCAATTGTGAACATTATTGTAAAATGATTCCTGTACTGTTGTTAAAAGCTTTTAAAGCTTCTATGTGCATGTCACCCTGGGAAGGTCTGTGGCTTCCCAACAACAGGAACTTCTAGAAACTGTGTCTGTGCCTCAGAGTGAGCCCTTGTCTAGGACATGGTTTGATCTAACAAATTGGTTTTGCAGGAACACAGGGTGCCATTGCGCCTACTGCTGTTGAAGTGCTTTGGAGCCATGTGCAACTTGGATGCTGCCATTATCTCAATGCTTGTGAATTCTGTGCTGCCGATGGAGCTGGCCCGGGACATGCAAACTCACACACAGGGTGAGCCAGATCTGCTGTTCCCATGGCCCTGGGAATATGTCCTCCCATTACATGATTTGCAGCAGCAGCAGTGGCCTCCCATTGCCTGTCTGCTCTATGTGCCCAGTGCTCAGGGGGGAATGGTGTCTGGTTTTAAAGTTACTCAGGTAACAGCTGTAACTGGGGAATGCACAGGAAGGGATGTTTCAGTCCAATCACGTGAGGCCCTCCAGCTCTTGAACATGCCATTAATGATCTGTCACTTTTTCTAGATGTCTTAAAACACATTTTGAGTAGTTTCAGTTTTGTTTCATAGTGCTAACAAGAGACACCTGCAGATCTCAAGGAAGATCTCTGCAGTTTCTTCAAGAGTTTTTTGCAGCGTTCTATACCCAATTTTTGTGGTGTTTCATTGTGGTAAATGAGATGTGTGCTGGTTAAAGGAAAGGGCCTCTCTCCACCACTGTGCCAAGAGAGATGGTAGTGCTAATGTTGTGAGTATTGCAGTCCTGGTCCTCTACAGGATAGTGCCATCGCCCAGGTTTTCCCAGCTCTTTGCTTTCCATACTCAGGCTTTGCCCTCATGTTCCTTCTACTTCACACTCCTCCATTTGCTAGGATGACCTGTTCCTGTTATTAATAGGAATGTTCTTCATGCCCTAGAGCTCCTGCTTAGCCCAGTGTCCTTTATTTCCGAACAGCCAGAAGTAGATGCTGGGAAAAAGCCTAAGAGTAAGGTGAACAGGTAGTAATATTCCCCTGGCATTACCTTCCAGGTCCTCACACATGGCCTGATCCTGGACAGTCACAGCTTTGCTCCCTAGTTTGAAGCCAACCTGTAGGTCACCAGTGCTGGGAGTAGCATATTTCTCTTAAAAGGACAATGAAAATCCATTGTCTTGTGCTAATTGTGACCCACAATTTGAGTAGCTGTTGAGTGACTACGTGGATCAAATAAGAAGAGCCTGGTGTTTGCAGCCTTGCTGCCCTGGTTGCAGTCTTTTAGTTTGTTGGGTGTCATGAAGCTGTGGAGGGGTATAATTTGGTGATGAAGCTGTGTAGGGATTGACAGGTACTGTCCCATCCATTTCCTGTGAACCGAGTAAATGTCGCAGATGACCACTTTGAACCTGCGTAATAGACATTCCTGTCCCCAGCATCCCACCACAGACTGCCAACCTGACTGTGGTGGGAAGTATTAATAGGGCTCATCTCGTGTCTGGAAAGGGCTATGGGAGATGAAAGAAGATGTTGCAGAAGGCTTTGCACTTGTATCTGCTTAGATACTTTGAAGTGCAGGCATTTCAGGTGAGGAGGGTGGCATTTCAGGGCAGGGCTGGTGGGACTGCAACTATTACTCATGTGTTGGCTACGCTTCCTCTTTTGTTACTGCTGCTTATAAATTCTGTGCTGTGAATTTACCACACTCTTGGTGTTTAATCTGGTTATGCCAGAAGCATCTTCTCCAGGCTGAGGTTTTACTGCTCAAGAAGCAAATGCTCCTTGGTATTGAGAATGTGACTTTGCTCCTGTGGCAACATTTCACCTGATTTTGTACTGCCAGAAATAAACTTTATTGTGCCTCCATCATTCATTCACAAAGATTGTCTCCAAGTGAGCATCCTGTACACCTTCCCTAAAAGGGTTCTGTCTCTTGCCCCGTTCCTGATCTGTCTTTGTGCAGGCAGAATGGGCTAGTCACCTTTCTTAATCCTTGCCTGGTTGCAGTGATGCTGTGTTTTGTCTGGGGCTGTGTCATTCCAGACTGCACAGCTGATTCAGCCTCTTGATGGGTATGGAGCTTTGAGTTCTGAGCTATGTGACTTCTGCACACCTCTGCTGATCTCCAGGTAGTACTTAGGCTGGAGCAGGTCTCTCTCTCTCTCAGCAAGTCTTAGCTCTGCTTTGGGATCCTAAAGGTATGGCAGTGGAAGTGGGTGAGAAATGGCTCTATTGTGTTCTCTGAGCTGACAACATGCAGCTCTGCAGCATCTTCCTTTCCCTAGCATCATCTCAAGGTGAGGATTTTTTTCCCTCTTTGCTGTAAGGTGGTTCGTTGGAGGGTGAAAAGCTACTCCTCCTTTGCTGACAGACCACTGTGTGGATACAGGAACCTCACAAATCAGTGTCTTCATCCTGTGCTGCTTTCCTTGTGCTCAGCTTTATGGTAGGCACTTGTGCAATGGCATCTGTGCATCATCCAGTCCTCTCAGCCTTCACAGTGGGGCTGCAGGCCAACCATCCTTGGCCCAAATGTGTCTGTCCTTCAGAGGTGTTTCAGGGCATTAGTTATTCCCTCCTGCCATTCTGGTGCTTTACTGCTTCATATGCTGCCAGCAAATGGCAAGCTTGTGTGAAAACATGACCTTGAATCCTAGAACGACTTGAGCTTATTTTGGTTCTAGAAACTGGGAAATAGCAGCTGATCTGTGACATGCTGTGGAATAGCTAACCCCTTCTGTGAGTGACTGGAGCCAGAGCAGTCAGTGCCTGCACTACACAACTGGGGAGTGTGGAACTGGCTGCATCAGCTCTCTGGAATCCCTCCTGGCTTATTATTGAGGAGCAGCTGAGGCAGAAGCTCTGTGGATGCTGGATGCCTTTGGTGAGAAGGGCTTTACTCCGGGACTGATGCAGGCATGTTGGCTGCTGGCCAGTTCTTCTGCAGATGTTTGGGTGTTACTGCTTCTGGACGGCTCCTTCCCTCTACTGCACCTGGCCTGCATATCTGCCCATCTTAGAACACCTTATAATAAGTCACAGCAAGACAGAATCAGCCAGAACAATTCCAAACAAAACAGACGGAGATAATCCAGTTTGTAATCGTGACTTTCTCCCTTGTTGCAGCACAGTTTACATGCAAGTCAGTTGTCAGGCTCTTCTCCATTCAGTCATAGACAATTGTGTCTGCTCCCAGTGCCTACATTTCACACTGCTGTGTTTAGAAGGTGGAAGCAAGGTTTCCAAAGGCATCTGGGAAATGCTTTTCATGCACGATTACAGCTTCTCACCACTATCTCAGTAGACTTTAGCAATGCAGGCTGGTATCTCTGCCACCTGTCATGGCTACTTCAGTGATGCTTATCAGCTGTCAGCAGTCTCTCTGCCTCAGGAGAGCTGCATTGATGCTATTTAATTTCTGACAGCCACTGGTGCTGCTCTGTAAGTTAGAAGTTCTCCAGCATGGTGAGTCTTGGAGTCTTGTCCTGCTGCAGCTGGGACACTCCCAAAAACTTGTAGAGCCTGTGCAGAGTGAGTGTCCTGGGTTGATCTGATTTTGCCCCAAGTTCAGGTTTCTGGCTGTTTCATCATTCTTTGATTTGTTGTCTTCAGGGAAATGCAACAAGATTTGCCTCCTAGTGATGCAGACTACTGTCAACCAAGACGAATGCACATCAGCTAATGGCAGATGGACCAAGGAGGTATAAAATTAGTCTCTTCACTCCCATCTCCAATTTATCACTGGCTTCTGGCTCTCACTTAATTTCATTGCTCCTGATGTGATGAGAGAAAATGTTCTGTTGATGAAAGAAAGCCTTTCTAGGAATATGAGAACAGCAGCTCCCTGTGTCTACCTACTGCAGTGTCCTGCCTCTGAGACCCAGCTCCTGTAGCCACAGAGGAAAGAATGAAGAAATCGTGTGGTGACCAGTTTGTCAGATCCATTTTCTGCTACAGTGTGCTTTGGCATCACTGTCACCTTACAGCTGAGAATTTCTTTTATAAGAAGTATGAATTATAAAGTCATTAAATATTCTCCTTCTCTGTTTACAGAGAGTAAACAGCAGTTTTCAGGCTTCCTGTGCTGCCACATGGTATACAAACTCTTAATCTTGTTCATACTGTAGTATCTGGTTAAGCTGCAAATTACCTATTTTTACTCAAAGTACTTGCTGATTGAAAACTGAGGTGTCATGTGGAACTGTGACTGTGTGTGCTTTGAGTGGAGAGGCTTTGCTGACAGAGCTGACTTTCCAGGGAGCATGGGACTGGAATGGCTCCAGTAGCATTTTGTCCCCCATGCTGACAGTAAACCTGAGAGCTGCCAAACTGTTGCAAGTCCTTTGGCCGAGTCCAGGAGTAAGTGGAGACAGTGAAGGCATCAGCTTTTGGTCAAAGCCAAACTGCAAGGTACAGATGCTTAGAGATAGGTTGATTTGTGCCCGAAGAAGTGAAATATCTTAAAGGGTTTGGAGGGGGCACTGGAACTGGTGTGATTTGTGCAGGACAGCCATATGGCCAGGAAAAGCATCATAGATTGAAGGGGCCTTTTCCTCCTCTGATGAAAAATAGTTTGGGTCAGTTTTTCACAATTACCATTTCAGTTTCCTTGAGCCACAGAGCTCTTTCTGGCAGATGTAGCTGAATTTTATTTAGCCACTATGTGTGATAACCTGTATATAATAGTACTAATTTTCCTATTGCCTTCAGATTTGATGAACTGGACAGAAGCTACATTTGATGAGGGAACAGATCCTTTTCCATGACTTTTTTTTTTGTTCTACAAACATCTATTGCGAGGTATCCATTAATTAAAATTCAGGAAGGACACTGGCAGGTGTTCTTTGGAGCATTCACATATAGCTATTGCCAGCAAAAATTGTGTTGGAGTAGCAGGCTCTGGGATGTATCAGTGCTGGAGATGAGTGGTCTGGGAGATGGGCAGATGCACAGCCTGAGCAGTGATCTGCTCTCCCCAGGGACCTTTTGTACCTTCAGGCAGAGCTGAGGTAGCAAAAGTAGAGCAGTGCAGAGATGGTAACAAGCAGCACGGCTGTCTGGAGGTGGTGTTGGTTGGAAGAGGCAGTATTTTGAGTTGGCCAGATGGATGCTTTTTCTGGGTTCAGTAATTACATAACTATGGGATGTGTCCTGGGACTGTGCAGGGGAGGTTTTTAATTATTCAGATCAAGTTTGCTCAGATGCTCTGAAGTGGAGGAGAAAAAAATAGAGGACTCTTGTTATGATTATTTTTAAATTGCTTTGGAAACACAACGGCACAGAAGGCGTGTGGTGTGCTAAACGGGGAAAAACACCCTTACTGCTCAGTCAATACAGGAATGAGGAGCAGGCTAATCAGTGTTAAATGCCTTTATTAAATGTGTGACTTCCCAGCTCCAGCTGAGGAAAGGTTTCACATCCTCAGAAGAACTAATGACAGGATCTTTGTCTTACAGATCATCAAAAGCTGTGTTACTCTGCACTGGTGCTGGCCATGATGTTCTCTATGGGGGAGCCCCTGCCATATCACCACTATGGTAAGAGTGGGTTGTGCTCATTGCAGAGCTGGGCATGGGATGTCTGGGGCATGCTGGCAGATATGGGGAAGGGACTTTTCCTGATGGTCAACGTGGGGGACAGCTCAGTGGAAGGCCCAGCAAGAGTAGGGTCTGTTCTTTATCAATAGAGCCTGGCAGCTGAAGCACTGGGCTGAGATGCCAGATTTCCGAAGAGCAGCATAAATCTGGGTTAGAGCAGTGGATGACTGAATACCACCCTGCAGGTGACATGGATTTGCCCATCCCCGTGACTAACCTCTGTCCTGTGCGAAAGCATGCACCTCTCACTTGCTTGGATACTGTCTGCTGATGAGGCTGAGATCCCAGATCTCTGCACAAACACCCAGTAAGGCTGTCAGCTGCATAATGTGGCCTCCTTATGGTCTCTCTTCTAGCAGGATAATGCAGCCCTCTGTAGTTTAGGCTCTTAGGGAAAGTGGAGATGATTAAGGGTATTGCAGTCAATAATGAAGTGCAAGTATTCTCCCTGATTTATCCTCTGTCCTTTCATTTCAGCCAGAAAGCCCTGCCTACTTCCTCCCAAGGCTGTATTGTATTTGGGAAATTCTGGGCTTAATTTTCCTAGAGATGCAGTAGAGACTTTTATAAGTACCTTGTCAGCAGCTTTACCTTAAGACTGGGTAAACCTGTACAAGATTTAAACTGGTGCAGTAGAGGCTGGAATGAGCCTCTACACCTCCTGTTTTTCTCTACTTGTGTAACCCTGGCAGTTATGTCCTGCAGGTGGACTTACTTGCATGAGCTCCTGAGCTTTCCTAATGGCTGAATTGAAAACTAGGTTATTACTAATGATCTAGATTATTAGGGGTTTTTTTAAACGAGATTAATTAAACCAGTGGTCAAGAATACCAGTCTCTTCCTACCTTGAAGCCTTCACTGCTCGCATTGGTTTTTGCAAGAGCTAGAGCAGGATTTGGTGTTTTGTTTACTCAAAAAAAATTGCTAGTTGGGGGTACCAAATTTCAGCAATCTCCTGCACTCTTTGTGTCTCACACAAAGATGCTCCAGTGGTCTGTCTACTCCACTTGAAGAGCCCTTTATTCCCTGGAGTGTGACACTAGCACTCCACTAATGATTTTTAAGCATAAATGAACAGAGAAGTGACTTGGATGGTCCCTTCTTGCTTGGTTTATTTTCACTCTGCTGTAAATGCCCCTTTCTCCTTGTGCAGAACATCTCAACTCTCAGTTTGTGCAGTTCCTGCTCGATGTGATTGAGGATGGGCTGCCCTCGGACACCACTGACCAGCTGCCTGATTTATTTGTCAACGTCCTTCTGGCCTTCAATCTCCACATTCCAGGTTGAACTGGTGCTGCTCTGCCTCGGCAGGATTTCAGCGGTCTGGAATGAGAGTGTGAAAAATGGGGAGGGAGAATCTCACTGGGTCTTGATGGTGCTATAACCACCAACCAGCTCTCCTAGTCTCTGGCACCATGTTACACTGTGTTTAACTATGGCGAAAAACCCTAGAAGAAAAAATGGTCGGAGAGCCCCTGCCCAGCAGCTCTGGGCAGCTCAGTGGATTTGTCACTGGGCTTCCATGGTGCCCAGTCAAAAGAGTTGTTGGGCTGGACTTGCAGAGCATGAATGGGGTTAATTTATAGGCACAGGGAGAGAAAATGCTTCAGTGGGCATTTCTCCATACCAATTCAGAACAAAAGTCCTCTGCCTTCTGTGGGTCTTGGCAAAGCTTCTGCTTCCCTGTCCACACTGCCTGAAGCTCATTCAGAGCCAAGCTGTTGAGGCCAGGTCCTTTAGCATTGACCTGAGCTGTGCTCTCCCCTGTTTTCCCTTGTTCTCTATTCTCTCTGCCCTGCTGAGCTCCAGGAGGACAAACAGCAGATCAGGTCTTTAGGGAAGAGCATCTTCCTTCCCTCTGCCTGCACATTTTGAAGCCTGTTGGAAGATTGGAGCATAGTTCCAAGTCCTGCTAAGAGAGGCCATTCCTTAACCCAGTCTCCTGTTGCTCCAGTTGTCTTAAGTCAATTATCTATCCATGATCTGCTTCATAACATTATCCTTGATTTTTTTGGAGAGGGGGGAGGATAAAGCAGCAATGATATGTCCAGTAATTTGCCTGTTATTTTGGGTTGTGCTATTAAAATTTATGCTAAAGTTTCTAATTTCACGTGAAAGTTGATTGCACAGAGACTGACTAAGTATATCTCTGCTGCTTTCATTCATTACCCTATCCATCCCACACTTACCCAGATCCTTACTGGCTGCAGTAATTAGGCAGTAATGCATAACAGACAGTGTGTTTCTGGGGATTATTGCCCACCTGGGGCGTAGCTGAGAGCAGTGACTTGTTCTCTGATGCTAAGAACATGTTAAATGATGTTCACATTGCTTATTGGTGAATTTTTTATATCTGTGTCTGCAAGATTCATCTATCATGCAGTTCAGTGGTGCAGCATTAGTTCAAAAAATCTCCTAAATGCATATTATATTGACAACCTTCAGGATCCTGAAACACTTTGCAGCCTGTGAAATATTATAGGCCACAGAAATAGCCACACTGTGCTATTTATGTGATTGAGTGTACACACACACAAAAAAAAAAAAACCCAAAATCCTAGGATAAAATGTATTTTACAGATCACTCCCAGAGCAGGCAAGGAGACAATTCCTAGAAGTCTTCAGCCTGTACCCTTTCACAGCAAGGTACAAACACAGCCGAGTGCTGGAAAAAACTTTTCTCTTCTGGGATGCTCCCAGGACCCTTCTTAAGGGAACTTGTAAGACTCTAACTTCCAGAAGGGTACTGCTGATAGGAAGTAAGAAGGTACCAAAGAATGGAGCCCTTGGCTGCAGAGGCTTGTGAGCAGAGGTGATGTTTAACAACATAAAGCCTTTACAAGGTATTTTCCCAGTGTTTGGCTGGCAAGGTGGGAACCCACACGTGAATCAGATATACAGAGAAAGCACCAAGTCCCAAGTGTTTCGTGTGCTGTTTCCAGATTTATTTCACCTTCTCTCCCTCTGACAACCTGCTCTGTGGCCTGCAACTTTTTGTAGCCCTGATAGACTGTGGTTCTCCAAAGCTCCCCAGGGTACTGATGTGAAATAGGAGCCAGCCATTAAGTGTTTTTATCACTGTGGTCTTCAGGAGACAAAGGGAGATACTGAACAGGTTTCTTCCTTAGTTCCAGAACACAGTGTGATCATGACTACAATAAGCAAGCACTCCAACATCAAGACTTTCACAGAGAAGCTGCTGTTGCTGCTGAACAGAGGAGGTGAGTGTGTGTGGCACTGTTACATGCCTGGCAGGGGGTGCACATAAATGCTTGGGGAGACAAGCCCCATGCTTGTTATGGGGCAAGATGTCAGGGATATGCAGGTAGCTGAGGAGCTGTCAGCTCAGGCTGTGCTGTTGCTTCCTGGTGAGTTTGCGAAGGGTGACAGTCTGCATTGCTGAGGATGGAGCTGCACAAGGAATAAGGTAATTGGCTAATGGCATTTCGGGAGAGAGGAGTGGCTGCCATTTCCATACTTCTGGGTCAGAGCAGCTCCATCTCCAGAGCATGGACCAGCTGCCATGGGAAACCTCTTTTCTGAGAGGTTCTGGGCCACTTCTGTCCTTGGACAGGCAGAAGACTCAATGCATGCTGGAACACAAACCTCTGCCGGCTAATACCTGCCCTGGGGGAAGATGCAGAGGGAGCTTTTGTCTTCTGAAATGCTGCTTATATTGGAACTTTCCATTTCTGAACTGCTAGCAGAGGGTTAGCCTTGTGTCTGCTTCAGTCATGGAGTGAAATCCAGTGTACTTGTAGAGCTGTTGTAGAGCAGATTGCTGGAATGCTGGAGCGCTCTGCAGGAAAAGCGGTGCCAGGTCTTTCAGCCTGTGCTGCAGGCCACTATTGTGCTTTCTAATACCTTCTGGAGCACAGGGGCTTTGCTGCCTGAAAGAACTCATTTTGTTGAGTGGCTGGAAATAACCCATCCTGTGATGCATGCAGCTCATCTTAGTCTGGCTTTAGTTCTCTTTGGGGCTGCAAATCACCGTCTGCACACTATATCAGCTTGAGGGCAGCAGGCACATTGGTGCTTTTCTGTCTGGCCTCCTCCCAAAGCCTTTGTTTAGCCCCTTCCCTGCCAGATTCCCTGCAGAGATCACCTTACAGTGAGGAGCTGGAGAAAGAGGGGGGCCACAACCTAATGAAGATGCTTCTGTTTTGTCCGCCTTCCTGACAACTGCTGAGGGAGCTGCCATGGCCCAGAGCCCCTCTTGGAGTCTGCAGGGATGTGTTTTGTAAGAAAACAGGATGTGGTGGCTCATTTAAACTTGGAAGTGTTTCTTTTCTTGCTTCGGGGACAGTACTAGCCTGGTCTCTGGTGAAAGCTTGTTTTTGGTACGGGCTCTGATGGGCTTTTCAAAGGGGTTATTGGACCCCTCTTAATAAACCAGGGAGAAAATGAGTGGTGGCTGTTCAGCAAAAATAACAGATACTGAGAGGTGATGTGCTTATGCACTCTCACCTGGGATGGTCAGTGAAACAAACAGTGATTAATGCTAATCATAATGAGTTTGGTCTCATCTTGGTAACCTGCAGAGCTTCCATCCTGATTACACACCAATGTGCAAGGCACTGAGGTCTTTGGGCACAAAAGCTATCCATGGGCAGGGCAGCCTCTTCTCCAAAGGCT
This sequence comes from Zosterops lateralis, assembly GCF_965231275.1. Lineage (NCBI taxonomy): Eukaryota > Metazoa > Chordata > Aves > Passeriformes > Zosteropidae > Zosterops > Zosterops lateralis. The sequence goes on from NC_139771.1 coordinate 10,093,759, forward strand.
CTAATGAAGGAAGTGCACTGAAGATGGAGCAGAGAGGGGCAATGGGGAGCATATGGCTCAGTACAGTCTCTCTGCCTTCCCCAGATGATCCAGTTTGCATCTTCAAGCATCAGCCTCAACCACCACACTCAGTGCTAAAGTTTCTGCAGGACATCTTTGCCAGCAAGGATACAGCCAGCATCTTCTATCACACAGACATGATGGTCCTGATAGACATCCTGGTGCGGCAGATTGCTGATCTCTCCCCTGGAGACAAGGTGCTCACAGTAACCCATGGGCACTGGGGAAGGGTGCACAGTCCCAAAGCAATGGTGTTTTTCCTGGTCCCTGGTGCCTGCTGGTGCAGGCAAGAGTGGAGTTCTGGGCTGGGCACATTTCTGGGTGTTTAAATCAACCTTGGGAGCTGAGAAGGAAGGGAGGATTTATCCTGCCCAGTACACTAGCATATTTCAAGAAAGATCTGCCAGGCTTCTGGTGGTCTGCACACTTCTGACCAGGGACCTTTGAGAAGAGAGACCCTCTGTGAGTAATAGTATGAGGAATCTCTCTTGTTTGTTGTTGGGAGAGGCAGGGCATGTGCATGTGTTCAAGGGCAGGGGAGGAGCAGACTCTTGCTGTGGGAAAAGCAGAGTTTTCCATAGTTACTAATGATACTTAAGGAAAAGCAGGTGCTTCTAGAGTTGTGCTCCGGTTGATGGTGCAGCAGCAGCAGCTGTTCCTGTGCTCATGCTGTAATGAAGGCTGGCATGCTTGTTTATCTCAATTCAAATCTTTCACTGTGCTCTGTGCTTTGTCTCCCCTCCTATTTGGCAGCTGAGGATGGAGTATCTGTCCCTGATGCATGCCATCATCCGCTCCACGCCCTATCTGCAGCACCAGCATCGCCTCGCTGACCTGCAGGGCATCCTGCAGCGCATCCTGGGTGAGGAGGAGGAGGACCAGCAGTGCCAGATGGAGAAACTGATCATCTTGGAGATTTATAAGGAGTTTCCAGAAATCTCTTCTGGTACCAGCTAATGCTCCTCAGCTTGGACTGGAGCTTGAACCACTTGGATCGACTATGTCTTTTGTTGACACTTTCTTCCCCATTCCCTCCCAGTACAGCTCATACCTTATATCCCTCTGTGTGAGGCCTAAGGTTGGGACAGTGTTCACCTGCCCTTTGGAAGCACCAGCAGAGAGGGTGTGGGGTTCCCCCGGGGCCAGGTGCCTGGGGCAAGCATAGCAGGGTGAGCACTGGCTGGTTCGTGGTTTGCCTGCAAGACTCAGCAGGAACTATTTGGACAGCTGGTGTTAGTGGGAAGGGCAGAGAGCTTGTGGGGGCTTAGCAGCCAGCATGGGGGGATGTTTAGCTGCACTGGTGTCCTGAGGTCCTCAAGAGAAAGGCCTTTGCCTTAGAGTATCACTTATTTTTCATGTGTGTCTCTCTCCCTGCAGTGACCAAGTGGAGTCTGCTGGTGCTTGGAAGAAGCTTTTGTAACATCTGTTTTGTTTCCTGCGCTCCTAGTGCCAATGTGCTGCAGCCCTGCCAAGGGAAAGTAGCTGCTCACTGTCTAACGCCTCACCTAGTGAGCCTTTCACTCCCTCCTAGCCTTCAGCTTTGCCTCTGGGCAGCAGCTCACCTTGGATCATGGAGGTCTTACCCCAGCAGCTGCTTTTCAATCTGCTTTCTATAGTGATGTTTAAATCTGAATTTCTTGCACATTGTGGCAGTCTAGAAGTAAGAGCCATGTGGGTGACACTGCTCCTTGGAAGCCCTTGGCCAGACACAGCACAAAGATGTGTCCTGCCAAGTGAAGCTGCCACTTGCCACCTCTGTTGCAGCATTGCCTTGAGCAGAGGGGCTGCTCTTGGGCAGGCGCGCTGTGATTGTGAAGCGCGTGCATTTCTCGCCTTGAGCTTCATCGTAGCTCTGCCTCACTGCCCTCCCTGTCCCCATGGCAGCACTCAGAGGCAGTGTGAGCCTGGTGTCCAGTAGCTGTTTGTGACTATGCTAATTGTGGGAAACTCTTATTTTTATTTCCTTTAGGTTTCTAGCAGACAGGATTAACTTGCTTCCCTGCTCCAGATAGTCACATGCACTAACGTGGGTCTCTTAGATATTTGTGTGCACAGTGTGGTCACTCCCTGTCCCCAGGTCTTCTTTTGCAGTAGTCAGTGTGGGAGATATGAAACTGGAAATACTGGGCACTGTATTTACTTTTTTTTTTAATGGGAGGGGTGTTTGTTTTGTTTTGTTTTTTGGTTTGGTTTGGGGGTTTTTTTTGTTAGCTTGAGGGGATGACTCAAGCTCTGCAGGCCTGGACTGGCCATTGGGGCAGTGATGCTTTGAGAACAGAGGGAGTTGGCCTGGTAGACAAGGGGGGCAAGGAAGTCAGCCTGAGAATGCCCAAGCTTAATAACCACCTTAGTAGAGAAACCTATTTTTTCCCTGTAAAAATGTATGAATGTCTAAAGGGATCCTGTATTTTCTTAAACACTTAAGTGTAACCTGCAGAAGAATAAAAATGTCTTAAACTGAACTTCTATGAGTGTAGCACTGCCTGCCCAATCCTGTTGTGGGGGCACCGAAGCATCAGGGTGGTTGGATGCTGCCTGCTGCCCTCAGAGGCCAAGCAGTGAGTGCTGATCTCCAAATGGGGGTAATGCAGTAGTTTTTCTTCATTCAGCTTCTTGTCTTGTCTTTTTCTACCATGTTGCTGGCTGACAAGGAAGGGTGGAGGGCAGCAGCACTTGCTAGGGGCACAGCTATCATTCCTGGGGCCTGCCCAGCATTGCTGCCCCACATTAAGGGTTTGGCAGAGCCGGACTCAGTTTGCTTCCCATAAGGTATGCTCAACCTCAGCTGGCTCCCAGCAGAGCTGCCATGGCAGTGAGCCTGGGCAAGAAAGGGTTTAATGGTCTGTATGGAGTGTAATGAATTGCACTTTGGCTGCAGATGTGTGCTCCCAAAATTCAGCCCGTGCCTGCAGCTTTGGGGTGCCTGGGATGGCAGGGCTTCTGCAGTGGGAGGACAGCAGGCACTGGGCAGAGAATGATGTTAGCAGCAGGAAGCTGGTCTCTGCTCCTGGTTCTGTGCCCAGGGAGCCAGCCAGGCCATTGGCACAGCCCTGTCAGGACAGGAGTGTAAATGCCAGGTGCAAGCTGTGCCATGCCAAACATAGGGATGGCATCAAACACAGCTACCTGCAGAATCAGGGCCAGGACTGTCCTAGCTCCTGCCTCTTTGGCCCGTGTCTCCAAAGTCCCCAGGCGTGTGGCCTTGAAGTGTGCAATTTGCACACCTGAGGTCGATCGTGACAAATAAAGGCTGTCAGTGCTCATTGGTGTGTCCCCCATTCTGGCTCTCTTGTGCCCCATTGCTCTGTGCAGCCCATGACTGCACGTGCTCCAGAGCCAACCTTGGCTTGCTTCTGAGTGCAATTGGGGCTTCTTGTTGGCCCATGACCTACTGCTATGGTGAGATGTTCATCTGGCACTTGCCCTCAGTGATGCAGCACAGGCTTTGCTGTGCCAGGCAAACCCAGCAGTGGCAGGATCTGTGTCTCTGCTTGCCAGGAGCCCAGACTGCAGAGCTGGTGGCTTCCATTGGCATCCCTGAGCCATTGCTGTCCACGGGGTTGCTCACCCTATCCCAGCTGCACAGTAGCATGACAACTTCTGCCCCACCACCCTGCTGCCACCACAGCCAAGGGCTGGAAGAGCAGGGGGGCAGCTGGCTATGGGGTCCAGGGGGAGAAATGCACCTGCTGCTCAGGAAAGGCCTTCCTACATCACAAGGAATCAAACTGCAGCCTGTAAACTCGCTGTTCCCACCCAGCCTGCTCAGCAGGTCCTGCTCTCCATGTAGGTAAGGCACTCGATGTTCTTTGCTGTAATATGGTACAGTTAGAGCAGTGTCTCCTTGTATTGATGTTTTTGTTGTAGTGCAACAGTGAAGGGTACTGGGGGCTGGTGGGGGGGAGGGAGTGATACGTTTCCTATGACCTGTGCTTCTGCTTTATTGTCTGGAATGATTCAATTATACAACCATTTTGTGACAGTAATACCCTGATAATTTTCTTCTCCTCCCCTGAGCTGTCAGCTGGGTAATTAGAACAAATAAACTTGAAAGTCTCCATTACTTTTAAAAGTACTGTCTCTCTCCTGATTTGGTTTCCTGATGGCACATCCCCAGTTCGAGGAGGTGTGAAGTATGATCCAGCCAGCGTGTTCCTGTTGCACGTGAGTGATGAGCTGCCTTATGTTAAATGAGGTTTCTTGGGTGAGCTGTGTGCAGGGCCAGGGCTGCTCTGGCATTATCCTAATGGCACTGGGAGGGCTCAAATGGATGCTTAAGGGTCTGTATGGGAGAACATAAATCCCCCAAGAGCACAGTATGTCCATAGCTGGTGTGGCCACAGCCCTGTCAGTGCTAGTGCTGGACCACCCAAGGCAGAGGTGTTATGTGGTGGTTGAGGAATTAATCACAGCAGATTACCCATCCTGTGGAGTTCATAAATTAACATGTTGGCTTCTCCAGGGACTTAGACATCCACACTCACTGGGTGTCAGCCCTGAGCATTGTGTAAGCACCAGGGGAACTTCTCTCTCATGCTGAGCTGTACTGGCCACTATAGGGCCTGCCTGGTACAAGCTCTGCCTGCTCTGCTCACCCTGTGGCTTCCCCGGTGGTGGCCAGGCCTTGGCTTCTGCAGGGGTGATAGTGGTGGGAGGGCATTACCAGCCCTGCATGAGGCTAGCCAGGGGTTTAGAGACATACTGGGTGTGCTGCAGACCCCATGTTGTGTTTCCTTGGTTTCCACCCTCGGAATGGGAGCCCACTTGCTGTCAAACCCCTGATCAGTGGGCAATGTGTGCTCTTCTCACCCCCTCGTTTACACTAACAATTGCTAGGGGACCATCTGTCACCACTGGTGGAATCAAAGCTGGCTGAGAGCTGGTAGTGGCCATGACTAGTGGGGGAGCACTGCAACATGGAGCAGAGAAGGAAAGCACTGGTGATATTAGGATTCAGCACTGTGGCAGCAGCATGTGGGATGCCATGGGCCCAGCCACAGGTGGAGCAGAGGGCACCACCAGGACAGTGGCAGCTGGACCCCTTTGAGGTCCCCAGACCTGCTGGTGCCATGGGGCCAGCACATCTCCTGTGACCCCTCTTTGCTGTGCAGATGGCCTGTGCTCTCCAAAGCAGTGTGCAGTTCCCAAGCAGCCACTTGAATTTCTGCAAAGGGACAGTGGGACCTTGCACAGCCCCAGATATTTCCTGTGGGGTGGGAATATGTTGGAGAGTGAGCATGGCTTCTGCAGTGCTGGGAGTGACAGCTGAGCAGTGGAGTGCCACCTCTAGTGTGAATCCATTCCACTGGTAATTTGTGAGTTTGTTTTGGAAGATATGCAGGGCCCAAACAAGGGCTGCCAATGTCTAGCCTGGCTGTGGTGTGGATATGGGGGTCATCCTGGTCTCCAGCCTGCACACCTTGACTAACAGTCCATCCAGCACAGCAGCACAGGAGGCTCTTGCAGCCCCTTCAGAGCTGGGATGTGCATGGAGGCACATCCTGCCCTTTCCTATCCCATCCTAAACTCCCTCAGTCTCCCAGATTTGCTCTATTTTCCTCCCTACACCGTTCTTTCTTCCCTAGCATTTGCCCCAGTGTGCCCTCTCCTTCAGCAGGACATGGCCAAGGATGGCTTCTACCATGGCACGTGAAACACTAATGACCTAAACCCCGTTAATCCTAAACCTGTTACAAACTCCAGTAGATTAGGACATTAGTTGATTGAATCAAACCAACAACTAAATTATGAGGCTGATGCATTAATAAGTCACCATAATACAAGGGCCTCAAACTGAATTTTCCTTGGAAAAATGTAAGGTTGGTTGTTTTGGTTTTATCAGGGATGCAGGAAGCAAAAAATACAGCTTTCCTCTGGTGAAAGGGACACACCTTGTGGGTGTTGGGGGAAGCAGAGTGGGACAGCTAAATTTGTGCCACGCACTTGGGTGCCCATGGGTGGGGAGCCGGATAGCAAGGGCTGTGACAACAGTTGCATCGCCTGGACGAGCAGGACACAGGGAAACCTGTCCTCATTCAAACAGTAAACCCCATCCTTGCAGATGCCCAACGCGGTGCTGCTTCTAGATGGACACGGGGTAGTGGAAGGGGCCCGTGGCGCTGCCTCCTGCCTCACCGCTGGCACTGTCCTGCCTCGCCCTTTGTGTCGGCGGCAGGGCAGCTCTCCCTCCTGGGCACGGGGGCACCGCCTGGCCCTGGCGCTGACACTGGCGGTGGCCCGAGGACCGTTCTGGCGCTTTGTGCACCGGCGGTGCCGCAGCAGCGGGTCGGTGGCCTCAGCACGGTGTCCCGGTGTCCGCGGGCCCTGCTGTTTTCGCAGGGAGGCTCCGGGAGCCCCTCACCCGGGGCCGGCCCTGCAGCCCCTCGCAAAGAGCTGTCCGGCAGCGCTGAGCCCGCGGGGCTGGCTGCGGGCGGCACACCCCGCTCCAGGGCCGGCAGCGACCACCCCGCAGTGCCCGGTGCGGCCGGCCCGGGGGACGCGTGTTCCGCAGAGCGCCCGGAGTCCCCGCGACACGCACCCCCGGCACAGCCCGCAGCACCGACACAGCCCTCAGCCCCCCGCACAGCCCTCAGCACCGACACAGCCCTCAGCCCCCCGCACAGCCCTCAGCCCTCGGCACAGCCCTCAGCACCGGCACAGCCCTCAGCCCCCCGCACAGCCCTCAGCCCCCGGCACAGCCCTCAGCCCCCCGCACAGCCCTCAGCCCCCGGCACAGCCCGCAACACCGACAGAGCCCTCAGCCCCCCGCACAGCCCTCAGCACCCCGCACAGCCCTCAGCCCCCCGCACAGCCCTCAGCCCCCGGCACAGCCCGCAGCTCCCGACACAGCCCGCAGCCCCCGGCACAGCCCTCAGCCCCCGGCACAGCCCTCAGCACCGGCACAGCCCGCAGCTCCCGGCACAGCCCTCAGCCCCCCGCACAGCCCACAGGACAAGGCACAGCCCTCAGCCCCACACAGCCCGCCCGCCCGCTCGCTCAAGATGGCGGCGTGAGGCGGGCGGGGCCGCGGCGGGGCGGGGCGGCGGGAGCCATGTTGGGGCTGCGGGAGGAGCCGCCACCACCCCCAGCAGCAGCGGCGGCGGGGCAGGGGGCGGCCATCGCCGGCGCGAGCTGGGGCAGCGCCGAGCCCACCGCCCTGCGCCCGGGCCGGGCGGCGGCCGCCGAGGCACCATGGCGGCGGCGGGGGAGCCGGTGGCCGCTCCGAGCCGCTCCTGCTGCCGCCGCCGCCGGGAGCCGCCGCCGCCGCTACTGCTGGTGCTGCTGCCGCTCCTGCTGCTCCCTTTGTTCCCCTCCGGGCTGGGGGCCACCGCGCCGCCGCCGCCGGCAGACTGGGAGCCGCCGGCCCGCTGGGGCTGTCCCGCCGCCGTACCGTGCCGGACGGCGGCCGCGCTCCCGGGGCTGCCCCCGGCGCCGCGCCGCCGGTCCCCGCCGCGCTGCCCGCCCCGCGCCGCCCAGCCGCGCCCGCTGCCCTCGGTCCCAGCGCCGGCCCCGGGGCGCCGGGGGCGGCGCGCAGCCCCGAACCGCCACCCGCTGTTTCCCCAGTACAACTACCAGGCGGAGGTGGCGGAGAACCAGCCGGCGGGGACGGCGGTGGTGGCGGTGGTGGCCCAGGACCCCGACGGGGGCGAGGCGGGGCGGCTGGTGTACTCCATGGACGCGCTGATGAACAGCCGCTCGCGGGATCTGTTCAGCATCGACCCGCAGGCCGGGCTCATCTCCACCACCCAGGCCCTGGACCGCGAGAGCATGGACCTGCACTACTTCCGAGTGACGGCCACGGACCACGGGGCACCGCGGCTCTCCGCCACTACCATGGTGGCCATCACTGTGGCTGACCGCAACGACCACGACCCCGTCTTCGAGCAGGGCGAGTACCGGGAGACCATCCGGGAGAACGTTGAGGAGGGATACCCCATTCTGCAGCTGCGGGCCACCGACGTCGACTCTCTGCCCAATGCCAACATCCGCTACCGCTTTGTCAACGAACGGGATGCCTACGACGTCTTTGAGATTGATCCCCGCTCCGGCCTCATCACCACCAGCGGGCCAGTGGACAGGGAGAAGATGGAGAAGTACTGCCTGGTGGTGGAAGCCAACGACCAGGGCAGGGAGCCAGGGCCCCGCTCCGCCACTGTCAAGGTCTACATCACGGTTCTCGATGAGAATGACAACATCCCTCAGTTCAGCGAGAAGCGCTACATTGTCCAGGTGAGGGAGGACATACGGCCCCACACAGAGATTCTGCGTGTCACTGCCACAGACCTGGATAAGGACAACAACGCGCTGGTGCACTACAACATCATCAGTGGGAACAGTCGTGGCCAGTTCTCCATTGACAGCGTCACTGGGGAAATACAAGTGGTGGCCCCCCTGGATTTTGAGGTGGAGCGGGAGTACGCCCTGAGGATTCGGGCTCAGGATGCGGGGCGTCCTCCTCTTTCTAACAACACTGGCATGGCGAGCATCCAGGTGGTGGACATCAATGACCATGCCCCCATTTTTGTTAGCACCCCTTTTCAAATCTCTGTCCTGGAGAATGCTCCTCTTGGCCACTCTGTCATCCACATCCAGGCTGTGGATGCAGACTACGGCGAGAACTCGCGCCTGGAGTACAAACTGACCGGGGTCTCAGCTGACACACCCTTTGTGGTGAACAGTGCCACGGGGTGGATCACAGTCAGTGGGCCTTTGGACCGGGAATCAGTCGAGCACTATTTTTTTGGGGTAGAGGCTCGTGACCATGGCTCTCCATCTTTATCCGCCTCAGCCAGCGTCACCATTACTGTCATGGATGTCAACGACAACCGCCCTGAGTTCACCCAGAAGGAATACTTCATCCGTCTGAACGAGGATGCAGCCGTGGGGACCAGCGTCCTCAGTGTCACGGCAGTAGACCGGGATGTGAACAGTGCCATCACATACCAGATCACAGGAGGCAACACACGGAACCGCTTCTCCATCAGCACGCAAGGTGGGCTGGGGCTCATCACTCTGTCTCTGCCACTGGACTACAAGCAGGAGAGGCGCTATGTGCTCACCGTGACGGCCTCTGATCGCACCCTGCGTGACAACTGCCACGTTCACATCAACATCACTGATGCCAACACGCACCGCCCTGTGTTCCAGAGTGCCCACTACTCCGTGAGCATCAACGAGGACCGGCCTTTGGGCAGCACTGTGGTGGTGATCAGTGCCACAGATGATGACGTGGGGGAAAATGCCCGCATCACGTACTACCTGGAAGACAATGTCCCTCAGTTTCGTATTGATCCAGACTCTGGGGCCATCACTCTCCAGGCAGAACTGGACTATGAGGACCAGGTCACATATACACTGGCTATCACTGCCAAGGACAATGGGATCCCCCAGAAGGCAGACACCACATATGTTGAAATCATGGTGAATGACGTTAATGACAATGCCCCCCAGTTTGTCAGCCCTCATTACCAGGGCATGATCTCTGAGGATGCACCTCCCTTCACCAGCGTGCTCCAGATCTCTGCCACCGACCGGGATGCCCACACCAATGGGCGAGTGCAGTACACCTTCCAGAACGGGGAGGATGGGGACGGGGACTTCACCATAGAGCCCACCTCGGGGATCATTCGCACTGTGCGCAGGCTGGACCGCGAGAACGTTCCTGTCTATGAACTGACTGCCTACGCTGTGGACAGGGGCATTCCTCCCCAGAGAACTCCTGTCCACATCCAGGTTACCATTCAGGATGTGAATGACAATGCCCCTGTCTTTCCTGCTGAAGAGTTTGAGGTCTTGGTTAAGGAGAACAGCATCGTAGGCTCTGTGGTGGCCCAAATCACAGCTGTTGACCCAGATGAGGGACCCAATGCCCAGATCATGTACCAAATTGTGGAAGGCAACATCCCTGAGATATTCCAAATGGACATTTTTTCTGGGGAGCTCACAGCCTTGATAGACTTGGATTATGAGACAAAATCTGAATATGTGATTGTAGTGCAGGCCACCTCTGCCCCTCTGGTCAGCAGAGCTACAGTCCACATCAAACTCATTGACCAGAATGACAACAGCCCTGTTCTGAAGAACTTCCAAATCCTGTTCAATAACTACGTGTCCAATAAGTCCAACACCTTCCCCTTGGGGGTCATAGGAAAGGTCCCAGCATATGACCCAGATGCATCTGACCACCTCTCCTACAGCTTTGAGCGGGGAAATGAACTGCGCTTGTTGATTGTAAATCAGTCGAGCGGGGAGCTGAGGCTGAGCCGTAAGCTGGACAACAACCGTCCGCTTGTGGCCTCCATGCTGGTGACTGTCACAGGTAGGGGGTGAAAATTGTTAAATCTTCAGTACCTTTGGGGGGCTCTGTGAGGTCCCCTCTGGGGCAGCCCATTGTGCATTGGGGATTGGGTTGAGGACTGCTAACAAGATTTGGATTGGGAGTCCATTCCAGTCAGAGAATACTACTGGAGTGGTGTGAAGGATGCCATGGGAGGGAGGCTGTTGAGCAGTGCTCTGTTAAGGGGCCAAGGCTGGAAATGGTCTGCAAGAACAAAGATCGTTACTGAGCTGTGAGATCACTTCTGGCTGCTAGTGAGGCACCTTTGGAGCTGCTGTGGCCAGTCAGACTGTGCTGTGTGCCGTAGGGTGCTGGCCCAGGATAGAGGTGGTTCCCAGGATGGCCAGGCTGTTGGCCCAGGGGCTGGTACCCAGCTTTGCTCCCAAGCCCAGGTGGTTTTTCTCTCTGCTGGGACTGAATGCTTCCCTAGCTCTGCACACAGGAGGGAGGGATTGAGCTCAGTGCAGGAGTCCTCTTAAATGCCCATCTGCTAGTAGCGAACAGTTCAGTCCGGATTCTGCTGTGGTGCTTGCCAATGCTTGCTTTGCAGTGTGGTTTCTAAAGCCTAGTACCACCTTTCTGCAGCCAGCTTAGTGTTGCAGGGGACAGCTGTGACAAACCTGAGTGCAATGTCTGGAACTCTTGCATAGTGTGTTTTGTTGGAGTATCCAAATGCAGTCGCTAGCTGTAGCTAGGGGTGGTGGCTTTGTGAGGTGTTGGGGTGCCCTCTAGCCCAGCTGAGTTCAGGACAAAGATAGACCTAGGGGCTTGCCTGTGAGCAAGCAGGGTTTGGATCTGGAGCTCCCAGAGCCTGAGGTTTGCCTTCACCACTAGCCTTTCGTAGCTGGTGGATGCATGATCTGAAATGGAGGCAGCTGTCCATTGCTGAACCATGGAGCGGCAGCGTGAGGGAGGGCAGGAGCCCTCCCCGGAGGGGCCAAGTACTGAATTGCCAGGAGTTCCTGGGGAGCTGTATTCTAAATTGTGATGCTCCGCTGACCATTGGCTACCAGCTGCCTTCCCTTTTAGCTCTCTCCATCTGCCTTGTTCTGTGAGAGGAGGATCTCTTTCAAAAGATGGAGCAAGGGCTTTAAAAGGAGATCTGTACATGAGCAGCACCAGCCTGGCAGTGAGCTGGGGCTCTGTGGGGGCTAATTGTAGCTGCAGGGCTGGCCGAGAGCGGCTGCAGGCAAACACATGCCCATTGCTGGAGGTGGGGGTGGCTTTGACCTTTCTAGCTTCTGCCCCAGTATGTTTATGCAAGCCCTGTCTCCTCACACACTTAACCCTGCACAAAGGCAGAAGACAATCACATCCTGAAGTCCTGTATCGAGCCGCCTCGTGGCAAGGGGGCCCTTGCAATTAGAATGTCGTCATCTTCCATCGGGAAGGGAGAATGGGAGAGGTGTGCTCACGAAGGAGGGGAGAAGATGGAAGGGGAAGAGCTCTTCTAGTGAGCAATGTGAGATGCTGGAAAATAGGCCTTTTTGTTGGTTTTTATATTTCCTGTGGAGGTGGAAGTCCAGTTTGGTTTTTCAGTCTTTGTTGTTGGAAGCCCCCCGCCCAGCTGGCAGCTCTGCTGGCCCCGTGCTGTTGCTGTGTGCAGAGAGGATGGGTTTGCAGAGCTGGCAGCCAGGACATTAAGATGCGGCTGCATTGTCTGCCCCGGACACTGTGCCGTGACAGAGCACCTTCCTGCTGCTGCAAGGTGCCTCAAGGGTCAACATCCTAGGAGGGAGTGGCTTCCCTGCCTTTATGGTGCATTTGAGGGAGGCTGAATCCCCATAAAACACAGGGCAAGGAACCGTTTTGTTTGCCTGTGAGCTGTGTGTATCCTTAGCTCAGCCCCTTGTAGGAGGCAGAAGAATTGGGCCATCACAAACCAGTGCCTTTCCAGTGGAGCTTATAGCCTCAAAACTGACCTCAGCTTTTCATAGGTGTGTGGACACCTCTGACTGCTAAAATCTGCTCTTGGCTGCTGAGGATGTAGGACAGTGGGATGGAGGGGCTGTCCATGGCCAGCAGCACTGTGAAATTGGGACAGTGTAAGGGACTGACATCATGTTGACTTTAAACCATTTCAGACTGGTTTCTGTGGGCTTGGTGGCAAGTGTGGAGGCTCAGCTGCAGGAGAATGACATTCATCTTCTGTGCTGGGTGATGGGAGCCTGATTTACTTTCATGATCTCTTAACTGGTAAAGTGTTATCCAAATGTTGAGAGGTCTGCCAAAGCCCATCAGCAGCAGTGAGGAATGTTCACCATAGTGATACCCATCTCTTTTCATGAATTCTCTGTCTGGAAATCTTTTACTGTTCCTCACCTGCAAACATGGAAGTCACCCTGTCTGTCCCCAGAGCACCCTTGCTGTCTCTGGGTGGCCACTGCAGTCAAAATATTGACTTTTGCTCTCCTGGACACTGTTGCTACCACTCAGAAGAGGACATGGAGCTCTTCTTTAGCTTTTTTGCTTTTGAAGGTGGTAATTGTCAGTCTTGGAATTGCAAACACAATGGTCCAATGATGTCCAGCACAAGGGTTGGAGCCCCTTATCCCTTTTCCTTGCTCCATTCCCTGTAGCTGTGTTTCTAGGACTCCTCGCACTGCTGCATGAATATTCACCAGGCACCGGCTCTCCAGCCACAGGATTTAATCAGAAAGGCTGAGCGTTTGTGATTAAAATGCCTCCCATGGGGTGCCAGTGCCTCCAGCCAGCTTTGGGCTTTCTTCTGGTAGCTTTATTTTTTTTCTTTCCCCATTTGCAGTGGGTCATTCTCTTAACCATCTGCTTCCCTCTGCAAGGAGGCAGGAGGCAGCCTTGGGTGTGATGGTGATGTGGGACAGTGTTAGAGGGGGGTTACTGAGGAGGGCTGCTGGGCCAGGCCTGGCTCTACATTGCTGTGAGGAACTGGGAAAAGGGATGTTTGGCTTTCCTGTTGTGGGATGGGCAGTGCCAAAGGCATCAGGTTCCCCCTCAACTCACTTTCTTCCCCAGGCACAGGCTCCTTGCTCCTGTGAGGCTTTCCTGGCCTCCAGCCTGCCCTAGGATGCCCTCAGCATAGTGTCAGCCAAGGCCTAATAACAGCCATAAATTAGGAAGGTGTCTGCTGGATGCTGAGCAGCCCCTGGGGAGAGGGAGGGGAGGGGAGAGAGGAGAGGAGGGGAGAGGAGGGGAGGGGAGAGGAGAGGAGAGGAGAGGAGAGGAGAGGAGAGGAGAGGAGAGGAGAGGAGAGGAGAGGAGAGGAGAGGAGAGGAGAGGAGAGGAGAGCTGTGTGCTGAGAATAGAGCTGGTGTCAAAGTGATGGCATCCTGGGGTACTGTCTCACCAGGTTGTTCCTCAGAGAGAGCTGCCAGGCTGGTGGTAGCTTGAGGAGCATCTTATGCCAAGTGTGACTTGTGGCTTTCCTCACACTCGTGCCTCCCAAGGTCTGGGTGGTCTCAGTACCCCATGTGTCTCTTGTAGAGAGAACGTGCCTTGGTAAATGCAGGTGATGATGCCAGTTCCTTGCCCTGGGCCCAGACAGATCTAGATACCCTGGCATGTCCAACCAGATGCTGAATGGAGCTGTTTGATTGCTGCTGCTCATGCTGCCCTCTGTGCCAGAGCAGGCAGGGTGTCACACAGAGAGGTGCTTTCTCACCTTGCTTCCATATGGGGTGGGAGAAATTTGACTTCAGAAGAAGCAACCCCCCTTTCCTCCAGGAGATTAGCTCCTGGGAGACTGTACTGGCATGCTGCTCCCCCAGCTTGGAGCCAGCCTTATCTCCAGAGCACCAGTTCCAGTGCATAGGCTGCTGCTTGTGCAGGAATTTGCAGGGTCACTAGAAAGCTTTCACCTTCTGAAGAGTAGAAGAGAGAGATGGAAGAAAGGGAGATGTTTCAATTTGTAAATCTTCCTGCACTGCAAACTTCAAAGAGGGCTAAGGGAAATCAAAAGGCTTTGCAGCACAGCAGCTGTGGGAAGAGAAGAACAGTAAAGGCAGCTTTGTACATGAGGCTTGGAGCTGGGGCATGGATGAGGGACGAGTGGCTGGCATTTGCACACTAGATCCTCATCAGGGATGGGGCTGACTGGGGTGTCTGGAATCCTGGTGCTCGTTGTGCCTCTTGCACTGGGTTGGAGGAGGTGAAGCACATAGGGGAGGTTACAGCAAGGCTTGGAATCCAGGATTAGTCATGGGAGTCACTGTTGAGACGTGCTGATGTAACTCTTGTCTTGGTATGATGATGGGGAGCCAGTTTTCCAAGGAAATATGGGGGTTTGAGGCACTCAGGTGAATATGGGGTGGGAGATGGGAACAACAGGTGACAACTGTGTGCTGCTAATGCCCATGAGGCACCAGTTAGCAATGGGCTGGAAGATGGATTGCTTCATTTCAAGAGCAGTGGGGTTCTTGATGAGCCCCATTGAGCATTTCTGGGGCTGCCAAGGTTGGCACAGTCTTGCCTTGCCATGCTGAAGTCTGGGTCTGCCTGCTGGAGCCTGTGCTGGAGGCCCAGAAGGAGGGGACCAGGTGATAGGAGGCATCCTCCTGGGGATCAGCAAACAGGCTTCTCCCAGCTGGTTGTCCTGGCCAAAGCTGCTAGCAGAGGTGTCTGGAGTATCCTGGGTTATAAGGGTCCATTGGGTCTCTGGGAGTTGG